>NW_027208298.1:0-600000 GCF_964237555.1 Oryctolagus cuniculus
TCATGAGACTCTTGACATCACCATAGAGCATTGGTATCTTTGCAGATGAAAAGGTAATCCTAGTCATAATATTATATCAGTGGTACATACATACTCTTTTTTTTTTTTTGACAGGCAGAGTGGACAGTGAGAGAGAGAGACAGAAAGGTCTTCCTTTGCTGTTGGTTCACCCTCCAATGGCCGTCATGGCCGGCGTGCTGCAGCTGGTGCACCGCGCTGATCCAATGGCAGGAGCCAGGTACTTATCCTGGTCTCCCATGGGGTGCAGGGCCCAAGTACTTGGGCCATCCTCCACTGCACTCCCGGGCCACAGCAGAGAGCTGGCCTGGAAGAGGGGCAACCAGGACAGAATCCGGTGTCCCAACCGGGACTAGAACCAGTTGTGCCGGCACCGCAAGGCGGAGGATTATCCTAGTGAGCCACGGCGCTGGCCACATACAAACTCTTACTAGCAGTGAGACCTGTGTGATTTCTGGAGCAGAGTTCCAACCTCCAGTAAATCCCACCTTCCGTGAAATTTAATATTTGAGAGAGAAATATATCTTTACTGCATGGATCTCTTGATAATTTGGAACTTATTTATTACCAGGGCATAACTTAGGTTGTTTTAAAGAAGACAATCCTTTACCATCTCTGATTTTCTTCAAAATGAATTTTCAAGCACAAAATTCATATCAGCTAATGTACTTGACAGTAATGACATCATTGCTGCTAGTGTGAAGAGCAGTCCTCTGTGAATAATAATCCTTGAGATGAGGAGCCAACATTTAGGATACTAGGTCATATGCTAATGTCCCACAGGGAGGTTTCTAGGTCTGGTCCTGGGCTCTGGTTCCTGATTCTACCTTCCTGCTAATGCACACCTTGGAGGCAGCAGGTGATGGCTCCAGTAGTTAGGCACCTGCCACCCATTTGGATCTGAATTGAGTTCCTGGCTCCCATCTTTTGGGCTGATTCAAATTTGAAGAGATGCTCTCTCCATCCCCATTTCCCTCCCTCTGTCCCTCCCTCTCCTTCTTGTCCCATACAAATATTATAGTTTAATTTTTAACCTCTGAGACAGGGAAAGTTTTCTGTGCTGTGGGTATTTCCAGTAAGGCACAAGGCTGTGAGTAGTCAGCTGTCACTACTCCCAGTCGGTGGAAAGATGGGTGCATAGCTCTACACAGGAATTTGGTGGAGGCTCTAAGCTTCCACTGCTCCTTCCCTTTCTTCCTTCTCCTTCCCCCGTTAATAGTCTCACAACATGGGAAAACCCCTGGGATCTGTTCTGTATCACTGTGCGACTGTGAGGTCAATATCCACATTCCACTAGCACCAGAAGTGGGAAAGGCTCCAACATTTCTTTCCAGAATTCATGGCCTATTCATCTGGGGGATCTTGTAGAGCTCCAAAAAGGTTCTTTGCTCTCATTGAAAAATGTAGACTTGGTCCCTGCAATTATGGCAACTGAATAGTTCTGTGTCTGGCAAGTGTAGTAAGGGATGAAATGATACTCTCTGGTCAGCCAGTGCAGAATGCTCCACAGGGTAGACTGATCACTGTCAAAGGAATTGTAGAGATAGAAACCCAAGGACAGATTGGGGAGTAGCTGAGATTCCTTTTTGATCTCCTATATGGCAAAATGGAAGGCCAGCACATATTGGTAGTTCTTCCACAGCCACCTAAAGAGAGGGGCAGCATCAGGGAGAAGGGTCAGACCATGGAATTCAGAACAACTCCTCAGTCAGACTCAGGCTGCCACTTAGTGATGTGCCAGCCCTGGCACAGGGAACCAGGGTAGGTAACATTATCAGGGACATGGAAGATCTGGGGATGTCTCTTTGACTCCTGTGAAGCAAAGTGTTTCCAAACCACTGTGAGGGATGTTCAGGCTTTGTAACTGGGGTGAAGTAGAATACCCCTGTTTCCTGGACAGATATTTGAAGGTCCTACAAATAGTAGGGTGCATCTCTATGTATGGACCAGACAGCAAGATGTTGCCCTCTAGTGGTGTGAGAAAGTTGTGCACACACTCAGCCTCCTGGACTTTTCTGGGAAGTGCTTGGTGTATCCAGTATGCAATCCAGTTTCTGCTCAGAGGCAGACACATTCAGACACTTCTGTTTCCCATAAGGTTTTGAATATTTTAAATAACCACCCGACCTGCCAGTTTTTCCAGCTTTGGGATGCATTTGTCTCTTAATCCACATTCACCAGAGGAAATTTTTGGGCCCTTTGTATATTTTCCACTCTAATATGTCAACCCTTATGAAAGCAGCTTTGTTAAAATATATTTTCTTTGAAAGATGAGCATTTACTTCAGGACTTATGTCTTATTGTGATAGAATCCAAGCTAGTCCCTCAAGTGTCTTTATTTTCAGTGTTGGTAATGAATTATCCTCTCTTCATTTACATTTTACACCTGAATATTTTCTGCTGTTTATAAGTAGCTTAGCCATCTAAATTAGTTCTTGGAATTTAAAAATAACTCCCACTGCCAGCACCGTGGCTCACTAGGCTAATCCTCTGCCTGTGGTGCTGGCACATTGGGTTCTAGTCCTGGTTGGGGTGCCAGATTCTGTCCCAGTTGCCCCTCTTCCAGTCTAGCTCTCTGTTGTGGCCCAGGAAGGCAGTGGAGGATGGCCCCAGTGCTTGGGCTCTGAACCCGCATGGGAGACCAGAAGAAAGCACCTGGCTCCTGGCTTCAGATCAGCACAATGTGCCTGCCATAGCAGCCATTTGGGGGTTGAACCAATGGAAGGAAGATCTTTCTCTCTGTCTCTCTCTCTCACTGTCTAACTCTGCCTGACCAAAAAATAAAATAAAATAAAATAAAATAACTCCCACATATCATTTTTATATGGGAATTAGTGTTATTTTCTCATTTTTTTTCTTCTTCCATTGGCATATTCTCTTCTTTTCTGACTACTCAAGTTTCCTCCATAATTTGAACATAAAAATGCTTCCTTGTTAATAAATTATGATAGACTAACAATCTTAGTCCATTAAATGACTTAGTTTTTTTTCCCATGATTCTTTTGTTCTAATTAATTACATAAAATTTTATTTTGTGTTAAATCTTTAAATAATTTTGAAATATTCTTAATGAGATATCAAGACAGAAATGAAAACTGGTGCCCATTTTAGATTACCCAGGTCTAGGCATCGAAGATTCTAGGATGTGACAAGCACATGATGGCTGGCCCCTTATGCACAGAATGAGGGTGGAGAGAGATACTTCCCTAGCTGCAGGACAGAAGGCAGAGTGCACCTCCAGCTTTGGTACCTGGGCTAAAGGCTCTCACTCTGAAGGTAGGGATTCCTTCATCTTCAGATCACATTCCACCTCCACATCTGTCACTCAATGCAAACAGTCAGTAGCTGTCAGTTAACCAAGAAATTCACACACATGAACGACCTCCCCAAAAAATGTCTCATTCAAGTTTTGGCTAGAAATGGAGTCACTAAAAGAGATTAGGACACCAAAATGAAACAGTGAGAAGGGATAGGTTATGTGAAGGCACTGGTTAGGCAAATTGGAAGGCTGCAATTCTGCCCCCAAAGTGAGGAGACCCACCATGAGCTCCCTCTTATGCAAGGTGACCTGATGAGGGGACAGGTGTTAAATTCCAAAAGAAACTCACAAGGACAGACTGACTCCAATTAAACAACTTGCGTATTCCTCACCATGTTCTGAACACATGAGCCTGTGGATCTCTTGAATGTCTGAGAAGCATGCCGCACTGTTGTGACCAACAAGGTGTTAAACCCCCTTGTTAAGCAGCAAAGTAGCAACCCAGTTACTAGAAGCATGCACAAACCAGGTGTGCAAATCCCAGAATTAATGCAGTTTCTGTATTGTTCCTGGAAAAGAACCATCAGCATCCTAGAGAAAAAAAACATTGACTCCTTAGGAAACATGATTTCTTTTCCTTTTTATTTTGATGATCAGGAACACCAATGCTTCCTCTCTGGTAGAACTGAATTATTGATTGATGGTGGGACAGAGTCCATTTGGAGTGGTGATTCTCAGGGTCTCACGGTTTCTAGTTCAGGCACATTTCAACTATGCCCTTGTTGACTGTGATATCCAGCTTGAGCCTCTTGGGAACTAACCATGACCTTATGCTTGGTTATCAGTGTCTCAGGACAACTTGAACCATCTCCATGGACTCCAGCAGGACTCTTCTGTGGGTCCCAACAGTCTCACCCATTCCAATACCCCAAAAATTGGTTCAGAGGGACGTGTCCAAATTGGTAGGTTTAACTATGTTGACACCTCTCTTCTGTTCTGAGGGACCAGGGAGCAAACAGAAAAAGGATGTGACTGCTGTGGAAAGGAAAACAATTGAAGAGAACTCAACTTTCATTGGACTGCATTTCTGTCACTTCTCTGTATACTTCTCAAAATTGCCAATAAGGATAGGACACACACGGGCACAAGCATGTACTCACACTCAGTCACAACCTTGAACTTACCAAGATGCTGACACTTTATGCCGTGGCTTGACCATAAAAGATAATTGGATCATCTCACATTCTGGTTCCATGTAGTAAAGTGGGAGGAATCCACCTAGCTCCAAGTCTCCATCTCTGTGGACATCTATCTTCAGATAAACTTGGCAGCTGCTGACCGACATGTTCAACCAAGTGTGTAAAGGGTGTGGGAGTAGGAAGAGAAAAATCAGAAATAGTGACATCCAGTATCTCCTCAGCATAGAGTCAGAGACCAGAGTCTTAGCTGAACTGGGAAGAACATGGGCAGATACTGCCTGCAGGGTCAGACCTCTGCAGGCAGAACTTGTCTCTGTGTAGGGCACAGCCAAGTCTTGGGATTGCTGTGTCCTCAGCCTATATAATGTGCATGACAGTGTGATGATCCAGACAAGGACACGGCTAGAAGCCAAAGGGAGATATTTCTAAGTCAGTCATAGTACAGAGACCTAGATTGTGTGTCACTGTGGTCAGAGCAGATCATGCCTCTGAGTCTTTTTATTCTTTTATCTGTGTCCATTCTGGAAACACAAGGAAGCATTCTGCAAGGAAGCTCTGCACCTATCACCCTCCATTCCGTGGAAAAATCACTTTGGAAAACAACACGATTATTCTTAGTCATTTAACTTAAAAGTGATCCCTGTTAAATATAAGAATGGGAATAAGGGAGTGTGAAGATGTATAGTTCTGCACATGCTCATTTGGACTTACACCTAATAGTAGAGCTAGAAACGTGCCAGGGGATTCCAATTCAATCCCATTAAGGTGGCAAGTACCAATGCCATCTTACTTGTCAAAGTGATCAGTTTAAGTTCATAATTGATCAAAAAGATGGGATTAAGTGTCAAAGGGACCAAATAAATAAGACCAGTGTCTGCAAATAATAAATTGATAGAATTAAAAAGGAGGGAACAATGCAACATGGGAAGTGGGAAACAGAGCAAACTCTTAGAATGGCAGATGTCCTTAAACAGCACTCTGGCCTCAGAATCGACCCTTAGGGCATTCAGATCTGGCTAAAAAGCCCATGAGAGTATTTGAGGCATGGAAAGCCAAGACACTCTGTCATAAAATGACCTAAATGAAAGATCTCTGTGAGTGAGATCCCAGTGGAAAGAACAGGTCATCACAGAATGCAGTACCTTTTTCTGAAGGGAGGAGAGAAATTCCACTTTGATTATGGCCTTGTCTAAACAAGATCGGAGTTGGTGAACTCAAGAGGCTTCCATAGCCTTGGCAGTTCATAACAAGAACTTTGGGTGATTATTGATATCATAAATAAGAGTGTCAATTGTTAAATCAACAATGGGGGTCACTGTGCACCTGCTCCCCATGTAGGACCTCTGTCCTTAATGTGTTGTACTATGTGAATTAATGGTAAAACTACTACCCAAACTGTACTCTATACTTTGTGTGTCTTTGTGGGTGCAGTCTGTTGAAATCTTCACTTAGTATATACTAAATTAATCTTCTGTATATAAAGATAATTAAAAATGAATCATGATGAAAAATGGGATGGGAGAGGGTGCGGGAGATGGGAGGGCTGCAGGCGGGAGGAAGGTTATGGGGGGAAAAGCAGCTATAATTCAAAAGTTGCACTTTGGAAATTTATATTTATTAAATAAAAGTTAAAAAAAAGAAAACACGTCTTTGACTGTCCCTCCAACCTGTCCTCTATGATTTCATCATGGTCGATCAGGGCTTTGGGGACCACCCCAGGTTTACACAGCAGACCTGTAAACCTGTGTGTACAAGGGACCAAGAGTGGTTATTTCGATAGTTTGCTTGGGAGGATTTGGCATCTATAGAAAGAGTTGGTGTTCAGATAAACAAAACAGCAAGTTGCATCAATCCACGTGTTTCTCTAGAAAGAAGTGAAGGGCTGGTGTCACTCATTGATGGCTCTGTGTACACCCCAGCCATTGTCTTCATTACTGCATCTTAATATCTCTCTCAGACCTACAGAACTCTGCTAGGAACATGAGTTTCTAATTTCTAAATGAATAGGTACATCCAGAGAACTGTAGGAGCTCATCTCCCCGCATCTACCACTCCAAACAATTAATCCACTTCCCCAACATACTTCTCAAATTCAGTATTCTGCACCAGCAACCTTGAATCAACATCCCATGGCAAATGGCAAGTCACAGGAACTGTGATAAGTGACATATCCTGTGACAAGTGACAGGAACTGTATTCTTTATTAAACATTGATTTCCTGGTCATATCTATGTTTCCTCACATTTCATATAAAGCATCTCAGTAGAATTTTCTTAAATACTTTTAAATTTTTTTTTAAAATTTATTAGACAGGTAGAGTTACAGACCCTGAGAGAGAGAGACAGAGAGAAAGGTTCTCCTTCTGTTGGTTCACTCCCCAAATGGCCACCATGGATGGCACTGCACCAATCCAAAGCCAGAAGCCAGGTGCTTCTTCGTGATCTCCCATGTGGGTGCAGGAGCCCAAGCACTTGGGCCATCCTCCACTGCCCTCCCGGGCCACAGCAGAGAGCTAGACTGGAAGAGGAGCAACCAGGACTAGAACCCGGTGCCCATATGGGATGCTGGTGCTGCAGGTGGAGGATTAGCCATGTGAGCCACGGCGCCGGCCCCCTTAAATACTTTTATATGATTATTAAAATGTAACAATTTATGGTTCCATGAGAATGACTTGCAACTTCATACATTGAGGATTGGCTCCATCCAACTATTTATCTTGTCCATTACCTCACATCCTTTTCATTTTTATGTGTGACCACGCTTAAAGGATGGTGTTCAAGCACTTTGCGATAGATAATATGGTCTCAGAATGTTTCCTATGGTATGTCAAATATATGTAAACCTATAGAAAGTGAAGGAAAGGGGCCGGCCCTGTGGTGTACAGGGTAAAGCCAACACTTGCAGTGCTGGCATCCCACATGGGGGCTGGTCGGCATCCTATCTGCTCCACTTCTGATCCAGCTCTCTGCTATGGCCTTGGAAACAGTAGAAGATGTACCAAGTGCTTGGGCCCCTGCACCCATGTGGAAGACCTGGAAGAAGCTCCTGGCTCCTGGCTTGGGATCGGCCAGTTTCAGCCATGGCAGCCATTTGGGGAGTGAACCAACAGAGGGAAGACCTTTATCTCTTTCTCTGCCTCTGCCTCTCTGTCAGGCTGCCTTTCAAATAAATAAATACAAATTTAAAAAATTTTAAAAAGGAAACTGAAGGATATGATGGTTGCCTGCCCTGTGGTCTGGGGACTTGCTGTTGACTGCTTAGTGAAGAGACTGACTATGGGATAGGGAAGTGGTTTTGAATCTACATAGAAATGTTGTTTTCACAAATCTGTAAACACACTGTATACAATGTGAGTGTACAGTATGAGTATGGATGTGCTTCAGTTCCACTGAGATTTTCAGTTTAAAGTGATTCACATTGGCTATGCGAATTATATGTCAATAGAAACAGCATTCTCTCCAAGTGGAATTATAGAAAAAACTCTAAGCAAGGTCAAAAATAAACAGCAGTCAATGGATAGATTTAGTCCTATGTATTTAATTACAGAATCATTTGTATGTATTCATGAAAACTACATATAAGTGTGATAATGATACCATCTTATTTTCATTTTTTGAGGATGATTATAGATAAGTTTGTTAGTTAAATACTGATTCTACAGCTATTTCACCTGAAGATTGTGTTAGCAGCTTTGTGGGTTCAGGAAATCCTAGGAAGGTGACCTTCAGGAAGAAAGCATTGTAAATTATGATTAAAACAGATTCTTGACATAAGCATATTCTCTGTTACAGTATGTAGGAATTTGGGGTAGGGGCTGGGTGTTAGAGTAGAAAATAGTAACCCACAGTCATCTACTGTGTTGTTGATAAGAACAAGCACCAAGAAGTCTTTGAAGTACCATCATGCATAATTGGAAAATGATTATTATTCAAGAGATTGTGTACAATACAGTATCCATTTCAGGATAATAGCTTCATAAATTGACTCTGGTACTGGGAAGGAAACCCCACTTAAATTATGAAATAGCAAACTCAAATGACCCAGAGAAAACTGAACACAAAGCATATGTAGTTTAGATATCATATCAAGTATGAGTGATTGTAGTGTAGGTAAATTGATTAAGAAAATAGATATTAATTCAATATTCCAAAATTCAGGGTTAGTTGTTCAATATAAAATGACATTATTGTTTGTATCCTTGCTAGGCAGCTGAAGATAGCTTCACATAATTACTCTTCTTTTATTTCAAACATTCCCTAGTCATGTTTATTTCCTAATAAGTCTATGAAGAGAGAGAAAAATTTCAGAGCCAGCATCATGGCTCACTTGGTTAATCCTCGCCTGTGACACCGGCATCCCATATGGATGCCGGGTTCTAGTCCCGGTTGCTTCTCTTCCAGTCTAGCTCTCTGTTGTGGCCCAGGAGGGCAGTGGAGGAAGGCCCAAGTGTTTGGGATCCTCCACCGTCATGGGATATCAGGAAGAAGCACCTGGCTCCTGGCATCAGTTCGGCGCAGTGCTGGCCGTAGCGACCATTTAGAGGAGTGAGCCAACAGAAGGAAGATCTTTCTCTCAGTCTCTCTTTCTCTCACTGTCTGTGACTCTACCAGTCAAATAAAATAAATAAATAAAATAAAATAAAGAAATCACCTATTAAAAGAAAGTGAGAGAAAAATCTCCCACTTAGCTGGGGCTGGGCTTGGGACAGAACCAGGTGCCAAGAAATAAATCCAAGTCTTGCACATAGATGACAGGAAACCAATGCTTGATCTGTCACCACTGCCTCCCAGTGTCTGAATCTGAGAAGTTGGGGTCAGGAGCTGGAGCCAGGGATTGAACTCAGAAACTCCATTGAGGACATGGTCATAATCACTAGGCTAAAATGCCTGCTATCCATTTTGTTATAAAACAGAGAAATCAGTTGGGGTGCTAGGTTTCCATAGCATTTGCTACTTATAGAACCAGAGTTCTGAGATGAGTAGCTCTGAGAGATCATGCAACAGCAGAAACTTCTGTGTGGGATATCACTAAAGATGTAAGCACAGTCACAGTGAGCATGGCTATAGCCAGAACAAGTGAATCCATTGCTCTCTCCCAGAGATAAGGAAGGATATGTACCTTGATCTAATCAATTCCTCTTCTTCACCATACAGTCATCAAGTACTGATTTTAAAATGATGTCAGGGGGTGCCTCTGCGGTGCAGTGGTTTAATGCCCTGGCCTGAAGCACTGGCATCCCATATGGGTGCCAGTTTGAGACCCAGCTGCTCCACTTCTGATCCAGCTCTCTGCCATGGTTTGAGAAATAAGTAGAAGATGGCCTAAATCCTTGGGTCCCTGCACCCATTTGGGAGACCCAGAAGAAGCCCCTGGTTTCTGGCTTCAGATCATCACAGCTCCGTCCATTGCAGCTATCTGGGGAGTGAGCCATTGGATGAAAGACCTCTCTCTCTCTCTCTCTCTCTCTCTCTCTCTCTTTCTCTCTGACTCAGACTTTCAAATAAATAAATAAGTCTTAAAAATTATGTCAGCCATTGTCATAGACAAAGATTTCTTGTAAGACCCTAGAGGCATAGGCAATAAAAGCCAAAATCGACAAATGGGATTACATCAGATCGAGAAGCTTCTGCACTGTGAAAGAAGCAATCAGCAAAATGAAAAGACAACTGACAGAATGGGAGAAATTATTTGCAAACTATGCAACTGATAAAGGATTAATAACCAGAATACATAAAGAGCTCAAGAAATTTAACAACAAAATAAACAACCCAGTTTAGAAGTGGCAAAAGACTCAAGACATTTTTCAAAAGATGAAATCAAATGTCCAACTGACACATGAAAAAAAAATGCTCAGGATCACTAGCCATCAGGGAAATGAAAACCAAAACCACAGTGAGGGTTCATCTCACCCCAGTTAGGATGGCTTTCATACAGAAATCAACAAAAAACAGATGCTGGTGAGATGTGTGGAAAAAGGTACCCTAATCCACTGTTTGTGGGAATGGGAGCTGGTAAAGCTGCTATATAAGAGAGTGTGGAGCACCAGTTTATATCAGTAACAATGTGGAAAAAAATGAATGTCCTGCTGTTGACTATTAGAGAAAATGAATATGGTAGACAGAAAGATAAATACCACAAATTCTCCCTTAAATGTGGGAGCTAATTTTAAAATAATCACAATATGAAAATTTGATAAAGCACTTGGAGATGTGATGCCATTGAACAGCCCTTTTCTCAATTGTTGAGGAACAGTTTGTTTTTTTCATACTACTTGTTGAACTCTTACTTAGTATAGAATTAACCTTATGTGTATAAAGTTAATTGAAAATATATCTTAGTAAAAATAAGAATGGGAATTGGGTAGGAGGGAGGAAGAAGTGTAGGAGTGTGGGTGGAAGGGCAGGTAGGGTGGGAAAAATCACAATGTTCCTAACGTTATATTTCTGCAATGCATGAAGTTTTGACACCTTAATTAAAAAGGTTCTGGGGAAATAAAAGAAAATTCATTTTGGCTGTGAAAAAAAACAGAAATTTTAGAAGAGAAATATGTCTGTGTGTACCATTTGGGCTGCAAATACAGTGTTTTTGCAATACTTTGTTTTAAATCTTTGTTGAATGAATTATTAAGAACTAAACAGTACTCTAGCATTAATATTCTATGGCAATTTTAAAATTTTCAGTATATGAGGGAAGTTGAACATCTTTTCATTGGATTATTGTTTATAACCCTGCCTATTTTCCTACAGTACTATGGTCTTTTTGCTTGGTACTTGTTGAACCCTTTATTTAGTGGAGCATTAAGCCTTTGAGTCAAATGCAAACTAAAACTATGTTATCTAAAAAATAACAATAAAATATTAGGTTGAACAAAAACAATGAAAGAGAATAAAATTGCAAAACAAAATGATAAAAATCAGTAAGATGGAGTTTGAAAAAAGAATTGATAAAGCCTGCTGCAATGTGGATGGGTTTGAAGCCAGACTCTTATGCCACATATTGACTGCTGCCACTTGTCAGAATTATTCAAAAAGGTAAACTCTTAGAAACTGAAGGAGATGATTGCTTCCATGATATGAGTTTGAAAGTGATTTCTTACTGCATAATACAATTTTTACGGTGATGAAAATCACTTCACTCCACATAGAGAAGACTATTGCACGAATGTGTGAACATACTGTGCACAATCTGCATGTTCAATATGAATATGCATGCACTTAAATGCTTTTGACTTGTCCAGTTTAAAATTGGTTTGTCTTTGCTATGAGAATTTCACATTAATCCAGCCTTGTGTCCCATGTGCAACTGGAAAAAGAAAACTTAAAACAAAGACAAAACAAAAACCAATACATTGACAGAAGAACGTACAGTTACTAAGTCAGTGCCATGTGTAAATGAATATCCCATATATGTGTGATAAAAGCACCATTTCAAAAATCTTAGCAATGAGCATTTATTAAGATATTTTTGGGCAACACAATATCTCAACCACAGCCACAAAACACGTGTCCTCACACGGGGAAAACCCCAGTGCTGCCACCGCCACTGGTCATGGGCAGACCCCAACCCCACAAAACCCTTGTGGGAACATGGCAGTGGAACTTTTAAAGGGGACCCCCAGGAGGGTGAGCAGCCCGCAGTGGCAGAGAGCAGGGATGGGGGCCATACTGGGGCCATGGGGGCGAGGCGCAATATCTCTACAGAGGAACACTGTATGACCAAGCACCTCCTGTGTCTGGAAAAGAAATCTCACTTAAATGACAATGTCAACAAAGAAATGATAAGCACTCAATAGCCAGGGAAAACAGAATGTAAAGCATGTATAATTGGATGTCTTAGCAAATATGAATGCTTACATTGTCTGTATATTGATAAATAAATAGAAAGTAATTCAGTCTTTACCATTTCAGGGCTAGCCTTTTAAAATAAAGTAGCACTGTTGTTGTTGCCCTGATGGGCATTTACACCATAATTTATCTTCACTCAGTATAAAATTTTTCTCTAAATTCCATAACAAACTCTGAGATGGAGAGAAACAGAAGGTTAGTGACAGATAGAGACCTCCCATTCAATGCCTCACACCTCTACACCCCCAATGCCTGTGCCTGGGCTGAGGCTACAACCAATAACAGGTAGTCAAACACCTAAATTTTCACAAGGGTGGCCAGGATCAAGTTAATGTGAAGATTCACCACTTCCTTCCAGGGTCCCAGGAGTCAGAAGTCCAGGTCAAGAGCCAAAGCCAGAGCCAAAAATAGATGCCATGCATGCACTCAGATTGCTAGGCTAAATGTCCAATCCACAAGTAGATTTTAAAGGAAATATTAATTTTAGTCCTTCATATTTCTGGAATGATATTTCAGATTAGATTGTTGGGTCTAAACTCCAAATATTTGATAGCAAATCAAGTGGAAATCTTTAGAATCCTTTACAACTTGCTTTTTTTCTTTAAGTCTTTCAAATTGTTCTCAGGTCTTAAAAGAATAACATAGCATTTGGGGACAAATATGCAGCCTAGGAGCCCTGCACTGGATGCCAAGATGGAGAAGACCTCCACGGCCACCATGACTTTCCCCTTGGTGCTGTGGTAGACAGGCAGGAAAGTCACCCAGACACTGCAGAACATCAGCATGCTGAACGTCAGGAACTTGGCTTCATTGAACGTGTCAGGCAGATTCCTGGCTAGGAAAGCCACAGTGAAGCTGGTCAGGGCCAGCTCCCATGAATTACCACAGACTAGACCACTCTAGACCCGTGGATACTGATGACATTGTTTATAGATGAAGAGATGACTTAGAGGTTTCAATTCTGGGCTCACTGAGAAGCAAAACCCAAGTAACCACACAACTGACCTCCTACATTGCATCTAAACAAAAAAGTTTTCCAACTGAAGTTACTCTACAAAGAAAGAGGAACTGTCCCACTGCATTTACAGATGTCAGTGTAGGAACACAGTACAGATGAAGAAGCCTAGAAGCATGACAGCTCCAAAAGGATGAAACAGTTCTCCATTAATAGATACTGAGTTGAAGGAGATATATGAACAAATAAAAATAAATTCAAAATAATGATCCTTAGGAATCTCAATGAGATATCAGGGAACACAGATGGTCAATTCAAAACAATTAAGGAAACAATATATGATATTAAACATGTCATAAGCAAACAGAAGAAATCATTAGAAAGAATTAAACAGAAATTTTGGAGTTGAGAAATTACACCAATGAAATAAAAATACAATGAACAAAAATAAAATTGGACAGTAGGAGAAAAAAATTGCTGACCTTGAGATCAAGATTTTTGCCATCATCCTATCAGGCAAAAATAGAGAGAGAGAAGTTTAAAAAAAAAAAAAGATAGCCTAGGGGATGTATGGGCTATCATTAAGTAAACAAATGTTTGTGTTACAGGAATAATCATAGGAATAGTCATTGAGAACTTCTTAAATGAAATAATTGAGATATTATTTGAAATACACACACATATATATAAGAAATAATTATTGAAAATTTCCCCAGTCTTGTATTTTATATGAGCAACCACATACAGGAAGTTCAAAGGACCTCAACAAGTTTCAACGAATGAAGACTTTCTACAAGGAATGTTGTAGCCAAATTGTCAAAAGTTAAATGACAGAGGCCGGCACCGCGGCTCAACAGGCTAATCCTCCGCCTAGTGGCACCGGCAGACCAGGTTCTAGTCCTGGTCGGGGCGCCGGATTCTGTCCCAGTTGCCCCTCTTCCAGGCCAGCTCTCTGCTATGGCCCGGGAGTGCAGTGGAGGATAGCTCAAGTGCTTGGGCCCTGCACCCGCATGGGAGACCAGGAGAAGCACCTGGCTCCTGCCTTCAGATCCGCACCGTGCGCTGGCTGCAGTGCACCGGCCACGGCGGCCATTGGAGGGTGAACCAACGACAAAGGAAGACCTTTCTCTCTGTCTCTCTCTCTCATTGTCCACTCTGCCTGTCGAAAAAAAAAAGTTAAATGACAGAATCCCAAAGACAGTGAAACATAGACATCAAGTTTCACTTAGACTAATAGCAGATTTCTCAGCAAAAACCTCTTGACCAGAAGAGAATAGGATGATATGTTCAGGTCTTGAGAAACAAAATTCCAACCAAAAATGCTTTATCCAGTAAGCTACCTTTTAAAAGTGAATCAGAAATAAAATCATCATCTTCAATAGCTTCTCCAGTAAAGTATAACACTGATCTTGGGATTATACGTTCACGTAAAAAGTGACCAATTTCAAAGTCTGCAGCAAGGATAGCTTCAGCATCATCATCCAAATCTCTGCTCTCAGGAACTTCAGGAGGGGCAAAAAAATTAAAGAAAGAGTCATTGGAAACTGTTTTAGTCACAGTACGAACTGTCCCATGTCCCTTGTGTTTCTGCTTCTTCTTAATGGTTTTCAAAGTGACATTCTTTCCTTTTTTCCAATCTATCTGGCACCCCATACAACCCATAATTTCTGAAGATGATGATGATGATTATGATGAAGAAGGTGAAGAAGCGGATGAGGAAGGGGGAGAAGAAGGAGATGAGGAAAATGATCCAGACTATGACCCAAAGAAGGATCAAAACCCAGCAGAGTGCAAGCGGCAGTGAAGCAGGTTGTATGTGGCCTTGAGGATAACCTGCACTGTAATAGCCTAAACACAACTATTATTTACTTAGAGCCTTATGTTTTTGTATTTCCTTGGTAGATTCAGTATTTTTTTTAAGGGAAAGGAATTCATACTTTAAAGATCAATTTGTTCTACCTAGCATTTTAACAATAGTTTTCCTGCAAGATATGTTGAATGCTCAAATTCTTTCATGCGTGTTCATTCATTGCTACATAGTTTGGTTCTCCTGGAAGTTTTTTGAAGTGTAGCTTTTGGAGTACAATTCTGAATTGCAGCTGTTTTTGTTTTGCTCATTTTTTTTTCCTGAAGAACCAAAGTGTTTCTTCAGTTGGTAGTTGAATGAATTTGTCTGCTTATATTAGCTGTGCCTTTCATTAATTTGTTACAGAAATACAATGATTTATACTAAAACAATTCATATTTAAGAAAAAAAGAGACCAGATTTGTGGTGAAGAATTTCCAGTATGACCACAACCAATAGCTGTTAGATCGTTAATGGACTTTTCTATTTTTAGGCAGCATATAACTTTTTTTTTTTCTGATCCATATTATATATGTTTATTCACTTCAATAAAATAATGGTTACATTGGCTTCTTGCTGTTTAAACCATAATCTTTTCCTGTTTTTTCATTATGAAATAATTTTCGGTTTAACCATTCCAGTACTTAAGAAATTTTAGGTACTTTTCTTATTGAGGTCAGTGCAGAACCTTTGCAGTCCAAGGATGGCAGCTTTCATCTGGTTTAGGCTTTCTGTTCTCTCCCCAGTACTGCAGGTCTAGTTGACTCAGTTGCAGTTATTAGGGTGAATTGTATCATGCAATTATAGAGGACTTGCTCCGATGTGTACTTCCAAAGAAGATCTCTAGGTACTTAACCTCCTTTAATTCAAAGTATATTCCAAGTTACACGTCTCAGTAAGATCCCAGATTTTTTACTGCCAAGTGTTTGCTCTGTGGCTCTGTATAGTTACTATGCATATGAAACAATATAAATGCCTTCAGTGTAGTGCCTCACATGAAGTAGGAGTTTAATAAATATTCATTTTCTTTAAATGAATTTCCTTACCAACCCATATGTTTTTCCCAGTAGTACTGTTATTTTTCAGACTATATGGTCATCACATTTTGGAATTGCTTTCCAAGTCAGAGTACAAGCTGTATCTGCAGATAATTATCAATATTTTTAGAAACAAAAAATCCTCAAAAATGTTTTGGAAAATGGAACTTTCATCAGAAAAAGTAAATGACTTTTTTCCAAGGCAACACTGACATTACTATATAGTTATAGTATCTTTTAAACATATTTTGCCATATTGCTTTGTATTTGTAAATAGTTGTTTTCTGGTTTTGTTTGTTTTTATTTTTAAAGATTTATTTATTCAAAAGTCAGAGTTACACAGAGAGAGAAGGAAAGGCAGAGAGAGAAGGTCTTCCATCTACCAGTTCACTCCCCAGTTGGCCACAACTGTAGGAGCTGAGCCATTCTGAAGCCAGGAGTTTCTTCCAGGTCTCCCACATAGGTGCAAGGGCCCAAGAACTTGGGCCATCCTCCACTGCCCTCCCAGGCCATAGCAGAGAGCTGGATGGGAAGTGGAGAAGGGGATTTGGGCACCACAGGCGGCAGCCTTACCCACAGGTTTCGGCCTTACCCACCACGCCACAGCACCAGCCCCTGTCTTTTCTATTAAACCCATTTGTTAAATTAGACTAATAGTACTAGAGTATATAAGAATGACCACTTGGGAAGAATAAAACAGTGTTTTAAACCATTAAATTGGGTTTCACCTTCCAATCTATTAATTATGTATGTATGTATGTATTTATTTTAGCCTTAATTTACTTAGGAAAAACAAACAGACTGTAGAAACTGCAGAAATATCCATTTTGATCCAAGGACTCAAATTGCCACATTTTTGTATGTCATTTTTTTCAAAGTTGACTTCCTAACATAATGTGCCATGTACATTGTTGCCAGTCTGGGCAGCATATAATTTTTAACAAAAACCTCTAATTCATAGTGATTATTGGTTGCCCATATGGAGGTCAACAAAACGTAGGATTTTCAAGTTAGCCTGATATCTTACTGTACTTTTAAATGTAACCTCCATTAAATCCACTAAACATCTTTTCTTTGTGGTAGGGTCTACCTTCTGCTTCTCTGGAAAGGATGAATTTACATCATTTGATGAGCCTATTTCAAGTTTTTTGTTACTGTTTGTTTTTCTTGTTTTTGTTTTTGCAGCCTAAAATAAAAATGTCAAATACAATTTTAGTTTTCTAAAAAAGTCTTAATTTTGTACTAATTTAGGTTAGAAGCAAGGCTTAGTTTGAATTAAGGGTTGTGCCCAGTTAATCATATTGAAGAAAAGGGTGCCAACTTCAGAAAAGTATACTACCAGAAAACAAGTGTTTAAAAAAAAAACTTAAATGATGTAATACTTTTTTAAAAAGAAAAATTAAAAAGTTAAATTCCATTTCCTCATGTTTGGGACTAGAGAGAAGACCCCAAGCTTCTATGATTTATCTAATTCTTAGGCTTTTGTTTAGTATGTATTAAAATGGGTAGTACTGTTTACCTAACTACCTCACCTATGTGTTAAAGCATATTAAATCTCATGAAATGTTTCAGTCTGAATAAAACCTTGAAAATCTGAAAAAAAAAAGAAATAAAATCATTCCCAGACCAGCTAAACTGGGAAAATTCATCATTACCAGACAAAGAATCCTGAAGGGAGACCTACATTAGAATTAAAGGATCAGGGCTGATGCTGTGGCCCAGTGGGTTATTGCCTTGGGTTGAAGAGCCAGCATGCCATATGGGCACTGGTTCTGGAGTAGGCTGCTGCTCTTCTGATCCAGCTCTCTGCTATGGCCTGGAATAGCAGTGGAGAATGGCCGAAGTCCTTGGGCCTATGCACCCATGTGGGAGACCTGGAGGAATCTCCTGGCTTCTGGCTTCGGATAGGTGCAGCTCCAGCCATTGCAGCCATCTGTGGAGTGAACCAGAAGATGGAGGACCTCTCTCTATGTCTCTACTTCTCTCTGTAACTCTGTCTTCCAAATAAGTAAAATAAATCTTTAAAAAAGAATCAAGAATCTAATCAATAGATGCTTACAAAAAGAATTAAAGGATCATAACAATCGTCATGAAAACACAATGACAATACAAAATTCAGTAACATTGCAAATTCATAAAAGAGAAAGATAAGAAAATCCACCGTTATGACAGAAAGCTACCAAAACACAAAGAATGAAAAGAAAGGCAGAATGAAACATAGATTATGTAAGACAAGAAGTAAGCCATCAACAAAATTGCAGTAGTGAGTTCTCATCTCTCACATTAGCCTTGAAGGTAAATGGAATATATTCCCCAGTCAAAAGATACACCCTGACTGAATGAATAAAAAAAGTATACTGAACTCTACATGGCCCATAATAAATTCACCTCACAAGTAAAGATACACATAAACTGAAAGTAAAGGGATGCAAAAGATACAATGTTTCACTCTCTCAAAGACCACCAGGGCTTAATCAGAGAGACCTTGACCATCAAGCAGGCACAAAAATGTTAGTGTCTCTCCTAGGTCTCTGAAGGAGTAGGGAAGCAAGTAGAAGCAGAAAGATAGTGGAAGAAAAAACAACCATTGTGTGCAGAATTCTCAGAAATCTCATTAGTGATTGGACACAGGGAGGCACAAGCATACACTCACATGTAGTCATAACAACACATAAGACTTACACACAGCCTTAAACTTACCAAGATGCCACCACATTATACCCAGGCTTGAATAAAAAGGATAATTGGACCATCTCTCTTTCTGGTTCCATGTACAGGGAAAAAACACTCCCAGCACTAGGTCTCCATCTCTGAAGACACTTGGCTTCAGATACTCATGGCAGTTCTCAACAATTCTGTCCTGTGAATTAGATAAAGCCTGCACGAGTAGGTAGAGAAAAATCAGAGGCAATGACATGTCACTGTCTCCCCAAACTATAGTGAGAGCCCTGAGTCTCAGCTGAGAGGAGGAGACACAGGGCTGGATCAGGTCTGAGGGCTCATCAATCAGCAGTGACAGTGGAGCTCTGTGTAGAGCACAGCTGACTCCAGGTATTGACGTGTGTCCTCTGCCTGTAGGAACTTGTGTGCCAGTCTGGTGAGCTAGACCAGAGCACAGCTAGAAGGAGAATGCAGAGTTCACAGCAAGTCACAGTGCTGAGACCTGGCTCTGAGTGTCCTGTGATCAGAGCTGCTCTGGGTTCCCTGTATTTTCAATGCTTCCCATTTTTTCTCATCCAGAAACTCAGGGGATCCACCTGCCTGAGGCTCTGCATCTGTTGTCTTCCATTATGGGGGAAAACCCTTTGGAAAAACATGTTTTGCACTTGTCTACCTCCTTTGCCTCTAGGGTTGCATGATAGTCCAACAAGGCTTTGGCAATCATAGCATCCTGGTACAGCAGCTCTGTGAAATAGTGTGCACAGTGGCCAAGGGTTTTGTGAATAGACAGCTTTGAGGAATTTGGCAGGGTTAGAAAAAGTTGGTGTTGGAATAACCAAAACACCCAGCTGCATCTTCCCACATGATGCTGTAGACATTAGGTGAAGGGCTGACATCACTCACAGATGACTTCGGACACCACAGGAATGCTCATCATTATCATGCCTAATGTCACTCCCAGGGCCACGGTATCCTGCTGCCAAAAAATGGGCTTCCTTATTAATAAGTGAATAAGCCACATTCCAGAGAGAGGAAGTAGTTCATCCCCCAATCTTACTCCTCTCCCACAGCTGATCTCCTACCCATCAGCCTGATGCCCTCCACAAAGAGAACACTAGAATCACCAAGCTCTCAACATGTTGTTTCAATGTGACAACTGAAAGAAACTGTGTTGGTTCTCAACCACTTATTTTCTGTGTTCCATAGTTATTTTCTCCCACTTTTCAGAGAAAATTTTACATGTGTATTTTCATTTTGAAATTCATAATTTTAAATTATGTAGATGTATCTCTACCAGAGAATGATTTGATACCTGTACACAATGTTGAGTGGTATAATACAACTGTTTTGCATCTCAGCTTTATTTCACTGCCTTATTTTTTCTTGTGCTGACCACACTTAAAGGTCTATTGTGTCAAAACTTTCAAGTATACAACATGTTATTCACTGTGTTATCTCATGATTTGTGACAGTTCACTTGAACTCCTTGGTCTTGCCTAATTTTGACTGCTGTGATCAACATGTTCTTAGTTTCCCACCTCCTAGTGTTTCAATCACAAAGCTCTATTTAATTTTTTTGAACTTTTATTTAGTAAATATAAATTTCCAATGTACAGTTTATGGATTACAATGGCTTTTCCCCCCATAACTTCCCTCCCACCTACAACCCTCCCATCTCCTGTTCCCTCTCCCATTCCATTCACATCAAGATTCATTTTCAATTATCTTTATATACAGAAGATCAATTTAGTATATATTAAGTAAAGATTTCATCAGTTTGCACCCACACAAAATATAAAGTGTAAAATACTGTTTCAGTACTAGTTATAGCATTAATTCACATTGAACAACACATTAAGGACAAAGATCCTACATGAGGAGTAAGTGCACAGTGACTCCTGCTGTTGACTTAACAATTTGACACTCTTGTTTTTGGCGTCAGTAATCTCCCTAGGCTCTAGTCATGAGTTTCCAAGGCTATGGAAGCCTTTTGAGTTCGCTGACTTCGATCTTATTTCGACAAGGTCATAGTCAAAGTGGAAGTTCTCTCCTCCCTTCAGAGAAAGGTACCTCCTTCTTTGATGGCCCGTTCTTTCTACTGGGATTTCACTTGCAGAGATCTTTCATTTAGGTCCTCTTTTTTTTTGCCAGAGTGTCTTGGCATTCCATGCCTAAAATACTCTCATGGGTTCTTCAGCCAGCTCCAAATGCCTTAAGGGCTGATTCTGAGGCCAGAGTGCTGTTAAGACATCTGCCATTCTTTGAGTCTGCTGTGTATCCCACGTCTCATGTTGGATTGTTCTCTCCCTTTTTTATTCTATCAGCTACTATTTGCAGACACTAGTCTTGTTTATGTGCTCCCTTTGGCTCTTAGTCCTATCATTATGATCAATTGTGAACAGAAATTGATCACCGGGACTAGTGAGATGGCATTGGTACATGCCACCTTGATGGGGTTGAATTGGAATCCCTTGGTATGTTTCTAACTCCACCATTTGGGGCAAGTCCAATTGAGCATGTTCAATTTCAAAAAATATTTGTTTATTTATTTGAAAGTCAGATTTCCACCGAGATAGAAGGTAGGCAGAGAGAGAGAGAGAGAGAGAGAGAGAGAGAGATCTTCCATCTGCTGGTTTGCTCCCCAGATGGCCATAACAGCTGGAACTGTGCCGATTTGATGCCAAGCACCAGGCGCTTCTTCCAGATTTCTTCTGGATCCCCAAAATGCCTGCAGAAGTCCAAGGACTTGGCCATCTTCTACTGCTTTCCCAGACCACAGCAGAGAGCTTGTTTGGAAGTGGAGCAGCCAGGAGTTGAACTCATGACCATATGGTATGCTGGCACTGCAGTTGGGAGCTTTACCAGCTATGCCACAGTGACAGCCCCAAAAGCTCTCTTTCTGAAGTTGACTTTGGACACCAGTCCTAGGAATGAGGAAAGGATACATTCTTTTTTTGCACATGATGTATGTCATGCATCCGAATGACCTCAACACTCATCCACGTTGTCAAATAATAAGATTTTCCTTATTGGTAAGACTGAATAATATTGCAGTTTATATACAGACCACATTGTCTTTATACATTTATCTATTGATGGACACTTAGGTTGATTCCACACTTGGAATTTTTGAATAATGTTGCAATGATCATGGGAGTGCAGATGTTTCTTTCACATGCAAATTCCACATCCTTTAGATATATAATTTCAGGTAGCACTGGGACTGCTGGGTAATATGAAGGTTCTATTTTTTGTCATAAAATTTTTGTTATATTGATACTAATTTACCTTCCTACCTTCATCCTTGTTAACATTTATTTCTTCTATGTTTTTTAAAGATTTATTTTATGTATTTGAAAGTCAAAGTTACAGAAAGAGAGGAAGGGGAAAGAGCAGGGAGAGAGAGAGAGAGAGAGAGATCTTCCATCCACTGGTTCACTCCTCCTAATGGCTACAACAGCTTGGACTGGACCAAGCCAAAGCCAAGAGCCAGGAGCTTCTTCCAGTTCTCCCATGTGTGTTCAGGGGCTCGAGCACTTGGAACATCTTCTATGGTTTCCCAGGTCATTAGCAGGCAGGTGTATTAGCAGTGGAGTAGTCAGGTCTGAAACTATCACCTGTATGGGATACCAGCATCACAGGCAGTGGCTTTACCTGCTATGCTACATTGCCAGCCCCCTTTTTATGTTTTTTTTTAATAACTCTTCTAACAGGTGTGTGGTGATATCTCTTTATAGCATCAGTTTGTAACTCTCTTGTGATAAGTGGTGATGAGCATTTATTCATTTTTATTTAATGAATGCATTTTTCCTAGATACTACTTTAGGAATATAGTAGTTCTTTCCCCCTAACCCCCCTCGCAAATCCTACCTCACCTCCCTCTCCCTCTCCCATCTCTGTCTTTATTATGGTGTATTTTTAGCATGACTTTATATACAGAGGACCAACTCCATGCTAAGCATAGACTTCAACAATTTGCACCCATGCACATACACAACATATAGAGTACTGTTTGGGGAGAAAATGTGCAGTTGATTCTCATATTAAAATTCATTAGGGACAGAGGTCCTTCGTGGGGAGCAAGTCCACAGTGACTGCTATTTTTCCTTTAAAAAGTAACGCTCTTTTTTTGACATCAGTGATTGATCATCTGAGGCTCTTGCCATGGGCTGCTAAGGCTATGGAAACCTTTCGTGACCATAGACCCCATCAGTATTTGGGCACAGTCATAAGCAAAGTGGATGTTCTCTCCTCCCTTCAGAGAAGAGTGTATCCTTCTTTGATGACCCTTTCTTTTCTCTGAGGTATCATGGAGATCCTCCATGTATGATATTGTTTGTCACTGTTTTGGCTTTCCAGATCATTTATTAATTTACCTGTTCATTGTGGGTCTTCTTTTTGAGAAATCTCTATTCAAGTCTTTTGCAAACATTCAGTTGGGTTATTTTTTTCTTACTATTAACTTTTGGAGTGTCCTTTATGTTTTAACTATAATCTTTTATCTGATTTACACTTTCTTTTTTATATTTAAATTTTGGAAAATTTTAATTATTATTACTTTTTAAAACAGCACAGTGAAATTTATTGTTGCAGCCAGCAAAACATCCCTTTTTAAAATTCCACACGGCAATGCAAGTTAAAAAACTTCACTCATCAAATAAATGATATTTTAGACAAGGACTTGCTAAAGAAACCTCATCACAACAACTTTTTAGGGCATGATCACTTTAAATCCATGGGAGCAACAGTCATTCCATCTCTCTTTATTTCAGCAAGAAATCAGTGTCTGCCTGTTACATCAAAAGAAAAAAATCAGGATTTGTTTTCTAAATGTATCACCTGAGTCAAGGAAACATGTTATGACTTCTTGTAGGAAAAATAGCTTGCAGCTTATAGGAGACACTTGGTTGATGTTCATTAATTAGTTTTTTTAAAAGATTTATTTATTTGAAAGACAGAGTTACAGAGAGATATAGATCCAGAGAGAGAAAGAGAGAGAGAGAGAGGTCTTCCATCTGCTGGTTCACTCCCCAAATGACTGCAAATGCTAGAGCTGAGCTGATCTGAAGCAAGGATCTTCTTCCAGGTCTCCCACGTGTGTACAGAGGCTAAGGGAGTTGAGCCAACTTCCACTGCTTGCCCAGGGCATAGCAGAGAGCTGGATCAAAAGTGGAGCAGGGGGAATCAAACCAGCATCCATATGGGATGAAGGCACTGCAGGCAGCAGCTTTACCTGCTATGCCACAGCTCTGGCCCCCATTAATAAGTTTTTAACAGATTCAAAGTGCTTTGTAGATATAATTCTAAAAACAAACTGATATTCCCTTTCTTCCTCCCTTAATTTCTCCTCCTCTCTCCCACCCACCTTCTTTCTCCCTCCCTCTTTTTTAGTTTTTGAGATAACATATTTACATTACTGTAAAAAGGCTTAATACTTTGCCAAATAAGATGGCAGAATAGTGAGGGCACACTGACAGTCCGAGAAAAGATAATATAATAAAAGTGGAGTTATGGTAGCCTCAGGAAAAGGATCAGGGAAAAACTCTTCCAGATCTAGTGGCTGTGACTCGGAGGACCTACGGGGAGAGCAAGGTCACCCACCTAATGGAAGCTGAGTCGCCGGACCCTGCGGAGCCGCAGAGTCTGCACGCCAGCACTGGAAGGGGAGGTGAGACAAAAACCTCTTGGTAACCCGAGACATTGGTGGGGAAAGGCAGAAAAAGCCTACAGAGAACGAGGCCTGAAACCCCATTGGGGAAAGTTCACCAGGCTGGCTGGAGGAGAGAAAAAATTGAATAAATAAGGGGAACCTGCAGGGACATTTAGCCTCTCTCTCCACTCACCTTACAAAGCTGAGCAAGACAAAGGGCAGGCGCCATTTTACATAAGTAAAGTGGTGCATACCATTTTGCATATGTAAAGCGGGTGCCCTTCATTAGCCAAGCAGAAAAACCTGACTCTGGTAAGCAAACGAATACCCACAGGGGCCAGATTTCATACATCAACTACTCTCAATTCCATTCAGCTGTGTGGAATTACTTCCCAACTGAGTCAAAAAAAAAAAAAAAAAGGAGAGAGAGAGGAGAGAGCCAGAGCAAGAAAGAGAACAATCAGGGTGAATCACCTTTGGCACACCCTTAACCCTGTAGAACCAGAGCTCTCTGGCCACACCCATCACAGCCTCTAAGGATCCATCAAAAGCAGACAGTCCTCTTAATCTAGAGTCACAGTATAACGAGAAAAAAAAACAAAGAATATCTCCAATATGCCAAACAACAAACGCAAAAACCGAGGTAACAAGAACAAGGAAGACAGTGTGACGCCCCCAAATGAAAGAGACACCCCAATTCAAGATTATGAAGATGATAAGATAGAAGAAATGCAAAAAGCGGATCTCAAAAAATTGATAAGAACATTAAGAAGTTCTCAAAAACAAATTCTCAAACTACAGAAATCCTTAATGGACAAGATAGAAAATCTCTCTCATGAAAATGAAATATTAAGGAGGAAATAAAATGAAATGAAACAACTAGTAGAACATGAAACTATGATAGTGATGAGAAATCATAATGAAATGAAGAATTTAATAGATCAAATGATAAACACATTAGAGCGCCTTAAAAACAGAATGGGTGAAGCAGAAGAGAGTATTGGACTTAGAAGACAGAGCACAGGAAAATATACAGTCAGACCAAAGAAAAGAAGAGGAAATTAGAAATCTAAAACATATTGTCGGGAATCTTCAGGATACTATTAAAAAACCCAACATTCGGGTTCTAGGAGTTCCTGAAGGCATGGAGAGGGAGAAAGGATTAGAAGGCCTTTTTAGTGAGATACTAGCAGAAAATTTCCCAGGTTTGGAGAAGGACAGAGACATCCTAGTACAGGAAGCTCATAGAACCCCTAATAAACATGACCAAAAGAGATCCTCAACACGACAGGTTGTAATCAAACTCACCACAGTGAAACATAAAGAAAAGATCCTAAAATGTGCAAGAGAGAAATGTCAGATTACTCTCAGAGGATCTCCAATCAGACTCACAGCTGACTTCTCATCAGAAACCCTACAAGCTAGGAGGGAATGGCGAGACATAGCACAGGTACTAAGAGAGAAAAATTGCCAGCCCAGAATATTATATCCTGCAAAGCTCTCATTTGTGAATGAAGGTGAAATAAAGACCTTTCAGACCAAACAGAAATTGAAAGAATTTGTCACCACTCGTCCAGCCCTTCAAAAGATGCTTAAAGATGTGTTACACACAGAAACACAGAAACATCAATATGAAAGACAGTAAATGAAGGAAACCTCACGCCTAAAGATCACAGGAAGTTCAAAACATGTATCAGAAAATATCTTTGGCAAATGGCAGAGCAAAGTTACTACTTATCAGTAGTCATATTGAACATTAAAGGCCTGAACTGTCTAGTTAAAAGACACCGATTGGCTGATTGGGTAAAGGAACAAAACCCATCTATTTGCTGCTTACAAAAAACACATCTTTCCAAAAAAGATGCATACAGACTGAAAGTGAAAGGCTGGAAAAAGATATACCATGCCAACAGAAATGAAAAAAGAGTGGGCATAGCCATCTTAATATTGGACAACATAAACTTTATCACAAAAACTGTTAGGAGAGACAAAGTGGGGCACTATATAATGATCAAGGGATGAATTCAACAGGAAGATATAATGATTATCAATGTATATGCACCTAATTACATGGCACTGGTTTATTTAAAAGATTTGTTAAGGGACTTAAAGGGAGACTTAGACCCCAATACAATAGTGTGGGGAGCAACTGGGAGCAACTTGGACTAGACTAAGTTACTGGAATTAAGACTTATTCTATGCATCTGCTCTCCCACAATATGGCGCTGAGAAGGGAGGAAACAGCTTCTACACAGCTGCCTCCAGTTCAACCAATAAACAGCAGGACCTGCTCCTGATTGGAGGAGAGCAGCGTACTCGGCGTGTGGGTAGCAGAGTTGGGATTGGTGGAAGAGGACTATAAAGGAGGAGAGAGACAACATGCACCAGGAACATCTATCTGAAGGAACACCTGTGCAGCCCCCGAGAGAGCTGGCCGGTGGTGTGCCGCTCCCCCGCGGAAGTGGGGAAAGTGGCTAGAGGGAACCTCCCTTCCACGGAGGTGGAAGGGTCGGTAGCCAACCCGGGAAGAACCAGCAGCAAACACGGGGAGGGCCGAGCAGACAAATGAACAGTGCAGGGTTCAGTGTCGCTCCTCCACAAAGATGGGGAGCGACAAATAGTACAGGGGGATTTCAATAATCCACTCTCAGAAACAGACAGATCAACAGGACAGAAGATCAACAAGGAAACAGCACATTTAATCATCACTATTGCCCAAATGGATCTAACATATATCTACAGAACTTTTCATCCTACACAGAAAGCATTTACATTCTTCTCAGCAGTACGTGGAACCTTCTCTAGGATTGATCACATACTAGGCCATAAAGCAAGTCTCAGCAAATTCAAAAGAATTAGAATCATACCATGCAGATTCTCACACCATAAAGGAATGACGTTGGAAATTAGCAACTCAGGAATCCCTAGAGCATATGCAAACACATGGAGATTGAACAACATGCTTCTGAATAAACAATGAGTCATAGAAGATATTAAAAGAGAAATCAAAAATTATCTGGAAGTAAATGAGGATAAAAGCACAATGTATCAAAACTTATAGGATACAGCAAAAGCAGTGTTAAGAGAAATGTTTATATCAATAGGTGCCTACATCAAGAAATTGGAAAGACACCAAATAGATGACTTTCACTGTATCTCAAGGATCTAGAAAATCTGCAGCAAACCAGACCCAAATCTAGGAGGAGAAGAGATATAATTAAAATCAGAGAAGAAATCAACAGGATTGAATCCAAAAAAAAAAAAAAAATTCCAAAAAATCAGCCAAACGAGGAGCTTGTTTTTTGAAAAAATAAACAAAATTGACACCCCATTGGCCCAACTAACTAAAAAAAGAAAAGACCCAAATCAATAAAATCAGAGATAAAGGAAGTGTAACAACTGACACCACAGAAATAAAAAGAATCATCAGAAGTTTCTATAAAGACCTGTATGCCAGCAAACAGGGAAACCTATCAGAAATGCTTAGATTCCAGGACACATGCAACCTACCTAAAATGAACCAGGAAGACATAGAAAACCTAAACAGACCCATAACTGAGACAGAAATTGATACAGTAATAAGGCCCTCCCAACAAAGAAAAGTCCAGGACCAGATGGATTCACAGCTGAATTCTACCAGACATTTAAAGAAGAACTAAATCCAATTTTTCTCAAACTATTCAGAACAATCAAAAAAGAGGGAATCCTCCCAAATTCTTTCTATGAAGCCAGCATCACCTTAATTCCTAAGCCAGAAAAATATGCAGCACTGAAAGAGAATTACAGACCAATATCCCTGATGAACATAGAAGCAAAAATCCTCGATAAAATACTGGCCAATAGAATACAACAACACATCAGAAAAATCATCCACCCAGACCAAGTGGGATTCATCCCTGGTATGTAGGGATGGTTTAATGTGCGCAAAACAATCAATGTGATACACCACATTAACAGACTGCAGAAGAAAAACCATATGATTATCTCAATAGACGCCAAGAAAGCATTTGATAAAATACAACACCCTTTCATGATGAAAACTCTAAGGAAATTGGGTATGGAAGGAATTTGAAAGCATTTCCACTAAGATCTGGTACCAGACAGGGATGCCCACTCTCACCACTGCTATTCAATATAGTTCTGGAAGTTCTAGCTAGAGCTATTAGGCAAGAAAAAGAAATCAAAGGGATACAAATTGGGAAGGAAGAAGTCAAATTATCCCTCTTTGCAGATGATATGATTCTTTATTTAGGGGATCCAAAGAACTCTACTAAGAGACTATTGTAACTCATAGAAGAGTTTGGCAAAGTAGCAGGATATAAAATCAATGCAGAAAAATCAACAGCCCTTGCATACCCAAGCAATGTCATGGCTGAGAAACAACTGCTAAGATCAATCCCATTCACAATAGCTACAATAACCATCAAATACCTTGGAATAAATTTAACCAAGGATGTCAATGATCTCTACGATGAGAATTACAAAATCTTAAAGAAAGAAATAGAAGAGTATTCCAAAATATGGAGATTTAACAATTGACACTCTTTTTTATGGCAGTAATCACCCAAGGTCAGTAATCACCCAAGGCTCTTGTCATGAGCTTCCAAGGCTATGGAAGCCTCTTGAGTTCACAAACTCCTACTTTATTTAGACAAGGCCGTAATCAAAATGGAAGTTCTCTACTCCCTTCAGAGAAAAATGCCTCCTTCTTTGATGGTCCATTTTATAAAGCGATAAATTTCATACAAATCCATCTATAAGCCAGGGTAAAAAAGGCACCCAGAATTGTAATAATATTGCTTTCAAGGTGAGCATGAGCATGTCATCTACAAATGTGCACCTACTACATGGTGATATGAAGAATCTAGTCATTGTTCACATTGCAAAAAAAAAAATGCTTCTTCACATGGGCAAGGTGTGGATCATGGCAGAAATGTGGGGAATTTTTGGATGAGGCTGTCCCTACACTGATCTATGTCATTCTGAGCACAGATAAGATCACATTTTACATGCCCAGTGCTTTAAGGACAGTGATTCCCCATTCACAGTATGAAAGAAAAAAAAAATGCACCACTACAGGCTGTGGATGCTTTGCATTTCCAACTGAGAAGACATGAACTTTGGATGTAGCATCAGGAAGAAAGTAGACAGTGGATTTCCCTCATCTTCTCCCCATGCCACTGGGGGAGCACAACCCCCTCTCTCAGCAACCACTGTTATGTGTTCACACTGAGACTAATGACAATCTTTACTGCATTGATCTCTTACAACTTTGGGGTTCATGTGTCACCACAGTATAACCTGAGTTACCTTAGAAATGCAATCAATCCAGCCCAGAATCTTCCAAAGCTACTGTGTTCTGTGTTTTGCAGTGATATGTCCTGACTGTTGCTTGTTTGAAATCATCCCTTCATTGAGAATATCTGAGATGCTAATGCAGACCATGGGAAGCATCAGAAGTGGCTCATGTAATTGGATTTCTAACACCTAGATTGGAAACTTCTATTGAGTTCCTGGCTCTTGGTTTCTTCCCAGGACCAGGTGGGCTTCTGCTATTGAGGTGTGCTTTTAGTGAGAAAACAGCAAATAGGAGCTCTCTCTCTTTCTGTCCCTGTTTCTCTACCTCTCAAACAGAACAGTCAGAGGTTGTTGTCGTGTCCCTCGACCAGCAAGGAAGACACAACCCGAACTCTTCTTCAAGTAGTTTATTCAGGAACCTTGAACAAGCTTCTTCTTCCGCCTCCTTCCCTCTCCCATCCCTCTTATAGCCATCAGCACACCAATCAAAAGCAGCCAAGTGGCAAGGATTGATAGGTACAGCAAAGCGGAAGCCAGAAGGGAGCTCAAACATCTCCTTATTAGGAGTTGTTTGTTTCTCGCCAGTCCTTCCGGGAGAAAGGAGCCGGCGCCATCTTTAGGGCGTGGTGCAATGGCTCCCCACAGTTCCCCCTTTTTGTTTTAGAACCAGGCATCTAAGGATTACAGGAGAAGGTAGAGTCTGTCCCCCACTGCCAGGCATCCACCTGGAACAGCATCCTTTTCGCGGGGGTGGGATCTGGGATGCCAACCCACATGCAGACAGACTTGCCTTCCAGAGAACGTAATGGCTCGTTCTCTCTGCAGTGCTTTGCCTCGCACCCTGCACCCATGCCTAGCATTCAAGGAAGGCCAGCCATGCTTGCGGTGATTGTCCAGCCTCAAGGGCATAAAAGGCTTGAGCTATCATGGCCAGTTCCCGCCGATGAGCTGTCCTCATCCTGCACAAACACCACAGGCAAAATAACACAACAAGTAACAGCAACCCCGTCAAAGCTCCAAGTCCCGCCCACTCCTTCAGGTTGGAGACGGCTATGCAGATCCAGGATGACAATCCAGATGCAAAGGAGACATCCACACATGTGGAGTTGGTGGTGACCATGGCAAGGCACAGTTGCTTCAAGGTGTAGTCAAATTCTGCGGACCAATTCTGCAAGAGCATCTGAGACAACTGTTTAGAGTAATTTGCTGCCTGAGTCATGTTATCGTACTGAACAGAGGTCACACACAACCCTGAAAATTTCCACTCACATCCTAGCTGAGCAAGCTGCCAGAGAGTATCCACCTGCTCCTGTACCAAATACACACACTGATTAACAATCATCAAGCCTCCCTTTATTTGTGCATTTAAGGATGTCTGAGTATCCAAAGCAGCAGCCACGGAGGCCGTTAAATTATTCAGGGTATTAGCAGTTTGAACTGTCCCTGTGAGCACTATAGCAGCTGTTGTAGCGCCCACAGCTGCAATGGAAATGGCGGTTATAATGGCTGCAGTAACGATCCCAATCAGCAATGTTATAATGAAGATCGAGGGGCTGCTTTGTGACATTGTCTGTTTGCCGCACCAGTCGCTCAGGTAACCATCGAGAATATAGAAACATGTCCACGTCCCCATATTAAAACAGGGTCAGGTCCATACCATTGAGCAGTTAGAGGGTCTTTCCACTTCACATAGACTTGTTGTCTTTTGGTTTCAGGATGCCAGTGAAGATCAGCTGCAGTTTTCCCTTGATTATCCAGTATTAGAAAATTTAAAATTAAAAGAGCATGTGATAGCCATTTTTGTGGGGAATATGCCATGGTCCCGTATTCCCCCTTTTTTATTTTTTGTAAATAGTTTTTTAATGTGGCATGTGCTCGTTCCACAATACCTTGTCCCTGCGGATTATAAGGAATCCCGGTGATGAGAGATGTGGAAGTTAGTACAGAAGTGCTTAAAAGAGTTGGAAGAATACGCTGGGCCATTATTAGTTTTTATCTGTATAGGGGTTCCTAGAACAGCAAAGGCCTGAAGGCAATGAGAGATGTTTGGCAGCCTCGCCGCATTGCGGGGTGGCAAAAACAAAACCTGAACATGTATCTAAAGAAACATGTATGTATTTTAGTTTACCAAATTCAGAAAAATGGGTAACATCCATCTGCCAAAGCTGACTAGGCATAAAACCTCTAGGATTTACACCATAATAAGGGACTGGGAGAAATGTGACACAGGAAGGGCAGGATTTTACAATTTGCCTTGCCTGTTTCCGGGTGATTCCGTATCTTAATCATAAGGTTTGGACATTGAGGTGATGCAAATCATGACCATGGGATGCTTCTTAGACTTTGTCAGTCCCTCTTTAAAGGATCTGGCTTCTGAGCCAGAGACTGGAGCAGCTAGAAAGAAACACATTTATAGCTGAAGTTTAGCATCATTTCACATCTTGGCACCACTTTTAATCTAAACAGCCCGATTGGTTATTATCTCTGCAAGATGAGAGATATATCTTTTGACATCTCCAGGGGCCCTATGGAGATACCAAAATTCCAGAGAATTTAGAACTTTGATTTTCAGAAAGTCTGTTAAAGGTGCCAAGAGAACTTAGAGTATCTGGTCAAAATAGAATTCCTTAACATTTAGTCAGGGCGATTTTAACACTTTTAGACCAGATCTGATCATAATAATATTTAACATAACTTTTTAAGACTTAATATTTTTATCAATCATAACTTAACAGACAGTAGTGTTAAAAAGAGATGTTACAGTTTTTGCAACAACAGATTTTAAGATTTACAATTGAGACCATTTCCAGATAATTACTAACATTAGTAAACATTTTAAAAAATCCCATTGTTATAACAGAAGATCAGACTTCAACTTTAGGTTAGTGTAATTTTTGCATTAACATTTAACTTATAGAAAACTCTGTAAACAATGTTTTAAAATTGTAAACTTTTTACAACTTTTCATGACTTGCTCACACCTTCTGAAACTTTATACCTGTAGTTACTTTTACAGTCTTGAATTATCATGTATGGACAACCTATGAGAATACATGCTGGCAAACTTAAAAGTCTCTCTTATCAAATTTAAGATGTTAAAAGTACACATAATATGTTTTCCATATTTTACTTAGCACCGATGCCTGGATAACTTAAAACACTGAGCTATTAATGAATACCACACCATTATCTGAATTAAAAGTCAAAATTACATTTCCATGTTTTTAAGTAACATAAGGATAACACCACTTGGGCAGCAACAGTCACTAGTGCATATTTACAACTTTGAAAAGATCTTCATCCTTAAGAGAAACAAGTTTAAAGCATATCAAAGACATGTAAATGTAAAACTGAGCAAGTAAACCAAAGGGCGTTTGCATTAACCCAATTTTCTGAACCAATCTGTATTGGCTTACTTGAGTTAACAACAGAAAGGCTTGTATACACAGAATTTACTCTCATTTTTACAAGACTACTCTACCTGAAAAGCAAAAACATGAATACAACATAGATTTGACATCATTTACTACATTTTAATATACTTTGTATAATTTGAATTGACTCAAACAGCTGTTACTTTAACAAATTTAGAGTCCCATCCTTTGAGAGTTCCAGGGATCCGACTGGAAGCCCCAAAGTTGAAAGACTCGGTTTAGAATTTAAACTATCAGAGAGTCAAACCATTTTAGTCAAAAATTAGTACGTTTAACCAAGGCTGTGGACTAGATCTAATCAGAGTTAGGTAATCACTCAAACATTAAAGATATAACGTAAACAGCTTCATGGTGCAGTTTTTCCAATCAAGACTCATACTGGCAATAGAAAAATGCGAAACCTTCAAGACACATGAAAACTCTCATTAGATAAGTTAGCTACAGCAGCACAGAAAAGAATTGATTATCAGCGTATGAGCCCATTGCTTAAGTTTTTATTAACTGTAAAGAGAAAAACCCATCAAGTTGGAAAGGGTTATCGAATTAAGACTTTTGTCTAGGTCAAGATACCTGTGGAATTTTTCCTCTCTCTTTCTCCTGGCCTGTCGCGTCCCCCTTTTCATTTTAAAAGATATTCTTTCAGTGTGCGGTGTGCTCGCTCAATTATGCCCTGGCCCTGAAGATTGTACGGCAATCCATGGACAAGTTGAACCTCCATTTTTTGGCAAAAGGTGGTAAAGGTTTGAGATGTATAGGCCGGGCCATTATCAGTTTTTAGCACCTGGGGTCTCCCCCAGGCGGCCCATGCATCCAGACAATGAGCAATCACCTCATGCTAGGGATGCAATTGGGCTAGAAGGTTTAATCAGTCCTGCGGTTTCCAATATCTTTAATGCGTTCACCACATATAAGGAATCTGACAACAAGTTAAAGGCAAAAGAGCACTGCTTAAGGACTTCAATAACTATTTTTAATTCCACAACTTGAGGTGAGCCTGGCTGAAACTGATGAAATACCGGGTCATTACCCTCTACCATATAAACCCCACAGCCTGTTTTTGACCCATCCGTAAATATATTTGGAGCACCTGGTAATGGCTCAGTGGCTGTAATTTTTGGAAATCCTCATTTGCCGATTCAATTCCCGTACTTGCTTTATACCAGACTCTTTGTTATCGCCACACTCTTCAGACTCACTGCTGCTTTCTGAGCTACTTTCTGCACTAGTACTACTTACTAAGGAGGGGCTGCGCAACTCGGAAAGATCGGGGTACAGTTTTTTCCTAGTTCTTTTCTGACTCTCGTTCAAAGTTTTGCCTTTTTCACTGGCAGCTCTCTCGGAGCGCTCTTCCTGAAGCTCCTCCAAGGCAGCTTGACCGCTCAGAATAGTTTCACTACACCGCTCATCCTCAAGGCATGCTCGCACTAACTTCCATATTGGTCTCACTCCCCTTTCGAGATTACCCTGTTCGAATGCAAAATCCAAATCCCTGCCTAGTTTGTCCCATGAAGGGATAGTAAGGCTTCCCGAAACCCCATACCAGGGTGCAATGGTATCGCAGTTACGTAAAAACCTATGCAATGTACTAGGCTTAAGTTTAAAACCGTTTTCTCAAAGCAGCGCATTCAGCACCAGAAAAATTGGATGGGACTGTGAATTACCCATCGACAAAAATTGTACTCTTTCCCTGGCCATGGGTCAGAGCTCCTTCTGCTTTTGTCGCAGAACTTCCTCTGCTTTAATCGCAGAGCTATCCTCCCGCTATTGTCGCAGGACTGCCCGCTCTTATCGCGGATCCCCACCTTATTTTCCTGGGGGACTTACCAGCGCTGCCCTGACTGCAGGAAGTTCTGAGTTCACGTTTGAGATGGTTCCCCGTACGGGCCACCAGTTGTCGCGTCCCTTGACCAGCAAGGAAGACACAACCCGAACTCTTCTTCCAGCAGTTTATTCAGGAACCTCTTTCACACTTCTACTACTGCGCCCTTTTCTCTCCCCTCCCTCTTATAGCCATCAGCACACCAATCAAAAGCAGCCAAGTGGCAAGGATTGATAGGTACAGCAATGTGGAAGCCAGAAGGGAGCTCAGCCATCTCCTTATTAGGAGTTGTTTGTTTCTTGCCAGTCTTTCCGGGAGAAAGGAGCCGGCGCCATCTTTAGGGCGCGGTGCAATGGCTCCCCACAGGTTGTAATGAGAATGTTTTCTGGGTGCGCTTTGACAAAATCTGCTTTTGTGGAAGAGATTGTGGCAGGCTTGGGCTTGGGCAGGTGAGTGTGTGAATTCCAGTGTAATTGTAACTGAGCCTTAAATGCTCTTTGGGGAATCTTCAGGACTAGCATGGCCCTCAGCTTCATCTGAAGTGGAAACCAGATGTCCAGGTATTCACATCTACACATCTAACCACCTTTGGTCCCTGGATGTCTTCTAAGAGAGCCTTGTCTTAGGACAGAATATTTCTGCATGCTATAAATATCTTATGTGTCAAAGAGCTGTGATTAGTCAAAAGTCAATATTCACAGAAGATGGCAAATGGATATATTATCCTCAGACAGCAATCAGAGTGGGCTCCCTCAGGTTGCACTGCTTCACACCTTCATTAGTTCTTCCATTTTTTAATATTCTCAGAATCCAGCTGACTCCCTGGGACACATTGTACACCATGGTAGGATACCCATACTTGTCTTCTACATTTGCCTTTCATCAGATGTGAGAGAATGGTATTGGTGGAGACTCACACATTGCTCTTCAGAATTAGGATTCCATTTACCTGTGGGGTTTTAGAGGTCCAACAAGTACCATCTATGCAGAAAATGCAGACATGGTTCCAGCAATAACAAGTGCTTTGTATTGTGTATGGCAATTATAGTTAGAGGGAGTAAATGCTTTTTGAAGAGAAAATGCAAAACATTCCTAAGGGTCAATTGGTCCATGACAAAGGCATTGCAGATTTGGAATTCCATGGATAGGTTGAGGAGTTATTGTGGGTCCTTATTGATCACCTGGATGGCAAAGTAAGAGGCTAACATATATGGGTGGTTCTTCCCTGACCACCTAAATGAAGCAGCAGATTTAGAGAGAAGGGTGAGATCCTATTTTTCAGTGTAGTTTCACAGCTAAACCCAAAGGAAGCCAAGGCTGGATTCAGTGTGCCACTCAGTGATGCTCCAGGGTCACTGGAGGATTGTGGAATGTCCTTTTTTACATTCTTGGAAGCAAACTGTGTCCATGCACAACCTCATCTTCATGTGCCCTTTGGGAAAGCTTTGGTAAATTCCAATGTGGGAGCTCATTTCTGCTTAAGAAGAGAAACCAATCTGCATCTATGTTTTCTGTAGGTTCTGGAATAGTTTGAATAGAACTTTGTTTGCCACTTGTTCAAATATGTGAGAATATTATCATCTGTGACCATATTCACCAGTGTGATTTCCCGAGACTTTTTGATAAGTTTCTACTTTTACATATCAACTCTTGTCAAAGCAGGTTTATTAAGTTAGATTTTCAGTGAAACAAATGCATCCAATTCAGGACTTCTTATATTAGAGATTTCAGAAGGTTCACTTTGTCTTCATTTATTAATTTCCTGTGTATTGAATTTATCTTGTCTTTTCACATTTTACAATTTAGCAATCTGTATTTTCCCACATTTCCTGCCTGAAAATATGAGTTCTTGTAATTTAAGATGGATTTATGCTATTGTGAATAATAAAACAGTTGTTCTATTTTTTCACTATGATTTTCTTTGCCCCACTTTCCTTGGAATTCTGGACTTTATCTTATTTCCTACATTTCATCCATAATTTGAATGTCAAGAAAATTGTCACATTGTAGTTATAAGGGAAGAAATATATTTATCCAATCATTTCTTCAGTTCATATACACTGATTTTTTGTTTGCAATGTTGAGTTAATAAAGTGCCATTTCTATTTTGTTCCTTCTTATAATATATTCATAGTTTCAAGATGGCAGTGTTTCATTTTTAGTGTAAAGGTACTTTTCTATTTTGACACACTGTGTTGTATGTATTATCCTTCCACATGAATTTAAAATTTTCTACTGTGGTCTAAACAAGTGTTGCTTTCCCATAAACACCTGAACCAAAATTGGATTTCTGATCCCAGGAGGACTCACTTGTGGGACACTAAATAGATCTGGTGCAAAAAATTATGCTGTGGATCCATTGAGTAATTTTATGTATTTTAATGATAAGAATGTTGAATTAAATTTTTAAAATCATTTTTTCTTAGTGATAAACTTTTACACTATGAAGGGTATATGTGTTCACCCCTGGGTGACTTATAGCTCTGACAATCAGTTGAATATTGAGTACCTTAACCATGTAAATGTTCTGAGAAAAGTATACTTCTCACTGATACAAGGTACAACAAGGGTAAGATATGAAAATAGAAGATTGGCGGAGCCAAGATGGCGGAATAATGAGGGCGCGCACCGATAGTCTGGGAAAATTTAGTTTAATAAAAGGGGAGTTACGGTAGCCTCAGAAAAAAGAACCAGGAAAATATTGCAGAGGAAACTCTCTGGATCGAGTGGCTGTGAATCGGAGGACCTACTGGGAGAACAAGGTCGCCCACCGCGTGGAAGCCGAGCTGCGGGAGCCGCAGGGTCTGCGCGCCAGTGCAGGAAGGGGAGTGCATGTCACACAGACACCAGCAGGAAGAATTGTGACGTCCAGGGCTCCGAGTCCACACATCGGCGCTGGAAGGGGAGGTGAGCTCAATAACCTGAGACATTGGCGGGGAAACGGGGGTCAGAATCTAGAGGGGGGCTGGAAAGTGCAGCAGACTCACTACCAAAAAGAAGGAAAAAAAAAAGTGGGGGGTTTCTCTCTCCGCCAACCTTGCAAAGGTTGAAAGGCTGCAAAGCTTGAGTTTGCAAGAGACAAAGAGCAGGCCCCCTCTCTGGATTTACATAACAACAGGGGAGAGCTAAGGAACTGAGTCACTACAATTCAGTAGCATAGGCAACCCAGTGGGAGTCCAGAGGAGAAAGGGAGCCTACACAGACTCTTTGGGTAGAAGCCAGAGACCGGAAGCTGAATACCATCAATTCTGCACAGCCGTGCCGTGTGGTATTACTTACCCCCTGAATAAAATAAATAAATAAATAAATAAATAGAGAGAGAGAGATTTACCACGTATAGCCTGAGGGTGTCAACTTTGCACACCTGTAACCTGGAAGAACCAAGCAGAGCTCTCAGGCCACACGCATCTCAAGCCTCCAAGGCTCCCCCAACAGCAGGCAGTCCACCTAACACATAGTATAAAATAAAAAAAATTAAAAAAAACGCACAGTGACGAAAGAAGAATTAACTATGCCAAGCAACAAACACAGAAATCGAGGGAACAAGATCAACGATGGCACGATGATGCCTCCAAATAAACAAAACACCCCAAACCAAGATTATGAAGATGATGAGATAGAAGAAATGCAAGATACGGATTTCAAAAAATTTATGATAAGAACATTTAGAAGTTTCCAAAAGCAAATCCTTGAACTACAGAAATCCTTATTGGACAGGATTAAAAATCTCTCTCATGAAAATGAAATTTTAAGGAAGAATCAAAATGAAATGCAGAAACTAGTAGAACAGGAAAGTGTGATAGTGAAGAGAAATCAAAATGAAATGAAGAGCTCAATAGATCAAATGACAAACACATTAGAAAGCCTTAAAAACAGAATAGCTGAAGCAGAAGAGAGAATATCGGACTTAGAAGATAGAGCACAGGAAAACATACAGTCAACCCAAAGAAAAGAAGAGGAAATTAGAAATCTAAAAAATATTGTAGGTAATCTACAGGATACTATTACAAAAAACCATATTTGAGTTCTAGGAGTTCCTGAAGGCATGGAGAGAGAGAAAGGATTAGAAGGCCTTTTTAGTGAGATACTAGCAGAGAACTTTCCAGGTTTGGAGAAGGACAGAGACATCCTAGTACAGGAAGCTCATAGAGCCCCCAATAAATATGACCAAAAGAGATCCTCACCACGACACGTGGTAATTAAACTTACCACAGTGAAATATAAAGAAAAGATCCTAAAATGTGCAAGAGAGAAATGTCAGATTACTCTCAGAGGATCTCCAATCAGACTCACAGCTGACTTCTCATCAGAAACACTAAAGGCTAGGAGGGAATGGCGAGACATAGCACAGGTGCTAAGAGAGAAAAATTGACAGCCCAGAATATTATATCCTGCAAAGCTCTCATTTGTGAATGAAGGTGAAATAAAGACCTTTCATAGCAAACAGAAATTAAAAGACTCTGTGACCACTCGTCCAGCCCTGCAAAAGATACTTAAAGATGTGCTACACTCAGAAACACAGAAACACGGCCATCAATATGAAAGAAGGGAAAGGAAGAACACCTACCAGTAAAAGAGCATGGGAAGCTCAAAGCATATACTAGAAAATATCTACGGGAAAATGGCAGGGCAAAGTCACTATGTATCAATAGTCACAGTAAACATTAATGGTCTGAATTCTTCACTTAAAAGACACCGATTGGATGATTGGCTCAAAGAACACAACCCAACTATTTGTTGCCTACAAGAAACACATCTTTCTAACAAAGAGGCATGCAGACAGAAAGTGAAAGGTTGGAAAAAGATATTCCATGCCAACAGAAACCAAAAAAAAGCAGGTGTAGCCATATTAATATCAGACAAAATAAACTTTAATACAAAAACTGTTAAGAGAGACAAAGAGGGACACTATATAATGATTAAGGGTTCAATTCAATAGGAAGATGTAACTATTATTAATGTATATGCACCTAATTACAGGGCACCAGTCCATTTAAATGATATGTTAAGGGACTTGAAGGGAGATTTAGATTCCAATACGATAGTACTGGGGGACTTCAATACTCCACTCTCAGAAATAGACAGATCATCCGGGCAGAAGATCAACAAGGAAACAGCAGATTTAATCGACACTATTGCCCAAATGGATCTAACAGATATCTATAGAACTTTCAATCCTACATCTAAAGCCTTCACATTCTTCTCAGCAGTGCATGGAACCTTCTCTAGGATTGATCACATACTAGGCCATAAAGCAAGTCTCAGAAAATTTAAAAGAATTAGAATCATACCATGCAGCTTCTCAGACCACAGCGGAATGAAGCTGGAAATTAGCAACTCAGGAAACCCCAGAAAGTATGCAAACACATGGAGACTGAACAACATGCTCCTGAATGAACACTGGGTCATTCAAGAAATCAAAAGAGAAATCAAAAACTTTCTGGAAGTAAATGACGACAACAACACAACATATCAAAACTTATGGGATACAGCAAAAGCAGTATTGAGAGGCAAATTTATATCAATAGGTGCCTATATCAAGAAATTGGAAAGGCACCAAATAAATCAGCTTTCAGCGCATCTCAAGGACCTAGAAAAACTGCAGCAAACCAAACCCAAATCTAGTAGGAGAAGAGAAATAATTAAAACCAGAGAAGAAATTAACAGGATTGAATCCAAAAAAAAAAAAAAAAAAAAAAACACTACAAAAAATCAGCCAAGCGAGAAGCTGGTTTTTTGAAAAAATAAACAAAATTGACACCCCATTGGCCCAACTAACTAAAAAAAGAAGAGAAAAGACCCAAATCAATAAAATCAGAGATGAAAAAGGAAACGTAACAACAGACACCACAGAAATAAAAAGAATCATCAGAAATTACTACAAGGACTTGTATGCCAGCAAACAGGAAAATCTATCAGAAATGGATAGATTCCAGGACACACGCAATCTACCTAAATTGAACCATGAAGACAAAGAAAACGTAAATAGACCCATAACTGAAACAGAAATTGAAACAGTAATAAAGGCCCTCCCAACAAAGAAAAGCCCAGGACAAGATGGATTCACTGCTGAATTCTACCAGACATTTAAAGAACTAATCCCATTTCTTCTCAAACTATTCAGAACAATCGAAAAAGATGGAATCCTCCCAAATTCTTTCTATGAAGCCAGCATCACCTTAATTCCTAAGCCAGAGAAAGATGCAGCACTGAAAGAAAATTACAGACCAATATCCCTGATGAACATAGACGCAAAAATCCTCAATAAAATTCTCGCCAATAGAATACAACAACACATCAGGAAAATCATCCACCCAGAACAAGTGGGATTCATCCCTGGTATGCAGGGATGGTTTAACATTCGCAAATCAATCAATGTGATTCACCACATTAACAGACTGCAAAAGAAAAACCATATGATCATCTCAATTGATGCAGAGAAAGCATTTGATAAAATTCAACACCCTTTCATGATGAAAACTCTAAGCAAACTGGGTTTGGAAGGAACATTCCTCAATATAATCAAAGCAATTTATAAAAAAACCCACGGCCAGCATCCTATTGAATGGGGAAAAGTTGGAAGCATTTCCACTGAAATCTGGCATCAGGCAGGGATGCCCACTCCCACCACTGCTATTTAACATAGTTCTGGAAGTTTTAGCCAGAGCCATCAGACAAGGAAAAGAAATCAAAGGAATACAAATTGAGAAGGAAGAAGTCAAACTATCCCTCTTTGCAGATGATAAGATTCTTTACTTAGAGGATCCAAAGAACTCTACTAAGAGACTATTGGAACTCATAGAGGAGTTTGGCAAAGTGGCAGGATATAAAATCAATGCACAAAAATCAACAGCCTTTGTATATACAAGCAATGCCATGGCTGAGAAAGAACTTCTAAGATCAATCCCATTCACAATAGGTACAAAAACATTCAATTACCTTGGAATAAACTTAACTAAGGACGTTAAAGATCTCTACGATGAGAATTACAAAATCTTAAGGAAAGAAATAGAAGAGGATACCAAAAAATGGAAAAATCTTCCATGCTCATGGATTGGAAGAATCAACATCATCAAAATGTCCATTCTCCCAAAGTAATTTATAGATTCAATGCAATCCCAATTAAGATACCAAAGACATTCTTAGATCTAGAAAAAACGATGCTGAAATTCATATGGAGGCACAAGAGACCTCGAATAGCTAAAGCAATCTTGTACAAAAAAACAAAGCTGGAGGCATCACAATACCAGATTTCAGGACATACTACAGGGCAGTTGTAATCAAGACAGCATGGTACTGGTACAGAAACAGATGGATAGACCAATGGAACAGAATTGAAACACCAGAAATCAACCCAAACATCTACAGCCAATTTATATTTGATCAAGGATCTAAAACCAATTCCTGGAGCAAGGACAGTCTATTCAATAAATGGTGCTGGGAAAATTGGATTTCCACGTGCAGAAGCATGAAGCAAGACCCCTACATTACACCTTACACAAAAATCCACTCAACGTGGATTAAAGACCTAAATCTACGACCTGACACCATCAAGTTATTAGAGAACATTGGAGAAACCCTTCAAGATATTGGCACAGGCAAAGAATTTCTGGAAAATACCTGGGAGGCACAGGCAGTCAAAGCCAAAATCAACTATTGGGATTGCATCAAATTGAGAAGTTTCTGTACTGCAAAAGAAACAGTCAGGAGAGTGAAGAGACAACCGGCAGAATGGGAAAAAATATTTGCAAACTATGCAACAAATAAAGGATTAATAACCAGAATCTACAAAGAGATCAAGAAACTCCACAAAAACAAAACCAACAACCCACTTAAGAGATGGGCCAAGGACCTCAATAGACATTTTTCAAAAGAGAAAATCCAAATGGCCAAAAGGACATGAAAAAATGTTCAAGGTCATTAGCAATCAGGGAAATGCAAATCAAAACCACAATGAGGTTTCACCTCACCCCGGTTAGAATGGCTCACATGCAGAAATCTACCAACAACAGATGCTGGCGAGGATGTGGGGAAAAAGGGACACTAACCTACTGTTGGTGGGAATGCAAACTGGTCAATCCACTATGGAAGTCAGTCTGGAGATTCTTCAGAAACCTGAAGATAACCCTAACATTCGACCCAGCCATCCCACTCCTTGGAATTTACCCAAAGGAGTTTAAATTGGCAAACAAAAAAGCAGTCTGCACCCTAATGTTTATTGCAGCACAATTCACAATAGCCAAGACCTGGAACCAACCTAAATGCCCATCAACGGTAGACCGTATAAAGAAATTATGGGATATGTATTCTTTACAATACTATACCGCAGTAAGAAACTTGAAATCCAGTAATTTGCAACAATATGGAGGAATCTGGAACACATCATGCTGAGTGAAGTAAGCCAGTCCTAAAGGGACAAATACCATATGTTCTCCCTGATCGGTGACAACTGACTGAACACCAAAAAGGAAACCTCCTGAATGAAATGGACACTATGAGAAATGGTGACTTGATCAGCATAGCCCTGACTGTTAATGAACAACTTAATACATTATCCCTCTTAGTAGTTTTTTTTTTTTGTCGGTTCTACTTAATATGACTGGTTTAATTCTGTAATTATCACACAGTTATTCTTAAGTGTTGAAAATTAACTGAAATGTGATCCCTGTTAAACATAAGAGTGGGAATAAGAGAGGGAAGAGATGTACAATTTGGGACATGCTCAAGCTGACTTGCCCCAAATGGTAGAGTTAGAAACATACCAGGGGATTCCAGTTCAATCCCATCAAGGTGGCATGTGCCAATGCCATCTCACTATTCCAAGTGATCAATTTCAGTTCACAACTGATCATAATGAAAGGACTAAGAGTCAAAGGGAGCACATAAACAAGTCTAGTACCTGCTAACACTAACTGACAGAATAAATAAAGTGGAGAGTGTTCCAACATGGGAAGCGAGATACTCAGCAGACTCATAGAATGGCAGATGTCCTAAATAGCACTCTGGCCTCAGAATCAGCCCTAAAGGCATTCGGATCTGGCTGAAAAGCCCATGAGAGTATTTCAGGCATGGAAAGCCAAGACACTCTGGCAGAAGATCTCTGTGAGTGAGATCCCAGTGGAAAGAACAGCTCTTCAAAGAAGGAGGTACCTTTCTCTGAAGGGAGGAGAGAACCACCACTTTGACTATGACCTTGTCTAAACAAGATAAGAGTTGGAGAACTCAGAGGGCTTCCGTAGCCTTGGAAACTCATGACTGGAGCATAGGGAGATTACTGATGCCATAGACAGGAGTGTCAATTTGTAAAGTCAACAACAGGAGTCACTGTGCACTTACTCCTCATGTAGGATCTCTGTCCTTAGTGTGCTGTTCATTGAGATTTAATGCTATAACAAGTACTCAAACAGTATATTTCACTTTGTGTTTCTGTGGGGGTGCAAACTGTTGAAATCTTTACTTAATGCATACTAAACTGATCCTCTTTTAAAAAAAAAAAGAAATTATCAATTCCCAACTTGACTCTCACTGGGATTAAACATGACAATAGGTCTGATCTGATTTCATCATCATTTAAAAAATCATTTATTATTTTTCACTTTATGTTTCTGTGTGGGAGCAAACTGTTGAAATACTTACTTAATGAATACTAAGCTGATCTTCTGTATATTAAGATAATCGAAAATGAATCTTGATTTGAATGGAAGGGGAGAGGGAGTGGGAAAGGGAAGGGTTGCAGGTGGGAGGGACGGTATGGTGGGGAAGCCATTGTAATCCATAAGTCGTACTTTGGAAATTTATATTCATTAAATAAAAGTTAAAAAAAGATATGAAAATATTGGGCAGTTAAAGAAGCTCATCCCAAAGGGTGACAAAGTGAATTAGAGGTTCTTGTCTTCTGATAAGAAATGTCATACATAAGATGGAACAGTGATAAGTAAGGCAGCAACATTGAATGAAGTAGTGCATGCATCACAATAGCTAGGCACCTCTCCAGACAGATCTGGACATTTGCAGTAATGGTCCTGGGTCCCAACAGTCTTATCTTTGCCAAGATCCCCAAAGTTGGATCAGGGGATGTGCTTATAGGGTGGGCACAGAAATCTTGATGCCTATCCTCTGCCTCTGAAAGGCTGGGGAGCAAACGGAAAATTCCATGGAAGGCACAACAAGGCTGAGAACCTCTGCTTTCATTCATCTGCCTTTCTGCCACACATTTTTCAGAATTGCCAATACGGACAAAACACACAGGCACAAACATGCAGTCACATGCAGTCACAATGATACTTAACACATACACACAACCTTGAGCTTACCAAGATGCTGACACTGTGTTTTCTGGCTTGAACATAAGAGTCTGGTTGTGTCTCTATCTGTAGACTTTCGGTGTAGACATTTATCCTCAGATAAGTTTGGTAGCTGCTGACCAACATATCAAGGGAAGTGTGCAGGGGGTGGAGTTTCAAGCAGAGAAAAAGCAGAGATGATGACATTTCAAGATCTCCCCAGCATATAGTCAGAGACCTGAGTCTCAACTGAAATGGGGAGAACGTGGAGTAGATGCTGTCTTCAGGGTCAGCCCTCGTCAGGGAGAACTGGTCTCTGTGTAGGGCACAGCCAATCCCAGGATTGCTGTTTTTTCAGCCTACAGAATGCCCATGAGAGTCTGGTGATCCAGATAAGGACACAGCTAGAAGCCAAAGGGAGAAATTTCTAAGTCAGTCACAGTGCTGAGACCTTGCCTTTGTGTCGCTGTGATCACAGCAGGTCAGACCTCTGTGTCCTTTTATTGCTTTATCCCTCTCCATAGGCCTATTACATAAAATGACATTGTCATTTATAAGTTGATGGTCTGCTGTGTTTCAGCTTAAACAGCGATTTCTTTTACTTTATATGAAAACGTTTCTAGACTGCTTTGTGGTTTTTGAGAGGAAGAGAGAGAAGCATTAGAAAGAGAGATAGTTGAGAGACCAACCTTTTGCTGCTTCACCTCTCAGTGAACATAGTGGCTGAGCCTGGATTGAGGCAAGATCCAGGAGGTAAGAAAAAAATAACTGACAGGGACCCAATAGCTCTGAGTCATTACCACTCACTCGGTGCATTTCTTTTCTCGAGAATCTGGGGTCAGGAATCACAGCCAAATTGCAAACCCAATTATTGTCATGTGGGACAGGGTCATAATAATTACTATATAAATGACTAACCAACAATGGTTTATAGTTTTGCTTAATTGACAATGTTGAAAGGATGCTTCACTTTGGATTTTGTTTACAAAGTTATAATATGAAGAAATGCCGGAGAATAATAATTTAGGATCTCCTAGAACTGCTCTGGTTCTTTAAAGCTTTTAAAGAAATTGAGTTGGGGATACAGAGCATCTTTGGGATACTAGTAATACTATGTTCTGAATTTGGGTGTTGATTATGAGTGTGATGCAATGATGAAAACTCATTTATCTGTAGACTTATGTGAATTTCTTAGTATGTATACTGTTTTTAAATACTTTCAACATGTTCCATAGCATAAATTGTTTTTTAAAATGTTCAATAGCAGATAATAAATCCTCCACACTCAGATAACTATTATAGATGTATATATGCCCAGTGAAGAATGAAAGAGCCCACTTTCCATCATACCTGATCATGCCAGTCTCAGCATGAAAACATGGTCACGTGTTACTGCAATAAAACTACCTGAGGATGCTAACAGGTATTCAATGAGTGTCCTGTTTTGGGAGATGTTTACCTGCCATGGAAGAACCCTAGGATGAGCTGCATCTCCTGGAGATCCCTTTTCTATTTGCTCTGATACCATCTTATGGAGAGCATGGGCCACTGCATACACAGCATTGTAGATGAAATAGCTGGAGTCAGATATGGTCAGCATGTCAATGTGTCCTGGGAAAAAGTCAAAAGAAGCAATTGGTGGGCAGACTCCAGTTGTTCCACAAAGTGACCCAGGAGGTAAGCAGTGAAAAGCATGAAGCCATAGTTGACTGAGGAAGAAATCATCTGGGTAGTGGGAAGGGTCCACTGTCTTGACAACATGTTTGAGGCCAGGGATTTCTCTCTTGTGGTGTGAAAATTAGAAGCCTCCATGGAAAGAAGTCAACATGTGTTGTGTCTCATGCACAACAATATCCCGCCTAGCAGCCATGATCCACTGTTGCAGTTGATTTCTGAGAGGAGGAGCGTGGTGGGGGCAAGAGGTGCAGAGTCACCACACAGACCCTGGGAGTCGGGTGTAAGCGGGCTTGAGGCAAGCAGCCCGGAAACTTGTTTATTTCAGTTGGAATATATGTAGCATCTCTGTGAATTAGTTTGCTTCTTTCTACTAAATTTGCTTCTTTCCTCCTTGTATTAGCTTTGTTCCTACCATTCTCTAACTGCTGATAGAAACCTGCACATTTGATAGACACTGGATGATGACATGTGTGAGGAACATAATATTTTATGCATGCATGTGAAATGAGAATTGAATGCTTATTTAAAATTTCACACATCATCTCTTCTCACCTCCTTCTGTTTCAAATTCTTCTCATGGAACCATACCTCCTTGAATTCAGGAGGCCATTTTATCATCTTTGCGTTGATAACCAAGCCTTGGTATTGTACACTCTTGGCAGGGAAACTCTCCAATTTTAGCCAACAACTCAAGACCCAGAGGAAAATCCACACACTATGGACATTGTGGTGTGCAATATGGTGCCTTGATCGTAAGAGGAATTTCCTTCCCCAGCAGTGTTTGTAAATGGGCTTTTCCTTAGAAGATGCTGAAGCTGTAGGACAAGGATATTTGGAAAGAGAGCGAGAGCACTCCGCTGAGAGGCAGGAAGTGCATGTGTACTCATCTGTCCTTATTATTTTTCCTCAATCTCCCTATCCTCAATGTTTCTTTTTGGTAGAAATTAGTTTTTGTTTGTTTCTTTGTTTTTTTTTTGGTGGCCATCACGTAATAGGTTCAGATGGTGAGAAATGTTTGTCCATGAACTCTTCCAACAAGTTGGGAATTGACTTAACACAATCAAGATAGGTATATGATGTAGTTCAAAGTTGGCTAGGGTATGGGCTGTTTGCAAACATCCCAAAGATTTGGTTGCATCTTTATGGAAGCTAAACCTAGTTTTTCAGTAACATAAGCAAATCATGGATGGACAAGACACTCTAGTTTTTGGGTAGGTCACACATAGAGTGTAAACTTCTATTTACATTCAATAATTCAAGCTCAATTTTGGTTCAGCAAATACAAATTGACCCATAGATTTTTCAGAATGCACAGTTTCTGTTTAAAGACACCTTGTGTTATCTTGTAGGCCCAAACTTAAAAAAGTGTACATTCTATAAATTTAAACCTATGTATACATACTACTTATGTTGTTACATCTCTAATATAGGAGGATGTCATTTTCTTTTGATATCATAAGGATTACTGCATGACCAAAAACAAAACTTCCAAATCTCCGCATGATATTACAACTATTCATAGTGTGAGCTAATCCTTATCTTCTGGGCTTATGATGCCTAATATAAGGTATATTAGGTATACATCTTTGTGACCCTTAGACAAATTCATTGTAAATTACTCCAAATGATGGACTGTAAATAAGAGCACAGACTATTTCAAGTAATGTAACTACAAGAAAAAAATAATTAGATGTGAAATAAACTCTTGGCGACTTTTTTTATATATGGTTATTTGTCTTTTTCCTAGACTTTAATCTCTTCAACTAATTTAACCTATATATCCCTTGAGTTACTAAATATATTCTACATATAATAAATGGGCCATCTTTTGCTGCTATCCCAGACCAAGTGTCCTAAGCAATCTCATTTTTATTTCCAAATCTCAAGTTCTCTGTTGGGAGAGGCTCAGTTTTGTTTGAGTGGTCATGGCCTCCTGCACTCAAGTGGGAGAAATTTTCCTTACCCATGGAAATGATGGGGGAGATGTTGATTCAATCATCAGGATTCTGTAATATTATTGAGCGGGTTTCTGGAATGTCCTTGGGTATTTTTTGATGTGAATTCTCATACTTCAGAAAGGCATGTGGATGCAAATGCCTACTTTGTTTTTTTTTAAAGAAGCCATTTATTTCAGGAATACAAACTTCATGAATTTCATAAGTACAACTTTAGGAATATAGTGATTCTTCTCACCATACCTGTTCTCTCACCCACACGCCCAGACTCCCTCCTCCTTTTCCCACTCCCAGTCCCATTCTCCACTAATATTCACTTCCAATTAACTTTAACACAGAAGACCAACTCTGTAGTAAGTAAAGAGTTCAACAATTTGCATGAAAACAAAAACAACTGTTCCTCAACAGTCGATACAAGGGATGTTCAAATCTTCCACTTAATACACTAAAATGAAATAAAACTTTGAGAACAGGTTTCACAGTTAAATCTCATTGAGGACAACTCATTGAGCACAGATGCCCTGCATGAGAAGTTAGTGCACAGTGACTCTTGTGGTTAATTCAACAATTAACACTCTTGTGTATGACGCCAGTCATCAACTGAGGCTCCTGACAAGAGCTGCCTAAGCTATGGAACATTTTTTTAAAGATTTATTTATTTTATTTGAAAGGCAGAGTTACAAAGAGGTATAGGCAGAGAGAAATAGGTCTTCCATCCACTGGTTCACACCCCAGATGGCTGCAATGGCCGGAGATGTGCCCATCCAAAGCCAGGAGTCAGGATCTTCTTCCAGGTCTCAAATGCAAGTGCAGGGGCTCAAAGATTTGGGCCAACTCCCACTGCTTTCCCAGGTCATGCAGAGAGTTGTATAGGAAATGGAGCAGCAGGGACTTGAAATTCCACCCATATGGGAGGCCAACACTGCAGGCAGTGGCTTTACGTACTACACCACAGAGTCGGCCCTTATGGAAGACTTTTGAATCCACAAACATCGTCAGGATTTAGACAAGACAATAAACAAAGTAGAAGTTCTCTCCTCCCTTCAGAGAATAGTACCTCCTTTCTTGAAGACACCTTCTTTCCACTGGGGTTTCACCCACCGATGTCCTTCATGTAGGACACGTTTTTGCAGTAGTGTCTTCACTTTCCATGCCTGAAATATTCATGTGGGCATTGTAGCAGAACAGAATGCCTTGAAGGTTGTTTCTGAGTTAAGAGTGCTATTTAAAGTGATTATCAGTCTATGAGTCTGCTGTGTGGACTGCTTCCCATGTTGGAACACTCTCCTTTTAAATTCTATTATTATTATTATTATTATTATTATTATCATTATCATTATTATCATTAGCAGACACTTAATCCTATTTCTATGAGCACTTTAACACTTAATCCTATCCATATGATTATTTTCATACTTAAGATTTTTTTTACCACCCAACCTAAGGGGATTTGGTGCCCATGAATGTCTACTTCTTTGATGGTGATGCTGATACTATGATGTATGTGATGCCCAAAGTTGTCAACATGCATACAAGAAAAGTACTAAATTTGCATTACTATACAGCAGGAAAGCTTGAAAAAGCCATTTTCCCCTCATGCTTAAAAAATTGGTCTCTTGTGTGTGAATGTTTCTGTCTTCTGACATTTCAGGGAACAAGGTGTGTCCAAACATGAGAACTTTTTAAAAAAGATTTATTTATTGATTTGAAAGTCAGAGCTCAAGATATATATATATAGAGAGAGAGATTGAGAGAGAGAGAGAGAGAGAGAGAGAGATCTTGCATCCATGGGTTCACTCCCCTAATGGCCTCTACAATAAGCAGCTGGGCCAGACTGATTCAAGGAGTCAGGAGTTTCTTCTGGGTCCCCCATGTGGGTGGCAGTGGCCCAAGCACTTGAGTCAGCTATCACTTTTCTTCCCAGGTTTATCAGCAGGGAGCTGGGTTGGAAATGAAGCAGCTGGGACTCGAACTGACTCCCATATGGGAAACCAGTGTCTGAGGTAGCAGCTTTACCTGCTTGGCCACCAAGCTGGTCCTGTGATGAAAATTTTAAATAGAATGTTCAAAACTGTGACATTTTGAAGCTCATGACCCTGATGTTGGAAGTAGCCAACTACATATTCCTTAAAAAGATTTTGTTCTTCAGTAGCTTGATATAGAAGAATTGTAAACAATGGTATCAATCAAAATAACAGAGGTGAAACTTGTCCAAAATTTCAAATGTACCAAATGCCACTGATTTGTTTACCTGAAAATACTTCAGAGGCTGACCCTGTGGCACAGTAGGTTAATTCTCTACCTGTAGTGCGCCAGCATCCAATATGGGCACTGGTTGGTGTCCCAGTTGCTCCTCTTCCAATCCAGCTATCTGAGAAGGCCTGGGAAAGTAGTAAAAGATGGCTCAAGCACTTGGGCCCCTACACCAATGTGGGAGACCCAGAAGAAGCTCCTGGCTCCTGATTCAGATTGGCATAGCTCCAGCCACTGCAACCATTTGGGGAAAGAACCAGTGGATACAAGACCTTTCTCTCTGTCTCTCCCTCTCACTCTCTGTAACTCCACCTCTCAAAAAATGAATAAAAAATTTTAAAAGTGAAAATCATTCACATGGACATCAGAGGAAGAGAATGTCTTTGGAGCAGGGGCCATCATTTCCTTTAATGTTAAGTAATGGAAGAAGAAAAACGAGTAAGGCAATAATCCCTCAATAGATTACCGATGAAGATGGAGATGTAAAAATGAAAAAAAAAAAAACTGTAAAGAGAAACTGAAACACTTTCTCAAGGGAAACTTACCATGTCCCCCACAAAAAGAGGCACAATCCACACTTCCTTTCTATCAGAGTTTAATAAAGTACAGTTGGGGATTATTGGATCCATGAAGGGGGCCAAACTGGCATTACAAACAAAGACCAACATGGAAAGCTCTTTCTTGGGGGCTCCCCCATCCCCACAGAGCCTGTACCACATGGCTGCCCCTTCTCTCCAGCTTCCCCATGTTCAGTCTCCCCTCTCCACTTTCTCTTCCTCTCTGATGATCTTGTCTGCCTGCAGGGCCTCAGCCAGTCTCCTCCTCAGCTCCTTCACTTTCCTTGTCTGCCTTTTGATGTCCTCAGGAGTTACCTGCCAGCTGGAGAAAGGCCAGGAGACACCCAGATCTGCTGGTGGAATCACCACTACCACCTTGGAGGCTGGCTCAGGGGTAGGCTTGGGCATGGATTGCAGACACCCAGCACCAGCCGGACCTGGGGATCTGCTTGGGATTGCTGGTGCTGTCATCTTCCAGGAGTTTGCAAATTCCAAAGTGGGTAAAGGCTCTCCCTCGTTGCTGCTGGCGCAGAGCCCCTGCAGTCGCCTGAGTGCACAGACCTGCTGGGGCTTCTCCAGGTACCCCTCTGTCAGCAAGTGCTGAACCACATTGCCTGGGTGGGCAGTGACTCGAGTGATCGGACTCTTGAAGATGCAGCTGGTCAGTCTGACTGGCTGTGCAGAGCCTGCTCCGGGTCTCGGCTTGGCCTTCAATACACGCGCTACTTGCTTCCTTTGCAAGGTCTCAGGAATAATCATTCTTCTCAGTCTCCCCTTGGAAAACAAAATCAAACTTGAGCAGAGTGGAAGACACAGACTTCCAGCCATGGAAGGGGTCCCAGGTGCCTCCACCTCCCCTTCTCCTGGTGGAAGCTGCCTCGCACTGTGCACCATTGTCATCCAAAAGGTTTGAGGCCAAGTGCATTGGAACCACAGGCGGTTTGAGGGGATGAGAACAAAAAGCTGTGTGTTTTAGGGTTTGTTTTTATTTGATAGCAGAGTGCCAGAGAGAGAAGAAGAGAGGGGGAGGATGGGAGATCATCTCTCACTAGCTCTTACTGTTGTTCTATGTAACTCTTCCTTTGAAATAAATTAAGAAATATTTCAGAACAATCTGGTCTATGATCCCAAGAAAGTTCACATAATTAAGGGTAGATGACATTGACTGTCACTCAAAACCAGGGAGTGAAGCCCCATGTTTGAAGTTGCGGCCATGTTTGGAGTGAACCAGCACGTGGAGGGCTTCTCCCCTTCTCTTTCTCTCCCAATCTCTGCCTGTAACCCAGCCTTCCAAATAAATAACTAAATCTTTAGAAAAATCCTGTCAGTTACTGAGAGAAATTTAAGTAAAGAAAGAAGTACACCAGTGGACACTGGGTGGTCACAATAATTCTCAACTCACCAGGGAGGGCTGGCTTGGAGATGAGAATGACGCAGGTTCTCCCATGGTCACAAGTTTTGCCTGGCTGCCCTCAGAGTAGGATGCATACAGCCTGTGGATTCTTGGAAAATGCTGGATCTTTGCCTTCTGGCTGGTCCTTATAGAGGAAGACAATAGATAAGCAAAACAGTGGGAAATCCACAGCTACCGGGAAAAATGCAATGAATTCCCCCAGTCACAATCCCATCAGTGGATAAGCCACAGGCCAAGGAAAAATATATATAGAAAACATATTTATATGTAAAAAACTAGAAAGTTTCCATACACAGAAATTTGCATATGCCATTGGTTTTAATAGGCTAAAGGAGAAATTGTGCTGCTGTTGTGGCCCAGGGGAATAAGCCAGCCTGGAATCATCCACATCCCATAGAGGCACAGGTTGGAGTCCTGGCTCCTGTGCTTCCAATCCTGCTCCCTGATGAGTATGGAAAAGGAGTAGAAAGAACCAGTGGATGCAAGATGGCTCTTTGGGTCTCCCTATCCCACTGCCACTTTGCCTTTCTAAATAAATAAGGAAGGAAGGAAACCAGTAGTAAATAGGAAAAAAGGATGATTTCAATAATCAAATCCTGTGGCTGGGACTGTGGCATAGCAGGTAAAACCACTGCCTGCAGTATCGGAATCCCATAGGGTCACTGGTTTTGGTCCTGGCTGCTCCACTTTTGACCCAGCACTTTGCTATGGCCTGGGAAGGCAATAGAGGATGGCCCAAGTCCTTGGGCCCTTGTACCCATGTGGGAGACCCAGAAGATGCTCTCGGTTACTGGCTTCGGATCCACACAGCTAAGGCTATGTAAACAACTGGGGAGTGAAAAAATGGATGGAAGAATTTTTTCTCTCTCTCTCTGCCTCTCCATCTCCCTCTGTAAACTCTGACTTTCAAATAAATAAACTACACTGTAAAAATCAAATCCTGTAAAATTGCACAAGGGTTATGGGAAAAACAATCACATCAAGGAGCAAGAGAAGTGTTTAACAGAATTGCATACCATAGGCAGTGCTTACTGGATGCGATTTTAATATGGGGAGGTTCTATTGGATTCACTTTCATTGATAGACTGCCAGCCGATCATTATTCTGATTGACTGAGTTCTGCCTAGCAAACCCTTCCCCCCATAAGCTCATCAGGCTGTAAATACGAGGAGGAAGCCAAGGCTACCATTCCTCCCTGGCTCTAACCCTGCCTACTACACCTGGAGGCGTTCCCAGGAGCTCCCTCTGTCCAAGCTCACTCTGCCTGTGTGAGGCTGCAGGAACATCTCCCTAGCACTCAAGTTGCCTGGGGTCCCAGCTGGGGGGCTGATCCCTCTGCCTCAGGTGAAGAGAAAGAGCAGGAGCCAACGGGAGATCTGCAGGAAGCAGACATCGCCTGGGGTTGGCACAGACAGACCAGAGAATCTGTACCATGAGCGGCTGCTGGCGCCCAAGCAGCCCCAGTGTCTCCTGCCCAGAAGTGACCAGCGGCCCTGTTGGAGACAGCAGGTATGTTGGAGGAGAGTGTCTAGGTGACAGATTGAGTGTGTGTGTGTGTGTGTGTGTGTGTGTGAGAGAGAGAGAGAGAGGGAGAGAGTGAGAGATAGAGAGAGAGAGAGATGCCTCGTAGGTTCCTGTCCCATGTCGGTGTGTGCTGAAGTGAGCACAGTTTCAGGGGTGGGAACATCAGCCCCCTGGGTCCAGTGATGCTCTTTTGTTCAGCCTGTGCTAAAGGATTTGTAGGTGGGACCCTGATTGCAGAACAGCAGAGCAGACTCCTTTTTAAGCTGAGTGGTTGGTATGGCCCCCAATTGATGTTGTAATATCCACATGGGCCTTGGCAGATCAGAAGTCCCCACCCTCAGGGGAGAAGAGGGATTCGGGCAGCCCCAGTGTTGGGCGTTTAATCTGGGGGACTGGGATGGGCTCAGGGCTGCAGGGCTGCAATGAGTTAGGGGCTTTGTGTAACAGGTCTTGCTGGTCTCAGCTGACCGAGTCCCATTCTCCTGCAGGCCACACGGGACACAAGGCAACCTCCCCAAACGGCAGAGACTGCAGCAGGGTCCCAGGCCAGGTAAGGCATTTTCTATGCTCTCACCTGACTGCCCCCACTAGGAAAGGCTCCCCCTTCCAAGACTGACTGGAATGGGGGAGGGGCTTTCTCTAGGATGCCCAGGGCTGCAGCCACCTCCGCAGTGGGAGCAACTATGGCCCTCCACTGGGACTCCTGCGGGACAGCGGCCTCCCCTCAACACACTCCGTGTTCCCCTAGGTGCAGAAGCTGCACAGGAAGGGCAGCCGTGTCCATGCCATGATGAAGCAGTACTCCATGGAGCCCTGAGGGTATGTCCTGGGGTCCACATGACTGATTGTGCTCCAGGGCCCAGGGAACGTCCTTTGGTGATCTTGTTGAGAGTTTCAGGAAAGAGACATTTTTGGGTGTCCATGGAGGGCTGGATTTGGGGGCTGAGTTTCAGGTAGGGACACAGCCACCTGTACCCTGTCAGCTGCTTTCTGACAAGCCCTAACTCCTGGCTTCTGCCCCATCTAGGGCTGAAGAGTGCCAGCACCCAGATGATCCTGGTAGTTTTTGAAGTGGAACAGAGCTGCAATTCCACCTGGGAGCTTAGAGACTGGTGCTGGCCCTTATAGAGAGCCCTGCAGCTCATGCTGGGCCATGTGGTGGTGGTAGTGGTCCTTGAGCACATCCTGAGGCAGTAGAGGGCTCTGGTTACCTGCCCAGGCTCCCTGCATCCCGCTCAAAGTGCTGACCCCACCTGGAAGATGCTCACCAGGGAGCAGCCGATACGTATGTGCCACAGACAGACAGGGTTGCTGGTATTCCCCAAGGCCCCCAGCCACCATCAGCATGCCCAGCCAATGCAACGCCAGGAGCTGCTCCTCTCACTGTCCCAGCCCCCTCTTCCTCACACCTCGCTACAGAGCTGCCGCCACTCTGGGCTACTCCCATATGCCCAAGCCTCACCCAAAGAGGCGTCCTCTGCCAGCTGAGTTCCAGTTGAGTCTCAATGGCCTGGAACCCCTGGCCTGCTCTGCCCTCAGACCTCTGCCTCCCTCTCCCTCTCCCAGCCCAGGGCCCAGAGCCCCTCCCATCAAGGCCCGCCCCAGGCCAGGCTGCAAGGCGCGCAGATGTCTCTTCCAACACTGATGCACTGGGAGCCCTCAGGCCCCACCAAACTGCAGACAAGCTGACAGCAAGTCCATGGACACCTGCCCCTTCTGGGATTGCCACCTCCCTGACCTCATGCCCCGCTGAACGAGGGGGACACTGTGGGTGTGGGGGACTGTGGAGAAATGCTGTGGGCTCTCACCAGACTGTCACCAGCTGGAGATGCTTGGCAGAGAAGTGGAGCTCTGTATTTGGTGTACTTGGAGCAAGGGGATTTTGCCAGTGTCCCTAGAGCTGTGCTGTGGAAGATGGTGTTTGTAACTCTCGTGAATTCTATAAATAAACTTAGGCATTCAAATTTTATATGGAGATGCACTGGGTTCATGATATACATCCTAGATTTGAATTCAGAAGAAGAAGTTTAGTCAAATCTTTACAATTTGATATCCTATGTTTGTAATGATGCTACTTGGCTTCTTTTTGTTGAACAAAATACAAAAATGAGTTCTGTGTTTGTTGTATTGATTTTCTTTCACAAGCACACATTTCAAAAGGCACATTGTAGGCTGGAAGATGCCACCTTCGTTCAAGGCCACAGTGAACAGACAGGGAGGGTCATTCTCAAGACAGTGATGTCCACTTCCAAGAGTCAGAAGCTCAGAACCAGAGTTGTGGTGCAAGAGGTTAAGTCCATGGCTGTAGCACAGGCATTCAGTATAGGCACTGGTTTGAGTCCTGGCTGCTCCACTTCTAATCCAGGTCCCTGCTAATGTGCCTCAGAAAACAGCAAAGGATGGCCCAAATCCTTGGGCCACTGCACCCATGAAGGAGACCTAGATGGATTTCCTGTCTCTTGGCTTCAGCCTGGGCCATCCCTATCCATTTCAGCCATTTGGGGAGTGAAACAGCAGATGAGAGATCTCTTTTTCTCCATCTCTCTATTTCTCTCTGTAATTCTGATGTCAAAGAAATATACAGATATTAGATTTATGTATGTATTTGAGAGGTTGCATACAGAGAGTGTGGCAGACAGAGAGAATTTTCAACCCACTGGCTCACTTTCCAAATGGCCACAACAGATGGAGCTGGGCTGATCTGAAACCAAGAGCCAGCAGCTTCTTCCTGGTCTCCTACATGGGTGCAGGGGCTGAATTACTTGGGCCAGCTTCAGCCACTTTTCCAGACCATAGCAAAGAGCTGTATCCTAAGAGGAGCAGCTGGATTCGAACCAGCTGCCATATGGGATGCCGACCTTGCAGGTGGAGGATTAACACACTACCCCACAGTGCCAGCCCCAAGACATAAATCTTGAAAGAGAGAGAGAGAGAGCGAGAGAGAGAGAAAGCTCACACCCTCCCTACCACACTCTTGCATACACACTCAGAAACATAATCTCAAAAGCATGTCCACAACTCCTAAATAAGTTCACTTAAGGTGATCTTCATATCCCTCAGTATTTCTCAATGCCATGAGTCTTTTCCAGTCTTTTCTGGGCTGGGAGTTGTGGAGCATGCTTGATATGCACACTCCAATACTGGAGTAACTGAGTTCAAGTTCAGGCTCTACTCCATGTCCTTGTACCTTGGGAAGCAACAGGTGATAGCTCAAGTAGGTGGGTCCCGGCCACCTATGAGGTTACTGGGATTGAATTCCCAATACTTGGTCTGGCCTATCCCTACCCCATGATTGCATGCATTTGGGGATGAAACAGCAATTGGGATCTTGCTCTCTCTCAAATAAATAAAGTAAATCTTTTTCACCCCAAACACTCTTTCCTTTAAGGACATCCCGAGGTTGTCTGTTTGGACAATTAGGTGGGAGTTCTAATCAGAAACTCACATAAGGTGATGAATTTATCTCTACTTCTCTGAGGAGTTCATACAAATTATGAGTAACATTCTTTGCAATATTATTTTCAAAAATCAAATTTAACAGTGTAAACATTCATAAGCAATTATTTCAGGGAACGAATGATACAGTATAGCAGAATGTGAATATCACTACTATGAAATATTTTCTGGATAAAAGAGCAAATCTCTTCCAACTCACCAGGAAGCAGTGAGATTAGTGGGTCAAGTGGTCAGCATATTCCTTCTAGAGCTGGTGTTAGGGCGTAGCAGTGTTAGCCTCTGCCTGAGATGCCGGCATCGCATATGGGCACTGATTCAAGAATCGCCTGCTCACCTTCTTCCCCAGTTCCCTGCTAATGCACCTGGGAAGGCAGCAGAAGACAGCCTCAGTGCTTGGGCCCCTCACCCATGTGGAAAACCCAGGTGAAGCTCTTAGCTCTTGGCTTCAGCCTGGCCCAGCCCCAGCTGTAGTGGCCATTTCGGGAGTAAACCAATGATTTGAAGACCTCTCTCTCTGTCTCTCTGTATCTCTCTATCTCTCTCTCTGTCTCTCTCTCTCTGTGTCTCTGTCTCTCTCTGTGTCTCTCAGTTTCTCTCTGTTTCTCTCTGTCTCCCTCCCTCCATCCTCCTCCTTCTCCTTTCTCTTTAACTCTAACTTTCAAAGAAATAAAAAAATATTTTTAAGGAAACCAAGAAAAAAGTGTCCCTCTTTCTGTATTATCAATTCACTCACAAGAATCACCAGCTAGGACATCCAGTCCTGCAAATAAGAAAATCATCAAGAGAAACTACTGCATGTGATTTAAACATGACCCCTGCTTTCCACAAAATGTGGGAACAAAGCAGAACCTAAATGTACTGAGAATGAAGCTGCATAAAAATGGAGTCTAGGGTCCAAAAATGTATAGTCACGTGAAACTGGAAACCAGCATGGGCCATGACCAAATATGATGGGGGTGCACTTTCCCATGAGTGTGCAGGCATTGTCCGTTCCTTCTTCCTCCTAAGCATCAGGCTTGTATACTAAGAGATACTGAGAACAGCCACATATCAGAGAAATTGATGATGGAAATGTGGCATGACATACACAGACACTGGGTCAAGAGTACTATTCCTGGGGCCAGCACTGTGGCATAGTGGGCTAAGCCTCCACCTGTGGTGCCAGCATCCCACATTGATGCCAGGTTGTGTCCTGGCTGCTCCACTTCCAATTCAGGTTTCTGCTCATGGCCTGGGAAAGCAGTGGAAGATGGTCCTAGTGCTTGGGCTCCTGCACCTGATTGGGAGGCCTGGAAGAATCTTCTGGCTTCGGATTGGTTCAGCTCTGGCTGTTTGGGCCATTTGGGGAATGAACCAGCAGATAAAAGTCCTTTAAATCTCTCTCTCTCTCTCTGCAATTCTACCTCTCAGATACATAAATCTTAAAAGAAAAAGAGTAGGATTCCTTTTATTTAGAATGAAAAGGCAAGGTCAGCAATGTGGCCCTGTGCACTAAGCTGCCACTGTGACACTGACTGCCACTTTCTATGGCTGGCTCAAGTCCCAGTAGCTGGTTCAAGTCCCAGTTACTCTACTTTCCATCTAGCTTTCTGCTAATGACCCTGGGAAAGCAGCGGGTAATGGCCCAATTACCTGAGCCTGTGCCTTCTCTGTGGGAGATCAGGATGGAGATTCAGGCTTCCGACATCAGCCTGGCCCAGCCCTGGCCATTGAGGCCATTGGAGGAGTGAACCAGCAGATGGAAAATTTTGCTTGCTCTCTCTGTCTCTCCCTGTAAATCTGAATTTCAATTAATAAGTAAATAAATAAATCTTTTAAAGACATCATATCTGTAACTTCCTCAAACCCCCACCCACCCATCTTATAGGGGTTGAATAATATGATGTTTCCTTTTCTTGAGACTTAACAAATTCATTCAGGAAGGAAGGATTAACTTTGTGGATATTATGTTTTTATAACCATGATGAAATTTTAATTGCAAAAATGTAGATGTGGAGGGTTTATACTTTATTTTTATTTTCTGAAGATGTATTACTAACTCATTTTTCAAAAGATTTTTATTTATTTGAAAGTCAGAGTTACACATAGAGGAGAGGCAGAGAGAGAGAGAGAGAGAGAGAGAGAGAATCTTCCCTAGGTTCACTCCCTAGATGGCTGCAATGGTCAGAACTGTGCTGATCCAAAACCAGGTGCCAAGAGCTTCCTTCTGGTCTCCTATGTGGGTTTAGGGACCCAAGGACTTGGATCATCTTCTACCACTTTCCCAGGTCATACAAGAGAACTGGATTTGAAGTGGAGCAGCCAGGACTCGAACTGGAGCCAATATAGGATGCTGGCACTTTAAGCCAGGACGTTAACATGCTGTGCCACAGCGCTGGCCCCGCTACTCATTATTTTTTGAAAATTTATTTGAAAGAGAAATGGTGAGAGGGAGAATTGGGGAGACAGGGAGAGAGATGGCTACAATAGGCAGACCAGGGTCTGGACCAGCTCAGAACCCAATGCCCTGCAGACAGCTGTGGCATGGACCTAAACATTCAGCTACCACTTTCATCTCCCAAGGTCACATCAGCAAGAAGCTGGAAATGGGAGAAGAGCTAGGACTAGACCCCAAGCCTTCTATATTGGATACAGACATTCAAAATGGCTGATTTTCTTTTTTTTAAGATTTATTTATTTTATTTAGAGGCAGAGTAACAGAGAAGCAGAGAGAGAGAGGAATTCCCTCCATTGGTCCACTTCCCAAATGGCTGCAATGGCAGGTGCTGGGCTCATCTGAAGCCAGGGGCCACAAGTTTCTTCCAGGTCTCCCACATGGGTCTGTGGCCCAAGGACTTGGGCCATCCTCCACTGCTTTCCCAGGCCATAGCAGAGAGTTGGATAAGAAGAGGAGTAGCCAATTCACAATAGCTAAGACATGGAGTCAATCAAAATGCCCATCAACATGAGACTGAATAAAGAAATTATAGTATATGTACTCTATAGAATACTATTCAGCAATAAAAAAAATGAAATCCAGTCATTTGCAACAAAATGGCGGGATCTGGAAAACATCATGCTGAATGAAATAAGCCAGTCCCAAAGGGACAAATATCATATGTTCTCCCTGATTGGTGACAACTAACTGAGCTCCTAAAAGGAAACCTGTTGAAGTGAAATGGACACTATGAGAAACAATGACTTGAACAGCCCTTGTCCTGACTGTCAAGCAAAAATTTGCTATTTCATTCCTTTTAATATTTTTTTTGTTCTACTTAATACCATTGGTTGAATGATAGAGTTAGAAACATGCCAGGGGATTCCAATTCAATCCCATCAAGGTGGCATATACCAATGCCATCTCACCATTCAAAGTCTAAATCCAGGGTGTGTTTCACACATACAGAAGGACTCCATAAGAAACTTTAGTTCATCATACACACCAGGTATGTACACAGGTTTCACAAGAGTTAGAAGCCCCAGATAAACCTGACAATCCCAAACTGTCCAAATTCACCTTCAATAATTGCAAGATGTGTAAGGACTCACAGTGCTGCTATTTTGATTTTTTTCACAGTGTTCTATTATTTACAATTGGATTTTAGGTATTTACAATGGTGTCACCCAAAATTCTCATCCCATTGACAGTGAGGACACTGGAAATCACTGACACCCCAAATTCATCACTACCACTATTTATCTCTCCAGCACCTGTGGCAGATCTGAGAGCACCACACATCTGCAGTGTCCCCCGCGCATACTCGGGGGTGATGTCAGGGATGGGTGAATCCAGAAGGGGCAGGTGTCCATGGCCTTGATGTAAGCATCTCTGCAGTTTGTGTGGAGCCTGAGGGCTCCTGGTGCATCAGTGTTGGAAGAGATGTCTGTGCGCCTTGCAGCCTGGCCTGGGGCCGGCCTTGATGCAAGCTCTGGGCCCTGTGCTGGGAGAGGGAGGCAGAGGTCTGAGGACAGAGCAGGCCAGGGGTTCCAGGCCATGGAGACTCAACTGGAACTCAGCTGGCAGAGGATGCCTCTCTGGGTGAGGCTTGGGCATATGGGAGTAGCCCAGAGTGGCAGCAGCTCTGTAGCGAGGGGTGAGGAAGAGGGGGCTGGGGCAATGAGAGGAGTAGCTCCTGGCGCTGCATTGCCTGGGCATGCCAACGGTGGCTGGGGGCCGTGGGGAGCAACAGCCTTCCTGTGTGCCTGTGGGACACACACAGCGACTGCTCCCTGGGGAACAGCAGATCCATCTTCCATGCTGATCTCCCAGGTGGGGTCAGCACCTGTGAGCAGGAGCCAGCGGCCCTGGGCAGGGAACCAGAGCCCCTCTGCTGCTGTCAGGATGTTCTCAGGGACCACCACAACCACCACATGGCCCAGTGTGAGCTGCAGGGCTGTCTGTGGGGCCAGCACCAGGCCCTCAGCTCCCAGGCGAAGCTGCAGCTCTGTTCCCGCTTCCAAGACCACCATGATCATCTGGGTGCTGGCCCTCTGCAGGAGCTGGGGGGAAAAGCCAGCAGTTAGGGCTTGTTGGGGAACAGCAATAAGGGCACAGGGCAGGGGACAGCCCTACCTTCAACCCCAGCTTCCCAATCTAGCTCTGCATGTCCATCCAGAAATGTCACTCTCATGAAACCCTTAGGAAGCTAACCAATGGACATTCCCTGGGTCCTGGAGCCCAAGCAGTTGCGTGGGACCCCAAAACTTACCTTCGGGATTCCTTAGGACACCACTTCATCCTGCCATGGCACAGCCATACCAGTGCAGCTTCTGCAGCTGTGGGAACACAGGAAAAGAAATCATGATTTTTTTTTCTTTTTCTGTAACAGGCAGACACTGATTTCTTGCTGTAATCAAGAGAGCTGGAATGGCTGCTGCACCCATGGACTTAAAGTAGAAAAAAAGAAAAAACAGAACTAAATGCTTCCAAAAGACTTGAATAAATATTTCTGAAAAGAAGTTTCACAGTGAACAGGTATATGAATAAATGCTCATCATCACTAATCATCAGAGAGTTGCAAACTGATGCTATAAAGAGATATCACCACACACATGTTAGAAGAGTTATTAGAAAAAAAACATAAAAAGGGGGCTGGCAATGTAGCATAGCAGGTAAAGCTACTGCCTATGACACTGGTATTCCATATAGGTGATAGTTTCAGATCTGACTGCTCCACTGCTAATACACCAGCCTGCTAATGACCTGGGAAACCACAGAAGATGTTCCAAGTGCTTGAGCCCCTGAACACACATGGGAGAATTGAAAGAAGCTCCTGGCTCTTGGCTTTGGCTTGGTCCAGCCCTAGCCATTGTGGCCATTAGGAGGAGTGAACCAGTGGATGGAAGATCTCTCTCTCTTAATCTCTCTCTCTCTCTCTCTCTCCCCCCCTCCTCTCTCCTCTCTGTTTCTTTCTGTTTGTTCCTCCTCCCCAGTATAAATTTGACTTTCAAATAAATAAAATAAAAAGTTAAAAAACACAGAAGAAATAAATGTTACCAAGGATGAAGGTAGAAAGGTAAATTAGTATAAATATAATGAAAATTGTATGATGAGAAATAGAACCTTCATATTACCCAGCAGTCCCAGTGCTACCTGTAATTATATATCTAAAGGATTTGGAATTTGCATGTGAAAGAGACATCTGCACTCCCATGTTCATTGCAACAGTATGCAAAAGTTCCAAGTGTGGAATCAACCTAAGTGTCCATCAACAGATAAATCTATAAAGACAATGTGGTCTGTACATACAATGCAATATTATCCAATCCTAACAATAAGGAAAATCTTATTACTTGACAACATGGATGAGTCTTGAGGATATTTGGATGCATGAAATACATCAAACACACACACAAAATAAATATATCCCCTCCTCACCCCTAGGTCTGGTGTCCAAAGTCAACTTCAGAAAGATAGCTTTTGGGGCTGTCTCTGTGGCATAGCTGGTAAAGCTGCCGCCTGTAGTGCCAGCATCCCATATGGATGCTGGTTAGAGTCCTGGCTCGCCACTTCCAATCAAGCTCTCTGCTATGGCCTGAGAAAGCAGTAGAAGATGTCCCAAGTCCTTGGGCCCCTGCACCCACCTGGGAGATCCAGAAGAATCTCCTGGCTTCTGGCTCCTGGCTTCTGATCGGAACAGCTCTAACCGTTGTGGACATATGGGGAGTGAACCAGCTGATGGAAGACCTCTCTCTCTGTCTGCCTTTCTTTCTCTCTGTGTAACTCTGACTTTAATATAAATAAATATGTTTTGAAAAAAATAAATAGAGCTTTGTGATTAAAACACTAGGAAGTGGGAAACTCAGAACCTGTTAATCACAGCAGTCAAAATTAGGCAAGACCAAGGAGTTCAAGTGAACTGTCACAAATCATGAGATAACTGACTGAACAACATGTTGTATACTTAAGAAAGTGTTGACATAGTAGACTTTTAAGTGTGGTCAACACAAGAAAAAATAAGGCAATGAAGTAAAGCTGAAACACAAAACAGTTGTATTATACCACTCAACATTGTGTACAGGTATCAAATCATTCTCTAGTAGACATACATCTACATAATTTAAAGTTATGAATTTCAAAATGAAAATACACATGTAGGACATTCTATTGTCTCTGAAAAGTGGGAGAAAATAGATATGACAACAGAAAATAAGTGATTGAGAACCAACACAGTTTCTTTCTGTTGTCATATTGAAATCACTGATGCTGAGAGCTTAGTGACTCAAGCATTCTCTATGTGGAGGGCATCAGGATGATGGGTGGGGAGCTCAGCTGTGGGGGAGGAGTAGGTGTGGAGGACAGAGTACTTCCTCTCTCTAGAATATGGCTTATTAACTTATTAATTTTTTAATTTTTTTTTGACAGGCAGAGTGGACAGTGAGAGAGAGAGACAGAGAGAAAGGTCTTCCTTTGCCGTTGGTTCACCCTCCAATGGCCACCGCAGCCGGCGTGCTGTGGCCGGTGCACCACGCTGATCCGATGGCAGGAGCCAGGTACTTATCCTGGTCTCCCATGGGGTGCAGGGCCCAAGCACTTGGGCCATCCTCCACTGCACTCCCTGGCCACAGCAGAGAGCTGGCCTGGAAGAGGGGCAACAGGGACAGAATCCGGCATCCTGACTGGGACTAGAACCCTGTGTGCCAGCGCCACAAGGTGGAGGATTAGCCTAGTGAGCCACGAGCGCAGGGCTTATTCACTTATTAATAAGGAAGCCCATTTTTTTGGCAGCAGGATACCGTGGCCCTGGGAGTGACATTAGGCACGATAATGATGAACATTCCTGTGGTGTCCGAAGTCATCTGTGACTGATGTCAGCCCTTCACTTAATGTCTACAGCATCATGTGGGAAGATGGAGCTGGGTGTTTTGGTTATTCCAACACCAACTTTTTCTAACCCTGCCAAATTCCTCAAAGCTGTCTATTCACAAAACCCTTGGCCACTGTGCATACTATTGAACAGAGCTTCTGTACCAAGATGCTATGATTGCCAAAGCCTTGTTGGACTATGATGTAACCCTAAAGGCAAAGGAGGTAGACAAGTGCAAAACATGTTTTTCCAAAGGGTTTTCCCCCATAATGGAGGACAACAGGTGCAGAGCCTCCGGCAGGTGGATCCCCTGAGTTTTTGGATGAGACAAATGGGAAGCATTGAAAATACAGGGAACCCGAGCAGCTCTGATTACAGGACACTCAGAGCCAGGTCTCAGCACTGTGTCTTGCTTTGAACTCTGCATTCTGCTTCTAGCTGTGCTCTGGTCTAGCTCACCAGACTGGCACACAGGTTGCTACAGGCAGAGGGCACACGTCAATACCTGGAGTCAGCTGTGCTCTACACAGAGCTCCACTGTCACTGCTGATTGATGAGCCCTCAGACCTGATCCAGCTCTGTGTCTCCTCCTCTCAGCTGAGACTTAAGGCTCTCACTATAGTTTGGGGAGACAGTGACATGTCATTGCCTCTGATTTTTCTCTACCTACTCCTGCAGGCTTTATCTAATTCACAGGACAGAATTGTTGAGAACTGCCATGAGTATCTGAAGCCAAGTGACTTCAGAGATGGAGACCTAGTGCTGGGAGTGTTTTTTCCCCTGTACTACATGGAACCAGAAAGAGACATGATCCGGTTATCCTTTTTACTCAAGCCTGAGTATAACATGGTGGCATCTTGGTAAGTTCAAGGTGTGTGTATATGTGTTTTTTAAGTTTTATTTAAGGTACACATATTTCATTGCTTTCATATATACAGAATCAGGAATAATAATCCTTCCCTCCCTCCTCTGCCCTCACCCTTCTTCCTTTCCTATTCCTACTCCTAATTTTACAAATCTATTTTCAATTTACTTTTCCCTTATAAGATTAACCCTACAGTAAGCAAATAAGATGAGGGAAAAAACACTGTTCCTCAACAGTAATCCAAGGGCTGTAAATAGCCATCAAATTTCAAAATGTCAATTTCAATCTTATCCACTATATTTTAGATATTCTCTAGCTGTTAAGTGTTGTTATGCCTGCATTTGAGTATATGTTCATGTCTGCGTGTGTTCAACACCTCTTGCGAGTTCTGATAATTCTTCTAAGAATGGTAGAAACACAGTTCCATGAAAGCTAAGGTCCTCTCCTTTCTTTAACATTTCACTACCTTTCATTTCCATTTGCTTTCTGACTCCTTCAGAGACATAGGAGAGGCATCACAATTTTTGTGCCTACTCCATTGGCCAGGTCTCTGTAATTAAGCCCTGGGGTTCTGTTCTTGGAGTCAGTGAGATGGTTGGGACCTCAGGTCCCCTATTGCTAGCACCTGTGAAGAAAGCACACAGGAGTCCTAAGACTATGTCCTGAGGCCAATGTTGGGAGGGCCTTAGTCTAGGTAGCCACTGCCGACAAGGACAATACTCATTTTGCTTGTGACTTGAAGCCATGAGGCAGACCCGGTACCCTCACAGATCAATAATTAAATCCTACTACACTGGAGGCATTTGAACCCTGATCCTGAACATCAGAAGCAAGGGAAATAATTTCCCATACATAGTTAATGGCTTCTTCTCAAAATCTGATATTTTCTTCTCCAGAAACAATGCAGAAACTGTGTGAATTCTGAGCTTTGCATTAGTGGTGTGTCTGGTAACTCAGTCACTGCATTGGTGCTTAAGGAGGGGTTTAATAAAAGGCCTGTGTCTACACACCTTGTTGGTGCCAGCAGAGGAGTTTGCTTCTCAATTGCCCCAGAGATCCACATGCTCATGTGATAGGAGAGTTTTGCAGTGTGCAATTTGTTTAAATGATGTGAGTCTGTCCTTGTCAGTTCTTTCTCGTGTATAGCACCTACTACCTCCGCAGGTAGTGTTGTGCTAGTGAGAAAGTGGGGGTGCTGATCTTTGGGTCAGAATCACGCCTTGTAATTACTTCTAACGTGTACTGTTAAATACTTCCGTTCTTTTTCACTGTTTCACTTTGAGTTTCCTTACCTCTTTGTATTTTCTTCATTGCTAGTCCCAATGTGAAATGGCACATGTGATGGAAAATGTTTCATGCTTGTGGATTCTCTGCTTAGGTGGCAGCTGATTTATGTTTCCATTCTGCCAGTGGTGGGGCTCTGTGTAGGGATAGTGAGGACCTGCCTTGTTCATGAGTCCCAGAGGAGAGTTCTGTTTATGCCACAAGTTTAGAGGCCAAACTCTGTACTCTGCCTTATGTCCTCCAGCCCAAAACATGTCTGGCCACCCTCCCTGTGTGCTGAAGAGTGTCAACCATCATGTGCTTGTTGTGTCCTAGAATGTTCTAGGCCTCAACCAAGGTAAGCCCTGTTATAGGCAGACAGACTCAGTTTCTCCTCAATTACACTTCCATACCTAACAATATATCATGAATGTATTTCCCTATAACTGATGGATAGTGTTACTGTTTCCATGCCAACCAAGTTTTATTTTATGTTAATAATGCACACCTGTTTACTCAATGTGCATATTTAGGAAATCACTAATTGTGTGTGATTTTGAGTAATATATAATGATCATTTTTAGTTAATAAAGCTTGCATATTTTTTCTTACTCAGATAATTGGGCTAATTAATAGGACACGAGGTATGCCGTTTCATAAAACTTTCAGTGCTTATTGCCAAATAGTTGATTGTTAACTAGGAGACGTTCATCTCCCCTTCAAAATCTAAATACCTGTTTTCAGTGCATCCCCATCCCTCTGACCTTCCCTCCTGTGCTGGATAACACTAATCCATTCTTGGTCTCTGTGGAGCTGTCTATTCTGGACATTTTCTGTAAACTGATTCATGTCTTTGTGATCTTTTTGACTGGGTTTTTGGCTGCATATTATTTTCACATTTTATCCATGGAAGAGCTTATAGCAGTGCATAGTATACTGTTATCATCATAATATCATAATATCTAAGTCTGCTTTTGAAATGAAGATCTTTCTGGTGGCTCATAGCAGGCAAGAAGTATTATTTGTTCCTCAATGTTCTGGGTATTATTTGTACCATTGGCATTTTCTATAATTTAAACAATCAGAAAAAAATTCCCAAGTGGAGCAACCATAAATATTCTTTTGCCTGCAGAAATTAGTTTCCAGATTCAATCTTACTTTATCATTGGTTTTTAAAAGTTGTCCTTTGTTTCTAAAATGTTTGATAAACATGCACTGTTATTCACTTTAGTTGCACCAAATGAATATTCTAAAACATGTATATATCATAAACTGACACTATACTATATTGCATTCGTTATTATGTGAAATAATTGCATCAAGATTTGTAAGTGGAATCAGAAGAAAATAATTCCTTTAAGAATAGTAATGCCTCCAATTTGAGTTTTTTTTTTTTAACTTTCATTTAATGAATATAAATTCCCAAAGTACGACTTATGGATTACAATGGCTTCCCCCCCATAACGTCCCTCCAACCCACAACCCTCCCCTTTCCCACTCCCTCTCCACTTCCATTCACATCCAGATTCATTTTTGATTATTTTAATATACAGAAGATCAGCTTAGTATACATTAAGTAAAGATTTCAACAGTTTGCTCCCAAATAGAAACATAAAGTGAAAAATGATAGATGATTTTTTAAATGATGATGAAATCAGATCAGACCTATTGTCATGTTTAATCCCAGTGAGAGTCAAGTTGGGAATTTACAATCTTTTTTTTTTACAGAAGATCAGTTTAGTATGCATTAAGTAAAGATTTCAACAGTTTGCACCCCCATAGAAACACAAAGTGAAATATACTGCTTGAGTACTCGTTATAGCATTAAATCTCAATGAACAGCACACTTAGGACAGAGATCCTACATGAGGAGTAAGTGCACAGTGACTCCTGTTGTTGACTTTACAAATTGACACTCCTGTCTATGGCATCAGTAATCTCCCTATGCTCCAGTCATGAGTTTCCAAGGCTATGGAAGCCTCTTGAGTTCTCTGACTCTTATCTTGTTTAGACAAGGTCATAGTCAAAGTGGAGGTTCTCTCCTCCCTTCAGAGAAAGGTACCTCCTTCTTTGAAGAGCTGTTCTTTCCACTGGGATCTCACTCACAGAGATCTTCTGCCAGAGTGTCTTGGCTTTCCATGCCTGAAATACTCTCATGGACTTTTCAGCCAGATCCAAATGCCTTTAGGGCTTATTCTGAGGCCAGAGTGCTATTTAGGACATCTGCCATTCTATGAGTCTGCTGAGTATCTCGCTTCCCATGTTGGATCACTCTCCCCTTTATTTATTCTATCGGTTAGTGTTAGCAGGTACTAGACTTGTTTATGTGCTCCCTTTGACTCTTAGTCCTTTCATTATGATCAATTGTGAACTGAAATTGATCACTTGGAATAGTGAGATGGCATTGGTACATGCCACCTTGATGGGATTGAATTGGAATCCCCTGGTATGTTTCTAACTCTACCATTTGGAGCAAGTCAGCTTGAGCATGTCCCAAATTATACATCTCTTCCCTCTCTTATTCCCACTCTTATGTTCAACAGGGATCACATTTCAGTTAATTTTCAACACTTAAGAATAACTGTGTGATAATTACAGAATTAAACCAGTCATATTAAGTAGAACAGACCAAAAAAAAACTACTAAAAGGGATAATGTATTAAGTTGTTCATTAACAGTCAGGGCTATGCTGATCAAGTCACCATTTCTCATAGTGTCCATTTCACTTCAGGAGGTTTCCTTTTTGGCGTTCAGTCAGTTGTCACCGATCACGGAGAACATATGGTATTTGTCCCTTTGGGACTGGCTTATTTCACTCAGCATGATGTGTTCCAGATTCCTCCATTTTGTTGCAAATGACTGGATTTTGTTGTTTCTTACAGCAGTATAGTATTCTAAAGAATACATATCCCATAATTTCTTTATCGAGTCTACCGTTGATGGGCATGTAGGTTGGTTCCAGGTCTTGGCTATTGTGAATTGTGCTGTGATAAACATTAGGGTGCAGACAGCTTTTTTGTTTGCCAATTTAAATTCCTTTGGATAAATTCCAAGGAGTGGGATGGCTGGGTTGAATGGTAGGGTTATATTCAGGTTTCTGAGGAATCTCCAGACTGACTTCCATAGTGGATTGACCAGTTTGCATTCCCACCAACAGTGGGTTAGTGTCCCTTTTTCCCCACATCCTCGCCAGCATCTGTTGTTGGTAGATTTCTGCATGTGAGCCATTCTAACCGGGGTGAGGTGAAACCGCATTGTGGTTTTGATTTGCATTTCCCTGATTGCTAGTGATCTTGAACACTTTTTCATGTGCCTGTTGGCCATTTGGATTTTCTCTTTTGAAAAATGTCTATTGAGGTCCTTGGCCCATCTCTTAAGTGGGTTGTTGGTTTTGTTTTTGTGGAGTTTCTTGATCTCTTTGTAGATTCTAGTTATTAACCCTTTATCTGTTGCATAGTTTGCAAATATTTTTCCCCATTTTGTCGGTTGTCTCTTCACTCTCCTGTTTCTTTTGCAGTACAGAAACTTCTCAATTTGATGCAATCCCAATAGTTGATTTTGGCTTTGACTGCCTGTGCCTCCCGGGTCTTTTCCAGAAATTCTTTGCCTGTGCCAATATCTTGAAGGGTTTCTCCAATGTTCTCTAATAACTTGATGGTGTCAGGTCATAGATTTAGGTCTTTAATCCATGTGGAGTGCATTTTTGTGTAAGGTGTAAGGTAGGGGTCTTGCTTCTTGCTTCTGCACGTGGAAATCCAGTTTTCCCAGCAGCATTTATTGAATAGACTGTACTTGCTCCAGGAATTGGTTTTAGATCCTTGATCAAATATAAGTTGGCTGTAGATGTTTGGGTTGATTTGGTGTTTCAATTCTGTTCCATTGGTCTATCCATCTGTTTCTGTACCAGTACGATGCTGTTTTGATTACAACTGCCCTGTAGTATGTCCTGAAATCTGGTATTGAGATGCCTCCGGTTTTGTTTTTGTTGTACAAGATTGCTTTAGCTATTCGAGGTCTCTTTTGCCTCCATATGAATTTCAGCATCATTTTTTCTAGATCTGAGAAGAATGTCTTTGATATCCTGATTGGAATTGCATTGAATGTTAAGTGTACTGCCTGCTGTTGGAGGAGCCTTGGAGGCTTGAGATGGGTGTGGCCTGAGAGCTCTGCTTGGTTCTTCTGGGTTACGGGTGTGCAAAGGTGACACCCTCAGGTTATGCATGGTAAATCTCTATTTATTTATTTATTTATTTATTTTATTCAGGGGGTAAATAATACCGCATGGCACCGCTGTGCAGAATTGATGGTATTTAGCTTCCAGTCTCTGGCTTCTACCCAAAGAGTCTGTGTAGGCTCCGTTTCTCCTCTGGACTCCCACTGGGTTGCCTAGGCTACTGAATTGTAGTGACTCAGTTCCTTAGCTCTCCCCTGTTGTTATGTAAATCCAGAGAGGGGGCCTGCTCTTTGTCTCTTGCAAACTCAAGCCTTGCAGCCTTTCAACCTTTTCAAGGTTGGCAGAGAGAGAAACCCCCCACCTTTTTTTTTTTCCTTCTTTCTGGTAGTGAGTCTGCTGCACTTTCCGGCTCCCCTGTAGATTCTGACCCCCGTTTCCCTGCCAATGTCTCAGGTTATTGAGCTCACCTCCCCTTCCAGCGCCGATGTGTGGACTGGGAGCCCTGGACGTCCCAACTCTCCCTGCTGGCATCTGTGTGACATGCACTCCCCTTCCTGCACTGGTGTGCAGACCCTGCGGCTCCCGCAGCTCCCGAGGCTCGGCTTCCACATGGTGGGCGACCTTGTTCTCCCAGTAGGTCCTTCGATTCACAGCCACTCGATCCAGGAGAGTTTCCTCGTGCAAAATCTCGGGAGCACGTCCCCTTTCTTTCTATTTATTTATTTATTTATTTATTTATTTATTTATTTATTTTGACAGGCAGAGTGGACAGTGATAGAGAGAGAGAGACAGAGAGAAAGGTCTTCCTTTGCCGTTGGTTCACCCTCCAATGTCTGCCGCGGCCAGCGTGCTGCAGCCGGCGCACTGCGCTGATCCGATGGCAGGAGCCAGGAGCCAGGTGCTTTTCCTGGTCTCCCATGGGGTGTAGGGCCCAAGCACTTGGGCCATCCTCCACTGCAATCCCTGGCCACAGCAGAGGCCCTTTCTTCAGGACACCTTGTTAGAGCCTGGTTATTCCACCTGGTCCATCTTCCTGCTGATGTTCATCCTGAGAGATGATGATCCAAGTACTGACTCCCATGACTATCTGTGTAGATGCAAATACAGCTTTTGGGTGCTGGCTCTAGCCTAGCCTAGTCACAGCTGCTGCAGGCCCCTGGGCAGTGAGCCAGCAGATGGGAAGGTCTTTCTGTCTCTGCCCAGTCTCAGAGCTGTTGACTCCGTACACAAATGGAAGCCATTTTTCTTCTTAAAATTCCTGTTCTATTCTCAGTCTTTTGTGCTTTCATATGAACTTTAAGACTGTTTTTCTTTTCTTTTTTTTTTTTCTTTATTTGAAAGTCAGAGTTATACAGAAAGAGGAGAGGCAGAGAGAGAGAGAGAGAGAGGTCTTCCATCCGATGGTTCACTCCTCAGATGGCCACAATGGCAGGAGCTGTGCCGATCCAAAGCCAGGAGGCAGGAGCTTCCTCCAGGTCTCCCACATGGGTGCAGGAGCCCAAGGACCTGGGCCATCTTGCACTGCTTTCCCAGACCACAACAGAGAGCTGGATTGGGAGAGAAGCATTCAGGACTAGAACCAGCGCCCATATGGGATGCCAGAGCCTCAGTGCCAGCCCCTGTTTTTCTAAATCTATAAATAATGTCACTAGAATTCTTTCTCTTTGTTTCTTTTTTTTCTTCCTTTCTTTATTGTTCCTCTTTTACTTTTTTCAGTCACTAGAATTTTAATGGGGATTTCGATGAATCTTTAGATAGCATTTTAACACAGCTAATTGTTCTAATCCATGAACAAGAGACAACCTTCCATTTTTTTGTGTGTCTGTAATGATGCCTCTCATAAATGTTTAATAAATTTCACTATTATTTGCATTCTAGATAACTTTACCTTTTCAGGTTAATTTATTCCTAAATATTTAATTTTTGAAGCTACTGTGAGTGAGATTACTTTCTTTTTAAAATTATTATTTATTATTTTTATTTATTTTCATTTTCTTTGAAAGGCAGAGAAACAGAGACAGGAAAGTGATATCTTCCATCTACTGGTTTACTTCTCAAATGCCAGCAATAGCCGGGCTGGGCCAGGCCACAGAAGCAGCTCAGAATTCAATCCAGGATGGCAGAGACCCAAGTGTTTGAGCTATCACTGCTGTGTCCCAGCGTGTGCATTAGCAGGTAGCTGGAATCAGAAGCAGACCATAGCTCAAACACTGGCACTCCGCTATAGGTTGCAGGAAGCCCAAGTAGTGTTTTTTTTTTTTTTTCCCTAAGTGAGAACCATTATTTTATTTTTTTCAAAGAAACTTTTTATTTATGGATTACAAACTTTATGCATTTTATAAATTTCAACTTTAGGAATGTAGTGATTCTGCCCACCATACACGCCCTCCCACCCATACTCCCACCCCTCCTCTTCTTCACTTTCCCATTCCCAGTTACATTCTCCACTAAGATCCATTTTCAATTAACTTTATACACAGAAGAGATTTATTTCTTGATTTCCATTTAGCAAGATAATTATTAGTATATTGAAATGCTGTTTTTTGTTGATTCTGTGCCTTGTGAATGTACTGAATTGATTTATCAATTCTAATAGATTATTGGTGGAGTAGTTTTTTTTTTTTTTCTCGTGATATCTGCTAACATGGACATCTGACTTTTTTCTTTCCAATTCTGATGTTCTTTATTTCTTTTTCATTCTGCTATTCTCTTGCTGCTGTTTCTGATACTGTATTGATTAAGAGTGCTGAAACTGAATGTCATTTTCTCCTTCCAGGTTTGAGGGAAAATGATTTCAGATTTTCCCCATTCAATATGATATTAGCTATTTTTTAAATGTAGAGCCATTGCAATTTTGATGTATGTTCTTCCTGTATCTAGTTTGTTAAAAAAAAAAAAAAAACTGTGAATGAATGTTGAATATTATCAGATATTTTTCTGCATCTATTTAAATGATCATTGAGATTTTTTTCATTCTGTTGATGTGATTTACAACAATATGTGATTTGTGAATGTTAAATCCAGTTGGCATTCTTGGGTTAAATCTCACTTGATCACAATTTATGGTATTTTGTTGTAGTGTTGGATTCAGCTTGCTAACATTTTGTTGGAAATTTTTGCACTTGTGTTTTTTAAGTATATTGATCAGTAGTGTTTTTTTTTTCTTCTGTTATATCTGTGTTTCATTTTGGTATCAGAGTGATGCCGGTAGAGTTCCATCCTTTTCAATATTTTGGAACAGTTGAGAAGAATCAGAGTTATTTCTTCTTTAACTGTCCTATAGAATTCAGTTTTGAAGACATTGAGCCCTGGGTTTTTCTTTGATAGGATTTTTCATTACTGCTTTATTGTTATTACTTGCTTAACAATCTTAGGTTTTATGTATCTTCTTTTCAAAAAAACATTTATTTATTCATTTGTTTGAAAGGCAGAGTTACAGAGAGGCAGAGAGAGACAGAGAGGTCTTCCATCTCTTGGCTCACTCCACAGGTGGCCGCAATGGCTGGAGCTGTGCCAATCTGAAGCCAGGGACCAGGAGCTTCTTCCAGGTCTTCTATTTCGGTGCAGGGGCCCAAGCACTTGGGCCATCTTCCACTGCTTTCCCAGGCCATAACAGAGAGCTTGATTGGAAGTGGAGCAGCCAGGACTCAATTCACTGCTCATATGGGATGCTGGCACTGCAGGTGATGGCCTTACCCGCTACACCACAGTGCCAGCCCCCTATATATCTTCTTGATGTAATTTTGACAAGTTGTATGTACCGAGGATCCTCTCCATTTCCGTAAAGTTTTCTATTTTGCTTACATAGAGTGGTTTGTAATAGTTTCTCATGGTTCTCTGTGTTTCTGTGGTATCAGTTATGATGTTTCCCCTTTCATCCCTAATTTTATTTGAATTTTTCCTCTTTTTCCTTTGTTGTCCTGAGTAAAGTTTTGTCTGTTTCGTTTATCTGTACATAGTACCAGTTTTTTGTTTTCTTGATCTTTTGCATTTTTTTAGTTTCAATTTTACTTATTTTTGTTCAGATTTTTCACCTCCTTCTAATTTGGAGTTTGGTTTGTTCTTGCTTTTTAAGTCCTTGAAAATACATTGTTATATTGTTTTATCTGAAATCTTTCTATATTTTAATGTATGCATTTATTTCTGAAATTTCTTAATTCTGCTTTTGGTAGAATAAATATATTTGACAAGCTGTGTTTTCATTTTTTGCTTCAAGATATTTTTAAAAACTATAGTTCATTTTTTAGATTTAATAGTTTTTACCAGTTTGCCAAATTTATTTTATGTATATATATATATATATTACATATACACACATACTATATTTATTAAAGCCAGTATATTAATATGACATAATGTGGGACTCATTACAATGATCATAAACTGTAGAAATAAGGCTATATTATATAGATGGTGTAATTCAGAGAAGTCAATATTTATAATTTTATACTCCAAACAAGATGACATACATACATTTTTTATACTCTGCATATCTTAACTTTCACATATGAGAGAAAATGTGTTATTTGTCTTTCTGTGTCTGGCTTAGTCGGCCTATGAAAGTGATACATGAATTCTAATGTTTATTGAAGCTCAATCCATAATAGTAACGAAGAGTAGATGAAGAAAGTGTTGTATATGTAAACTCTGAGAACCGATTGTCACCCAATGTGTGGTTTATCCTGGATAGTGTTTGGTGTGCTAATGAGGAGAATGTGTATTCTTGTGGTATTTAATTAAAATGTTCTGTCAATGCCTGTGTTGTTCATTTGCTCCATGGTCTGCCTCTCTTAAATACCTTTGCGGAGTTTCTGGCTAAATGATGTGTCCATTGATGACAGTGAGATATTGAAGTGCATCACTATTATTGTATTACAATTATCCATTTATTTATAATAATATTTGCCTTACATATTTGGGTTTTTATTGTATATATGCATATATATGTATTGTTATGTCTTCTAGATGAATGAATCCTGTTATTAATATATAATCTTCTTTATCTCTTTTTTAATTTCTGGATTGAAATCTGTTTTTACCTGATATGAGTACATGTACTCATGATCCTTTTTTCTTTCTGTTTGTATCCATTATGTTTTTCAATCCTTTACTCTCAGTGAATGTGTATCTTTAAATGTGAAATGAGTTTCTAATGAGTAATGTAGGGTTGAGTATAGTTTCTTTTTTAAATATTTTATTTATTTATTTGGAAGGTAGAGTTACAGACAGAAAAAGAGACAGAGAGAAAGGTCTTCCTTCCATTGGTTCACTTCCTAAATGGCCATAACAGCCATAGCTGCATTGATCCAAAGCCACGAGCTTTTTCCTGTGGGTGTGGAGGCCCAAGGACTTGGGCCATCTTGTATGGCTTTCCCAGGCCATAGCAGAGAGGTGGATTGGCAGAGGAGCAGCTGGGACTAGAACAGGCACCTGTAGGGGATGCCGGAACCGCAGGTGGAGGATTAACTTATTGCACCACAGTGCCAGCCCTGAGTATAGTTTCTTATCCATTCAGTTAGTCTGTATTTTTTGACTGGAGAATAAATCCGCTTACATTCAAAGTTAATATTGAAAGGTGAGAACTAACTGATGTGGTTTGGTTGATGTCTTACTTCCTGTTTTATAAAATCTCTGTTTGTGCCTCTCATTATTTAGCTTTGTGTTTTGGTAGCTTTCTGTCATGATAAGTTTGGATTTGCTCTTTCTCTTATGAATTTGCTATATTACTGAATTTTGCATTATAATGTGTTTTCATGATGATTATTATGATCCGTTAGTTCTAATACAGGACTCCCTTCAGAATTACTTGTGATGCTTATGTAGTGATGATGAGTTGTCTCAGTTTCACTTGTCTGGGAAAGATTTTATTTCTGATTCACTTTGAAGGGGTAGCTCACTGGATATAGTATTTTTGGGTGAAATTTTGTTTCCCCAGACCTTGAATATAGCATCCCATTCTCTTCTGGAGTTTTTGCTGAGAAGTTTGCTAATAACCTAAGTGAACCTTAATGCTTTTGTTTCACTCTTTTGGATCCTCTCATTATTACTAACTTTTTTTTATAAATAAAATTTTATTGTGACACAATCATATACATTTGTTTATTTTCTCCTCAAAGAAACCTTTTATCTAAGGAATACAAACTTCATGCATTTCATAAGTACAACTTTAGGAATATAGTGATTCTTCTCACCATACCTGCCCTCCCATCCACTCTCCCACCCTTCCTCCTCCTCTATCTCCCATTCCCAGTCCCATTCTCCACTAAGATCTATTTTCAATTAACTTTATACACTGAAGATCAATGCTATACCAAGTAATGTTCAACAATTTGCATTAAAAAAACAAACAAAAAATAAAACAAAAAAATTGTTCCTCAACAATCAAGAAAAGGGCTATTCAAAGTCATTGCATCTTGAAGTTAATTTCACTTTTTTTTTAGAAACTTAATTAACTTTAAAGACGCACCCAATAATGATACATCTTTTGTGAGCACTTAATATATAATTATAATATAACTCTTTGAGGACAGAGGTCCTGCGTGGGAAGTTAGTGTACAGTGATTCTTATTGTTATTTTAACATTTAACACTCTTAGGTGTGATGTCAGTGATCACCCTAGGCTCTTGACATAAGCTGCCTAAGCTACAGAAGCCTTTTGAATCCACAAACTCCATCAGTATTTAGACAAGGCCATAAGCAAAGTGGGAGTTTTCACCTCCCTTCAGAGAAAAGTACATCCCTGTTTGATGACCACTTCTTTCCACTGGGGTCTCAACCACTGAGGTCCTTCATGTAGGACATTTTTTTTAACTTTTATTTAATGAATATAAATTTCCAAAGTACGAATTATGGATTACAATGGCTTCCCCCCCATACCATCCCTCCCACCCACAAACCTCCCCTTTCCCACTCCCTCTCCCCTTCCATTCACATCAAGATTCATTTTAGATTATCTTACTATACAGAAGATCAGCTTAGTATACATTAAGTAAGGATTTCAACAGTTTGCTCCCACAAAGAAACATAAAGTGAAAAATGATAGATGATTTTTTTAAATGATGAATCATCTATTACTAACTTTTAAAAAAGATTTATTTAATTTTTTTGAAAGACAGAGTTACATAGAGAGGTAGAGACAGAGAGAGAGGTCTTCCATCCACTGGTTCACTCTCCAGATCGCTGCAATGGCCAGAGCTGGGCCTATCTGAAGCCAGGAGCCAGGAGCTTCTTCTGGGTCTCCCACGTGGGTGCAGGGGCCCAAGCACTTGGGCCATCTTCCACTTCTTTCCCAAGCCATTGCAGAGAGATGGATCAGAAGAGGAGCAGCTAAGACTAGAACCAGCACCTATTTGGAATTCCAGTGCATCAGGTCAGGGATTTAACCCACTGGGCCACAGCACCGGCCCCCTAATATTAGCTTTTGACAATTTGATTGCAACATTCCTTGTGGAACATCTTTGTTAGTTGAGTTTGTTCAAGGTTGAACGTCCTTTATCTGGATGTTTATATCTCTTTCAAGACCTAGGGATCTTCCAGTTATTTTGTCATTCAGGAAGTTCTCCATGGCCTTTTCCTTCAGTTATTCCTGTAACAACATGTGTTTGTTTACTTATTGATATCCTACATATCACACTGGCCTTTTCATTATTTTTACCAGACTGTATTATTTCAAAAATCTACTCTCAAGAACAGCAGTTTTTTCCCCTCTGTCTTGGTTTATCTGTTCTTGAAGATCTAAACTGTATTTAATTCATTGGTTTAATTTTTTCAGCTCCAAAGATTTTGATTAATTATTTTTAATGATTTCTCTCTCTCTCTGTTGGAGTTCTCATTCATACCATTCGTTGATTTCTGTGCTGAACTGATCATCTGTGTTCCCTAGTATCTCATTGAGTTTGGTTAGGATCATTACTTTGAATTCTTTTTGAGGCCTTCATAGGTTTCCTTCAAGGCAGTACCTATTTCTGTAGAACTATTATATTCTTTTGGAGCTATCATGCTTCTTTACTTCTTCATTTCCATTGGGTCCCCGCATTAACATCTGCGCATGTGATAGAACCATTCCTTCTTCTTTGTGGAGTAACTTTCATTGCAAAAGGCTTTTTTGTTTAGATGGAATGTGGAATGTCAGCTGTGTGGTTACTCTGACTTTGGTTCTTCATGAGCCCAGGATTGTAATCTCTAAGTGGTCTCTTCAGCTATGACCAATGTCAGCAGTATCTATGAATCCCATAGTTGTCCAGTCTGCAGCAGTTCATGGGGATACTGGTAAGACTTTGTGGTGGGTGTGAGCTTCCAAATGTGTCTGCCTTCAGGCCGCAGAGCTAGTTGTGAATTGCAGTAGGGTTTGTGATGTCAGTAGCTACACTTTTAGATTGGGAGAGACACATATGTCTCTCCTTTGTCCCAGGCGTGCTGGAACTTGGCACCAGTAGCTTTGTCCCTATAACTGGGTGATGTGAGTAGACCTTTCCTATATTTTCTGGCAGTGTGTGGGTAATAGTGGGGCTTATAGCACCAAAAGCTCCACTTCTAGCACTGGGAAATTTGAAGGGAACCATGCAGTTAAATGCAGCCAGAATTTAGCCTAGTCCTGCAGGCTGTTTAGAGGTGATCTAAGAACTATAGTGCCAGTAGTCTCAGTACTGGAGCTGCTGAGCAGGAAGGATATCTTTCATAGGTTCTGGAGTAAAAGTGTAGGTTGTGGTGAGGCTTACACATTGTCAGCCAAGGACTTCCATCCGTGCAATGGAAATAGTGCATTTCCCAGGTCCCACAGGGAAAGCAAGGTACTCCCAGGACTTAGAGAGAATAGTTACAGTTCTGGTGCTATTAGGTGCAACTGAGACCCGGATCTTGTGGCTTGGCCATCAAGCACCAAGTGGTAAGAGCTGCAGAAGGGGACTTCCTAAATTCTGGTTTTCTGGGATTCTGTATTGGCTACTGCCAGTTGGCTCCAACACACAAAAGCAAAAGAGAATTTCCTGAGATTGTATGTGAGGGAGCATAACTCCAGGCCTGATGCCCTGAGTTTTCACTCAATCTTTTGGAAATGTGGTCCTCCCTTTGTTGTTCTGTTTTTTTTTTTTTTTTTTTTTCCTGTCATGGAGCAAATGTTGGCCCTCTCTAGCCATCTTGAACATTATTTCTTATATTCTGAATACCTCTGCGTATATGCCAGGGTTATTGATTAGAGAATTCTTCACTTTATTATCTAGTATTGGAAAGATTACTCCTGGTGAAGCAACCACTTTATGGGCCTTGGTGCCATGTAGGAAATTATATCTACACATGTCACTTTTTTTTGAAGATGTATTCATTTATTTGAAAGTCAGAATTACAGAGAGAGAGTAAAGGGAGAGAAAGAGAAAAGGAGGGAGGGAGGAGAGGACTTCCATCCGATGGTTCACTCCCCAATTGGCCACAATGGCCAGAGCTGCAGGGATCCAAAGCCAGGAGACAAGAGCTTCCTCCAGGTCTCCCATGCAGGTGCAGGGACCCAAGGACCTGGGATATGCTCTACTGCTTTCCTAAACCATAGCAGAGAGTGGAATTGGAAGTGGAGAGCTGGGTCTGAAACTGGCTCCCATATGGGATGCAGGAGCTTCAGGCCAGGGCATTAACCAGCTGCACCACAGCATAGCCCCCATCACTTTTTTTTAAAACATGATTTCTTTCTTTTTTTATTTAAATATTTATTTATTTTTTTGAAAGGCAGAGTTACAGAGAGGCAGAGGCAGAGAGGAGAGGGAGAGAGAGAGAGAGAAAGCCTTCCATCTGCAGGTTCACTCCCCGGATGGCTGCAATGGCCAGAGCTGCACCAACCCAAAGCCATGAGCCAGGAACTTATTCTATGTCTCCCACATGAGTGCAGGGCCCCAAGGACTTGCACCATCCTCCACTGCTTTCACAGGCCATAGCAGAGAGCTGGATCAGAAGTGGAGCAGCTGGGACTCAAACTGGCACCCATATGGGAGGCCGGCACTGTAGGCAGCACTTTACCCACTATGCCAAAGCTTTGATGCTTATAATCTCTGAAGGTTTTCTACCAGGTTATAGCAGTGTCTGGAACTTAATACTCCCCATGTTTACATCAGGAAACAAAGAATTCAGCTAATCATATTTCCCCTGATAGCAAGTACTACAAATAGCTCCAGGGTGAATAAAAATTCACTTCAAAAAGGAAAATCATAGCAATAAGGTAAAATGATGAAAAGTAAACAAAAAGTTTCATTAATGCTCTTAATTTATCGTTTAAAATAATGTAAGCATTGGGCAGATCTTCAAAGCCTAATTTTTGTGTTGGATCTACTTCAGGTATAACAAATAAGTTATGTATATGAGCTAAAATGTATTTGATTAAGTGTTTCCATAAAGGGAACTTTTGTTTAGACAATAGAAGAAAACCCTGAGTTTCATATATAAGAATAATGCACACAATATTTTGTGACACAACATGTAAACTCATTTTTCCTAAATGTAAAACTATGCCTTTGGGGAACTGTATAAAAATGCTTCAAAAATATTTAAAATAAAGTGAAATTATATATTAGTATTAATCCCCACATTGAAACATAAGAATCAATGCAAACCTCCAGTCACATATACCTTATTAAGAAGTGAGATTTTTCATATGAATCAAATTATGGATGAAATGTATAAATTAGAGAAAGTTCAGAGCAATTTTCAGGAATTCATATTTTTTCACAAAAAAGGAAAAGAATGTTCAATGTGAAATGTTAAGAAAGTTCAGTGAAGAGGAGAGAGGACAACAAAGTGATATAATTTGAGTTCATATTACTTAGAAGCCCTAAATCTATTATTTTTACTTGTTGAATTATAAATATAAATAATCACTATATTTAGTGATTATAAAGTGAATTGAAAGTTTGTTGTTAAAAATTAAATATTAATTTATTTATTTGAAAACCAGAGTTACACAGAGAGAAAAGGAGAGGCAGAGAGAGAGTGAGAGAGGTCTTCCAACTGCTGGTTCACTCCTCAACTGGCTGCAAAGGCCAGAGCTGTGCTCAGCTGAATTCAGGAGACAGGAGATTCCTCTGGGTCTCCCACATGGGTGCCAGGGCCCAAGACTTGGGTCATCCTCCACTGCCTTCGCAGGCCATAGCAGAGAGCTGGGTTGGAAGAGGAGCAGCTGGGACTTGAACTGGCACCCATATGGAATGTCAGCACTAGAGGCAGCGGCTCCACTCACTACACCACAGCGCCGGCCTCCAAAGTAAATTTAATTTTTTTATTTTTTATTTTTATTTATTTTAATTTTTTTTTTGACAGACAGAGTGGACAGTGAGAGTGAGAGACAGAGAGAAAGGTCTTCCTTTGCCATTGGTTCACCCTCCAATGGCCACCGCAGCCTGTGCACTGCGGCCGGCGCACCGCACTGATCTGATGGCAGGAACCAGGTACTTATCCTGGTCTCCCATGGGGTGCAGGGCCCAAGTACTTGGGCCATCCTCCACTGCAGTCCCTGGTCACAGCTGAGAGCTGGCCTGGAAGAGGGGCAACTGGGACAGAATCTGGCGCCCCGACCGGGACTAGAACCCGGTGTGCCGGTGCCGCAAGGTGGAGGATTAGCCTAGTGAGCCGCGGTGCCGGCTTCAAAGTAAATATAATTTAATGAGGCTTCTTTTACAAGATTTGATACATCAGAGCAGAAAATTGCAGAAATGGAACATGAAAAGTTAATTCAGGTGAATGCGTTTAGAGGGGATAATATTTAAACAATTGGCAAATCAGTTGCCATTTAAACTCTTTCAGAACTAACAGAAAACAAAAATTGCATCTTGATTTCTGTCTCTGAGTAAGACTCAGATTCCATATTGAGGTACATCAAGGCTTGTCTAAAAAGTTCATGAAGAGAAGTGTGTGCATAGGCAGTTTGCTTCTTTCCCACATCTGCACTGAAGAACTCATTCCTTTCCATGAATCTGACCCTCTTCATAGGTGGTTGTGGAAGAACTACCAACATGCCCTGGCCTTTCACTTTGCCACCCAGGAGATCAATAAGAATCCCTACTTATTACCAAACATGTCCCTGGGTTACCAATTCTACAATGGTTTTCCCAGTGATCAGCTCACCTTGTGGAGCACTCTGCACTGGCTCTCAGGACAGGGTATATTTGTCCCTAACTACAACTGCAAAAAACAAGACAAATCAGTCGCCATCATTGCAGGAACCACAGCAACATTTTCTGCTGAAATTGGAACCCTTTTGGAGCTCTACAAAACCCCACAGGTATGTGTGTTCTGAATTTCAGAGAAGAATGTTTAAGTTTTTCCTAACACCATTCTCTCATCTGTGTTGAAAAGGCAATGTAGAAACCAAGAATAAGAGAGGGAAGAGATGTGCAATTCAGGACATGCTCAAGCTGACTTACCTCAAATGGTAGAATTAGAAACAGAGAGGGAAGAGATGTGCAATTCGGGACTTACCTCAAACGGTAGAGTTAGAAACATACCAGGGGATTCCAATTCAATCCCATCTAGGTGGCATGTACCAATGCCATCTCACTAGTCCCAGTGATCAATTTCTGTTCACAATTGATCATAATGATGGGACTAAGAACCAAAGGGATAACATAAACAAGAATAGTGTCTGCAAATACTAGCTGATAGAATAAAAAAGGGAGAGAATGATCCAACATGGGAAGTGAGATACACAGCAGACCCATAGAATGGCAGATGTCCTAAACAGCACTCTGGCCTCAGAATCAGCCCTTAAGGCATGCGGATCCAGCTGAAAAGCCCATGAGAGTATTTCAGGCGTGGAAAGCCAAGACACTCTGGGGGAAAAAAAAAAAAACTTAAATGAAAGATCTCTGCGAGTGAGATCCCAGTGGAAAGAACAGGTCATCAAAGAAGGAGGTACCTTTCTCTGAAGGGAGGAGAGAACTTCCACTTTGACCATGGCCTTGTCTAAATATGATCAGAGTCGGTGAACTCAAAAGGCTTCCATAGCCTTGGCAATTCATGACAAGAGCCTAGGGTGATTACTGATGCCATAAACAAGAGTGTCGATTTGTTAAGTCAACAACAGGAGTCACTGTGCACTTACTCCTCATGTAGGATCTTTGTCCTTAGTGTTCTGTACATTGAGATCTAATGCTATAACGAGTACTCAAACAGTATTTTTCACTTTATGTTTCTGTGTGGGAGCAAACTGTTGAAATCTTTACTTAATGTATGCTAAACTGATTTTCTGTATATAAAGAGAATCGAAAATGAATCTTGATGTGAATGAAAGGGGAGAGGGAGTGGGAAATGGGAGGGTTGCGGGTGGGAGGGACATTATGGGGGGAAGCCATTGTAATCCATAAGCTGTACTTTGGAAATTTATATTCATTAAATAAAATTTAAAAAAAGAAATCCAATACTAAAAAAAAAAAAAAAAAAAAAAAAAAAAAAAACAAGAATATATATCTCACCATGATTTTAAGTGGGAAAACCCTGGCCTGTGAAATTATTAACAGAAGGAAGGAGGTAGGAAGAAAGGGAAGGGGCAGTGAATGCTGAGGGTCTCCACTCAGATTCCTACCTAGGGCCAATATATCCATCCCTACCATTGGATTTATTGACTTCATTGTATTCACAGCTCAGTATCTCAAAGGTAATTTCCACAGCACCAAGAAGTGTACTGTCCAAGGTGGCATCCACAGGTGATAATGTAGATGTGGGGATTTAAAAACCTGAACATTTGCTTTTCCTTTGGGACATCACAGAGGACCATGCCTTCCCTAAGTTTGCTAAGAGTGTTCGAGGCTCAGTTCCAGTGAAATGGGTGTTCCTGGACTCCATCATCCAAACCTCCCTCACTCACCTTCACTGAAAGATTCCTTCAGAAGAATCTCACTGAGTGTTCTATTTACAATTCCTGACATCACAGATTGTTTTTCCTAACATTTTGGTTTGAGAGGCAGAAAGAGACATAACAGAGGTCTTCCATTCATTGGTACACTCACTAATGTGCTGGGAGTCTGGCAATTGTAGGCCCTGGGTATAGGAATTCTGTTCAGGTCTTCCATGAGGGTTAACTATTTCAATTAATCAAGACATTACAGCTGCCTCCCAGGATCTGCATTAGCAAATCAGTGATTTATAAGACCCAGTACACACCATCAGCAATATAGGCCCATTACTGCCAAAAAAAAAAAAAAAAAAAAAAGACTTCAGTCGCATAAGAGGATTCTAAGCTGGAAAAATTATTTCACCAAAAATCAGAGTGAGTAATTGTGATTTTCATGACAAGTTATGTGATGTTGTGAAAAGAAATGAAATACAGTGTATCAGGAGATCCATACAGACTTTGTCATGGTTTACATGCCACATGGGTTCTATCCCACATTTGGGTGAGAGAGAGCAGGATATTATCTTGGTGGTATTGCATTCAGAATTGATGCCTTCCCAGTTTGCACTGCAGGATGTGAAGAGAAAATAGTGATATGACACATTTTCATGCTATCACCTTTATTCCAAAGGCTAAGGGCATGAGAAGCATAGTGTTCTTTGTGTGCAGAATAACAGAATTCAGCTATCTCTAGAGAAATCTTTCTTTTTACCCAGTAACATTCTCCTCAAAGGCCTCCCTTGGAGAGAATATCTCAGCCTTACCCCAACAAAGATAATTCACAGTCATGACTACTTTGGCTTTCAGATCACCTATGGCCCTTTCGATCCTCTGCTAAATGATAAAGACCAGTTTCCCTCACTCTATCAGATGGCCACCAGTGACAGCTCTGTGGTCCATGGAATGATCTCCTTGTTGCTGCATTTTGGCTGGACTTGGGTGGCGCTCTTTGTATCTGATGATATGAAAGGAGAGCAGTTCCTTCGGAACTTCGAGACAGAGATGGTAAAGAAAGGTTTCTGTGTGGCCTTCACACAAAAGCTCCCTGCCACTAAGAGACTGTATGCCTCCACTGATATCACTTTCATGACTGGGATCAGCCTTTCTTCTGCAAATGTGCACATACTCTATGGTGAAGTAAGGAGCCTCATCAATGTGGACTTTGCAGGAGGATACTTTTTAACCGTGGGCAAGGTGTGGATCATGGTAGCAAAGTGAAACATTGTTGTGCATGAGACATACCATGTACTGCACTCTTTCCATGGAGGCTTCTCATTTTCACCACACAAGGGGGAAATCCCAGGCCTCAAACATTTTCTCAAGACAGTGGACCCTTCCCACTACCCAGAAGACTTTTACTTCACTAAACTCTGGTTTCACATTTTCACCTGCCTACCTTCTGGGTCGCTATGTGGAGAAATAGGAGACTGCCCACCAAACACTTATTTAGAGTTTTCCCCAGGAGACATGGACATAATGACTCTATCTGACTCTAGCTATTTCATCTACAATGCCGTGTATGCAGTGGCCCATGCCCTCCATAAGATGTTTCTAGAGAAAGTAGAAATGGGATCTCCAGGAGATGCAGCTCAACCTAAGCTTCTCCCTTGGCAGGTAAACCTCCTCCAGAACAGGACAGGCATGAAGCCCTAATATATTTGCACTTTTTTTTACTGAAGTAGAACTCCATGGTTTTTGTCATATACTGCCAGATAAGGTTTAAAAAGTTAATCAAATTCTCAACTAAGTTTCTATAGGAGAGCTGAGTGGAAAGAAACCCACATGGTATCAATTTTAAGCATTAGTGAGATATAAAATTCTAAGTATAGATAATTTAACACATATAACTCATGTGTTTGTCTTATTTTGGATCTACAAGGACTGCTAGACATCTTCAATTTTAGAAAAATGTATATCTTTAAAAAACTAGACTTATGTCAAATTTTAAAAGCATTAATATTCTGACTTTTAAGTTTACTTTGTTGAACCCTAGAAGAAGCTCAGGTAAGAACACAACTGGTTACCATCATTAAAATTATCCTTTAGCACACCCATCCATGACAGACCCATGTTTAAGTGCAAAGCTTACCTTCCCTAAAGCCCCAACTAAACCTCCTTCCTGGTCATGGATACAGCAGAGTGCATGCCTAAGCCAGCTAATATAATTTACTGTTTGTATCAAATCACTTCCCATCATTTCTTCAGGCAATGATAGAATAGTTCCCCTCACATGAACCCATGACATGGTGACCACCCAAACCCAACTAAGTCTCTCCTAAGAAGAATCCCTGAGGATTATGAGCCTGGGAAGTGACTGCTTAGTGCATGTACACCACTCAATAACCTGTAACTTGAATTCCATTTCTGGGATTTCTTCAATCTCATTGTCTTCACAATCTAGTATTGAAGTGTTGTGTACTTTTGTGGCCATCATAGTGTCTTCCTTATTCTGTTTCTTGAACTGGTGCATTTGTTGATCGTCATTTGTGGAGATACTAGTTGGTTTCTGTGTTTTATCACTGTGGTGGCTTTCATCTTTGGACTATGTGTGGATTAATGGAATGTCTGCTTCCAGGGAATCCCTAGAGCTTTGTGGTAGATTATGTCCAGGAAGCTCTTTTCAGTGCTCCAGGGTGAGGTTTGTAACTGAGGTGACACACCCAGGTTTGGCATAGTAAATCTCTATCTCTTTCTCTCTTTTTTTTTTTTTTTTGGATCAGATAGGTTTGTTTTTGTCTGTTGGTGTAGACTCAGCTGAGCTCCTCTACTCAAAGGAGACCAGTTACTGGGTGCTAGCTCCAGTGTGTATATTATTTGTTTGCTCTGCCATAAGGACCACACAGAGGATCTGTGCAGTCCTCGGTGTAAGCTCAGATTCTCCAACAATGTCCCTGGCCAGCTCACCAGGGAGCCCTGATCATATGGCACCTCCAGCAGTGAGTGCCCAAAGTCTCAGCCACAGGCTGAGTCCTCTTATATGTTTGTCTTGTTTTGGATCAACAGGGACTGCTGGAAATCTTCAGTTTTAGAAAAATGTGTATCTAAAAAATAGGCTTATGTCAAATTTTAAAAGCATTAATAATGTGACTTTTAAGATTACTTTGTTGAACTCTAGAAGAAGCTCAGGTAAGAACACAACACAATCATGCACACAAGCCTCCCACAGTCACAAGCACTCAGCCCCCTGTCCTCCTCACCAGACTCAGGAGTCTCTGCTTGGCTGTTTGCTGGTGCAGCTGTTATGTATGTCCAAGGTTATGCCTGTTCTCTATCAGCTTGTTACAGGACACAGTTGCAGAGTAATTGGAGAGAGAGAAAACATGCCCCCTACTTTGTTTATTTTCCTGTAGTTTGGCAGGTACACTATCCCCCATGGGACTCCAAGCTGGATTCCCTCTAAGCTCTTCCTGCAGCTTTTCGCCAGTTGCTTGGCTCCTGCGGATTGGTCTCACCTCACTCTCCAACACTGGTGCAGAGGCTCTCAGCTGCTGGGGTCCTGAGTTGTGCATGTCCTTACCCTCCACATAGGTCCACTGTGTCCCTCCAATTTGTGTAGAATTTCCTCTGCTGTTTTCTTCCTAACACTTCCCTGAGCCTGCAGTCCTTCTACTTTTTCTTAAACTATGTTCTCCTAGACTACAGCAGCCATCACCCTCCTTTCTCCACCATTTTAATCCCATCTCTAGCACCTAAACTTGAATGCTGTACATCTTACAATTATGTTTGTCCTCTAGCTTCACCCACTCCTGAAGAAAATCCAGTTTAGGAACAGTGCTGGAAGTGACATATCTTTCCATGAAACAAGGCACAATGTGGTACAATATGATATCCAGAATATTGTGAATTTTCCTGTGGGCCTTGGGTTGATGGTCAACATTGGAAAGTTTTTCTCTAAGAGTTCACATGATCAAGCCTTGGTCATCAATGAAGAGATGATAGAATGGCCTATTGCATTCAAAGAGGTATGGATCCCTTTCAATACCACAGGCCTACATAGAGGTCTGAGTAGAATCTTGGGAGTAGATTAATTACGAAGCCTTTATGTAAGCATCAGAGTCTCAGTTCACATCATGGTTTCCAAATACATGGTAATACTTATATATGTAGCTAATCCTTACATATTCTTATATATATATATATATATAATCCTTATTATATATATATTATAATCCTTATAATATATATATTACAATCCTTATAATATATATATAATCCTTACATATTATATATATATATATATATATATATAGGTAATCCTATATATATATATATATATATATATAAAATATATGTAGGTTATCCTGTATATAGGTAATATATATTATGTATTCTTATATATAGAGAGAGGTAATCCTTATATAGTCTTAGGTAATGCATGTTGAATGAATGTGCAACTTGGAATAATCTACTGATTTATTTTTAATTTATTTTTAATTTTATTTATTTGAGAGGTAGAGTTATAGCAGTGAGAGGGAGAGACAGAGAGAAATGTCCTCCATCCAGTGGTTCACTCCCCAAATGGCTGCAATGGCCATGCTGTGCTGATCTGAAGCCAGGAGCCAGGTGCTTCCATCCAGTCTTCCATATGGGTAAAGGGGTCCAAGGACTTGGGCCATCTTCTACTGCTTTCCCAGGCCACATCAGAGAGCTATATTGGAAGAAGAACAGCCAGGACTAGAACTAGTGACCATAGGGGATGCCAGTGCCAAAGGTGGAGGATTAACCTAATGTGCCACAGCACCAGCCCCTGATTTATTTTTTTAATTTGAACACATATATTTTGTAGATGTTTAGTGAATAGAATGAAGGCTATAAATGAAAAGAAATAGAGAGATTAGTGTATAGACACATAAATACTAAATATATCTATATATTCTGAAGACCTTAATCACATATGGTGAGGGTCTTTATGTTGTGATGCATGATGAACACAGTGGACTATGGGTTGACTTATCATTCACCTCTTTGTAGATAGCATTTCCTTTTTTCATTTCACATGCTACTCAGTCTTCCACAATTTATTCTACATAACATCTTGATATTGACAATAATTTGTCATGTTTCCAAAATATGATATTTTCTGCATGACCAAATATAACAACAATGCATTGCACCCAAGTGATGTGTTTATCTCTAAAATTAATGGCCTGCCTGAATGGAAAATATCAGAAATGTACTAAACACAATTATTGTTTCGTAACACATTCTAACCATTTCTATGTTGACCTGAATTTTTCATAGTTACTCTCAGTGGTGTGCCTCCATATCATGTCTTTTGTTTCTTTTATCTGTGCTATAAAATATTCTAATCAACTAAGTATGAGTTCATGGTCAATTTTTTTCTCAGACATTCTAGTTTTCAGAATCATTGCCACATAGAAACCCACATTAAACATATTTTGGATATAGTGGTTCAATAAGAGATAAATGGCAGGGGATGTTAGTTGGTGATGTGTGAAATAAAAGTGATTAAGTACATTTGTAATATTTGGTACATGTTGACAAAGTACACTGATGACCACAGAAGCTCCAAGTTAGCCACCTAGCTAATGATGACATGGCAGGGGTCGGAGGAGACACAGAGATGACCTTAAACTGAAGGTCACATTTTCTGTTGTGAGGGGTTAAGCATTGAAATTCTATCAATGTGGCCAATAATCAAGATGAATGTTTCTACTTTTTTCCTTTCAGACTCCTCAATCTGTGTGTAGCCAGAGCTGTGGCCCAGGATTCAGGAAAGTGCCACAGGAAGGAAGACCTGTCTGCTGCTATACTTGCACTTTTTGCACAGAGACATTTCCAATCAGACAGGTAGAAACCGTATCCATTTCTACTGATATCTCCACTGTCATAATTATACTACTCAGCCAAAAAAGGAATGAAATCCTGCCATTTGCAACAACAGTGATGCAACTGGAAGCCATTATGCTCAGTGAAATAATCCAGTCCCCAAAAGATAAATATCATCATATGTTTTCTCTGATATTTAGTAGTTAATATAGACTACAAAAAAGCATTGCTTAAGAATGAAACTGACATCTTAGGATTTCATTATGTTTTTAGCTCTTTTCTATACCCCTGTGGAACAGTGTGCTGTTTCTACATTTTACTTCTTGAACATTATGGCTAATGGTGCATTAAGTCTGTGGTTATAAAGCAATTGAATTTGTATTATTGTAAAAGTTAAAACAAGAAAGGAAGGAAGGAAGGAAGGAAGGAAGGAAGGAAGGAAGGAAGGAAGGAGGAGTATTCTGGGAGGGAAGGGAGGAGGGAAGTATGGCTACCATCTTAGAGTTGTTTCTATAAAATATATGAAATCTGTTCTCTTTACATTGATAAAAATTTAAAATAAGAATAAATAACCCAAAGTGAATTGTGATTGGGAATGTGATGGGAGATAGAGTGGGAGGTGGGGGATGGGAGGGTTGCAGGTGAGAGGGAGGTTATAGGGGGGAAAAGCCACTGTAATCCAAAAGTTGTACTTTGGAAATTTATATTTATTAATTAAAAGTTAAAAAAAAAACAAAAACAAAAACAAAAAATGAAAAAAAACCAAGAATTTTTGTAATGAGATTGTAGTGAACCATTGCTATGAATACAAACATTCACTTGTTATCTCATACATCCATTTTATGATCGCTATGTCTACCACATTATGAGTAGACTGGTTTCTGGTGGCGCTCATCCTTTTGGGCTTAATTGTGCTATTGATTTCACAAGACATCTTATTTTACCCTCCAATTCTGAGAGAGGCAGTCCTAATCTGAGCTCTTCCAATGGGCTGTGCTTAAATTTAGGCAATACATGTAAAAAGCATCACCACCAAGCTTAGTTATGCTTCCTTAGATGAGCAAATCCATGTATTTTCATGCATAAATGCAATGTACAGGGACGGTGCAAGTTGATACAGAAATGTTTTATTACTCTTGTACCATATTTAGCATTATGCAGTGTGAAATATGAAGACAATATATAATCATAAAGGATGCAGATTGGCATCATTAAAAAGGGTCTTTGCACAAGATAAACATTTAAGGAATTACCTATGAAAGCCAAATATATCAAATTATGTAAAGTAGACATACACTAATTAGAAAATGCTTCCATTATTCAAAATACAGAGCAGATAATACTTTTTAAAAGATTTATTTTATTTATTTGAAAGACAGAGTTACAGGGTCAAGTAGAGACAGAGAAAGAAGTCTTACATCTGCTGGTTCACTCCCCAGATGGCTGCAATGGCCAGAGCTGCACTGACCAGAAGCCAGGGGCCAGGAGTTTCTACCAGGTCTCCCATGGCAGGTGCAGGGGCCCAAGGACTTGGGTCATCTTCTACTGCTACCCCAGACCATAGCAGAGAGCTGGATCAAGGGGCAGCTGGGAATGGAACCAGCACCTGTATGGGGTGCTGGCCAGGGCATTAACTTGCTGAGCTACATCACCGGCCCAAAAATAGTTTTTATTGCTCAAAAATAATAATTCAATGACCATTAATGCAGCAGTAGAAAGCACTTAATTTTTCACACTTCAGAGAAAGAATACATTTATCAGGTGTAAAGATTATAACAAATAATTTATCAGAGTGATGTGCAACACCCGCTAAGTATATGAAACAAGAAACAAAAAAAAAAATTACCATCATATGGGAATTCGTAGCTCATCACATAGGTGCTTGTGTGTGTCCAGATTGTCTCTGAGACAAAAGCTAGGAGCACCCACTGATTCTAGGAAGAGAGCATTCTCCCTGGATTGGGAATGCAGAGTTACCCTAGTGCATCTTGGTATATGATAGAGGCAGTCTGTTCTCAAAGTGGCAGTGCAAAAGTGACGCCTTTCCTGGACAGAAAAAGGCAGCAATTAAGTATCAATCCTGAGTCTCTCTTTTTCCTCAGATGCAGAGCAGTGCATCCCATGTGCAGATCACGAGTACCCAAACATGGAGAGAAACCACTGCCTCCCCAAGCTGGTGACCTTCTTAGCCTTTGAGGAATCCCTGGGGATGGCTCTGGCCTGCATGGCTCTGTGCTTCTCTGTCCTCACAGCTGCAGTCCTCTGGGTCTTTGTGAAGCACCGAGACACTCCCATCGTCAAGGCCAATAACAGGACCCTCAGCTACATCCTGCTCATCGCCCTCGTCCTGTGCTTCCTCTGCTCCTTACTCTTCCTTGGCCATCCCAACACAGCCACCTGCCTCCTCCAGCAAATAGCATTGGCCTTGTGTTCACAGTGGCTGTTTCTACTGTGCTGGCCAAACCATCACTGTGCTTCTGGCCTTCAAGCTTACAAAACCTGGAAGAACTATCAGGCGATTGCTGGTATCAGGAGTTTCTAACTCCCTCATTCCCATCTGCTTCCTGATCCAACTGGCTCTCTGTAGCATCTGGTTGGGAATCTCTCCTCCCTTCACTGAGTCAGATACACACTCTGAGCATGGCCATATCATCCTAGTGTGCAACAAGGGCTCGGCCACTGCCTTCTACTGTGTCCCGGGCTACCTGGGTTCCTTGGCCCTGGCAAGCTTCACTGTGGCTTTCCTAGCCAGGAACCTGCCAGACACATTCAATGAACCCAAGTTCCTGACCTTCAGCATGCTGGTGTTCTGCAGTGTCTGGGTGACCTTCCTGCCTGTCTACCACAGCACCAAGGGGAAGGTCATGGTGGCCGTGGAGGTCTTCTCCATCTTGGCCTCCAGTGCAGGGCTCCTGGGCTGCATCTTCCTCCCCAAGTGCTACATTATTCTCATAAGGCCTGAAAAGAATTCTTTGAAAGACTTAAAGAAAAGAGCAAGTTCTAAGGGATTCTAAAGATTTCCACTTGTTTAGCTGTCACATATTCAGAGTTTAGGACCGATAATCCAGACTGAAGTGGCATTTAAGCTATATGAAGGAAATGAAATTGATTTTTCCTTTAAATATAACTGGTGGGTTGGGTGTTTAGCCTAGTGATCTGAGAGAATGGCATCAGTTTCTGGCTCTGGTTTTTGCTCCTGACCTGGGCTACTGATTCCTAGGGCCCTGGAGAAAGTGGTGAATCTTCATGTAACTTTGTCCTGGCCATCCATGTAAAATTCTTGGGTCTGACTCCCTGTTGTTGGTTGTAGCCTCGACCCACGAACAAGCACTGGGGTTGAGGAGGTATGAGGCATTGAATAGGATTTCTCTTTGTCTCTATCACTAAACTTCTTTTTCTCTCCCTCTCAGAGTTAGTAATGGAGTTTAGGGAAAAATTTTAAATTGAGTAAAGTAAATCATGGTGTAAATCAAACCTCAGATGTGCATCAAGGCTATAACAGCAATGTTATTTTATATTAAATTGCTATTCCTAAAATTCTGGAGACTGAATTAATTTCTATTTATCAATGTGCAGACAATGTAAGTGTTCTTATTTGCTAAGACATCTAATTAACATGCTTCACGTTCTGTTTGCCCTGGCTATTGATTGTTTAACAAATATTTCTTGGCATTGTGATTTAAGTGAGGTTTCTTTCCCAGAAACAGGAGGAGCATGGTCAAGCAGTGTTCCTTGTGGGGATGCCACGTTGTCCAAAAAATCTTAATAAATACTGATTGTTGAGTGGATTTTTGTGTAAGGTGTAAGTTGGGGGACTTGCTTCATGTTTCTGCACATGGAAATCCAGTTTTCCCAGCACCATTTATTGAATAGACTGTCCTTACTCCAGGGATTGGTTTTGGATCCTTGATCAAATATAAGTTGATTGTAGATGTTTGGATTGATTTCTGGTGTTTCTATTCTGTTCCATTGGTCGGTCTATCCATCTGTTTCTGTACCAGTACCATGCTGTTTTGATTACAACTGCCCTGTAGTATGTCCTTATATCTGGTATTGTGATGCCTCTGGATTTGTTTTTATTGTACAAGATTTCTTTAGCTATTCGAGGTCTCCTGTGTCTCCATATGAATTTCAGCATCATTATTTCCATATCTGAGAAGAATATCTTTGGTATTTTTATTGGTATCACATTGAATCTATAAATTACTTTTGGGAGAATGGACATTTTGGTTATATTGATTCTTTCAATCCATGAGCATGAAAGATTTTTCCATATTTTGTTAGCCTCCTCTATTTCTTTCCTTAAGATTTTGTAATTCTCATCGTAGAGATCTTTAACATCCTTGGTTAAGTTTATTCCAAGGTATTTGTGTTTTTTGTGCCTATTTTGAATGGGATTAAAGATCTAAATCTACGACCTAAGATCATCAAATTATTAGAGAACATTAGAGAAACCCTGCAAAATATAGGTACCAGAAAAGACTTCTTGGAAAAGACCCTGGAATCACAGGCAGTCAAAGCCAAAATTAACATTTGGGATTACATCAAATTGAGAAGTTTCTGTACTGCAAAAGAAACAGTCAGGAAAGTGAAGAGGCAACCGACAGAATGGGAAAAGATATTTTCAAACTATGCAACAGATAAAGGGTTAATAACCAGAATCTACAAAGAGATCAAAACAAAAAACCCACTTAAGAGATTGGTCAAGGACCTCAATAGACATTTTTCAAAAGAGGAAATCTAAATGGCCAACAAACACAAGAAAAAATATTCAAGATCACTAGAATCAGGGAAATGCAAATCAAAACTACAATGAGGTTTCACCTCACCCCGGTTAGAATGGCTCACATTCAGAAATCTACCAACAACAGATGCTGGTGAGGATGTGGAGAAAAAAGGACACTAACCCACTGTTGGTGAGAATGCAAACTGGTCAAGTCACTGTGGAAGTCAGTCTGGAGATTCCTCAGAAAGCTGAATATAGCCCTACCATTCAACCCAGCCATCCCACTCCTTGGAATTTACCCAAAGGAAATTAAATTGGCAAAAACAAGACTGTCTGCACCTCAATGTTTATTGCAGATCAACTCATAATAGCTAAGACCGGAATCAACCCAAAAGCCCATCAACAGTAGACTGGATAAATATATTATGAGACATGTACTCTATAGAATACTATACAGCAGTAATAAAAATGAAATCCCGTCATTTACAACAAAATGGAGGAATCTGGAAATCATCATGCTGAGTGAATTAAGCAAGACCCAAAGGTACAAATATCATATGTTTTCCTTGATCGGTGACAACTAACCGAGCACCAAAAAGGAAACCTGATGAAGTGAAATGGACACTATGAGAAACAGTGACTTGATCAGCCCTTGTCCTGACTGTTGATGTACAATTTAATACTTTATCCCTTTTCAAATTTTTTGTTCTACTTAATACTATTGGTTGAACTCTGTAATTAACACACAGTTATTCTTAGGTGTTGAAATTTAACTGAAAAGTGATCCCTGTTAAATGTAAGAGTGGGAATAAGAGAGGGAGGAGATGTACAATTTGGGACATGCTCAAGCTGACTTGCCCCAAATGGTGGAGTTAGAAACGTGCCAGGGGATTCGAATACAATCCCATCGATGTGGCTTGTGCCAATGCCATGTCACTAGCCCAAGTGATCAATTCCAGGTCACAATTGATCATAATGATAGGTCTAAGAGTCAAAAGGATCACACAAACAAGACTAGTGTCTGTGAATACTAACTGATAGAATAAAAAAAGGAGAGAATGATCCAACATGGGAAGGGGGATACACAGCAGACTCATAGAATGGCAGATGTCCTAAACAGGGCCTCAGAATCAGCCCTTAAGGCATTGGGATCTGGCTGAAGAGCCCAGGAGAGTATTTTAGGCATGGAAAGCCAAGACACTCTGGCAAAAAAAATCCTTAAATGAAAGATCTCTGTGAGTGAGATCCCAGTGGAAAGGATGGGCCATCAAAGAAGGAGGTACCTTTCTCTGAAGGGAGGAGAGAACTTCCACTTTGACTATGACCTTGTTGAAATAAGATCGAAGTCAGAGAACTCAAGAGGCTTCCATAGCCTTGGAAACTCATGACTAGAGCCTAGGAAAATTTCTGACACCATAAACAAGTGTGTCAAATTGTTAAGTCAACAAGAATCACCGTGTACTTACTCCTCATGTGGGATTTCTGTCCTTAATGTATTGTGCAATGTGAATTAATGCTATAACTAGTACTGAAACAGTATTTTACACTTTATGTTCTGTGTGGGTGCAAACTGATGAAATCTTTACTTAATATATACTAAATTGATCTTCTGTACATAAAGATAATGCGAAATGAATCTTGATGTGAATGGAATTGGAGAGGGAGCAGGAGATGCAAGGGTTGCAGGTGGGAGGGAAGCTATGGGGGGGAAAAGCCATTGTAATCCATAAACTGTACTTTGGAAAATTATATTTACTAAATAAAAGTTTAAAAAAAGAATAAGAACAGTGAGAATGTTTGAACATGGGAAGCAGTTCACACAGCAGTCTTATAGAATGACAAATCTCCTAAGCAGTAAACAGTGTCTATAAGTTCAGGCATAGCCCTATCATAAAATGACATTGCTATTTACAACTTGATTTAAAACTTGGTCTCCTGTGTTTCAGTTTTAAATATTACTCTTATTTCATATTAAAATACTTCTAGAATGCATTGTATTTTTTTGAGAGGCAGAGAGAGAAAAACAGAGAGAAAGAGAGAGATGGTTGGAGAACAACATTTCACTGATTCACCTCTCAGTGCCTGCAGTGGCTGAGCCTGGACGGAGGCCAGAGCCAAGAGCCAGAAAAAATGTAAACTGACAGGGGCCCAATAGCTCTGAGTTGTCACCACTGACTCAAAGGGTTTATTTTCCTGGGAATCTGGAGTGGGGTGAGGGGTCATAGCCCAGTTACAGACACAACTACTGTCATGTGGGACATGGTCATCTTAATAGCTGGGCTAACTTCCTAACCAACAATGGTTTATAGTTTTGCTTATTTGATACGGTTGAAATGCTGCTGCCCTTTGTTTTTTGATTAAAGTAGGAAAATGTGAAGAAACTTATGAAAAAACTTTCAGGATCCGCTAGAACTGTGTTGGTTCTTTAAACATTTCAAAGTATTTTTATCAGGTTTTATGAGAATAATATAACACTTGGGGGCAAAGATGCAGCTCAGGAGCCCTGTACTGGAGGCCAAGATGGAGACCTCCATGGCCACCATGGCTTTCCCCTTTGTAGACAGACAGGTAGGTCACCCAGACACTGCAGAACACCAGCATGAAAAAAAAGGCCAGCACTGTGGCTCAATAGGCTAATCCTCCACCTGTGGTGCCAGCACCCTGGGTTCTCGTCCTGGTCAGGGCGCCGGATTCTGTCCTGGTTGCTCCTCTTCCAGTCCAGCTCTCTGCTGTGGCCCAGGAAGCAGTGGAGGATGGCCCAAGTCCTTGGGCTCTGCACCCACATGGGAGACCAGGAGAAGCACCTGGCTTCTGGCTTCGGATGAGCGTGGTGCACTGGCTGCAGTGTGCCAGCCACAGATGCCATTGGAGGGGGGGAACCAAAGGAAAAAGGAAGACCTTTCTCTCTGTCTCTCTCTCACTGTCCACTCTGCTTGTCAGAAAAAAAGAACACCAGCATGCTGAACTTGGCTTCATTGAATGTGTCAGCCAGATTCCTGGCTAGGAAAGCCATAGTTAAGCTGGCCAGGGCAAAGGAGAACAAATAGCCCAGGACACAATAGAAGGCAGGGAAGGAAAATTTCTTGCATGCCAGGATAATAAGACCATGCTAAGAGAGTGCATCTAACTTAATAAAGGGAGGAGAGATTCCCAACCAGATGCCACAAAGAGCCAGTTGGAACAAGGAGTAGATGGGTATGATGAAGTCAGAAGTGCTTGATACCAGAAATTGATGGTTCTTCCAGGTTTCAGTGCTTTGAAGGTCAGAATCACAGTGATGGTCTTGGATTGCATGGTGGAAACAGCCACTGTGAACCTAAGGCCAAATGTAATTTGCTATAGAATGCAGGTGGCTGTGTTGGGATGGCCAATGAAGAGTAAGGAACAGAGGAAGCACAGGAGGAGAGCGATGAGCAGGATGTAGCTGAGGGTCCTATTATTGGCCTTGACGATGGGAGTGTCTTGGTGCTTCACAAAGATCCAGAGGACCACAGCTGTAAGGATAGAAAAGCACAGAGCCATGCAGGCCAGAGCCATCCCCAGGGATTCTTCAAAGGCTAAGAATGTCACCAGTTTAGGGAGGCAGCGACTTCTTTCCTGGTTTGGGTACTCGTGATCTGCACATGGGATGCACTGCTCTGCATCTGTGTGGAAAAGGAAGACTCTGTGTTTCCATTTCACAATTTGCTCTTTCTTCCTTGTTAAGGAAACATTCCTTTGCAATGTTGTGGTGAGTCCTGCCTGCTCTGATGTATACCAAGAAACAATAGAGGAGGTTTCAGCAGTCCTGTTCCAGGTATGATGTTTATCACCATTTGGCAGAAACTCATTCAAACAACCTCCTTAGCATATAGGGCTATGTGGACTCATCTTGTCACCCAGAGATATTTCTTTCAGTGCTTTAATTTCTATAAAATGATGAATTTCCTGTATTTCATATGGGCATGGAGTCTTCCAAACCCTCTTCTCTACTGTCCCCAGGGTCTTTCTCAGGAGAAGCCTTGTAATCACATGGGTTAGAATATTTATCTGGGGTCATCAGGTTTAAGGTTTTTCTTACTTATACTCAAATGGAGAAGACCTATTTAAAAGATTAAGAACAGGCTAGCTGGTGAATTTGTCTCTCTTTCAATCATATGTCAATGTAAAAAACAAAAATATCTTCAGTATTGTGGCATGGCAGGTAAAGCCACCACCTGCAATACCAGCAACACATTTGGACATTGTTTTGTGTTCTAGTAGATCCATATCAATCCAGCTCCCTGCTAATGAAATGAAAAAAGCAGCAGAAGATGGCCCAAGTGCTTGGGTCCCCTGAACCCAAGTGAACCTGGCTGCTGGCATCTGCCATGCTGAACCTGGGCAATTGTGTCTGTCTGGAGCATGAATAAGTAGATGGACTCTCTCTCTCTCTCTCTCTCTCTCTCTCTCTTTCTGTAACTCTTTCAAATAAAATAAATACTTTTTTAAAAAAGAAAGGAAATGATATTACTTGGGCCATACTTGCAGTAAGGGTGCTACTCAGGTTTTAAGTTAGTAATCATGCACAACAGTTAAACAAATCACCCATATAATTGTCTAGGGTATGTCAACACAGCTATGAGGTACAATTCAGAAGAAAAACTGAACTGGTTGGAAAGCACAATGAAAATATAGAGAATGGGAATTTTTTCTACAAATAGGTGATGGATAAGTCCACTCATAATTTACTTGTGTGCATACAGCATCAAAACATGACTCTCACCAAGTAATTAAAATATCACTATGCTTATAAATATATATATATATATATACACATAATACATGAAAACTGAACTGATTCACAGCACAATGACAAAGGAAAATGGGAATAGTTTCTACAAATAGTCAACTCATAATTTACTTGTGTTCATACTGCATCAAAACATAATAATGACTCTCACCAAGTGATTAAAATATCACTATGCTTATAAATATATATATATAATACATGAAATTTTTTCAAGTTATATAAATAAAAAAAGTTGAAATAAAATTTTAGAATCTGTGTATACATGCATTTAGTAATTTATTTCTGTATATTGATCTCTGTCTCCATTCCTTAACCTTGCTCATTCTAGTCACTCAACCTCGAGATGCATAAATATGCCAAAAGTAAAAAACAACAATATCTAATACACATGTGCACTTCTAATACACACTGGTTCTTATATGTGTAAGGAACACCATAACTTTGGAAGCCAAGATGTGAAATGAGAGTTGAATGCTTATTTAAATTCTCACACATAATCTCCTCTCAGATTCTATTCAGAACCTCCATATGTATCCAATATTCCCATGGATCCACACCTCCTTAAATGCAACAGGCCATTCTATCATGTCTTCATTGAGGACCAACTCTTGGCCGTGTGCACTCTCAGAGGAAAACTCCCCAATTTTAATCAGCAAACGAAATCCAGCGGGAAAATTTACAATGTTGTGGATATCACAGTGTGACATACGATGTCTTGTTTCATGGAAGGAAACATCCTCCCCAGCACTGTTGGTAAATTGGATTTTCCTCAGAAGTGGATGAAGCTGGAGGGGAGGCACAATTGGAAAGAGGGAGAACATTCAGATGAGAGGTGGGAGGTGCACATGAGAAATCCTGCTTTTCCCTCCTCTCTATCCTCAGAGAGTCTATTTGGTAAAGGCTGAGTTTTGTCTGAATGGTCACCATATTGTGGGTTCAAGTGTAGGGAATTCTGCCTCTCCCCAATTAAAATGATGGGGAGATCTTTTCATGTGTCTCTTGGCCATTTATTTTTCATCCGTTTAAAAATGCTTGTTCATATCCTTAGTTCATTTCTTTTTTTAAGATTTATTTATTTATTTGAAAGTCAGAGTTACACAGAGAGAGGAGATGCAGAGAGAGAGAGAGAGAGAGAGAGAGAGAGAGAGGTCTTTGATCTGATGGTTCACTCCCCAGTTGGCCACAATGGCTGAGCTGTGCAGTTCTGAAGCAAGGATACAGGAGCCAGGAGCTTCTTCCAAGTTTCCCACATGGGTGCTGGGGTCCAAGAACTTGGGTCATCTTCTATTGCTTTCCCAGGCCATAACAGAGATCTGGATCTGAAGTGGAGCAGCTGGGTCTGAAACCGGTGCCCATATGGGATGCTGGTGCTTCAGGCCAGGGCATTAATCTGCTGCACCACAGCACTGTCCCCAGTTCATTTCTTAATTGGAATGCTGATTATGTGGTTGTTAAGTTTCTTGAATTCCTTATACGATCTTGGTATTAATAGTTTATTGAATGCATATTTTACAAATATTTTCTCCCATTCTGTTAGCTGTATCTTCACTTTGATGAATATATCTTTTGCTGAGCAAAAGTTACCTAGCTTGATTTAATCCCATGTGTCTATTGTTGCCATTATTGCCTGTACTTTTGGGGTCTTTTTTTTTTTTTGACAGGCAGAGTTAGACAGTGAGAGAGAGAGACAGAGAGAAAGGTCTTCCTTCATTTGGTTCACCCACCAAAATGGCCACTATGGGGATCCAAAGCCAGGAGCCAGGTGCTTCCTCCTGGTCTCCCATGTGGGTTCAGGGCCCAGCACTTGGGCCATCCTCTAGTGCCCTCCTGGGCCACAGCAGAGAGCTGGTTGGAAGATGAGCAACTGGGACAGAACCAGCACCCCAACCGGGACAAGAACCTGGAGTACCAGTGCCAAAAGTGAAGGTTTAGCCTAGTGAGCCATGGTGCCGGCCAGTTTTGGGGTCTTATCCAAGAAATCATTGCCTAGGCACATGTCCTGCAGTGTTTCCCCAGTGTTGGCCTCTTGTAATTTGATGGTTTCAGGTTTTTGGCTAAGATCCTTGATAAATGATGAGTTGATATTTGTATAGGTTGTAAGGTAGCAGTCCAATTTCAAATCTCTGCATGTGGAAATCCAAATGTGTGCATTTATTGAAGAGACTCCTTCTCTAGGGAGTGAGTTTAGCTCCATGTAACATTTTCAATTCAGACTATATAATGCCAGATCATAGAAGAATACTGTTTCTCACTGTAGGATGAAATGCTATAAAATATCTTAATACAGCAGCTCATTACTAGGACTAGGAAGAAGGTAATGATCAAAACCACACTTTACTTTGAAAGTATTGCAAAGCCAGGAAATATGGACTATGGTGTATCCCACAGGAGCTATCTCCTCTATAATGCTATACACTGTAGCCCATGCTCTCTGTGAGACCCAGATGGGGAAAATAGAAGTGGGGTCAATGTTATATCATAAAATGACTCTGACACAGGAAGTGATGTCATATAGAAAGCCTGCCACAAAGAGTAAGGAAGGGTTGTGAGCCTATTATTATTTACAAGATCACTAAGCATGCACATAAGCACAGGGTACACCCATTGGATTATATATGGATTTTTCTTGATTTTAACTCTAGCTTACATAAATCTAATACCCATTGTAGAACATAATTAGGAATTTCTCCATTTATGTACAGGAAAATATACTGATCAAATTATTTGAGTAAATCAAATAAATTTAATGTCTCACAGAAGAAATATATATAATCTGTATATACATATATGTAAATGGACATCAGCATGTTTACTTGATTATGTAATTTCTGTGTTTAAGTACAATAATAGTTGACGCACCAGTTGTGATTTGGTAGCCTCATAACTAGAAAAGTAAGTATATAGGCCAAGAATGTTTCCAAAGATTATTGTTATTTATGAAGTCCTTGGTTCAAATTAGTGAAGACAAGATGATAGTTGTTTAAAGAATTGGCCATCCCACAAAGGTGTCAGGAGACTCAGAAAGTCAGGGCTAATACATACTGTCCAGATCCTAACTACCATCAGGACATTCATAATTATCTTTTTTGGTTGTAAAATATTTCCCCTATCATCTCAAAAGGTACCGGTATTATCAAGAAAAAAGAGTCAAAGTGCAGAGAGACAAATAAAACTCACGCATATTACTGTTAAACTCTACTGAGATGAAAATGCTATACAAATAGACCTGCACATACACAGCATAAATGATTTTATTTGTTTAGAACTACCAGGTACAGCCAGGGATGTACAAGCAGATTTTGTAAAATGTTTATTAAGAAAAATTATGCTTAAATTTCTGATTCATAACACCAAAATCAACTGATAGTTCATTCAATTTTGTTAAACTTTTAAAAAGTATGAAAATCAGAGTTACTGTGAGAGAGGGAGATACAGAGAGGGAAAGAAGAGACAGATCTTGCATCTGCTGATTCACTCCACAATGGCTGCAAGGACTTGGACTAGGCCAAGCCAACCCAGGATGCAGCAGCTTCAACTGTGTCTCCCATGTGACTACAGGGTCCCAAGCACTTGGATGCTAATCATCAGGGAAGTGCCAATAAAAACTACTGTGAGATTTCACTCCATCCCACTTAGAATGTGAAAAATGTGGATAATTACAAAGTCTGGTGAGGATCTGGAAAAGAAGTCCCTAAATATATTGTTGATGGGAAAGATTGTAAGCTTATACAACCATAATGGAAGATAGCAGAATGAGTCTTCAGAAATGCAATACTAGTTGTATCATATGGTCTAGCTGTCCACACCTGGGAATGCATTCAAAGGAAATGAAATCAGCACATGAAGGAATAACCTATACTCCCATGTTTATAGCAGCTCAATGCACATTAGCTAGGATGTGGAATCATCTAGATGTCCATCAACTGATGACTGTATGAAGGAAATGTGACATATATACACACACACACATATATACACATATACATACATAAAAATATATATGTACATGTATATATATATATATGTATATATAATGGAATATTACTCAGCCATGAGAAAGAATGTATACATGGCATTTAAAACTGGAGGTCATTACAGTAAATTATATAAGCCAGACCTAAAATAATATCGAGTTTTCTCTTACTTCTGCTAGTTAATATACAGAGTATAAAATTGTGTGGTTGTCAGATCACTGGCTATTTAATAGTAACATAGTTTCACTGAATCATATCATGTTAATGACAATATGCTCCTCTTTCACATGTTAAAAAAATTGAGTTGGGATACAGAGCTCCTTTGGGATACTAGCAATGCTATGTGCTGAATTTGGGTGTTGATTATGAGTGTGATGCAATGATGAAAACTCATTTATCTGTAGACGTTCGTGCATTTCTTAGTATGTATACAGTTTTTAAATATTTTCAACATGTTCCATAGCAGAAATGTTTTTTTAAATGCTCAATAGCAGATCATAAATCCTCCACACACAGATAACAACTACAGATATATCTATGCCCAGTGAGGTATGAAAGAGAGCCCACTTTCCATCATGCCTGATCACTTGGAACTGCAATAAAAATACCTGAGGATGCCAACAGGTGTTCAATGCGTGTTCTGTTCTGGGAGATGTTTACCTACCATGGGAGAATCCTAGGTTGAGCTGCATCTCTTAGAGATCCCTTTTCTATTTGCTCTATTTACTTCAGTGGATCTTGTGGGGTGTGTGAATTTCAAAAATAGCATCATTGTCTCCTGGAATAAAAACTCTAAGCAATAGATCAGACAATTATGGCATCACTCCTATGTAATCCTGAAAACTACCTACATAAGTGATAAATATACCATTTCCAATTAGCCAGACAGTAATTATTTACTAAGAGATTTATGAACAATACAGCATCCAAAGAAAAGAATGTTCAAGGATTAGTTGACTTTTATATTTAGGAAATTAATTCCACTTAAATTATAAGCACAAAATGACAAATTCCCCATGACCTTCAGAGAAGCAACATAAAGAATGTATAACTGAAATGTGTTGTCAAATATGAACATATATAGCATCTAAATTGATAAACAAAAAGGAAGTTAGTTAGTGTGCACATTTTTAGGGATAGCCCTATCATATAAAATGTGATTGCTGTTTATAAGTTGATGGCCAGTTCTGTTTCAGTACTAAAACAGTGATTCCTTTTATGTTATATGAAAATATTTCTATCCTGAATTGTGTTTTTTGAGTGGCAGAAAGAGAAACAGAGAGAAGGAGAGAGATTGTTGAGAGAACAACCTTTCACTGCTTCACCTCTCAATGCCCACAGTGGCTGAGCCTGGATGAGGCCAGAGCCAGAAGCCAAGAAAAAAATTGCCTGACAGGAACTGAATAACTCTGAGTTGTCACCACTCACTCAAAAGGTTTATTTTCCTGGGAATCTCAGCTACTGTCATGTGACACAAACCCATCTTAATTGCTAGGACAAATGTCTAACCAATGATGGTTTTTAGCTTTGCTTATTTTCCAGTGTTGGAATGCCACTATCCTTTGGTTTCTGTTTACAAAATTTGAAAATGTGAAGAAACTCAAGAAAAAATGCTTTAGGATCCTGCATAACTGTGTTGGTTCTTTAAAGCTTTCAAAGAATTTTTATCAGATTTTATGAGTATAATGTAGCACTTGGGAAAAAAGATGCAGCCTAGGAGCCCTACACTGGAGGCCAAGATGGAGAAGACTTCCACAGCCACCATGACCTTCCCCTTGGTGCTGTGGTAGACAGGCAGGAAGGTCACCCAGACACTGCAGAACACCAGCATGCTGAACGTCAGGAACTTGGCTTCATTGAACGTGTCAGGCAGATTCCTGGCTAGAAAAGCCACAGTGAAGCTCACCAGGGCCAAGGAGCCCAGGTAGCCCAGGACACAGTAGAAGGCAGTGACTGAGCCCTTGTTGCAAACCAGGATGATGTGGCCATGCTCAGAGTGTGCATCTAACTCAATAAAGGGAGGATAGGTTCCCAACCAGATGCCACAGAGAGCCAGTTGGATCAGGAAGCAGATGGGAATGAGGGAGTTAGAAGCTCCTGATACCAGCAGTCGCCTCATTGTTCTTCCAGGTTTCAGTGCTTTGAAGGCCAAAATCACAGTGATGGTCTTGGCCAGCACAGTAGAAACAGCCACTGTGAACAAAAGACCAAATGCTATTTGCTGGAGGAGGCAGGTGGCTGTGTTTGGACGGCCAATGAAGAGTAAGGAACAGAGGAAGCACAGGAGGAGGGTGATGAGCAGGATGTAGCTGAGGGTCCTATTATTGGCCTTGACGATGGGAGTGTCTCGGTGCTTCACAAAGACCCAGAGGACTGCAGCTGTGAGGACAGAGAAGCACAGAGCCACACAGGCCAGAGCCATCCCCAGGGATTCCTCAAAGGCTAAGAATGTCACCAGCTTGGGGAGGCAGTGGTTTCTTTCCATGTTTGGGTACTCATCATCTGCACACGGGATACACTGCTCTGCATCTGTGGGAAAAAGGAAGACTCTGTTTCCATTTCATAATTTTCTCCACTATCCCTGTTAAGAAATATGGTCACCTTTGCAATGTCACATTGAGTCCAGCCTGTAGTGATGGATACCAAGAAACACTAGAGAAAATTCCTGCATTCCTAATCCAGTGAGAATGCCCATTTCCATTTGGCAGAAATTCATTCAAACAAGCACCTAGGCACATGGGGCTCTGTGAACTCATCTTATCGCTCAGAGATTTTATTTTAGTGTTTTAATTTCTATAAAATGATGAATTTCCTGTATTTCATATGGGCATGGATTCTTCCAAGCCCTCTTCACTACAGCCCCCAGTTACTTTCTCAGAAGAATCCTTTTATTCACATGGATTATAGTATTTATCTGGGGTCATCAGTGTTAAGGTTTTTCTCACTTATTCTCAAATGGAGATGACTTATATAAATCATGTGTCATTCCTGAGACCTCCGTACATTTTTCTCTACTCTAATTCCTACATGGACTCATCTTGTCAGTATTTCCATATATCTGTTGTGATACTGTGCTTGAATAAAAGAGAACTGTAGCTGTTTATCTTTCTGAGGTTATAAGAAAGTAAGTAGTATTTTCATCATGTTACCGAAACACAACTAGGTACTCTTGTTAACCTGAAAGCATGACTTTTTCACCATTTTATCTCACGTGAACACCAAATTGTACACCACATTGTCTCACTTGAAATAATGCACTTCTGCTGCTACAGCATGAGAAAAGTCATTAAGAATAGGCCAGTTGGTGAATATGTCTCTCTTTCAAATGTCAAACAAACAAAAATAGGGTCATTGTTGTGGCATAGTAGGTAAAGCCACCACCTACAATGCCAGCATCCCATATGGATATTGTGTTGTGTCCCAGTTGATCAGTTTCCAATCCAGGTCCCTGCTAATTGCCTAGGAAGAATAGCAGAAGATGGCCCAAGTACTTGGGACCCCCACACCCATGTGGGAGACCCAAAGGAAGCTCTTGGCTCCTGGCTTCTGCCTGGCCCAGCCTGAGCCAATGTTTCCATCTGGGGCCTGACAATTAGATTGAAATTTTCTCTCTCTCTCTCTCTCTCTCTCTTTCTCTTTCTCATTCTCTGAATCTCTGATTTTCAAATAAAATAGATAAATCTTTTTTTTAAAAAATAAAAAAAATGTTATTAGTAGGGCTACACTTGCAGTAAGAGTCCTACTTTGCTTTTATCCTTGGTGCTCATGCAAAAATACAAGCTTCTGGGACAAGACTTGTGATGTAGTGGTTAAAGTCACTGTTTGCGATGATGGCATCTCATACAGGCACCTGTTCATGTCCTGGCTGCTTCACTTCCAAACCATCTCCATGCCAATGTGCCTAGGAAACCAGCAGAGGAAGGCTCAAATGTTTGGGCCTCTGCAAGACCTGGAAGAAGCTCCTGGTTTCTTTCTTTGGCCTGGCCCATAACCAGCTATTGCAGCTATCTGGAAAGTGAATCTACCCGATGGAAGATTTTCTCTGTATCTTCTCTCCCTCTCTATTACACTCTCCCTCTATCTGTAACTCTAATATTGAAACAAATACATAAATATATTTTGTAAAAAGAGGGAATATGAACATTTGCAAAAATTTAGAGGAATTCTCTCTTTCAATTCTTTTCAATGTATACTGTTTACTTTTAATAGAATGTAGGTGCTTCTGGCACCTGTCTCAGAGATACCCCAGGAATACATAGGCAAGGGTATATTGTACAATGGGTTAATGCATGATACTTTAGTTTTCTTTCTTTCACTAACTTTCTGCATGTTGAGTGTTTTCACAGAAACTTGAAGTCATTTTTCTGTTATCTTCTTTATACTTGAAACTATATATAGCTTGTTTGAAGATACTGAAATCAAAATATTTCTCGAGCAAAGATTATGTGAATTAAAACATCCTTTGGAAGAATTCAAATTATTAATACCATATTTATTCTACATTGAACAGTGGAACTATTTACCAATGAGACTTTTACATTTCTCAAAACATTTGGCTTTGATATTTTATTTGATGCTTAACATTCCTTAAATGTTTTTTGAGTTAGCAAGTTGCATCATTTTTAGGATGCTGTGTCTCTATATTGAATCTTGTTTTTCCTCTTCTACTGGTTTGTACATAAAGGAAAAGTGGTTGCATTCATTATGTGTACTGCACACCATGCATTTTGTCAAAGAGGCAGCACAGAAAGTAATACAGTATTCCCATCACAATTCATGTGAAGTAGCTACCTGCTTATCAGTTGTTTATTAAAAAGTTTTGATTTCAAGCCTTCTAGATATCCTTAAAAACACAAATATTGTATTTCTTGTTTAGACCTTAGATCTCAATTTGAGAGTCTTGTCCATCATTGGATGGGAAAGAAGGATGACAGATAGAATTATTGTCAGCATTGAGCTTGAGAGGATAAGCACCACTAGACAACAGCTTACACTTAATGAGATGGCAATAGTGAGCATACAACAAGGGAATGGAAATAATGAGTGAAGACTATTATCTCATCGCAAATATTCTTGGTTTACTTTTTATCAAGAAACAGTTCAGAACCTGGGGTTCTCACAGGTAAGTTATATGTTTTCTACCTGTATGATTGGAAATGTCTCTTTCTGGACAAACAACGCAAGTATAGCAGCAGACATGTTTTCCTTCCTGTGGTATTTTCCTGAATCCTGGACCACACCTCTGGCTACACAAAGACTGAGGAGTCTGATGGGGAAAGAGAAGTGATGGTTATTGCTTTGCATGACATTAAGCACTGTGATAGGATGTCTCTAACTGCCTTTTCATCCCAAGGTCATCATTATGTCCTCCCCAGTCTGTATTTGTTGATTTTATTCATACATCCCATTGGAGTTTCTAAGATGCTCATTCCAGGTTTGTCAATTGACTGCCAAATATTATGAGGGCACCTGATGGGTTTAATTTTGCTCATCACTGGATCTATGCTTCTGGGCATTTGTCTCTTTATTGAATTGCTTCCTCTGAAATCTTTTCAGTTCAGTTTTTATGTGGTAATCATTCTCAGAATGTGTATGTCTGAGACTATTTTACATGTCTCTTTCCTTTATTGAGTAGATTTTACATGCAAGAAAAAAATATCCAAAAAATATGATGACTAAGTACACTTCTATTAGTAGCTACTCAGAAAAAAGACAAGCCTACAAGTAAAAGATGAGCAAATGTTACAAACCGTGGATTGCGCATTGATCTACTTCTAAATGTCTAGACCCAGGGAGAGCATCAATTCCTGATTCTACCAATGCATTTGTGGCATAACATACAATAGTCATAAAAATCAGCCACAAAATTGCCTGGGGTGTATCAACAGCACAATGATGATAAATTTTTTATCACAGCTGTGTGGTGATATTCAGAAGAAAAACTGAACTGATTCACAAGCACGATGACAAAGGAAAATGGGAATAGTTTCTACAAATAGTCAACTCATAATTTACTTGTGTTCATACTGCATCAAAACATAATAATGACTCTCACCAAGTGATTAAAATATCACTATGCTTATAAATATATATATATATAATACATGAAATTTTTTCAAGTTATATAAATAAGAAAAGTTGAAATAAAATTTTAGAATCTGTGTATACTTGCATTTAGTAATTTATTTCTGTATATTGATCTCTGTCTCCATTCCTTAACCTTGCTCATTCTAGTCACTCAACCTCGGGATGCATAAATATGCCAAAAGTAAAAAACAACAATATCTAATACACATGTGCACTTCTAATACACACTGGTTCTTATATGTGTAAGGAACACCATAACTTTGGAAGCCAAGATGTGAAATGAGAGTTGAATGCTTATTTAAATTCTCACACATAATCTCCTCTCAGATTCTATTCAGAACCTCCATATGTATCCAATATTCCCATGGATCCACACCTCCTTAAATGCAACAGGCCATTCTATCATGTCTTCATTGAGGACCAACTCTTGGCCATGTGCACTCTCAGAGGAAAACTCCCCAATTTTAATCAGCAAACGAAATCCAGCGGGAAAATTCACAATGTTGTGGATATCATAGTGTGCCATACGGTGTCTCATTTCATGGAAGGAAACATCCTCCCCAGCACTGTTGGTAAATTGGATTTTCCTCAGAAGTGGATGAAGCTGGAAGGGAGGCACAATTGGAAAGAGGGAGAACATTCAGATGAGAGGTGGGAGGTGCACATGAGAAATCCTGCTTTCCCCTCCTCTCTATCCTCAGAGAGTCTATTTGGTAAAGGCTGAGTTTTGTCTGAATGGTCACCATATTGTGGGTTCAAGTGTGGGGAATTCTGCCTCTCCCCAATTAAAATGATGGGGAGCATTTGAATACAAACAGAGAAATCACAGAATGTGTCCCACAAGGTGGCTGACCATGAAGGATTAGTCAGAGATTTAGGAAAGCTCATCTTAGTTCTTCCACATGAGAACAACACGGCTTTGTATGTGAGATATCTTGATCATTGTGATGGTTCCACAGGGGAGTGCAACTGTGTGCACTTTTAAAAGTTTAATCCTACCCCCCCAAAATTATGAAATTCTCTCTTTTTTAAAAAAATAGATTCAGCTGGATACCATTATGCATAACAAAATGTAGCCATTCCATAAAGAAAATATCAAATAATTTTTTTTGGTGACAGGTACCATTTATAGAATGGAAGAAAAACCCACAATATATAAAAATGAAACTGTCTTCTCTGGATTTGGTTTGTGTTTATCACCCTTGTGTAAATTCCTGTGGAGTAGTAGTCTTTCTACTTTTCACTTGTGGAACTTATGATTAGTAGTGTATTAACCCTGCAACTTAAAGTAAATGGAAATGATGTTATTGCAAAAATTAAAAGGAAAATAGGAAAGGAAGTAGTGGGGATTGAGAAAGGAAAAAAAAGGATGGTTATCTTCTTAGAATTGTATCAATGAAATACATAAAATCTGTTCTTTTATATTAGAAAAAATTTCTTCATTTAACAAATTTGTGCTGTCTTGTGGTGCAGCAGGTGAAGCCACTTTCCACTGTGCCCAGAACCCCTGTGAGTGCCAGTTTAAATCCCAGCTTTTCTACTACTGATTCAGCTTCCTGCTAATGTGCAGTTGAATTTAATTAAATGAATTAAAAATTGAAGCATAATTTTTCTTAATAAACATTTTCCCAAATCAGCTTGTACATCCCTGGCTGCCCTTGGTAATTCTAAACTTATAAAATTATGTATGATGTATATGTGTAATTTATTACAAAATATTTTCACCTTAGTAAAGTTTAATAATAATGTGCCATGACTTTTTTTTTGACAGGCAGAGTTAGACAGTGAGAGAGAGAGACAGAGAAAGGTCTACCTTTTATATTGGTTCACCCCCCAAATGGCTGCTATGGCTGGTGTGCTGCGCTGATCTGAAGCCAGGAGCCAGGTGCTTCCTCCTGGTCTCCCATGTGGGTGCTGGGCCAAAGCAATTGGGCCATCCTCCATTGCCATCCCAGGCCACAGCAGAGAGCTGGACTGGAAGATGAGCAACTGGGACAGAACTGGTGCCCCAACCGGGACTAGAACCTGGAGTACCAGTGCCACAGGCAGAGGATTAGCCTAGTGAGCCGTGGTGTCATGACTTTTATTTCTCTCTCTGCACTTTGACTCATTTTTATTGCATATAATGCTACCTTTTGAGATGATAGGGGATATTTTAAAGTCAGAAAGATTTTTAGCTGCTGTGGGATACAACATAGTCCATATTTCCTAGCTTTGCAATCATTCCAAAGAAAAGAGTAGTTTTTGATCATTATCTTCTTTCCAGTCTTTGTAATGAGCTGTATTAAGATACTTTATAGGCCGGCGCCGCAGCTCACTTGGCTAATCCTCCACCTTGCGGCGCCGACACACCGGGTTCTAGTCCTGGTCGGGGCGCCAGATTCTGTCCCGGTTGCCCTTCTTCCAGGCCAGCTCTCTGCTGTGGCCAGGGAGTGCAGTGGAGGATGGCCCAAGTACTTGGGCCCTGCACCCCATGGGAGACCAGGATAAGTACCTGGCTCCTGCCATAGGATCAGCACGGTGCCGCAGCCTGCTGGCCGTGGCGCGCCGGCCGCGGCGGCCATTGGAGGGTGAACTAATGGCAAAGAAAGACGTTTCTCTCTGTCTCTCTCTCTCACTGTCCACTCTGCCTGTCAAAAAAAAGATACTTTATAGCATTTCATCCTACAGTGAGAAACATTGTTCTTCTATGATCTGTCATTATAGAGTCTGAGTTGAAAATGTTGCATGGAACTAAACTCACTCCCTAGAAATAGACAGTCTCTTCAACAAGTAGTGTTGGGAAATTTGGATTTCTATTTGCAGAGATTTGAATTCAGACTGTTACCTTACACCCTATAAAAATATCAACTCATATTTTATCAAGGATCTAAGCCTAAATCCAAAACCATCAAATTATAAGAGGCAAATACTGGGGAAACACTGCAGGACAGTTACCTAGGAAACAATTTCTTGGATAAGATACAAGAAATAAAGGCAATAAAGGCAACAAAATACATTAAGCTAAGTAACTCAGCAAAAGATACACTCATCCAAGTGAAGACACTACTTACAGAATGGGGGAAAATATTTGCAAAACATGGATCCAATAAAGTATTAATCTCCAGATTGTATAAGGAGTTCAAGAAACTTAACAACAACATAACCAAAAATCCAGTTAAGAAATGACCTAAGGATAATAACAGGCATTTTTCAAAGGATGAAATACAAATGGCCAAGAGAAATATGAAAAGATGATCAGGACTGCTAACCATTAGGGAAGTGCCAATAACAACTACAGTGAGATTTCACTCCACTCCGCCAAGAATGAGTATTATCCAAAATTTGAAAAATAACAAATTCTGATGAGGATCTGAAAAAAAAAATACGCCAATACATTTGATGGGAATGATTGTAAGCTGGCACAACCATAATGGAAGATAGTAGAGAAATTCCTCAAAAAAACAATACTAGTTCTACCACATGGCCCAGTTCTCTCACTCTAGTGAATGCATCCAAAGGAAACAAAATAAGCACATGAAAAAGTCACTTGCACTCCCAGTTCTATAGCAGCTCAATGCACAATACCTAAGATGTGGAATCATCTAAATGTTCATCAACTGATGACTGGGTGATGGAATTCTGATATCTATCTATATATATATATTTGTGATATATATATATATATTTGAATATTACTTATCCATGAGAAAAATGAAATCTTGACATTTAAAACTGGAGGACATTACAGTAAATTACATAAGCCAGGCCTACAAAAACATCTTGTTTTCTCTTATTTGTGCTAGTTAATATATAGAGTATAAAATGGTGTGGTTGTCTGATCACTGTCTATGTAATCTTAATATTGTTTCCCTGTAGCATACCATGTTATTGACAATATGCTCCTCTATCACATGTAAAAAAAGAAATTGAGTAGGGGATATAGAGCTCTATTTAGGTATTAGTAATGCTATGTTCTATTTTTTGGCATTGGTTATCAGTGTGATCAGATGTCCAAAACTATTTATCTGTAGACTTATGTGCATTTCATAGTATTTATACTGTTTTTAAATATTTTCAACATGTTCCATAGCAGAAATTGTTTTTTAAAATGTTCAATAGCAGATAACAAATCCTCCACACTCAGATAACTATTACAGATGTATCTAAACACAGTGAAGTATGAAAGAGCCCACTTTTCATCATACCTGATCATGCCATTCTCAACATGAAAACACGGTCATATGGTAATGCAATAAAAATACCTGAGAATGCTATCAGGTGTTCAGTGCATGTCCTGTTCTGGGAGATGTTTACCTGCCATGGAAGAATCCTAGGTTGAGCTGCATCTCCTGGAGATCCCTTTTCTATTTGCTCTGAAAGCATCTTATGGAGGGCATGGGCCACTGCATACACAGCATTGTAGATGAAATAGCTGGAGTCAGATATGGTCAGCATGTCAATGTGTCCTGGGAAAAACTCAAAGGAAGCATTTGGTGGGCAGACTCCAATTGTTCCACAAAGTGACCCAGGAGGTAAGCAGTGAAAAGCATGAAGCCATAGTTGACTGAGGAAGAAATCTTCTGGGTAGTGGGAAGGGTCCACTGTCTTGACAAAGTGGTTGAGGCCAGGAATTACTCCCTTGTGGTGTGAAAATGAGAAGCCTCCATGAAAAGAGTGCAGCATGTGGTCTGTCTCATGCACAACAATCTCCCACTTTGCAGCCATGATCCACACCTTCCCCAGGGTTAAATAGTATTTGCTTAGAAATTCCATGGTATAGAGGCTCCTCACATCACCATATAGAATATGCACATTTGCTGATGCAATTCGGATCCCCTCTAGGAAAGAGATTTCACTTTCTTCATACCTTGACTTAGCGTCAGGGAGCTTTACTGAATAGGCCAAGCAGACACCTTTCTTTACCATCTCAGCTTCAATATCCTGTAGGAACTTCTCTCCTTTAATATCATTAGATACAAAGATCGCCACCCAAATCCAGCCAAAATGTAGTAGCAAGGAGAGCATTCCACAGGCCAGAGAGCTGTCACTAGTGGCCATCTGATAGAGTGATGGAAACTTGTCTCTCTCACTTAGCATGGGATCAAAAGGACCGTATGTGATCTGAATGGAAAGAAAACCATGATGATCTGAGGTTTGTGGGTAGAGAAGACCATGTTCTATCATCTGGGTTCAGAGAAATCCATGCTTCAATGCTTATTGCTTTCAGGATTAGAATGGATATCCTCACTCACAGCATGCAAAAATGTGTAAGATACCTGTAAATCTTCATATTCATTTGAGGGAAGAAGAGTGCATGGATTTTGGACCAGGACATTGGTTTTTCCCACTTTTCACCCCATGTTACATCTGGAGATAGCCCCCATTGAAACTGGTGTTAATGTTTCCTCTGAGCCAAACAACCTTTTACTGTGTTGATTTCTTGATAGCTTGAATTTCATTAATTTTTCTGTCATAACCTAAATTGCCTTGAAGAAAACACTCACCTACCATCTCTGAGTTTTCTTAAACTTGCTTTTCAGACCAGAATCCTCCTATGCTACTCTACTGTGAGTTTGCTGGTAATGTGTGTAGATTGCCACCTGTTTGAAGTGGGTTTCCTTTAAGAATCCTAAGAATGTGAATGCAGACCCTTGGAGGTCGCTTGAATGGATTATGTAATTGGGTTCCTGACACCTAATTGGGAGATTTGAATTGAGTTCCAGGCCCCTCAGTTTTTCAAGGGCAGTCAGCAGCAGAACCATAGTGGGTATTTGTTGACTAAACTAGTGAATGGGTGTACACTGTGTGTGTCTCATTGTTTCTCAGTTCATGAAACACACAGTAAGATTTAAATCTCTTTGTTGCACATGGAAAGTGAACTGGGAATGCTGTGAAGGAATCTGCTGAATGTGAAGAAGTCAGGATTGGAAGGGTGTGAAATCTCATGCAACTGTAACTCAGCCCCAAACACTCTTTAATGATCATTGGGGCTGTTATGTTCCGTGGAATCCAAAGGAAAGTACTGTCCCAGGTCTTCATATATCCATGTATAACATGGAGTCATCCTAGGACATCTCTGTGCTGTGGGTATTTCCTGTGAACAGTCAACAATCTATATTCCCAAGAGGTGGGGATGGATACATTGGCCCCAGAAGAGTATCTTGGTGGAGGCTCTCAGCTTCCACTGTTCCTTCCCTTTCTCAGTCTAAGGAATTCCCCAAAATCTTTTTCAACTAATAGTGGAATATGTCACTTGGCTTCCACAGGACCTTGCCCCAGATGTAACAGATCTGGTGGGAGATGGAAGTATTTCTCACCAGATTTCACAACCCATTTACCTGTGGGGTTTTGTAGAGCTCCAACATCGTTCCAATTTCAGCCAAAAATGCTGATGTGGTTCCAGCAATGATGGCAACTGTCTTGCCTTGTGTCTGGCAGGTGTAGTTAGGGATGAGATGATGCTTTCCAGTCAGCCAGTGCAGAGTGCTCCTCAGGGTGAAGTGACCACTGGTTACAGAATTGTAGAGTTGGAAACCCAGGGTCAGGTTGGGGAGGAGCTGGGGGTCCTTATTGATCTCCTGGATGGCAAAGAAGAAGGCCAGCACATATTGGTAGTTCTTCCACAGCCACCTAAAGAGAGGGGCAGCATCAAAAAGAAGGGAGAGAGTATGGAATTAAGAGCAACACCACAGCCATGCCCTGAAGCAGCAATGGTCAGACTCAGGCTTCCATTCAGTGATGAGCTGAGGCTCTGGCACATGGAGGAGGTGTGAGTGAGGTTCCAAGGGCTCTAGAAGGTCATGGAATGGCCATTGGACTCCTCTGAAGCAAACTGTGCCCATGATCACACTCACCTTCCCAAGCCCTTCAGGAAAGCCTTGATGTGTCCCAACATGGGATTTCACTTCTACTTAAGGATGGAACCCAAGAGGCAAGCATCACTGTTTTCAGTACCTTTTGAAATAATTGAACACCATCTGACTTGTCAGTCATTTTAGCATTTGGAAGCATCTCTAATTTATTCACCAAAGCCATTTTTATGAGCCCTTTCTGTAATTTTCCACTTAATATACCAACATTCACAGAAGCAATTTTGTTCAAACATAGTTGCTTTAAAAAAGAGCATTTCATTCAGAACGTCAAATTGTCAGAATATTTACAATGTTCACTTTATTTTCCTCAAGCTCGGAATTCCATTTCACCATTTCACTCTTTATTCTTTAATATTTTCTGCATGTTTCTATAAAGCTTAACCAAAATTATGAGTTCTTGGGATTTAGTAATGGCTCTCAAATTTTACCTGTCCAAGAGTGTGAATGTTTTGTTTTCACACAATGGATACCTTTGCACCTCTTCTTACAAAATTTTTTCTTATTTCTATATTTTATCCATAATTTGAATGTCAAGCAAATACATACTTGTCAATAGATTACGTGGGATTAAATCAATTTATGGAGTCATCTGTTGTTTGGGTGCATTGATCCCTTTTTAAATGTTGAGGTTAATAGATTGTTATTTCAATATGTGTTAAATTTATGAAATATGCCTATACATTTTCTAAAATTCAGTGTTTGATTTTAGGATAAGTGCATTTTTCTCAAGTTTCACACAATTCTGTATTATTCTAACAAAGAGAATTTGAATTTTTTTACCTAAAATAGTCAAATTTCGTTACTTTTTATAAACAGGTGATTCAAAAGTTTTTTTTTTTTATTTCAGAAACAGGGTTTATTTGTTATACACTATGTAGACCAATCAAAAAATATGCTACTGATGGGGCTGGCACTGTGTCGTAGTAGGTTAATCCTCTGCCTGTGGTGCCACATCCCATATGGGCACCAGTTTTAGTCCAAGCTGCTCCTATTCCCATCCAGCTGTCTGCTATTGCCAGGGAAAGCAGTAGAAGATGGCCCAAGTCCTTGGTCCCTTGCACCCGTGTGGGAGACCCAGAAGAATCTCCTGGCTCCTGGCTTTGGATTGACAAAGCTCTGGCCATTGCGGCTATTTGGAGAGTGAACCAGCAGACAGAAGACTTTTCTCTCTGTCTCTCCCTCTCACTGTCTGTAACTCTACCTATCAAGTAAATAATTTTAAAAATATGCTACTGAAGACTGTTCCATATGTAGTTTTACTTATTTGAATGAAACTTAAGAGCATTGAACTGAAATGTTTCTTGCTTTTAATCATTTTTGCTTAATTGCAATTAATTCCCTGGTACAGGGATTTTTATTCACTGCTGGGTTACTTACAGCACTTGTTGTCAGCTGCAAGCTGACAGGTTTACTTCTTTTTTCCATTACACAAGGCTGCCAGGTCTTAAGTTCAGACCTTGCATATTCATTTCAAGATTCTTGGAGGCTGATCAGGAGGTGAGATCAATAGAGTGGGTGAAAATGTCCATCTCTCACTCTCTGCAGGAGTGGAGAGCAAACAGAAAATGTAAAGGGACCATTGTGAAAGGCAAAAGAAGGGAAGCAAGTGCAGCCTTCATTGACATGCATTCCTTCAACTTCTCTATATGTTCTTTTTTAAGAATTCCCAAGTGCAATTAACCACACACAGGTACAAGCACACACTCTCTCACAGTCTGAACCACAGTTGACACATAACTCAGTGTTGGACTTACCGGTCTCTCTCCATTTTATCCATTGGCCTGGATAAAAAAGATAACCGGATCATGTCTGATTCTGGTTCCAGGAAGTAAAGGGGGAAAAACCCACCCAGTACCAAGTCTCCATCTCTATAGACACTTGGCCTCATGGAATTATAACATTTCCAGGGAGATATGTCCTGTGAACTGTATGAAAAATTCAGGAGTGGGTTGAGAAAAATCACAGAAAACAACATGTCAAGTGAACCAAACATAAAGTTAAAGGCTGAAGTCTCTGCTGATATTGGGAGAGAATGGTCTGTATTATCTCTGATGTCTCAGCCCCCTGTAGTGAGACTAGATATCTGTGTAGTACATAACTGGTCCCAGGATTCCTGTATGCCCTCAAGCTGTAGATAGTGTGTGCTAAATACTGGTTCACACAGGGACACAGCTAGAACCACAAGGAAGACATTTCAAATGGAGTCACAGTGTTTAACCTTGCCTTAATGTCCCTGAGATCAGAAGAGCTCTGGCTTTTATATATTTTATTGCTTCATTTCTGTCCCATCCAGGAATTCATGGCATCACCCTGCCCTGAGGCTATGCACCTGCCACTCTCCATTATGGGGAAAAACAGCTTTGGAAAACATGCTTTGAACTCTCATTCCTCCCTGGGGCACTGCTGGGACAGAGCTCTGTAAACCTGCGTGCACAGGGGCCAAGAGTTGTTACGTCAGTCTATTGTTTTGATGGATTTGTCAATTGTAGAAAGAATTACTGTTGGAATTAAAAAAAGACACACTCAGTTTTACCTGTTCACACGATCCTTCATCAAGAAGGTGAAAGGTCACATTCACCACTGATGACCCAATATGTACCCAGAAAGTCTCTTCATGGCTGTGCCTAATATCTCTCCCAGGCCTGTAGTAGTCTGATGGAGAAACTGGCTTCATGAATTTTAAATAACTAAGTATATCCAGAGAAGGGCAGTAGTGAATCCCTGCACTTACCCTTAAACATCTTTTTGTGTAATCTAATTGTGTTCAGAGTGCATCAAAATACAGTAAATTTTCTCACCATATGTAATTATGCCTTTCAGAATGTATTCAGGAATATATGTAGCATCCGAGCATGTGTATGTTCTTCTTTCTTTTTAATTTGCTTCTTTCCCTATTTATTAGCTTTGTTACTACAATTCTCTCAGCTGATGATACAAACTTGCACATTCGATAGACACTGGCTGAGGACATGTGTGAGGAACATCATAGTTTGTGCATATAAGTGAAATGAGAATTGAATGCATATTTTAAAATTTCACACCTCATATCCTCTCACCTCCATCTGTTTCTAATTCTCATGGAATGACACCTCCTTGAATACAGTAGGCCATTCTATCATCTCTGCATTGATGACCAAGTCTTGGTCATGTGCACTCTTGCATGGAAACTCCCCAATTTTAACCAGCAACCCAAGACCCAAAGAAAAATCCACATACTCTGTTTATCATAGTGTGCCATACTGTGCCTTGATCATGGAAGGATACATTATCCCGAGCCCTGTTTGCAAATTGGATTTTCCTTGGAAGTTGCTGAAACTGTACAATAGGCATAATTGGAAAGAGAGAGAACACTCAAATGAGAGGTGGGAGGTGCATGTTTTCTTAGCAGTCATTATTTTTTCTCAAACTCCCTATCCTCAATGTTTCTTTTTGGTAGAAATTAGTTTTTTTTTGTTGTTGTTTTTTTTTTTTTTTGGTGGCCACAACCTAATGGGTTCAAATAATTAGAAATGTTTGTCCATGAACCCTTCTAACAAATTGGGAATTGACTTAATACAATCAACATAGGTGTATGATATAGTTCAAGGTTGGCTTGGCTATGGGCTCTTTGCAACTCATCCTAAAGATTTGGTTGCATCTTTATGGAAGCTAACCCTAGTTCTCCAATAACATTAGCAAAACATGGATGGACAGGCCACTATGATTTTTGTGTAGGTTACTCTTATAGTGGTAGGTTTATTTTAAAATTTTATTTAAATTCAATAAATGAAATTCAAGCTCAGTTTTGGCTCAACACATACAAATCAATCCATAGATTTTTCAGAATTCACAATTTCTGTTTAAAGACACTTTGTTTATCTGGTAGGCCCAAACTTATAAAAATGTGTACATTCTATAAATTTAAACCTATGTATAATACTACTTATGTCATGTTCCATCTCTACCCTTGGACTACTTTATGAAAATGTGATCTTTTCATAATATAAGGACCAGTGTATGACCAAATACAAAACTTCCAAATCTTCACATTATATTACAGCTATTCATAGTGTGAACTAATTCTTGCCTTCTTGGATTATGATGCCTAATATAGGGTATATTAGGAATATATCTTTGGAACCCTTGACAAATTCACTGTAAATTATGCCAAATTACTGACTGTAAATAGGAGCACAGACTATTTCAAGTACTCTTACTATAAGTAAAAAAAGAAATTAGGTGGTGAAATAAACTCTCTGAGGTTAACTTTTACATATGATTATTTGTCTTTTTCCTAGAATTTAATTTCTTCAGCTAATTTAATCTATTTGTACCATGTGCATGCCTATCTGAATTACTAAATATATTTTACATATAAGTAATGAATTCAGATAATGCAGTGGTAAAACCTAAATAAATCTAGGAAGAATTCAAATTCAAAGAAACAAATTCAGGAAGAAAAGCATCCTCAGTATCTAGTGATATTGCTTTCAAGAGGAGCATAAGAGTTTCCTCTGCAAATGTGCACATGCTACACAGTGATGTAGAGTCTTGTAGGTGTATACATTGCAGAAAAATGCTTCTTCATGTGGCTAAGGTGTGGACCATGGCAGCAACGTGGGGCATGGTTGTGGATGAGGCTGTCCCCATGCCGCACTCTGTCATTCTGAGCATAGAGAAGATGACATTTCACATGACCATTGCTTTAAGGAGAGTGACTCTTCACTCACAGCATGGAAGAAAACCGGCAAGATCCCCACATGCTGTGCATGCTTTGCAGTTCCAACTGAGGAATACATGGACTTTGGATGTAGATCATCAGGATAGTGGTCTTTCCCTCATTTTCTCCCCATGTCTCTGGGGAAAACAACCCCCTCTCTCAGCAGTCACTGTTATATGCTCATTATGAGACTAATTTAAATCTTTACTGCATTGATGTCTTACAACTTTGGTGTTCATGTGTTTCCATAGCATAATCTGAGTTACCTTGGAAATAAAATCAACTTCCAGCACAGAATCCTCCAAAGCTACTGTGTTCTGTGTTTGGCATGATATGTTTAAAAGAATCTGGGAAAGCCCTTAAATAGCTTGAGCATTTTATCATCATTTTGTATTATTAAAGAACCTAATTTTCTGGTCAGAAAATATTTCTCTTTTTAAAAATAATATAAAGTAAATCAATGAATTATGAAATAGATACTTAAGAAAATAGTTATTAAAAAGCAAGATACTAAGAAATGTCATGAAAAAGTCATATTTCATAAAATACTACTATACTGGCTATACCTTTATAAGTTATGTTTGCCTAGAATTTTAACACTCAACATATTTATATTTAAGTATTTTGTATATTTGGATACTAGAGATACTATTTTGTATGTTTGGATACTATATATATTTGTATATTTGTATACTAGGTTAACCCTAACCATAACCCTAACCTTTATTATTCTTATTATCTTTATTATTCTTAAAAAATTTGATTTACATGTCACTTTTTTGTTTTTTTTTTTTAATTTCCTTTACATTATAGAAACTAGCCTAAAACATGAATAAATAAAAACTAAAAAGTTTTACTAAAATAAACATATATATTCACTGTGTTTTCCTCATAACAATTTGAAATATCCTGTGCATTCAGAAGAGTTGAAGGTGCATACCCAAACATATATTTTTACAAGAATGCTCAGAAAATTCTGCTCATGACACCGAAAGGATGAGACCCCCAAATTGTCACCTGTGAATAATTGAACAAGTTGAATATGGGAAATCCATAACTTTGAATGTTAAACAGGCATAAAAATAATGAAGGATACCTGCTATAAATTAATAAATTGAAAGTGTAATGCCATGTGAAAGAAGGTAGATCTCAGAAGTCGCATAATATCTCATCCCATTGCTAAGAACTATCCAGAAGAGGTAAGCCCATAGAAACTAAAGGAGATGAATGGTTGCATAAACTATGTTCATGGAGGTTTACAAGCAGCTGCTTAGTGGAGAAAGGCTTTGATTATAGGGTGATGCAAAAAGCTGCAATATACACAGACATCATAATTGCATAAACTTGTGAATGTACTTTACAAAAATCAATGCAGAATTTTAATGTGAATGTACTGTAATATCACATCATTGTACAATACTTCAGTGGTTCTTATTGGGTATGTGAATTTCACCTCAATAATAGCATCATTGTTGCAAGGAATAAGAATTCTAAGCAAAGACCAAAACAGAAAGCTGTCAAATGATAGAGGGCACAATTATAGAATCATTACTATGTAATCGTGAATACTACCTACAAATGTGATAAATATAGTTTTTCAAAATAGCCAGGCCGTAATTATTTACTAAGAGTTTTGTGAACAATAGTGTCCAAAGAGATGAATGTTCAAAGATTATTTGACTTTTGTATTTGGGAAAGAAATTCCATTACATTATTAACACAAAATAAAAAAAATGTTCAATGACCTTCATGGAAGCAACATAAAGCATGTATAACTGAGACATATTTTCAAATATAAGTATTTATAACATCTAAAGTGATAAAAAAATCAAATTAATTAGTGTGCATATTTTCAGGGAGAGCCCTATCATATAAAATGTGATTGCTGTTTATAATTTGACGGCCAGCTCTGTTTCAATTTTAAGCAGTGATTCCTTTCATCTTATATTACTATATTTCTGCCAGCTTTGAGTTTTTGAGAGTAAGAGAGAAACAGAGAGATAATTGAGAGACCAACCTTTCACTGCTTCACATCTCAGTGCCTGAAGCTACTGACAATGGATTGAAGCCAGAGCCAGGAGTCAGGAAAAAAATCAACCTACAAGGACCCAGTAACTCTGAGTCATCACCATTCACTCAAAGGGTTTAATTTCCTGGAAATAAGGTGTGAGGGGTCAGAGCCAAATTACAAACTCAGCTACTGTCATGTGGGACAAGGTCATCTTAATTGCTAGGCTAAATGCCTAACAGACAATGATTTATAGATTTCTTATTTGACAATGTAGGAATGCTATTTTCCTTTTGTTTTTGTTTATAAGGTTTGAAAATGTGAAGAAACTCATGAGAAAAATACTTTAGGATCCCCTCGAACTTCTCTGGTTCTTAAAAGGTTTCAAAGAATTTTAGTGAGTTTTTATAAGACTAAAATAGCCATTGGGGGAAAAGATGCAGCCCAGGAGCACTACACTGGAGGCCAAGATGGAGAAGACCTCCACAGCCACCATGACCTTCCCCTTGGTGCTGTGATAGACAGGCAGGAAGGTCACCCAGACACTGCAGAACACCAGCATGCTGAACGTCAGAAACTTGGCTTCATTGAACGTGTCAGGCAGATTTCTGGCTAGGAAAGCCACAGTTAAGCTGGCCAGGACCAAGGACCAGGTAGCCAAGGACACAGTAAAAGGCAGTGACCCAGCCCTTGTTGCATGCAAGGATGATGTGGTCAGGCTCAGGGTGTCTCTAACTCAATAAAGGAAAGACAAGTTCCCAACCAGATGCCACAGAGAGCCAGTTAGATCAAGGAGCAGATGGGAATGATGAAGTTGGAAACTCCTGATACCAGCAATAGCCTCATTGTTCCTCCAGGTCACATCACAGCGATGGTCTTGGCCAGCATGGTGGAAAGAGCCACTGTGAACACAAGGCTTTTTTATTTGTTATTTGTTATTTGCCGGAGGAGGCAGGTGGCTGTGTTGGGATGGCCAATGAAGAGTAAGGAGCAGAGGAAGCACAGGAGGAGGGTGATAAGTAGGATGTAGCTGAGGGTCCTGTTATTGGCCTTGGTGATGGGAGTGTCTTGGTGCTTCACCAAGACCCAGAGGACCGCAGCTGTGAGGACAGAGAAGCACAGAGCCATGCAGACCAGCGCCATCCCCAAGGATTCCTTAAAGTCTAAGGAGGTCAACAGCTTGGGGAGGCAGTGGTTTCTCTCCATGTTTGGGTACTCGTGATCTGCACATGGGATTCAGAGCTCTGCATATGTAGGGGGGAAAAGACTCCATGTTTCCTTATCTCAAATTCTTCATTTTTCTCTGTTGTGAAAATTTCTGCATTCCTAACCCAGGGAGAACACTCATCTACAGGTGCCAAGTAGTCCATCCAACAAAACCTTTAGCAGATGGCAGGGCTTAAATTGCCTTTTCCTTAGGTTCACTAATGGACATGGATGCTTCTCAAATCTTTCTTCTACTGTCCACATTGTCTTTCTCATCAGCCTTGTATTTACTTGACTTAGAATAGTTGTTTAGGGGCCTGTGCTATGGCATAGCAGGCAAAGCTGCCGTCTGCAGTGCTGGCATCCCATATGGACACTGATTCAGGTTCTGGCTGCTCCACTTCCAATCCAGCTCTCTGCTATGGCCTGGGAAAGCAGTGGAGGATGGCCCAAGTCCTTGGGCCCCTGAACCCATGTGGGAGACCCAGAAGCTCCTGACTCCTGGCTTTGGATAGGTCCAGCTTGGCAATTGTAGCTATTTTTGGAGTGAATCAGGGGATAGAAGACCTCTCCCTGTCTCTCTCTCTTTCTCTGTCTCTCTCTCTTTCTGTCTCCCTCCCTCTTTCTCTCTCGCTGCCTCCCTATATCTCTGCCTTTAAAATTAATAAATAAATCTTTGAAAAAATTATACTTGTATAGTGTCATCAAGTTTAAAACTTTCCTTGCTCATAATCAGATGGAGAAATAAACTACTTAGTGCTCCTAGGACATCCTCACTTTAAACAATACTTATTTTCTACGATTTTGTTCTTTATATATCTTGGTATCTGTTAGAAGAAGTCTTTCCTTATTTTATATTTTCCTTTCTCTGGAATTCCTGAGGTCAGCTTTATGTATAAATATTGTGATGTATTGAACAGAAGACACTGCATTGGAATGGAATTTTATTTACTTTGGGTAAAATTGTTATTTTCATTAAAATATTGAAGAAAAGCCTGTATTTAAGAAAATTCAACTCATCTCATTTTCAGTTGAAATTATGGTTTGTTATATGCTTGTGCCATCTGCCTGTCAAGAAGACCTTGAACTCTGCACATAATATTGTGTATTTTAAGATAGCTCACCACTGTTAATATAGCAGGACAGAGGTTACAGAGCACATGTCAATTAATGGACATGTCCTTATTTTAATTAAATTTTAATCACATACAGATATCAGTATTAGTTTGTCTGTTCATTCCAGAAGAATATTACTCAGTTTTTAATAGGACAGGTTTGGGTGTAGCTGAGCATACTTATTGATCTCCTGGATGGCAAAGTGGAAGGCCTACACATATTGGTAGTTCTTCCACAGTCACCTAAAGAGAGGGGAAGCATCAGAGAGAAAGGTGAGACCATGGAATTCAGAAGAAGTCCTAAGTCAGACTATGGTTGCTACTTAGTGATGTGCCAGCCCTGAGGGCCATGGAAGATCTTGAGATGCCTCTTTGACTCCTATGAAGCAAAGTGTCTCCAAATCACTGTGAGGGATGTTCAGGTTTTGTAACTGGGGTGAGGTAGCATACTCCTGTTTCCTGGACAGATATTTGAAGGTCCTACAAATAGTAGGGGTGTGTCTCCATGTGTGGACCAGACAGCAAGATGTTGCCCTCTAGTGGTGTGAAAAAGTTGTGCACACACTCAGCCTCATGAACTTTTCTGGAAAGGACTTGGTGTATCCAGTTTGCAATCCTATTTCTGCTCAGTAGCAGAAACAAACTTACAGGCATTTCTATTTCCCATAAGGTTTTGAATATTTTAAATAACCACCCAACCTGCAAGTTTTTCCAGCTTTGGAAAGCATTCTCCTCTTTATCCATATTCACCTGAGGAACTTTTTTGGGCCCTTTGTATAATTTTCTACTCTAATATGTCAACGATTATGAAAGCAGCTTTGTTCAACTATATTCTCTTAGAAAGATGAGCATTTACTTCAGGACTTATGACTTATTGTGTAGAATCCAAGCCTGTTACTCAAGTGTCTTTATTTTCAGTCCTGGTAATGAATTTTCCTCTCTTCATTTCACATTTTGCACCTGAATATGTTCTGCTTATTTTCAGTGGTTTAGCCAACTACATTTCTTCTTGGAATTTAAAAATAACTCCCACATATCATTTTTCTATGATATTTAATTGTGTTTTCTCATTGTGAATTATTTTTCTCTTCTTCTATTTGAATTATTCTCATCTTTTCTGAATTCTCAAGTTACCTACATAATTTGAATATAAAAACTCTTCCTTGTTAATAAATTATGAAAGACTAACAATGTTTGTCCATTAAATCATTGTTTTTTCCATGATTCTTTTGTTCTAACTAATAAATTACATGGAATTTTATTTTGTGTTAAATCTTTAAATAATTTTGATATTCTTAATGAGATACCAAGACAGAACTAATAGCTGGTGCCCATGTTATATTACCAAGGTCTAGGCATCAAAAATTCTAGGATGTGACAAGCACTTGATGGCTGGGCCACTTCTGCACAGGACGAGGGTGGAGAGATACTTCCCTAGCTTCAGGACAGAAGGCAGAGTGCACCTCCAGCTTTGGTACCTGAGCTAAAGGCTCTCACTCTGATGTTAGGGATTCCTTCATCTTCAGATCACATTCCACCTCCTCATTTGTAACACAATGCAAACAGTCAGTAGCTGTCACCTAACCAAGGAATTCACACACATGAAAGACCTCCCACAAAAATGTTTCCATTCAGATTTTGGGTAGAAATGGAAACACTAAAAGAGATTGGGACACCAAGTGGAAACAGTAATAAGGGATAGGTTATGTAAAGGCACAGGTCAGGGAAACCACAAAGCTGCAATTCTGTCCCCAAAACAAGGAGCTCCCTCCTATGCAAGGTAACCTGCTGAGGGGACAGGTATAAATTCCAAAAGAAACTCACAAGGGCAGACTAACTCCAATTAAACAACTTAAATGTTCCTCACCCTGTTTTGAACACATGAGCGTGTGGATCTCTTGAATGAGAAGCACTCTCCACTGTTGTGACCAACAAGGTGTTAAACCCCCTTGTTAATCAGCAAACTAGCAGCCCAGCCCAGAATTAATGCCGTTTCTGTAATGCTCCTAAAAAAGTACCATCAGCATCCTAGAGCAAAAAACATTGACTCCTTAGGAAACATATTTCTTTTTCCTTTTCTTTTCATGATCAGGAACACCAATGCTTCCTCTCTGGTAGAACTGAGTTATTGATTGATGGGGGGTCTGTTTAGAGTGGTAGATCTCAGGCTTTCATAGCTTCTAGTTCAGGCACATCTCAACAATGCCCTTTTAGGCCATGATACCAGGGAGAGCCCCTTGGGATCTAAGCATGACCTTATGCCAGGTTATCAGTGTCTCAGGACAACTGTGAGCTATCTCCATGGACACTCATTAGACTCATTTGTGGATCCCAACAGTCTCACCCATTCCAATACCCGAAATAATAGATTGGGGGATGTGGCAAGATTAGTGGGCTTAAAAATGTTGACACCTCTCTTCTGTTCTGAGGGACTAGGGAGCAAACAGAAAAGGGAAATGACAGCTGTGGAAGGGAAAATAAATTAAAAGGACTCAACTTTCAAAGGACTGGATTTCTGTCACTTCTTTGTATACTTCTCAAAATTGTTCATTCCCCTGGACCTACCCCTCCACACAATAAATTTATTTCCACAAAAATCTTCTCAATTCTCTATTCTGCAACAGCAAGGCTTCTTTAAACATCCCATGGCAAGTGGAAAATCACAGGAACTGTGATAAGTGACATATCCTGTGAAAAGTGACAGAAAATGTATTCGTTATCAAACATTGATTTCCTGGTCATATCTATGTTCTCTCACATTTCATAGAAAAAATCTCAAAAGAATTTTCTTAAATACTTTTATATGATTATTTAAAATGTAACAAGTTATGGTTCCATGAGAATGATTTGCAACTGCATACACTGAGTATTGGCTCTATCCAACTATGTGTCTTGTTCATTACCTCACGTCCTTTTCATTTTTCTGTGTGACCACACTTAAAGAATGGTGTCCAAGCACTTTGCAACAGATAATATGTTTTTAGTATATTTTCCATCGTATGTAAAATATATGTAAACCTATAGAAACAAGGAAAGAGGCTGGACCTGTGTTGTACATGGTAAAGCCAACACCTGCAGTGCCGGCATCCCATATGGGGGCTGATTGGATTCCCATCGGCTCCAGTTCCAATCCAGCTCTCTGCTATGGCCTAAAAAAGCAGTAGAAGACGGACCAAGTCCTTGGGCCCCTGCACCCATGTGGGAGACCTGGAAGAAGTCCTGGCTCCTGGCTTCGGATTGGCCCAGTTCCAGCCATGGTGGCCATTTGGGGAGTGAACCGACAGATGGAAGACCTCTCTCTCTCTCTCTCTGCCTCTGTGTCAGTCTGACTTTCAAATAAATAAATAAAATTTTTAAAAATTTTAAAAAAGAACCTGAAGGAGATGGAGGGTTCTATGCCCTGTGGTCTGAGAACTTGCTGGTGGCTGCTTAATGGAGAAGAGATTGACTATGGGATGGTGAAGTGGTTTTGGATCTACATAGAGATGTTGTTTGCACAAATCTGTAAACATGTTGTATACAATGCGAATGTACCATGTAAGTATGAATATGCTTCAGTTCCACTGAGGTTTTCAGTTTAAAATGATACACTTTTTAGCTATGTGAATTATATATCAATAGAAACAGCATTCTCTGCATTTGGAATAATGGAAAAAACTCTAAGCAAAGTAAAAAATGAACAGCAGTCAATAGATAGATTTAGTCCTATGTATTTAATTACAGACTTATTTCTATGTATTCATGAAAAATACATATATGTGTGATAAAGATACCACCTTATTTTTATTTTTTGAGTATGAATAAGAAAAGTTCATTAGTTAAATAATGATTCTACAACGATTTCCCCTGAAGATTATGTTAGCAGCTTTGTGGTTTCATAAAAGCATAGGAATGTGACGTTCAGGAAGAAAACATTGTAAATCATGATTAAAACAGATTCTTGGCATAAGCATATTCTCTGTTAGAGTATGTAGGATTTGGGGGATGGGGGTGGGTGTTGGGGTAGAACATAGTAACCCACAGTCAGCTACTCTGATGTTAATAAAAACAAGGATCAAGACATCTTTGAGAATACCAGCGTGTGTAGATGGGCAATGATTATTCATTAAAAGCTGTGTGGACAGTACAGTATCCATTTCAGGATAATAGCATGATCAATAGACTTTGCTACTGGGAAGGAAACCCCACTTAAATTATGGTTCCAACAGTGAAATGACAAACTCAAATGAGCCGGAGTAAACTGAACAAAAAGCATATGTAGTATAGATATCATATCAAATATGAGTGATTGTAGTGTAAGTAAATTGATTAAGGAAATAGATATTAATTCAATATTCCCAAATTCAGGAATAGCTGCTCATAAATATGACATTATTATTTATATCTTTGCTAGTCAGCTGAGGTTAGATTCACACAATTACTCTTTTTCTTTTATTTCAAAAATTCCCCAGCCATGTTTATGTTTTAATAAGTCTAAGAGGAAAGAGCAAAATCACCCACTCAGCTGGGGCTGGTTTGGGACAGAACCAGATTCCCAGAAATAAATCCACATAGGTGACAGGGAACCAATACTTGATCTGTCACCACTGCCTCACAGAGTCTGAATTACTGAGAAGTTGGGGTCAGGAGCTGGAGCCAAGGTTTGAACTCAGACACTCCACTGAGGACATGGTCATCATAATCACTAGGCTAACATTTTTGCTATCCATTTTGTTAAAAAACAGAGAGAAATCAGCTGGTTGCTAGGTTTTCACAGCATTTGTTTGTCATAGACCCAGAGTTCTGAGATGAGTAGCTGTGAGAGACCACAGTACAGCAGAAACTGCTGAGTGGGAGATCACTAAAGATGGGAGCACAGTGACAGTGAGCATGGCTATGGAAAATACAAGTGAAGCCATTGCCCTTGCCTACAGATTTGGGAAGTGTATGTACCTTGATATAATCTATTCTTACTCTTCATCATGAAGTCATAAAATACTGATTTAAAAATGATATCAGCCATTGGCATTGACAAAGATTTCTGGAAAAGACCCTAGAGGTACAGGCAATAAAAGCCAAAATTGACAAATGGGATTTCACCTAATTGAGAAGCTTCTGCACTGCAAAAGAATCAATCAGCAAAGTGAAGAGACTCTGACAGAATGGGAGAAATTATTTGCAAACTATGCAATTGATAAAAGATTAATAACCAGAATACATAAAGAGCTCAAGAAACTTAACAACAACAAAACAACCCAGTGATGAAATGGGCAAAGCACTTAAACAGACATTTTTCAAAAGAGAAAATCCAAATGGCCAACAGACACATGAAAAAAATTCTCAGGATCACTAGCCATCAGGGAAATGTAAACCAAAACCACAATGAGGTTTCACCTCACCCCAGTTAGGATGGCTTTCATATGGAAATCAACAAACAACAAATACTGGTGAGGATGTGTGCAAAAAGGAACGCTAATCTACTGTTGGAGGGAATGTAACCTGGTAAAGCGGCTATATAAAACAGTATGGAGAACCAGTTTATACCAGTTACAATGTGGAAAAAAATGAATGTCCTGCTGTAGACAAGTAGATAAAATGAATATGGTAGACAGAAAGACAAATACCACAGGTTCTCCCTAAAATGTGGGAGCTAACTTTAAAATAATCAAAAGATGAAAATTAAAAAAAAAAAAAATAACACTTGGAGATGCGATGACTTTGAACAGCCCTTTTCTCAATTTTTGAGGAATGGTTTATTTTTTCATACTAGTTGTTGAAGTTTTATTTAGCATAGAATTAAGCTTATGTGTATAAAGTTATTTGAAAATACATCTTGAAAAGATAGTTTAATAAAAGTGGAGTTACTGTAGTCTCAGAAAAAGGCTCGGAAAAAAATTGCAGAGGAAACACTTCCTGATCTAGTGGATATGACACAGAGGACCTACAGGGAGAGCAAGGATGCCCACGGCACAGAAGCCGAGGTGTGGAGTCTGCATGCCAGCACTAGAAGGGGAGGTGAGACAAAAACCTCGGTAACCAAGTCATTGGCGGGGAAAGGCAGAAAGAGCCTAGAGGGAAGGAGGCTTGAAGCCCCACTGTGGAAAGTTCACCAGGCTGACTGGAATGAAGAAAAAAAAAAAATAAGGGGAACTGGCATGGACACTAGCCTTTCTCTCTACTCAGCTTACAAAGCCAAGCAAGACAAAGAGCAGGCACCATTTTGGACATACAAAGCGGTGCCCACCATCAGCCAAGCAGAAAAACGTGACTCTGGTGGGGAGAAATAACTGGAGGTTAGAACATAGTGAGCTGAGCCGGCGCCGTGGCTCAATAGGCTAATCCTCCGCCTTGTGGTGCCGGCACACCGGGTTCTAGTCCCGGTCAGGGCGCCAGATTCTGTCCCGGTTGCCCCTCTTCCAGGCCAGCTCTCTGCTATGGCCAGGGAGTGCAGTGGAGGATGGCCCAGGTGCTTGGGCCCTGCACCCCATGGGAGACCAGGAAAAGCACCTGGATCCTGGCTCCTGCCATCGGATCAGCGCGGTGCGCCGGCTGCAGCGTCGGCCATTGGAGGGTGAACCAACGGCAAAGGAAGACCTTTCTCTCTCTGTCTCTCTCTCTCACTGTCCACTCTGCCTATTAAAAATAAAAAAAAATAAAAAAAATAAAAAAGATTTAAAAAAAAAAACTTAGAACATAGTGAAAGTGTGGAGCTAATGAAATGAGACTGTGAAAATCTAAGAGTGGGCGAGAGAACTCACTGAGTACACAAACTCGGTAACCTTGGCAATCTGGTGAGAGACTGCAGAGAAATTTGAGACCACACTGAGGGCTGCATAGACCCTTTGTGTGATCCTTGGGGTAGAGCAGACTAATACCCACAGGGGCCAGATCTCATACACAAACTGCCTTAAATTCCACTCAGCTGTGCAAATTACTTCCCTTCTGAGACAAGAGAGAGAGAGAGAGAGAGAGAGAGAGAATGAGCAAGGGAGAGAACAACCTGGGTGAGTCACCTTTTGTACAACCTTAACCCTGAAGAAACAAAAAGAGCTCTCTGGCCACACCCATCACAGCCTCTAAGGATCCATCAAAAGCAGACAGTCCACTTACTCTAGTCATAATACAACAAGAAAAAACACCACAGTGAAGAAACCAAAGAATATATCTACAATGCCAAACAACAAATGCAGAGACCGAGGTAATAAGAACAAAGAAGACACTATGATGCCCCCAAATGAAAAAAAAAAAATTCAAGATTATGAAGATGATGAGATAGAAGAAATGTAAGAAGCGGATCTCAAAATATTAATAAGAATATTAAGAAATTCTCAAAAACAAATTCTTGAACTACAGAATTCTTTACTGGACAGGATAGAAAAAAAATGAAAAAATGAAATATTGAGGAGGAATCAAAATGAAATAAAGCAACTAGTAGAACATGAAACTGTGATAGTGAGGGGAAATCATGATGGAATGAAGAATACAATAGATAAAATGACAAACAAATTAGAGAGCCTTAAAAACAGAATGAGTGAAGCAGAAGAGAGAATATCGGACTTAGAAGATAGAGCACAGGAAAACATACAGTCAAACCAAAGAAAAGAAGAGGAAATTAGAAATTAAAAAATATTGTCAGGAATCTACAGGATACTATTAAAAAACCAACATTCGAGTTCTAGGAGTTCCTGAAGGCATGGGGAGAGAGAAAGGATTAGAAGGCCTTTTTAGTGAGATACTAGCAGAAAACTTCCCAGGTTTGGAGAAGGACAGAGACATCCTAGTACAGGAAGCTCATAGAACCCCTAATAAACATGACAAAAAGAGATCCTCACCACGACACGTTGTAATTAAACTCACCACAGTGAAACATAAAGAAAAGATCCTAAAATGTGCAAGAGAGAAATGTCAGATTACTCTCAGAGGATCTCCAATTAGACTCACAGCAGACTTCTCATCAGAAACCTTACAAGCTAGGAGGGAATGGCGAGACATAGCACAGGTGCTAAGAGAGAAAAATTGCCAGCCCAGAATATTATATCCTGCAAAGCTCTCATTTGTGAATGAAGGTGAAATAAAGACCTTTCATAGCAAACAGAAATGAAAGAATTTGTCACCACTCGTCCAGCCCTGCAAAAGATTCTTAAAGATGTGTTACACACAGAAACACAGAAACATGGCCATCAATATGAAATAAGGTAAAGGAAGAGAACCTACCAGTAAAAGATCATAGGAACTTCAAAGCATACACGAGAAAATATCTTTGAGAAAATGGCAGGGCAAAGTCACTATCTGTCAATACTCACATGGAACATTAATGGACTCAACTCTCCATTTAAAAGGCACAGACTGGCTGAATGGATTAAGGAACAAAACACATCTATTTGCTGCTTACAAAAAACACATCTTTCAAACAAAGATGCATGCAGACTGAAAGTGAAAGGGTGGAAAAAGATATTCCATGCCAACAGAAACCAAAAAAAAAGCAGTTGTAGCCATATTAATATCAGACAAAAAAAACTTTAACACAAAAACTGTTAAGAGATACAAAGAGGAACACTATATAATGATTAAGGGTTCAATTCAACAGGAAGATGTAACTATTATAAATGTATAAGCACCTAATTACAGGGCACCGGTTTATTTAAAAGGTATGTTAAGGGACTTAAAGGGAGACTTAGACTCCAATACAATAGTACTGGGGGACTTCAATACTCCACTCTCAGAAATAGACAGATCGGGATGTCACACAGTCACCAGCGGGGAAAGTTGGGATGCCCAGGGCTCCAAGTCCACACATCGGCTCTGGAAGGGGAGGTGAGCTCAATAACCTGAGACATTGGCGGGGAAACGGAGGTCAGAATCTAGAGGGGAGCGGGAAAGTGCACCAGACTGACTATAGGAGAGAAGGAAAAAAAGGTGGGGGGTTTCTCTCTCTGCCAACCTTGCAAAGGTTGCAAGGCTGCAAGGCTTGGGAGAGTTTGCAAGAGTTTGCAAGAGACAAAGAGCAGGCCCCCTCTCTGGATTTACATAACAACAGGGGAGAGCTAAGGAACTAAGTCACTACAATTCAGTAGCCTAGGCAACCCAGTGGGAGTCCAGAGGAGAAACAGAGCCTGCACAGACTCTTTGGGTAGAAGCCAGAGATTGGAAGCTAAATACCACCAATTCTGCACAGCCGTGCATGTGGTATTACTTACCCCCTGAATAAATAAAATAAATAAATAGATAAATAAATAAAAAGAGAGAGATTTACCACGCATAACCTGAGGGTGTCACCTTTGCACATCCGTAACAAGGAAAAACCAAGCAGAGCTCTCAGGCCACACCCATCTCAAGCCTCCAAGGCTCCTCCAACAGCATGCAGGCCACTTAACACAGACATAGTATAAAATAAAAAAAAATTTAAAAAAATGCACAGTTATGAAAGAAGAATTAACTATGCCAAGCAACAAACACAGAAATCGAGGGAACAAGATCAACGATGACACTATGATGCCTCCAAATAAACAAAACACCCCAAACCAAGATTATGAAGATGATGAGATAGAAGAAATGCAAGATACAGATTTCAAAAAATTTATGATAAGAATAATTAGAAGTTTTCAAAAGCAAATCCTTGAACTACAGAAATCCTTATTGACAGGATTGAAAATCTCTCTCGTGAAAATGAAATTTTCAGGAAGAATCAAAATGAAATAAAGCAACTAGTAGAACAGGAAAGTGTGGCAGTGAGGAGAAATCAAAATGAAATGAAGAGCTCAATAGATCAAATGACAAACACATTAGAGAGCCTTAAAAACAGAATGGGTGAAGCAGAAGAGAGAATATCAGACTTAGAAGATAGAGCACAGGAAAACATACAGTCAAACCAAAGAAAAGAAGAGGAAATTAGAAATCTAAAAAATATTGTAGGGAATCTACAGGATACTATTAAAAAAAACCAACATTCGAGTTCTAGGAGTTCCTGAAGGCATGGGGAGAGAGAAAGGATTAGAAGGCCTTTTTAGTGAGATACTAGCAGAAAACTTCCCAGGTTTGGAGAAGGACAGAGACATCCTAGTACAGGAAGCTCATAGAACCCCTAATAAACATGACAAAAAGAGATCCTCACCACGACATGTTGTAATTAAACTCACCACAGTGAAACATAAAGAAAAGATCCTAAAATGTGCAAGAGAGAAACGTCAGATTACTCTCAGAGGATCTCCAATTAGACTCACAGCAGACTTCTCATCAGAAACCTTACAAGCTAGGAGGGAATGGCGAGACATAGCACAGGTGCTAAGAGAGAAAAATTGCCAGCCCAGAATATTATATCCTGCAAAGCTCTCATTTGTGAATGAAGGTGAAATAAAGACCTTTCATAGCAAACAGAAATTGAAAGACTTTGCGGCCACTCATCCAGCCCTGCAAAAGATACTTAAAGATGTGCTGCACTCAGAAACACAGAAACACAGTCATCAATATGAAAAAAGGGAAAGGAAGAACACCTACCAGTAAAAGAGCATGGGAAGCTCAAAGCATATACTAGAAAATATCTACGGGAAAATGGCAGGGCAAAGTCACTATGTATCAATAGTCACAGTAAACATTAATGGTCTGAATTCTTCACTTAAAAGACACCGATTGGCTGATTGTCTCAAGGAACACAACCCAACAATTTGTTGCCTACAAGAAACACATCTCTCTAACAAAGAGGCATGCAGACTGAAAGTGAAAGGTTAGAAAAAGATATTCCATGCCAACAGAAACCAAAAAAAAGCAGGTGTAGCCATATTAATATCAGACAAAATAAACTTTAATGCAAAAACTGTTAAGAGATACAAAGAGGAACACTATATAATGATTAAGGGTTCAATTCAACAGGAAGATGTAACTATTATAAATGTATATGCACCTAATTACAGGGCACTGGTTTATTTAAAAGATATGTTAAGGGACTTAAAGGGAGACTTAGACTCCAATACAATAGTACTGGGGGACTTCAATACTCCACTCTCAGAAATAGATCATACGGACAGAAGATCAACAAGGAAACAGCAGATTTAATCGACACTATAGCCCAAATGGATCTAACAGATATCTACAGAACTTTCAATCCTACATCTAAAGACTTCACATTCTTCTCAGCAGTGCATGGAACGTTCTCTAGGACTGATCACATACTAGGCCATAAAGCAAGTCTCAGTAAATTTAAAAGAATTAGAATCATACCATGCAGCTTCTCAGACCACAGTGGAATGAAGCTGGAAATTAGCAACTCAGGAAACCCTAGAAAGTAAGCAAACACATGGAGACTGAACAACATGCTCCTGAATGAACACTGGGTCATTCAAGAAATCAAAAATAAATCAAAAACTTTCTGGAAGTAAAAGAGGATAACAACACAACATATCAAACTTATGGGATACAGCAAAAGCAGTATTGAAAGCAAGTTTATAGCAATAGGTGCCTATATCAAGAAATTAGAAGGCACCAAATAAATGAGCTTTCAGCACATCTCAAGGACCTAGAAAAACTGCAGCAAACCAGACCCAAATCTAGTAGGAGAAGAGAAATACTAAAATCAGAGAAGAAATTAACAGGATTGAATAAAAAAAAAACTACAAAAAATCAGCCAAGCAAGAAGCTGGTTTTTTGAAAAAATAAGGAAAACTGAAAACCCATTGGCCCAACTAACTAAAAAAAAAGAAGAGAAAAGACCCAAATCAATAAAATCAGAGATGAAAAAGGAAACGTAACAACAGACACCACAGAAATAAAAAGAATCATCAGAAATTACTGCAAGGATTTGTATGCCAGCAAACAAGAAAATGTATCAGAAATGGATAGATTCCTGGACATATGCAATCTACCTAAATTGAACCAGGTAGACATAGAAAACCTAAATAGACCCATAACTGAAACAGAAATTGAAACAGTAATAAAGGCCCTTCCAACAAAGAAAAGTCCAGGACCAGATGGATTCACTGCTGAATTCTACCAGACATTTAAAGAAAAAGTGATCCCATTTCTCCTCAAACTATTCAGAACAATTGAAAAAGAGGGAGTACTCCCAAATTCTTTCTAGGAAGCCAGCATCACCTTAATCACTAAGCCAGAGAATGATGCAGCAATGAAAGAAAATTATAGACCAATATCCCTGATGAACATAGACGCAAAAATCCTCAATAAAATAGAATACAACAACACATCAGAAAAATCATCCACCCAGACCAAGTGGGATTCATCCCTGGTATGCAGGAATGGTTCAACATTCGCAAATCAATGTGATTCACCACATTAACAGACTGCAAAAGAAAAACCATATGATCATCTCAATTGATGCAGAGAAAACATTCGATGAAATTCAACACCTTTTCATGAGGAAAACTCTAAGCAAATTAGATATAGAAGGAACATTCCTCAATATAATCTAAGCAATTTATGAAAATCCCATGGGCAGCATCCTATTGAATGGGGAAAAGTTGGAAGCATTGCCACTGAGATCTGGCACCAGACAGGGATGCCCACTCTCACCACTGCTATTCAACATAGTTCTGGAAGTTTTAGCCAGAGCCATCAGACAAGAAAAAGAAATCAAAGGAATACAAATTAAGAAGGAAGAAGTCAAACTATCCCTCTTTGCAGACGATATGATTCTTTACTTAGAGGATCCAAAGAACTCTACTAAGAGACTCTTGGATCTCATAGAGGAGTTTGGCAAAGTGGCAGGATATAAAATCAATGCACAAAAATCAACAGCCTTTGTATACACAGGCAATGCCATGGCTGAGAAAGAACTTCTAAGATCAATCCCTTTCACATAGCTAAAAAACAATCAAATACATTGGAATAAACTTAACCAAGGATGTTAAGGACCTCTACGATGATAATTACAAAACCTTAAAGAAAGAAATAGAAGAGGATACCAAAAAATGAAAAAATATTCCATGATCATGGATTGGAAGAACCAACATCATCAAAATGTCCATTCTCACAAAAGCAATTTATATATTCAATGCAATTCCAATCAGGATACCAAAGACATTCTTCTCAGATCTAGAAAAAATGATGCTGAAATTCATATGGAGGCACAAGAGACCTCGAATAGCAAAAGCAATCTTGTGCAAGAAAAACAAAGCTAGAGGCTTCACAATACCAGATTTCAGGACATATTACAGGGCAGCTATAATCAAAACAGCATGGTACTGGTACAGAAACAGATGGATAGACCAATGGAACAGAATTGAAACACCAGAAATCAACCCAAACATCTACAGCCAACTTATGTTTGATCAAGGATCTAAAACCAATTCCTGGAGCAAGGACAGTCTTTTCAATAAATGGTGCTGGGAAAACTGCATTTCCACATGCAGAAGCATGAAGCAAGACCCCTACCTTACACCTTAGACAAAAATCCACTCAGCATGGATTAAAGACCTAAATGTATGACCTGACACCATCAAGTTATTAGAGAACATTGGAGAAACCCTTCAAGATATTGGCACAGGCAAAGAGTTTCTGGAAAAGACCCGGGAGGCACAGGCAGTCAAAACCAAAATCAACTATTGGGATTGCATAAAATTGAGAAGTTTCTGTACTGCAAAAGAAACAGGAGAGTGAAGAGGCAACTGACAGAATGGGAAAAAATATTTGCAAACTATGCAACAGATAAAGGGTTAATAATCAGAATCTACAAAGAGATCAAGAACTCCACAAAAGCAAAACCAAGAAACCACTTAAGAGATGGCCCAAGGACCTCAATAGACATTTTTCAAAAGAGGAAATCCAAATGGCCCACAGGCACATAAAAATGTTCAAGATCACTAGCAATCAGGGAAATGCAAATCAAAACCACAATGAGGTTCCACCTCACCCCAGTTAGAATCGCTCACATTCAGAAATCTACCAACAACAGATGCTGGTGAGGATGTGGGGAAAAAGAGACACCAATCCACTGTTGGTGGGAATGCAAACTGGTCAAGCCACTATGGAAGTCAGTCTGGAGATTCCTCAGAAACCTGAAGATAACCCTACCATTCAACCCAGCCATCCCACTCCTTGGAATTTACCCAAAGGAATTTAAATTGGCAAACAAAAAGCAGTCTGCACCCTAATGTTTATTGCAGCACAATTCACAATAGCCAAGACCTGAAACCAACCTACATGCCCATCAACGGTAGACTGGATAAAGAAATTATGGGATATGTACTCTTTAGAATACTATACCACAGTAAGAAACAACGAAATCCAGTCATTTGCAACAAAATGGAGGAATCTGGAACACATCATGCTGAGTGAAATAAGCCAGTCCCAAAGGGACAAATACCATATGTTCTCCCTGATCAGTGACAACTGATGGAACACCAAAAAGGAAAGCTCCTGAAGTGAAATGGACACTATGAGAAATGGTGACTTCATCAGCATAGCTCTGACTGTAAATAAACAACTTAATACATTATCCCTCTTAGTAGTTTTTTTGTCTGTTCTACTTAATATGACTGGTTTAATTCTGTAATTAATACACAGTTATTCTTCAGTGTTGAAATTTAACTCAAATGTGATCCCTGTTAAACATAAGAGTGGGAATAAGAGAGGGAAGAGATGTACAATTTGGGACATGCTCAGGCTGACTTGCCCCAAATGGTAGAGTTAGAAACATACCAGGGGACTCCAATTCAATCCCATCAAGGTGGCATGTACCAATGCCATCTCACTAGTTCAAGTGATCAATTTCAGTTCACAATTGATCATAATGAAAGGACTAAGAGTCAAAGGGAGCACATAAACAAGTCTAGTACCTGCTAATACTAACCGATGGAATAAATAAAGGGGAGAGTGATCCAACATGGGAAGTGAGATACTCAGCAGACTCATAGAATGGCAGATGTCCTAAACAGCACTCTGGCCTCAGAATCAGCCCTAAAGGCATTCAGATCTGGCTGAAAAGCCCATGAGAGTATTTCAGGCATGAAAGCAAATACACTCTGGAGAAAAAAAAAAAAAAAACACAAACCTAAATGAAAGATCTCTGTGAGTGAGATCCCAGTGGAAAGAACAGGTCTTCAAAGAAGGAGGTACCTTTCTCTAAAGGGAGGAGAGAAACTCCACTTTGACTATGACCTTGTCTAAATAAGTAAGAGTTGGAGAACTCAAAAGGCTTCCGTAGCCTTGGAATCTCATGAATGGAGAATAGGGAGATTAGTGATGCCATAAACAGGTGTGTCAATTAGTAAAGTCAACAACAGGAGTCACTGTGCTCTTACTCCTCATGTAGGATCTCTGTCCTTAATGTGCTGTACATTGTGATTTAATGCTATAACGAGTACTCAAACAGTATATTTCACTTTGTGTTTCTATGGGGGTGCAAACTGTTGAAATCTTTACTTAATGTATACTAAACTGATCTTCTGTAAAAAAAAAAAAAAAGAAATTATCAATTCCCAACTTGACTCTCACTGGGATTAAACATAACAATAGTTCTGATCTGATTTCATTATCATTTAAAAAATCATCTATTATTTTTCACTTTATGTTTCTGTGTGGGAGCAAACTGTTGAAATCTTTAGTTAATGTATACTAAACTGATCTGTATATTAAGAGAATTGAAAATGAATCTTGATGTGAATGGAAGGGGAGAGGGAGTGGGAAAGGGGAGGGTTGTGTGTGGGAGGGACGGTATGGGGGAAGCCATTGTAATCCATAAGCCGTACTTTGGAAATTTATATTCATTAAATAAAAGTTAAAAAAAAAGAAAGTTACACACTAGGTGAAAATATTTGCAAATCATATACCTAAAAGATATTATATTAATAATATCTAAATATTTCTTTCAACTCAGTATACTGTAAGACAATCTTAAAAAGCATAGAAGAAATCTGTCCAACAGAAATAAAAACATAGGTTCACATAAGAACTGGGGAGATTTTTTTTTCTGGCAGTCAGAGTTGGACAGTGAGAGAGACAGAGAGAAAGGTCTTCCTTCCATTGGTTCACCCCCCAAATGGCTGCTATGGCTGGCACTGCACTGATCCAAAGCCAGGAGCCAGGTGCTTCCTCCCGGTCTCCCATGCAGGTGCAGGGCCCAAGCACTTGGGCCATCTTCCACTGCCTTCCTGGGGCACAGCAGAGAGCTGGACTGGAAGAGGAGCAACCGCGACAGAATTTGGCGCTCCAACCAGGACTAGAACCTGGAGTACCAGCGCCGCAGGAGAAGGATTAGCCTAGTGAGCCATGGCGCCAGCTGGAGATGTGTTTTTGATAATATTATTCATAATAATAAAATCTGAAAGCAATTTAAGGTCTATTCAGGTAGATGAATAAATCAAATGGGTATATTTGTGCAGTGGAATTCTATTCAGCAATAACAACCTAGATACTTGATACATGCCACAGCATGGGTGAAGCTCAAAATGATTATGCTAAATTAAAGAAGCTAGTCTTTTTTTAAACTAGAAACCTTTTATTTAAGGTATAGAAACTTCATGCATTTCATATATACAAATTAAGGATCATAGTGATTCATTCTTCCCACCCCACCCTCCCTCCCACCTTCTTCCTGCTATCCTTCTTCCTCCTCCCTCTTCTATTCCCATTATTATTTTTCACTAAGATCTATTTTTAATTATCTTTATGCACCTAATTTTTAAAAAAATTTTATTTGACAGATAGAGTTAGACAGTGAGAGAGAGACACACACACACAGAGAGAGAAGTCTTCCTTCTGTTGGTTCACTCCCCAAATGGCCACCATGGCTGGTGCTGCACCGATCCGAAGCCAGGCACTTCCTCCTGGTCTCCCATGTGGGTGCTGGGCCCGGGCACTTGGGCCATTTTCCACTGCCCTCCAGGGCCCCAGCAGAGAGCTGGACTGGAAGAGGAGCAACCAGGACTAGAACCTGGTGCCCATATAGGATGCCGGCACTGTAGGCAGAGGATTAACCAAATGAGCCACAGCGCCAGCCCTATACACCTATGATTAACCTTACATTAAGTTAAAGAGTTCAACGAATAGTATGCAAAAGAAGTCTGTTCCTCAATTGTTGAGACAAGGGCTGTTCAAAGTCATCACATCTCAAAGTGCCAAATTCAGTTCTATAGATTACATTTTAGGTACTCTATTATATTAGTTACCACAGATTAGGGAGAACATATGGTATTTGCCTTCTTGGGACTGGCTTATTTCACTAAGTGTAATGGTTTCCAGTTGAATCCATTTTGTTGCAAATGACAGGATTCCCTTTTTTTTAATTGCTGTGTAGTATTCCATGGTGTAATATACCGTAATTTATTCAGTCTTCAACTGATAGACATCTGGATTGATTCTATATCTTAGCTATTGTGAATTGAGCGGCAATAAATATGGGGGTACAGATAAAAAAAAAGAAATAGATCAACAGGACAGAAGATCAACAAGGAAACAGCAGATTTAATTAACACTATTGCCCAAATGGATCTAACAGATATCTACAGAACTTTCAATCCTACATTTAAAGATTTTACATTATTCTCAGCAGTGCATGGAACCTTCTCTAGGATTGATCACATACTAGGCCATAAAGCAAGTCTCAGCAAATTCAAAAGCATTAGAATCATACCATGCAGCTTCTCAGACCACAGCGGAATGAAGCTGGAAATTAGCAACTCAGGAAACCCTAGAGAGTATGCAAACACATGGAGACGGAACAACATGCTCCTGAATGAATAGTGGGTTATTCAAGAAATCAAAAATAAATCAAAAACTTTCTGTAAGTAAATGAGGATAACAACACAACATATCAAAACTTATGGGATACGGCAAAAGCAGTGTTGAGAGGCAAGTTTATAGCAATAGGTGCCTATATCAAGAAATTGGAAAGGCACCAAATAAATGAGCTTTCACTGCATCTCAAGGACCTAGAAAATCTGCAACAAACCAGACCCAAATCTAGTAGGAGAAGAGAAATAATTTAAATCAGAGAAGAAATCAACAGGATTGAATCCAAAAAAATACTACAAAAAATCAACCAAGAGAAGAACTGGTTTCTGAAAAAATGAATAAAATTGAAAACCCATTGTCCCAACTAACTAAAAAAAAAGAAGAGAAAAGACCCAAATCAATAAAATCAGAGATGAAAAAGGAAATGTAACAACGGACACCACAGAAATAAAAAGAATCATCAGAAATTACTACAAGGACTTGTATGCCAGCAAACAAGAAAATCTATCAGAAATGGATAGATTCCTGGACACATGCAATCTACCTAAATTGAACCAGGAAGACATAGAAAACCTAAATAGACCCATAACTGAAACAGAAATTGAAACAGTAATAAAGGCCCTCCCAACAAAGAAAAGCCCAGGACAAGATGGATTCACTGCTGAATTCTACCAGACATTTACAGAAGAACTAACTCCAATTCTTCTCAAACTATTCAGAACAATTGAAAAGGAGGGAATCCTCCCAAATTCTTTCTATGAAGCCAGCATCACCTTAATCTCTAAGCCAGAGAAAGATGCAGCATTGAAAGAGAATTATAGACCAATATCCCTGATGGACATAGAAGCAAAAATCCTCAATAAAATTCTTGCCAATAGAATATAACAACACATCAGAAAGATTATCCATCCAGACCAGGTGGGATTCATCCCTGGTATGCAGGGATGGTTCAACATTCGCAAATCAATCAATGTGATTCACCACATTAACAGACTGCAAAAGAAAAACCATATGATCATCTCAATAGATGCAGAGAAAGCGTTCGATGAAATTCAACACCCTTTCATGAGGAAAACTCTAAGCAAATTGGGTATAGAAGGAACATTCCTCAATATAATCAAAGCAATTTAAGAAAAACCCATGGCCAGCATCCTATTGAATGGGGAAAAGTTGGAAGCATTTCCACTGAAATCTGGCACCAGGCAGGGATGCCCGCTCTCACCACTGCTATTCAACATAGTTCTGGAAGTTTTAGCCAGAGCCATCAGACAAGAAAAAGAAATCAAAGGAATACAAATTAAGAAGGAAGAAGTCAAACTATCCCTCTTTGCAGACGATATGATTCTTTACTTAGAGGATCCAAAGAACTGTACTAGAGACTCTTGGATCTCATAGAGGAGTTTGGCAAAGAAGCAGGATATAAAATCAATGCAAAAAAATCAACAGCCTTTGTATATACAGGCAATGCCATGGCTGAGAAAGAACTGCTAAGATCAATCTCATTCACAATAACTACAAAAACTATCAAATACCTTCAAATAAACTTAACTAAGGATGTTAAAGATCTCTACGATGATAATTACAAAACCTTAAAGAAAGAAATAGAAGAGGATACCAAAAAATGGAAAAATATTCCATGATCATGGGTTGGAAGATTCAGTATCGTCAAAATGTCCATTCTCACAAAAGCAATTTATAGATTCAATGCAATTCCAATCAGGATACCAAAGACATTCTTCTCAGATCTAGAAAAAAATGATGCTGAAATTCATATGGAGATGCAGGAGACCTCAAATAACTAAAGCAATTTTGTACAGCAAAAACAAAGCCGCAGGCATCACAATACCAGATTTCAGACATACTACAGGGCAGTTGTAATCAAAACAGCATGGTACTGGTACAGAAACAGATGGATAGACCAATGGAACAGAATTGAAACACCAGAAATCAACCCAAACATCTACAGCCAACTTACATTTGATCAAGGATCTAAAACCAATCCCTGCAATAAGGACAGTCTATTCAATAAATGGTGCTGGGAAAACTGGATTTCCACGTGCAGAAGCATGAAGCAAGACCCCTACCTTACACCTTAGACAAAAATCCACTCAGCATGGATTAAAGACCTAAATCTATGACTTGACACCATCAAGTTATTAGAGAACACTGGAGAAGCCCTGCAAGATATTGGCACAGGCAAAGAGTTTCTGGAAAAGTCCCTAGAGGTGTAGACAGTCAAAGCCAAAATTAACATTTGGGATTGCATCAAATTGAGAAGTTTCTGTAGTGCAAAAGAAACAGTCAGGAGAGTGAAGAGGCAACGGACAGAATGGAAAAAATATTTGCAAGCTATGCTACAGATAAAGGATTAATAACCAGAATCTACAAAGAGATCAAGAAACTCCACAAAAACAAAACCAACAACCCACTTAAGAGATGGCCCAAGGACCTCAATAGACATTTTTCAAAAGAGGAAATCCAAAGGGCCAACAGGCACATAAAAATGTGTTCAAGATCACTAGCAATCAGGGAAATGCAAATCAAAACCACAATGAGGTTTCACCTCACCCCAGTTAGAATTTTTCACATTCAGAAATCTACCAACAAAAGATTCTGGTGAGGATGTGGGGAAAAAGAGACACTAATCCACTGTTGGTGGGAATGTAAACAGGTAAAGCCACTATGGAAGTCAGTCTGGAGATTCCTCAGAAACCTGAATATAACCCTACCATTCAACTCAGCCAACCCACTCCTTGGAATTTACGCAAAGGAAATTAAATTGGCTAATAAAAAAGCTGTCTGCACCTTAATGTTTATTGTAGCTCAATTCACAATAGCTAAGACCTGGAATCAACCTAAATGCCCATCAACAGTAGACTGGATAAAGAAATTATGGGATATGTACTCTGCAGAATACTATACAGCAGAGAAAAACAATGAAATCTCGTCATTTGCAACAAAATGGAGGAATCTGGAAAACATGCTGAATGAAATAAGCCAGTCCAAATGGACAAATATCATATGTTCTCCCTGATCGGTGACAACTATCCGAGCACCAAAAAGGAAACCTGTTGAAGTGAAATGGACACTATGAGAAATGGTGACTTGATCAGTCCTTGCTCTGACTGTTGATAAACAACTTAATACTTTATCCCTCCTAGTATTATTTTTGTTTGTTCTATTTAATACTATTGGTTTAATTCTGTAATTGATACACAGTTAGTCTTAAGTGTTGAAACTTAACTGAAAAGTGATCCCTGTTAAAATATAAGAATGGGAATAAGAGAGGAAAGAGATGTACAATTTGGGACATGCTCAAGCTGACTTGCCCCAAACAGTAGAGTTAGAAACATGCCAGGGGATTCCAATTCAATCACATCAAGGTGGCATGTACCAATGCCATCTCACTAGTCCAAGTGATCAATTTCAGTTCACAATTGATCATAATGATAGGACTAAGAGTCAAAGGGATCACATAAACAAGACTAGTGTCTGAAAATACTAACCGATAGAATAAAAAAGTGAGAGAACCATCCAACATGGGAAGGGGGGTACACAGCAGACTCATAGAATGGCAGATGTGCTAAACAGCACTCTGGCCTCAGAATCAGCCCTTAAAGCATTCGGATCTGGCTGAAAAGCCCATGATAGTATTTCAGGCATGGAAAACAAAGACACTCTGGCAAAAAAAAAAAAATTGACCTAAATGAAAGATCTCCACGAGTGAGATCCTAGTGGAAAGAACAGGTCATCAAAGGAGGTACCTTTCTCTGAAGGGAGGAGAGAACTTCCACTTTGACTATGAACTTGTCTAAATATGATCAGAATCAGTGAACTCAAAGGCTTGCATAGCCTTGGCAACACATGACAAGAGCCTAGGGTGATTACTGATGCCATAAACAAGAGTGTCAATTTGTTGAGTCAACAACAGGAGTCACTGTGCTCTTACTCCTCATGTAGGATCTCTGTCTTTAATGTGCTGTACATTGTGATTTAATGCTATAATGAGTACTCAAACAGTATATTTCACTTTGTGTTTCTATGTGGGTGCAAACTGTTGAAATCTTTACTTAATGTATACTAAACTGACCTTCTCTATATAAAGATAATTGAAAATGAATCTTGATGTGAATGGAATGGGAGAGGGAGCAGGAGAGGGGAGGGTTGCAGGTGGGAGGGACGTTATGGGGGGGAAGCCATTGTAATCCATAAGCTGTACTTTGGAAATTCATATTCATTAAATAAAAGTTAAAAAAAAGAAAATAGATATCAGTGTAAAGTAGGAATGGAAATTGGAGAGGAAGGAGGAAGAAGGATGTGGAGATTCACAATGTTCCTAAGGTTGTATTTATGAAATGTTTGAAGTTTAGATACCTTAAATAAAAGTGTTCTGGGGAAATAAAAGAAAAAATTCATTTTGGCTATGAAATAAAAATAAATTAAAGGAAAGTAAACTGTCTGTGTGTATCATTTTGGCTGAAAATACAATGTTTTGCCATACTTAGTTTTAAATCTTTGTGGAATAAATTATTAAGAACTACATGGTAGCTTTGGGATCCACAAGGAGAGAAGGCCTATACTTCTGGGAATGGAGAGACCCTACCCGCACTTCTGGGAAAGAAAAGTCCTTGTGAAGGTCCACCGGTTGCCTAAAGGTCAACCCACGAGGATCAGACCTGCCTCAACCTTTAACCTCTATGCCCTATATCTATAAAAGGAGCCCTTCCAACCTCTGACGCTCTGTTGGGGCTGGGAAACCTTGCCCAGGGGCGGAATCCCAATAAAAGCTTGTGAATTAATTGATTCGTCTGCCTGGGAAGGTTTGTTATGTGCCAGAAACCTTCCACTGCACACTACCATAGCATGAATGTTCAAAAGTTATTTTAAAATTTGCTACATATAAGAGAAGTTGAACATTTTTCATTGGATTCTCATTTACATCCCCTGCCTATATTCCTGCAGAACTATGGTCTTCTTTCTTGGTATTTGTTGAACACGTTATGTAGTGCAGCATTAAGCCTTTGAGTCAAATGCAAACTAAAACTATACTATCTCAAAATAACAAATAAAATATTACTAGGTTGAGCAATAAAATGAATCAATAAAATTGTAAAACAGAATGATAAAAATCTGTAAGATGGAAAGTTATACAGTTTGAAAAAGAAATAAATGATGCCTGCTGCAATGTGGATGGGTTTGAAGCCAGACTCCTATGTTACATATTGATCAGAATTATTCAGAAAAGGTAAGCTCAGAGAAACTAAAGAAGATGATTGCTTGCATGATATGAGTTTGAAACTGACTTCTTATTGCATAAAGAAATTTTTATAGGGTGATGAAAATGTCTTCAATCCACTTAGAGAAGACTATTGCACGAATGTGTGAACATACTATGCACAATCTGAATGTTCAATATGAATATGCATGTACTTAAATGCTTTTGACTTATCCAGTTTAAAATTGGTTCATCTTAGCTATGAGAATTTCACATTAATAAAAACAACATTGTGTCGCATGTGCAAGTGAAAAAATAAAACTTAAAACAAAGACAAAAACAAAAACCAATATATTGATGAAAGAACATACAGTTAATGATTCGGTGCCATGTTTAAATGAATATTCCATATATGTTTGATAAAGACATCATTTCAAAATAGCTCAACAATGAGAATTTATTAAGATATTTTGGGCAACACAATATCTCTACAGAGGAACACTGTATGACCAAGCACCTCCCGTGTCTGGAAAAGGAATCTCACTTAAATGACAATGTCAACAAAGAGATGTCAAGCACTCAATAGCCAGGGCAAACAGAACATAAAGCTTGTATAATTAGATGTCTTAGCAAATATGAACAATTACATTGTCTGTACATTGATAAAAAATATAAATTAATTCAGTCTCCACCATTTCAGGGATAGCCTTTTAATATAAAATAACATTGTCGTTGTAGCCTGGATGAAAATTTACATCATAATTTATTTTTACTCAATATAAAATTTTTCTCTAAAATCCATTACTAACTCTGAGAGGGAGAGAAACACAACCCCATGCCTGTCCTGGACTGAGGCTACAACCAACAACAGGCAGTCAGACCCCAGTTTTTCACATAGGTGGCCAGGACCAAGTTAACATGAAGATTCAACCCTTCCTTCCAGGGTCCCCAGGAGTCAGACGTCCATGTCAGGAGCCAAAGCCAAAGGTAGAAATTTATGCCATGCACTCAGAATGCTAGGATAATGTCCAATACAATAAGTTTTTAAAGGAAAAATCAATTTTAGTTCCCCCCTATTTCTGGAATGCTATTTCAGAGTGGATTCTTGGTACTAAACTCTAAATATATGATAATAAAACAAGTGGAAAAAATTTAGAATCCTTTAGAACTTGCTTTTTTCTTTAAGCCTTTCAAAGTGTTCTTCTCAGGTCTAATAAGAATAACATAGCACTTGGGAAAAAAGATGCAGCCTAGGAGCCCTGCACTGGAGGCCAAGATGGAGAAGACCTCCACGGCCACCATGACCTTCCCCTTGGTGCTGTGGTAGACAGGCAGGAAGGTCACCCAGACACTGCAGAACACCAGCATGCTGAACGTCAGGAACTTGGCTTCATTGAAGGTGTCAGGCAGATTCCTGGCTAGGAAAGCTACAGTGAAGCTGGCCAAGGCCAAGGAGCCCAGGTAGCCCAGGACACAGTAGAAGGCAGTGGCCGAGCCCTTGTTGCACACCAGGATGATGTGGTCAAGCTCAGAGTGTGTATCTAACTCAATAAAAGGAGGATAGGTTCCCAACCAGATGCCACAGAGAGCCAGTTGGATCAAGGAGCGGATGGGAATAACAGAGTTATATATGCCTGATACCAGCAATCTCCTCATTGTTCTTCCAGGTTTTGTAACCTTGAAGGCCAGAATCACAGTGATGGTCTTGGCCAGCACAGTGGAAAGAGCCACTGTGAACACAAGGCCAAATGCTATTTGTTGCAGGAGGCAGGTGGCTGTGTTGGGACGGCCAAGGAAGAGTAAGGAGCAGAGGAAGCACAGGAGGAGGGTGATAAGCAGGATGTAGCTGAGGGTCCTGTTATTGGCCTTGACAATGGGAGTGTCTCGGTGCTTCACAAAGACCCAGAGGACTGCAGCTGTGAGGACAGAGAAGCACAGAGCCATGCAGGCCAGAGCCATCCCCAGGGATTCTTCAAAGGCTAAGAAGGTCACCAGTTTAGCGAGGCAGCGACTTCTTTCCTGGTTTGGGTACTCATCGTCAACACTGCATGCACTGCTTTGCATCTGATGAAGGAGAAATACTGAATTTTTACTTTGCAGAAATTTTGAATTTTTTCCTATTGTCAAAAATGGTCAACTCTGCAATGCCAGTGGGAGCTTGTGATGTATACCAGGGCACACCCAATCAGGTTTCTGCATTGCTGACCAGGGAGCATGCCCATCGGCAGATTGGAATAAACTCATTCAAACAACACCTTCAGGAGATGGGGGCTCGGTTAACTCATCCTGTGACACAGTGCTGTTCCCACGAGCATGGATGCTTTCCAGACTTTGTCTGTACTATCTCCTAAGTCAGCCTCATGTCACATCCTGTATCTCCATGCTTCAGACACAGAAATAAATAACCCAAACCTCACAAGATAAACTTACCATCATCAATACTCCAATTGCTAGCATTTCCTGACTGCATACTACTTGATATCTGCAGAAAAAGTCTTTTCTCATTTTATATTTTTATTTCCTTGAGAACCTTATTTCAATTTTAATGTAATCTTGAGGTGCATTTTATCAAGTAAGCAATATTTGGATTTGAACAGAGGTGTTTTTTATAAATAAAGAAATTTGAGTGCAATTGATAATTTATCAAGTTATTGATTGAGAAATTAGATATTTTTCAAGTTAGTACATAGTATAAATTAATTTCAAAATGAATTTATTAATATATTACATTCTCAGGGTCACAATTGCATGATAATTACTATAACATAATTCTCACCAATTCTCATGTTAGTATGATATTAATAAAAGCAAAAGAGCTAACATTCCATTCATTGGTACCATTTTAAGATACTTCCTTTTCTCCACCTCACCTCTACCTTCCTCCGTCCCTCCCTCCTTTCCTTTCTTTTTTCTCTTTTCCTTTCTTCTTTTCTTCTTTTTCTTAATTCCTTCCTTCATTTCTTCCTTTTTATTTTTTGAAATAGCATATTTTTAATTTACATTATAGTCAAAGGCTTAAAACTCCACTAAATCAAGAATTCAACAAGTAAAAATTAATAAGACTATAGTTCAGTGGGAATGGAGGCAAAGGCTATAAACAATAACCAAAACAAAGTGTCCATTTCACTTATACATATTAAATTTTAAAATAATCGTAGAAACTCTGAGTAATTTTTTATTTTGTATTTTTTGAACTTTTCACTCATTTTCATGAAATCATGGCTTGTTACCCCATTGTTCTTGTGGATGGTGGGGAAAAACGTCAGCTCTGGACACCATGTTGTCTCTCTTGAAATAACACTTCAGTGCCAGTACGGCAAGAAATAAGTCATAGAGACAAGTCAATGAATGGACATATCTCTTTTTTAGTTAAATACAGAAGATGGGCTCCGGCGCTGTGGCATAGCAGGTAAAGCTGCCTCCTGCAATGCCAGCATCCCATATGGGCCCCGGTTCAAGTCCTGGCTGCTCCACTTCCAATCCAGCACTTGGTTATGGCCTGGGGAAGCAATAGAGAGTGGTCCAAGTCCTTGGTTGGGCCCCTGCATCCACATGAGAGACCCAGAAGAAGCTCCTGGATCCTGGCTTTGGATCAGTGCCACCCTGGCTATAGGGGCCAAATGGAGAGTGAACCGACAGATGGAAGAATCTCTCTCTCTCTCTCTCTCTCTCTCTCTCTCTCTCTCTCTGCCTCTCCTTTTCTCTGTGTCAATTTGATTTTCAAATAAATAAATCATAAAAAATACAGATGATGATATTGGGGTCTGGCTATACTTGTCATAAGGTTTTGATTTAGGTTTTGTATATGATACTTCTTCAATCATACAAGATCCCAATGTAATTTAGAGTAAATCTTTCTGGATTTCTTATCTTGAAGTACTCATTCCTCCTCTTGGGGTCTCCAGAGGCTCTGTCTTCAATCTCAGATACTTTACACAGTATTTGCACATACAAGCAAGTATTGTTTTACAACATGGTTCCAGAATTAGTTTTTTTTAATTCTTTTTACTTGTTATTGAATTTTTGTTAAAAAAAAAAGCATAGGTTAACTCTGTTCTGTTATCTTCTCCATGTCCAAAACTATTTATTTCCTCTAGGAAATGAATAAAGCCAGATGGTTGCTACTGCTAACACAATGGCAATTGAGATGCTCTTTTGGAGGTAATCAAATCATTACTAGGTCTATTTCTAATATTTTGAAAAAAAGAAATTATTTCTCAATGAGACCTTGCATAGTTTTTACATTCTCGGTACATTTTGTTTGATAGGTAATTCTTTTTATGTTTGTCTTGTTCAAACATTTTTAGTGAGTATGCCAAACTTCATATTATAGAAGGATGTGATATTCATACTTCACCTTGAATTTTTCCTTTAATAAATTCTAGAAATCTAAATGTAACTGTGGTACTAATTAGACATCCTTAATACCATGCACAAGATTAATGAAAGTGCAGGAAGAAATATGGTATTTCCATGATGACATACAAGCGCTTGCTCTGTGCTTATCATGTGTTTGTAAAGATGAATTGGTTTCATGATCTACAGGCACCAATAGAAAGTCTTGATTATTATACTTCCTGAATTTCTCAGCTGCAATATAGCAGGTTCCACCTGCAAATCTCAGATGATGACTCATCTAATGTGTTGTGATGTCTTTTAGCATCAGTGCTAAAGTTGACTTTCTAGAATGAGCACCACCAGACAACAGCTTAAACATAAAGAAATAGCTGTAGTGATCATAAATTGATATATTGAATTAACAAGTACATATGTGCATAGAAAAAATGATGCACTAAAAATTCACTGGGTCCTACTGAAACTCTTTGGTTTCCCTTTTGTGGAGAATTAATTAGGACCATAAATTATGGATTGGAAATTTTCTACCTGTCTGATTGGCAATTTCTCTCTCGGGACACAAAACACAAGTATAGCAGCAGATAGGTCTTCCTTCCTGTGACATTTTCCTGAATCCAGGACCACAGCTCTGGCTACACACAGATCGAGGAGTCTGAAGGAAAAAGAGAAGCATGATCATGGTTTGGTTTATTATCAGCCACCGTGAAGGATGTCAGTAGAGCCCTCCTCACTACATAACACCTTGGTCTTCAATTGAAAGTCACAACTATATCCCCTCCTCCTTTACCTGTGGTCAATACCTAGACATCCATTTCAGTATTTCAACTATTACCACTCCTGTTTCACTGACCCTGATTCCCAAGGATTACAAAGGAACCTGATCATTTCACACTTAATCTCCTCACAAGACTACTCACGGATCTCTCTATGGGTATTCCTTGTCAAAAGAGAATCACACCACTTTGAATGCAACAGGCCATTCTATCATCTCTTCATTGATAAGTAAGCTTTGTTCATGTGGATTCTTGGAGGAAAACTCTCCAATTTTAATAAGCAAACGAAGACCACTAGGAAAATTCACAACGTTCTGGATATAGTAATGCACCATGTGGTTTCTTGTTTCATGGAAGGATACATCATCTCCAGCGCTGTTTGTAAATTGGATTTTCCTAAGAAATGGATGGAGCTGGAGGACAGATATAATCGAAATACAGAGCACATCCAAATTAGTTGTTGGAAGTCAGATGCTCTAAACAAGCCCTCTTTCTTGTCTTCTGCATTCATTTTTTCCATTTGGTAGAACATTAGTTTTCTTTGGATGGTTAAACATCTCCTGGGTTCAGGTACTCCTCTGCTCCCTCAACAAAACATCAAAGAGTGATTGTCCCCAATCAGAAAACTATAGTTTTTGGTCCAGAGGTTGACTGGAGCATAGGCTCTATTGCAGCCTTGGTCATGAAAGATTGGTTGGGGCTTTGTGGAATCTAACTTCACTGTTACTAGTTTGGAACCACATAGATGGCTACTGAAATAACTTGATAGGTGTTGTGATATATCACAAGTGTGCATCTACATAAGTTCTTCATAAGGTTCAAAATATAGTTGATGATTAGTGTATTTTGGTTGGGGAAAAATTAGAGATTTATGCATGATCGTTTCATAAGATATTTTCCATCAAGAGACTCAAGACAACTGGTAACACCTCAGAGGTCCATATTTATAAATATGTACATTATGTACATTACATATATCAGCGATATGTCTTATACCTTATAAGGTATACCTTAACACAGGTTGAATGTGGTACAACATGGTGTTCTTCCTTTCTTTGGTTTTGGGTCACTTATTGTGATGACTGTGACTATCTTTGACATATCAGGAAGTATGGTATGACTAAAGGCAAAATTTCAAATCTTTGAAAGCTTATTATGTTTTATATAGTATGTGTTAACCTTGGACCTTCTAGATCACAACACACCTGCTATGGGATACAACTAAGTTCTTATTTTTTAAACAGTTTTCACTTAATTTTTAAGTAATGTAGAGGACAAAATTCACAAATAATTCAAAATTATATCTATGGAAGCCTTCTTGAAAAATTCATTTTCTTTACCAAGGTTTGACTCTAATCATGTGGATTATAAAATATGCTTCTTATGAGTAAAATATAATTAATTTATGAAGTAAACTTTCTCATGTTAATTTTTGCATATACATTTTACCTTTTCTACATATCACACTTATTTAATTTATTCTGCAAATTTATGAATGTATTTGTCCTTTGCATACACAAACAGAAGTTCCTAAATACATTCTATATATAGGGAATGGATTATGTAAGCTAGGGTTAAAACCCAGACAGATTCATTTGTAATCCAGAGGGCATATCCTGTGCTTACGTGCATCCTCAGTAGTCTCATGTGTAAGAAATGGGACTACAGTCCATGCTCCCTGATTGCTGCAGAGTTTGTAAGGACAATTGGTCTAACATGCTTTATTTCCCATCCATTTCCTATCATGTTTAGGATATTATGTGAAATCCATGTCTATTTTCACAAAAAGTATCTTATCTCATTAAGGGCTGAGGCCACAGATTATACAGAATTATAGATCAATTTATTAATCAATAATTAATTATTGATCTAAAATCAATTATATAATAGTTAATTATTGATATAATAATTAATTGTGTACTATATTATATAATTACATAATGTATATAATTAATTTATATTATGTATAATTAATCAATTATAGATTTGATCAATATTTGCAACAAAATACATGGAATTGAAGATCACTATGCTGAGTGAGATACTGCAGGCCCAGGAAGGAAACATCAGATGTTTTTCTGATTTGTTCAAGTTAATATACAGAGTACAAACACTGTGATGATATCCTAGCATGTTGTTTCCATGAAGCATGCCATGTATATGATATATACCCTAATTTCCCTTTATTAGGAACATTGTCATTAATCCCTCACCTTTTTAAATTAATAGTCCTATTCCAAGAAAAAGCTGTATATATGAATATATATAAATATCTACATGTGATGTACACGTAGCAGGATGCCAAAATTGTTAAATTTTACAAATGAAAAATGAATAGAAATGAAAAATAATTGGTCAATATGTCTTTTTTGGCTTTATATAAATTCCAAAGAATATTAGGGAATGACAACTTTTTATCTGTTGTTTACTCATGTGTTTCATTGTATACTTTACAGTATTTCAGCCAGCATTAGAAACTTTCCTAATATGATTTCTGATTAGAAAGTAAACATTCAAAATCTACAGTGACTGAAATTTCCAGCCAAAGCCAACAATCACAGATATACCACTAACCAAAAGAAAGAGCCCACATTCTTTTGTACCTAATCTCTCTGAACTTGAGATGAAAAGCAGGGTCATGATGCTGTACCTCAATAAAACATCTCTAGATTCCATCAAGTGGCCAGTGCTTGTTCTGTTCTAAGGGAGGTTTACCTGCCAGGGAAGAATCATGGGCTGGGCTGCTTCTCCTGGAGATCCCATTTCTACTTTCTCCAAAAGCATTTTATGGAGGACATGAGCCACTGTGTAGACAGCATTGTAGACTAAATAGCTGGAGTCAGATATGGTCAACAGGTCAATATGTCCTGGAAGAAACTCTAAGGAAGTATTTCGTGAGCAGGTTCCAATACGTCCACAAAATGACCCTGCAAGTGAGCAGTCCAGATGGAAAAGCCATAATTTACTAAAGTAAAAGTCTTCTGGGTAGTGGGAAGGGTTTGCCATCTTGACAAAATGTTGGAGGCCAGGGATTTCTTCCTTGTGGGGTGAAAATGAGAAGCCTCCATGTAGAGAGTGCAACATGTGGTTTGTCTCAGACATAACAAGATCCCACTTTGATGTCAAGATCCACACCTTCCCCATGGTTAAAAAGGACCTCACTGAAATATCCACACTGATGAGACCTCTTACATCACCATAGAGTATATGCACATTTGCAGATGAAGCTCTGATGCTACTCATGAAAGTGAGATCACTATCCCCATACAACTTCTTTGTGACAGGGAGCTTCACTGTAAAGGCCACACAGATACTTTTCTTGAGCATCTCTGCTTCAAAGTACTGAAGGAACTGCTCTCCCTTCATGTCATCAGACACAAAGAGAGCCACCCACATCCAGCCAAAATGCAGCAACAAGGAGATCATTCCATGGCCCAAAGAGCTGTCACTGGTGGCCATCTGATAGAGTGAGGGAAACTGGTCCTTATCATTTAGCATGGGATCAAAAGGGCCATAGGTGAGCTGAAAGCAAAGAAAAACATGATCACATTTTTGTGAGATTTGTCTTATCTCACTTGGAAGTGAGTGAAAAAAAATCTCCCCAAGGTGAGCTTTAAGTAGGTTACTATTGTGTGAAAAGAAAAAGTGCAGTGAGATGAAAAATCTTGCTATATTGACCACAGAGAAGACCATGCTTCACATGCACATTACTTTAGGTTAATAAATGTGACTCCTCATCCTTAGCTTTAAGGAAAATCTGTCAGTTTCTGTATGCTCTTCATGTCCTGCAGTGGGGACTGAGGAATAAGAAACTTTGGATGCTGCTTCACCCAGCCAGTGGTCTTTCCCACATCCTTGCCCAGGGTGACTGGTGGAGCAGAGCCACCTTCTCCATGGTAGATAACTTTAGACAGAAATCTCTACTGTGTTGATCTCTTGGTATTTGGTGTACACGGATTACCACAGGAATCCTGCATTGTCTCCAAGAATACAATTACCAACCCTCTTTGATTTGGGGCAAAATAATTTTTCCAAAACAGAAACTTCCACTCACCATGTGGCCTATGTTTGGCAGGCACATTTTCTTGTGTAGTGTGTCCCTGGGGAAGTATTTTTTAGATACTGGTGCAGACCTAGGGAGGAAGTGATAATGTCTCAAGTCATTGGGTCATGGAATTCATGTGGAATGACTTCCTGGTTCTACACATCTGCTCTGGCAGACTCAGCCCAACATCATGGCAGACATTTGGTGAGCAAACCAGCAGAGCTGGTTATATTGGAGCCCCTTGTCTGACTGGCTGCTTCGCTGTCTCCTGAAGATTGGATTCAATGTCCACATGTTTGATATGTAGAGTTGTATATGGCATGGCCACTGAGAATGTGAAAAAAATCAATCTGTGTGCTTGTGACTAATTAGGATTGAAAACATGATTGGTTGAGCTCCAGTATAACTGGATATGAGTCTCAACACTCCATGGTGGAGCCAGCCTTGTGGCACTGTGTGTTAGCCTATCAATGATGATACCAGCATCCAATTTTAAATTGTCAGTTCAAGTCCTGGCTAATATGCTTCCGATCTACTTGCCTGCCAATGTGCCTGAGCATTCAGCAATGTGTTACACAAGTACTAGGCCCCTTTCTACCATGTGGAATAACTGGAAGGAGATAGTGGCTGCTGGCTGCTGGCTGCTGGCTGCTAGCTGCTGGCTGGCTCAGATCTAGCTGTTGTGGGAGTTTGGGGAGTGACCCTGTGGAATAGGAGATCCACCCCACCTCTGTGTGTATGTGTATGTGCCTTTCCTTCTTTCTCTATTGCTTTGCCATTTAGATAAACACATATAGAAGTCTTTTTAAAAATAATTTTTCACTGTTACACTCAGTGTTTTCCCAAAGAGAACCAAGAGGTAGATCCCCATATCCATTAGTCCTAGATCTCTGGGTGCCACCTGAGACAGTGCTGTCCTAGGATGGGGCATGTCTGTGTGCTGTGGACATTTTTTATGAGGCATAGAGGTGTGACTATTAGATAGTCAATGCTTCCAGCAGGTGGGAGATGGTTACACAGGCCCTAGACAGGAATATTAAGAATATGGTCAGCCGGCGCTGTGGCTCACTAGGCTAAACCTCCACCTTGCAGCACCAGCACACTGGATTCTAGTCCAGGTTGGGGCACTGGATTCTGTCCCAGTTGCCCCTCTTCCAGGCTAGCTCTCTGCTGTGGCCAGGGAGTGCAGTGGAGGATGGCCCAAGTGCTTGGGCCCTGCACCCCATGGGAGACCAGGATAAGCACCTGGCTCCTGCCATCAGATCAGTGCGGTGCGCCGGCCGCAGTGCACTGGCTGCAGCGGCCTTTGGAGGGTGAACCAATGGCAAAGGAAGACCTTTCTCTCTCTCTCTCTCTCTGTCCACTCTGCCTGTTAAAAAAAAGGAAATATGGTCAACATACGCTGCTATTTGCCTTTATTCCTTATCCTTCCCTTGTTAATAATCTCATGTCCCTGAAAAATCCATGGGATCTCTCCTATACCACGGTGGAATATGCACACTCGGCTGCCCCATTTCCATTTTTCAGAGGTGAGAGAATGGTGTTGGAGGAGATTCAACTATTGTTCTCCAAATTCACAACTCATTTACCTGTGGGGTTTTGTAGAGCTCCAAAAGTGTTCCAAATTCAATGGACAATGCTGATGTGGTTCCAGCAATGATGGCAACATGTCTTCCTTGTTCATGGCAGCTGTAGTTAGGAAAAGCCAGATTCATCCCAGCCAACCAATACACTAAACTCAATAAGGTATACTGTTCACTGGCAAAGGCATTGAAGAATTTGAAACCCAGGGTCAGGTTGGGGAGTAGCTGGGGGTCCTTATTGATCTCCTGGATGGCAAAGCGGAAGGCCAGCACGTATTGGTAGCTCTTCCACAGCCACCTAAAAAGAGGGGCAGCATCAGGGAGAAGGTTCAGAGCATGGATTTCAGAGCAACAACACAGCCATGCCCTGAAGCAGCAATGGTCAGACTCAGGCTTCCACTCAGTTGTGCCACAGCTCTTGCACATGGAGGAGGTGTGAGGGAGGTTCCAAGGGCTCTAGAAGATCCTGGCAAGGTCCTTGGACTCCTCTGAAGCAAACCATGTCTATGATCACTCTCACCTTCATGAACCCTCTAGGGAATCTTTGATGTGTTCAACCTAAGACAACACCCAGGAGCAAGCATTTCTGTTTTCAGTAATTTCTGGAGTAGGCTGAATACCACCTGACTCATCTGTTGTCCAAAATTTTAGAACATTCTCAGGGCCACCTGAGCTGTTTTTCCCTAGTCCTCACTTTAATTTTCTACTCTAATATTTTGCTTTGCTCAAATCAGATTTAACATTTTGTTTTCCTTGAATGTAAACATTTGACTCCTGAAATCTGTCAGATAATTGCTGATGATTGCTTAGTTTCCATTTATTTTTTTCTCTATTGAATTCACATTTGTCATTTCATATTTTACACTTGCATGTTGCCTCCTGTTTTCTATATATGTTCTTAAAATTGTTATTAATACAAAGATTTCATATATTTCATAGATATTCTAAGAGGATAACCATATGTCCCTCCCTCAATTATCCCTCCTTCCTTTCCCTTTTTTCATTTAATCTTTGATATAACATAATCTCAATTTACTCTATAATCACAACATATATCTTAAGTGAAAATAGGATTTCTGAGAATTTAGGAACTCTCACATTTTATGAGAGAGTAGATGGTCTATTTCCTCACTATGGATTTCTTTTTTCTTCTTCCCTTGGAATTCTTTTGAACTTTTATAACTTATTACATTGCTTCCATAATTTGAAAGCTAAGAAAAGTCATACATGTCAATAAGTTACCTGGGACTCAATATATTCATCCAATCATTCCTTTAGTTTCTTTGCATTGGATATTATGTTTCTGTTTTGGGCTTAATTAAGAGTTTGTCATTTATCCTTATCCTCAATATTATAAACACATTCAAAAAGTTTCTAATTGACAGTGCTTTATTTTTAGCTGAACAGTATTTATTGGGTCAGACAGTGTTGTGCATGTTGTTCTTATATGTGGAGTTTAAAATTTAATTTTGTCCTCCAGATAAAAGTCAGTATTCTAGACACACTTAATCCAAGGAGATTTTCAGATATGTCGAGGACTTACTTGTTAAAAATGAAGTCAACCTGGCACAGAAATCATGCTACTGTCATGTGTCCATAGCTTAAATTTATTTATTTGAATAATAAATTAAAACCATTGAATAAACTTTTTTTCTTTTACACATTTAGTCTTAGTAATAGAATTTTTCATTGTGAAGGGCATACTGCATTCACCCTGGGTTATTTACAGCATGTGCTATCAGCTGAAAGTTGACTAGCTTAATTCTTTTTTTTCCTGAATGCAAAGTTGTGAGTTGTTAAGTACAGAACCTGGCATGCAGAGTTATTTTAAGTAAACAGGAGTGTCTGACACCAAAGCAGACCTAGATATTAAGATATTTTGAGAAAAGTATACTAAATGTTGTTGCAAGCCACAACATGGATAAAATAGGAAAACATGGTGCACTGCAAGATGTTAGTCACAAAAGACCACAAGGGGTATGAATCAGTTCACATGGAGGGGCTATAACAGACTGATCCTCAGACACACAAGACAGATGGGTGGTATGGACTAGGAGAGAAAGAATGAAAAATGTAGAGACACTGAAAAGGACTATGGGGATTTGTGAGTGGGTGATGAACATTAACAGGTTTATCAGCAATGAGTTGGTAACTCTTTTAAAAATCTTGATAAAAGACTTTATCTCATTATTCAATGATGTACCCCAATCTTCTCAGAGAAATATGCAGCTTATTAAATGAAATTGATCATTAGAGTATTACATACAGTCACGCAAAATGAATGCCAAATTAAAGGCCAAACACTGGGTAAACAAGTGTGGGATCTGCACATAAAATAACTCCTTGTAGGCAAATAACAACACATCTTCCATCAGCTTTAAGGGAGTTCAGTCATTGTATTGAAGCTGGAGCTTGAAGCCAAAGTCCACAAAGAATTAATCATCTGGCCCATATTAACTAAAGGAGACTAAAGCATACATAATTTTATTTTAGAGTGTGACAAGCACATGAAGGCTGGCATGTCTGCACAAACAAGGGTGACCAGACACTTTTCTACCTGGGGAACAGAAGGCAGGGCAAAGCCTGTCCTCCTCTTTTTGGCGTGGGCTGACCTCACCCTGAGATCATGAACAAGACAGGTCCTCACTGTCTCCCAGTGTCCCTGAGATGAGAGATTACATGGTAACACTGTGCCTCAGAGGTTGCCAGGCCCATTATCAGTTGCCCACACTGCATGGCAATCTGCTGAGTGGATAAGCTTTAAATTCCAAAAAGCATGGAAAAGCCAGACACACACCATTTAAACCAACAGCTCTCTGCCTCACCCTCTTCTGAACACATGAGCATGTGGTTCTCTGCAGTGAGTCAGAAACACACTCCACTGTCACCATCAACAAGGGTGCAGAGACAGGATGTTTGTTTCTAATCCTCTTCAGACATCCATGTTAAAAGTTACTAAAACACATGCTGCACAGGTACGTCAAGCCCAGAATTTTCTGTGTGATTCCTGGAGAACCATCAGGATCCAAGCGAAAGAATTGGGGAAGACAAACCCCTTTCTCCTTGTGACTTTCAGAGACTTAATGCCTGCAGTCTGTTGGGGCTAAGTTATTGACATGTGGTGAGACACAGTCTGTCACAGTCTGTTTATGGTGGCACATCTCAGACACACATTGATTCACTATCAAGTGCATTTCAACAATGCTCTTGTCAGCACTGACACCCAGAATGACCTCTTAATCCTAACGCTGACCCCAGACCAGGGTCTCAGTGTCTCAGGACACCTGTGCCCACTCCATGCATGCAGGTGGGATGGGATCTGGAGTCCCCACATTTTGACTCATCCCAAGATGTCCAGGGCTACATGGAGTGGGCACATTTCTATTGATGTCACTGCTCTGTCCCTGAAAGACTAAGAAACAAATGTAAAAATGAACAGGAAGGTGTGGAAGGAACAAGAGTGGAGGGAACCTATGCCTTTCTTTATTGGCATTTATGCCACTTTCTGCATACCTTCCAGCATTCTCAGAAAGTATTAAACACAGACATAGTAACATACACTCACATTCAAGAATAACCAGACTTAACACATATGCACAATCTTGAACTTACCACGAAACAACAGTTTTATACTGGGGACGATGTAAAAAAGATATCTGGACCTTTTCAGTTTCTGTTTCTGGATAGTAGAGAGGGAAAAAGCCACCCAAGATCAGGTCTCCGTCTTGGTTGATACTTGGCTTAAGGTAATGATAGCATTCCCTGTGAGTCATGCCCTGTGAAGTGTGTATAGTATGCAGGAGTAGGCACAGAAGGCTCACAGACTACATCTTGCCAGTGTTTTCACAATGCAGAGATGAAGCCCAGAACATCAGCTGAGGTTAGGGAACAAGGAGCTGGCAGGTGTCAGCAGGCTCAATCCCCTGCAGAGAATCGCTCTCTGTGCAGGGCACTGCCGAATCCCAGTATCGCTGTCTTCAAGTCTAGTGAGTCAGAAAGGGGCACAACTAGCAACTACAGGGAGTTATTTCTAAGGAAGTCCATGCAGTGAGACATTGCCCTTGGTGTCCATGTGATCAGCACAGCACTTGCAGCTCAGCCTTTTCATTGCTTCACTGTGTCCCACACAGTAACTCAAGGGATCACCCAGCCCTGGGGCCCTGCACCTGTCACCCTCCATTATTGGGGAAAACATGTTGGAAAAACATGTTTTGGACTCTCTTTCCTCTCCTCCTTGTATGATTTCATCATGGTCCAACAAAGCACTGGGGACCACTGAATGATTGGACTGTGTACAAAGTGTTAAGTGTTACTCCAGGGGACTTCTTGGTGTGTTTGGCAAGTTTAGAAAGAGTCGATGCTAGGATCAACAAAATATCTAGTTGCATCATTCCACATATGAGTTGGAAAGAAGTCAAGGGCTGATGTCTATCATTGATGACTCTGTGCTCCCCACCCAGTCTCTTCATTGCTGTATCTAATATCAATCTCAAGTCTACAGAACGCTGCTGGGAACATTGGCTTCATGATTAAGAATGAACGGGCATATTCAGAAAAGGGGACCAATTCTTTCACCATGTATACCCCTCCAGACAATTTATCCAGTTACCCACCTCCCTGAGGTTCTCCCCATTTAACAAGCATTTAGCATTGGTATGGTTTCCATGTGACAAGTGAAAGGAATTCTGTTCTGTATCAAACATGGATTTCTCAGGCTGTCTATTTTCTCTCACTTTTTACAGGAAACATTCTAAACAATATTCCTCTACCCTTTTTTTAAACTTTTATTTAATGAATATGAATTTCCAAAGTACAGCTTATGATTACAATGGCTTCCCCCCATAACTTCCCTCCCACCCCCAAACCACCCCTTTCCCTCTCTCTCCCCACTTCCATTCACATCAAGATACATTTTCCATTCTCTTTATATCCAGAAGATCAGTTTAGCATATATTAAGTAAAGATTTCAACAGTTTGCACCCCCATAGAAACACAAAGTGAAAATACTGTTTGAGTACTAGTTATAGCATTAAATCACAATGTACAGCACATTAAGGACAGAGATCCCACATGAGCGGTAAGTGCACAGTGACTCCTGTTGTTGACTTAACAAATGGACACTCTTGTTAATGGCATCAGTACTCACCCTAGGCTCTTGTCATGAGTCGCCAAGGCTATGGAAGCCTTTTGAGTTCTCCAACTCTGATCATATTTAGACAAGGTCGTAGTCAAAGTGGAGGTTCTCTCCTCCCTTCAGAGAAAGGTACCTCCTTCTTTGATGACCTGTTCTTTTCACTGGGATCTCACTCGCAGAGATCTTTCATGTAGGTTTTTTTTTTTTTTTTTTTTTTTTTTTTTTTTTTTGGCCAGAGTGTTTTGGCTTTCCATGCCTGTAATACTCTCATGGGCTTTTCAGCCAGATCCGTGTGCCTTAAGGGCTGATTCTGAGGCCAGAGTGCTGTTTCCTCTACCTTTTTAATTAATAATCTTCTTACCTGTTTTTAATTGTTAACTTTAAATCGTCTAGACTTATGGTTCCAAGTGAATGAGTTGCTATCTGTGCACATTGTGAATCAGTTCATCCAGCTCTTTGCCATGTGTTTACCTCACATCCTCTCATCATCTTCAATTTTTTGGGTTAACCACATTAAAGTCATCTGCCTCAGACATTTTGCAAGTAAACTGCATGCTGTTCCCAGGCTCCCCATGATGTGCAACACATCACTTGAACTCATTGGTCTTATCTAAATGAAATTTTATTTCTCTAACTTCTGAGCATTGAAACTCCCAGCCTTGGTAACCTTTGTTCTTTTCTACTTCTGTGAAAAATGACATGGGGATTTTGACATGATTTGAACAAGTTATTATATGCCTTTCCATATTATGTATATTTTAAGGCTATTAATACTTATAATACATGAATACCATATTTCTTTGCATTTATTTGTGTGCACATCCATTTATCTTATGAAGATCTTAGTTTGTATATCTTCTACTTCCTTGCTTAAATTTATTGAGTTTAGTTTCCCCATCATGATCATGCCCTTCAAGGTTGTACCAATTACCTATGAGAAATCTGGTAGCAACCAATTACACTCATTCACATATAGGCCTCCATTCTACAAGACTCACACACCAACCTAAAAAGAAATGTGAAGAGTACTTAGTGCAGGAAGAATTAGAAATTGAATAAATAACATATCATAAAACAGAAGACAAATGCTTGACAATTTCATTAGATCAGAAAAAAAAGGGGTCATGTAGGTAGTGGGTAAGAATGTGATTTTTTATAGAATTCTAGAGGAATCTTTGATAGAACGGTAGCAGTAGTTGTGGGGAAGGGGCCTGACTTCCAAGGGCCACCATGTAATTGAGAGATGGAGGGTCTAGAATTTGTGGAGGTTGACAGCTGAGCCTTATGCTTCCTGGACTTCATCCAACATCTCTCTAACATGGCAATGATTCAGGGAACATGTATGGCTAATAATATTTTTAGCAAGCTGTCATCCTTATCTGAGCTGGAACTTTAAATTCTATATAAAATATTCTAATGATAGCATATTGTAGGCACAATACTTGGGGTAACTACTCAAAAATATATAGGCCAACAGAGAAATGAATGATATCACATTGTTGACATGAACACATATAGTCACATGTACATGGTTCATGTTTAAACCATTTCTAAGATTCTGAATCTGGGGTATGAGGGTTCCACTACTTAGGAACTAACTATGCATTAGGAATTCAACCCCTGTTGTTATGGAAAACACTTGAAAAATTCCCTAGGATTGTCCCACTCTGGCAACACAGCATGAAATAATGGCCTTACCTGAGATCCTCCACAGAGAGGGGTTGAATGGAATAAAAGTGACAAAGGCAAATATGTATGGTATCTACAAAGGATGACTGTGTCAATCATAATCTCTTGAATTAGGGTGTACCATAGTATGATAATTATTCAAATCATATATACCTAAGGTTTTAGAATATATGAAGGAACACTTTTGGTATTTATATATATGCATTTGGGTCACTGCCTCTTTCTGTACCACTTCCATCTCTATTCATTAGCTTTTTTGGAAAACTTTTATTTAATAAATATAAACTTCAAAAGTACAACTTTTGGATTATAGCAATTTTCCCTCCATAACCACCCTCCCACCTGCAAACCATTCCATCTCTTAATCTTTTTCCCATTTCATTCTTCATTTTTTGTAACAGGGTGAGGTGAAACCTCACTGTAGTTTTGATTCGCATTTCCCTGATGGCCAGTGATCCTGAACATATTTTCATGTGTCTGTTTGTCTGTTGGCCATTTGGATTTCCTCTTTTTTTTTTTTTTTTTTTTTTTTACAGGCAGAGTGGACAGTGAGAGAGAGAGACAGAGAGAAAGGTCTTCCTTTTGCCATTGGTTCACCCCCAATGGCTACTGTGGCCGGTGTGCTGTGGCCGCCGCACCGCACTGACCTGAAGCCAGGAGCCAGGTGCTTCCTCCTGGTCTCCCATGCGGGTGCAGGGCCCAAATAGCTGGGCCGTACTCTACTTCACTCCCGGGCAACAGCAGAGAGCTGGACTGGAAGAGGAGCAACCGGGACAGATTCCAGTGCCCTGACTGGGACTAGGACCCTGGGTGCTGGTGCCACAGGTGGAGGATTAGCCTATTGAGCCACGGCACCAGCCTGGATTTCCTCTTTTGAAAAATGTCTATTGAGGTCCTTGGTCCATCTCTTAAGTGGGTTGTTTGTTTTGTTGTTGTGGAGTTTCTTGATCTCTTTGTGGATTCTGGTTATTAATCCTTTATCAGTTGCATAATTTGCAAATATTTTTCCCATTATGTTGGCTGCCTCTTCACTTTCCTGACTGTTTCTTTTGCAATACAGAAACTTCTCAATTTGATGCAATCCCAAATGTTAATTCTGGCTTTGACTTCCTGTGCCTCTGGGGTCCTTTCCAAGAAATTTTTGCCTGTGCCTGTATCTTGGAGGATTTCTCTGATGTTCTCTAAAAATTTGATGGTGTCATGTCATAGATTTAGGTCTTTAATCCATGTTGAGTGGATTTTTGTGTAAGGTGTAATTTTGGGGTCGTGCTTCATGCTTCTGCACGTGGAAATCCAGTTTTCCCAGCACCATTTATTGAATAGACTGTCCTTGCTCCAGGAATTAGTTTTAGATCCTTGATCAAATATGAGTTGGCTCTAGGTGTTTGGATTGATTTCTGGTGTTTCAATTCTGTTCCATTGGTCTATCCATCTGTTTCTGTACCAGTACCATGCTGTTTTGATTATAACTGCCCTGTAGTATGTCCTGAAATCTGGTATTGTGAAGCCTCTAGCTTTGTTTTTCTTGCACAAGATTGCTTTAGCTATTCGAGGTCTTCGGTGCCTCCGAATGAATTTCAGCATCACTTTTTCCAGATCTGAGAAGAATGTCTTTGTATTTTGATTGGTATCGCGTTGAATGTATAAATTGCTTTTGGGAGAATGGAAATTTTGATGATACTGAATCTTCCAATCCATGAGCATGGAAGATTTTTCCATTTTTTTTGGTATCCTCTTCTATTTCTTTCTTGAAGGTAATTATCATAGAGATCTTTGACATCCTGGGTTAAGTTTATTCCAAGGTATTGGTTTGTCTTTGTATCTATTGTGAATGGGATTGATTTTAGAAGAAAATTGGGTATATTAGGAGCATTCCTCAACACAATCAGGGCAACTTGTGAAAAACCCCCAGCCAGCACCATATTGAATGGGGAAAAGTTGGAAGCCTTTCCACTGAGATCTGGCACCAGACAGCGATGCCGGCTCTCACCTTTTGCTATTCAATATAGTAATGGAAGTTTTATCCAGAGCTATTAGGCAAGAAAAAAAGTTAAAGGGATACAACTTGGGAAGAAAGAAGTCAAACTATCCCTCTTTGCAGATGATATGATTATTTAGGGGATCCAAAGAACTCTAGTAAGAGAATCTTAGAACTCATAGAAGAGTGTGGCAAAGTAGCAGGATATAAATTCAGTGCACAGAGAGCTGGATAGGACATGGAGAAGCCAGGACTTGAATTGGTGCCCATATTGATGCCAGGACTACAGGTGGTGGCTTTGCACACTATGCCACAGTGCCGGCCCCTATGGAATACTTTTGAAAACCATAAGCAAAATTTCTTTCTTCCCTTCAGAGAAAAGTACCTTATTTTTTGAAGACCCCTTTTTTCCCCTGGGGTTTCACCCACCGAGGTGCTTCATGTAGGACATTTTTTTTCTAAGTGTCTTGGCTTTCCATGACAGATATGTTCTTGTGGACTTTTTAGCCAGACCAGAATACCTTGAGGGCTGATTCTGAGGTCAGAGTGCTACTTAATGTGATTATCATTCTATGAGTCTGCTGTGTGGACTGCTTCCCATGTTGGAACAGTCTCTACTTTTAAATTCTATTATTATTAACAGACACTTGATCCTATTTATATGATCACTTTAACACTTAATTCTATCCAAATGATCATTTTCACACTTAAGGTGGTATTTTTACCACCCAGCCTATGGGGATTTTTGGTTCCTATGGATGACTACTTCTTTGATTATGGTACTGATATTATGATGTGTTCAATGTCCAAAGTCATCAAAATATATGCATGAAATGTGCTAAATTTGTATACTATACCTAAGGAAAGCTTGAAAAAGCAATAACATACATTTCTCCCCTGTACTTCCATAGCCCAATGAGGAAGTTCAGGGTTGGTCCCTGAGAGATGTTCCTCAGCCCTGGGCTGACTTCTGACACTTCAGCACAGTTTCTCAGAGTCTTCGCTAAATTTAAATCAAAGGAGTTGTCTGGTATCTCCCTGGTGAGTAGAAATCATTATTGATTTCTTCTGGTTTCTGGTGTGTGAGTTGACCTGTCAGGGATTGTTGGAAGCCTGGACACAGCACTACTTCCAGAACCAGGTCTGAGTTTTAGACGTTATCTCAGACCTCTGGTTTTGGTTTTCTGGTTTTGGTTCAACCTAATTTGTATAGGAGTCATCTTTATCTGTTCATTCACTGTTGTGCCTTGTGTGCTCAGTGTTTTACTCATTTAGGAGATGGGACAGGGGTCTTCTCTTCCAGCTGACCCCTCATTGGGTTTCTTCCTGAAAGACTTTGAGGAAGTCAAAAAGTGTGCGATTGTATCTTTTGGATATTAAATAAATGCTCTTAATGTCCACCTTTTTTGTGAGCAGGAGTGGCCAATCTTTAATGTTGGGTGGCCACTGGAAAGAACCACTTACCTCTTTATAGTTTTACAGTTTCAATGGGTGATTTTTGGGAAGCCAGATCATCCTGCCCAGGCCCCGTATATTGGGGTCTGGATGGATTTTCTCATAGACCCCCCCCCCCAACATGGCTAAAAGCCAGCCTAAAGAAACAGATAAGGTCATCAAAAGGAAAGAGTGTTTTGGTGGCCCAAGGGAAGGATAAGTCACCCCCTTCAGTCATTACAAGTCTGCCAGAGGATTCAGATGTCCTAGACACTCCCCAGTTTGGAATTATGCCTATGACCATAAGTGCCCCTGATTCTTCCACTCCAATGTCCCCTGAGGGCCTGTCAACACCAGTAACTCTGAGGACCTCAGTGAGTCCTCTGTTGACAGGGTCTGGAGACGACTGGCCTCATTAGTCCTCTGCACACACAGAGTGGGATGAGGTATTATCTTTACCCAGAGCTGCCAGAGGTTCCAGTCTTCCCTTTATGTCGTTACCTCCCCATTCGGGGAGGGCAGGACCCCCTGAATGATCTATATTCCCTTATTCACTAGTGATCTCTATAATTGGAAACAGCAAAACCCTTCTTTCTCAGAAAAACCACAGGTTCTAATCTCTCCTCTTGAGAGATTGGGATAACTGTCAGCAGCTTCTTCAGACACTTTTCACCTCAGAGGAGAGATTTTATCTGGCAGGAGACCCAAAAACTGGTCTTGGGCCTCAATGGACAGCCTACCTCTGAACCCATCAGACAGGAGAGAATACTTCCCCTTAGCTGCCCCACAACACATATTCCTTAAAAAGATTTTATTCTTCAGCTGCTTGAGCTAGAAGAATTGTAAACAATGGCATCAATCAAAATGACAGAGGTGAAACTTGACCGAGCTTTCAAATGTACGAATTGTCACTGATCTCTTCACTTGAAAATACTTCAGAGGCTGACCCTGTGGCATGGTAGGTTAATTCTCCACCTGTGGTGCCAGCATCCAATATGGGTGCTGATTGGTGTCCCAGCTGCTCCTCTTCCATTCCAGCTCTCTGAAAAGGCCAGGGAAAGTAGTAGAATATAGATGAAGTGCTTGGGCCCCTACACCAAAGTGGGAGACCCAGAAAAAGCTCCTGGCTCCTGACTTCTGATCAGCACAGCTTCAGCCACTGCAACCATTTGGGGAATGAACCAGCAATGGAAGACCTTTCTCTCTGTCTCTCCCTCTTACTGTCTGTAACTCTACGTCAAAATTAAATAAATACATAAACTATTTTTTTAAAAAGAAAATGGAGGATTGCCCAAGTCCTTGGGCCCCTGCACCCATGTGGGAGATCCTGAATAAGCTCCTGACTCCTGGATTCAGATCGGATCAGCTCCAGCCTTTGCAATCAAATGGGAGTGAACCAATGGATGGAAGAACTTTATTTATCTCTTCCTCTCCTGTTCCCTCTGTGTAGCCCCGACTTTCAAATAAATAAATAACTCTTTGAAAAATTCCTCTAAAATTGGACAAGGCTATGGAAAATATAATCATATCAAGGAGTGAGGGCACTTGTTTAACAGAATTGCATACCATAGGGAGTTCTTACTGGATTGGATTTTTCTTTTACTTTTATTGAATAAATATAAATTTCCAAAGTATAGCTTTTGGATTACAGTGGCTTTTCCCTCCCCATAACTTCTCTCCTACCTGCAACCCTCTTATCTCCCAAATATTCTCCCATTCCATTCACCAAAATTCATTTTCAATTATCTTTATATGCAGAAGATCAATTTAGTATATATGAAGCAAAGATTTCAACAGTTTGCACCTACACAGAAACACAAAGTGTAAAGTACTGTATGAGTACTAGTTATGGCATTAAATCACAATGTACAGCACATTAAGGACAGAGATACTAAATAGAGAGTAAGTGGACAGTGACTCCTGTTGTTGAATTAACAATTGACACTCCCATTTATGGCATCAGTATTCACCCTAGGCTCTTGTCATGAGTTGCCAATGATATGGAAGCTTTTTGATTTCACCAACTCCAATCTTATTTACACAAGGTCATAGTCAAAGTGGAAGTTCTCTCCTCCCTTCATAGAAAGGCATCTCCTTCATTAATGGCCTGTTCTTTCAACAGGGATCTCACTCACAGAGATCTTTTATTTAGATGTTTGTTTTGTGTGTGTGTGTGTGTGTGTGTGCATGTTTTTCTTTTTTTTTTCTTTTTTTTTTTTTTTTTTTTTGCTAAAGTGTCTTAGCTTTCCATGTAGAAATTTTCTCATAGGGCTGGGGCTGGGGCTGGCTATATTTGATTGACTATCATGGATAGACAGACTGCCAGACTATCATTATCCCAATTGACTAAGTTCTGCTCAGCAAACCCCACCTCTCATCAGCCCATCAGGCTTTAAATACCAGAATGAAGCCAAGGCTACCATTCCTCCCTGGCAAATCGGCTGGCTCTACCTCTACCTACCACACCTGGAGGCGTTCCCAGGAGCTCACCCTCTTTGAGCTCACTCTGCCAGTGAAAGGCCACAGGAAACCTCCCCAGTGCTCAAGTTGTCTGGGGTACCAGCTATGGAGTGAACTATCTGACTCAGGTGAAGAGAAGGAGCAAGAGCCAATGGGACATCTGCAGGAAGCAGACAATAACTGGGGTTGGCACAGACAGACCAGAGAATCTGTACCATGAGTGGCTGCTGGTGCCCAAGGAGCCCCAGTGACTCCAGTCCAGAAGGGACCAGCAGCCCTGTTGGAGACAGCAGGTATGTTGGAGGAGAGTGTCTAGGTGACAGATTGAGTGTGTTTGGGGGGGTGGATAAGCAGAGAGAGAGAGAGATGCCTCATAGGTTCCTGTCCCATGTCAGTGTGTGCTGAGGTGAGCACAGTTTCAGGGGTGGGAACATCAGCCCCCTGGGTCCAGTGATGCTCTTTTGTTCAGCCTGTGCTAAAGGATCTGTAGGTGGGACCCAGATTGCAGAACAGCAGAGCAGACTCCTTTTTAAGCTGAGTGGTTGGTATGGCCCCCAATTGATGTTGTAATATCCACATGGGCCTTGGCAGATCAGAAGTCCCCACCCTCAGGGGAGAAGAGGGATTCGGCAGCCCCAGCGTTGGGCGTTGAATGTGGGGGACTGGGATGGGCTCAGGGCTGCAGGGCTGCAATGAGTTAGGGGCTTTGTGTAACAGGTCTCGCTGGTCTCAGCTGACTGAGTCCCATTCTCCTGCAGGCCATACGGGACACAAGGCAACCTCCCCAAACGGCAGAGACTGCAGCAGGGTCCCAGGCCAGGTAAGGCATTTTCTATGCCCTCTCCTGAATCCCTCCTCTAGGAAAAGTTCCCCCTTCCAAGCCTGTCTGGAACAGGAGAGGGACTTTCTCTAGGATGCCCATGGCTGGAGCCGCCTCAGCTCTGGGAGCAGCTATGCTGTCCTGGGTTTAGGAGTCCCCAGATCAGCCCCTCCACTGGGCCTCCTGCAGGACAGCTGCCTCTCCTCAACATACTCTGTGTACCCAGAGGTATAGAAGCTACACAGGTGTGCCCCTGTTCAGTCCACAGTGAAGTGTTGCCTCAAGTAACACTGAATTTAAGTCCTGGGGTCCCACCCAGCTGTTTGGGGTCAAGCACCCAGGGAATGTCCATAGGTTGAGCTTGCTGAGGGTTTCAAGATGGTGAGGTTTCTGTGCGGCCATGCAGATTCGGTTTCGGGCTAGGGTTGCAGTTTGGGCTGTCCTCTGCCCTGTGCCCTGAGAGCCTCTCCTTGACTAGCCCTACCTGCTGGATTTTCCTCCCCAGGGCCAACAGAGTGCCAGCCCCTCTATGATCATTTATGTCTTGGAAGCAGGAACAGAGCTGCAGGTTTGCCTGGGAGCTGAGGGCCTGGTGCTGGCCCCACAGAGACCACTGCAGCTCACGCTGGGCCATGTGGTGGTCGTGGTGGTCCCTGAGCATGTCCTGACAGCAGCAGAGGGGCTCTGGTTCCCTGGCCAGGCCCTCTGGCTCCTGCTCACAGGTGCTGAACCCACCTGGGAGATCAGCATGGAAGACGGGTCTGCCGTTCCCCAGGGAGTAGCCGCTGTGTGTGTCCCTCAGGCAGACAGGGTGGCTGGTGCTCCCCACAGCCCCCAGCCATCTTTGAAATTCCCAGCCAATACAGCCCCAGGAGCCCGCTCCTCTGGCCACCCAAACACCCTCTTCCTCACCCCTTGCTACAGAGCTGCCGCCCCTCGGGGCTCCTCCCACATGCCCAAGCCTTACCCGGAGAGGCATCCTCTGCCAGCTGAGTTCCAGTTGAGTCTCCATGGCCTGGAACCCCTGGCCTGCTCTGCCCTCAGACCTCTGCCTCCCTCTCCCTCTCCCAGCCCAGGGCCCAGAGCCCCTCCCATCAAGGCCTCCCGCAGGCCAGGCTGCATGGGGCACAGACATGTCTTCCAACACTGATGCCCTGGGAGCCCTCAGGCCCCACACAAACTGCAGACAAGCTGACAGCAAGACCATGGATATCTGCCCCTTCCAGGATTGCCCCCTTCCTGACCTCTCCCCCTGGTGATGAGGGGGACCTTCTGGGTTTGGTGGGCTGTGGAGAAATGCCGTGTGCTCTCACATCTGCCTCATGCACTGGAGAAATAGAGGCAATGATGAATTTCAGGGTTCAATGATTTCCGGTGTCCTCAGCTGTCAATGGGATAAGAGTTTTGGTGACACCATTGTAATACCCAATTCCAACTGTAAATACCAGGTCACTGTGATGACAATCAAAATAGCAGCACTGTCAGTTCTTACACATCTTGCACTTATTGAAGGTAAATTTGGACAGTTTGGGATTGTCAAGTTAATCTGGGGCCTGTAACTCTTGTGAAACCTGTGTTCATACCTGGTGTGTTACATGAACTGAAGTTTCTTTTTTTATTTTTTATTTTTTTAACTTTTATTTAATGAATATAGATTTCCAAAGTACAGCTTATGGACTACATTGGCATCCCACACCCCCCACCCCCGATAACTTCCTTCCCACCAGCAACCCTCCCCTTTCCCGCTCTCTCTCCCCTTCCATTCATATCAAGATTCATTTTCATTTTTCTATATATACAGAAGATCAGTTTAGTATACATTAAGTAAAGATTTCAACAGTTCACACCCACATAGAAACACAAAGTTAAATATACTGTTTGAGTACTCGTTAAAGCATTAAATCTCAATGTACAGCACATTAAGGACAGAGATCCTACATGAGGAGTAAGTGCACAGTGACTCCTGTTGTTGACCTTACAAATTGACTCTCCTGTTTATGGTATCAGTAATCTCCCTATGCTCCAGTCATGATGAACTGAAGTTTCTTGTGGAGTCCTTCTGCATGTGTGAAACACACCCTGGATTTAGAATTCAGAAGGAAGGACTTTGATCTGGATTATGTTTGATCTGGATTATGGGGCTCAATCCTTGGATTTCTTGGATTGAATAAAACTGCAAATAATCATTTCCATGTGTTTTGTATTTATTTTTTCTCTCTTAGAAATGCAGATCACCGAGAGAGAAGGAGAGACAGAGAAAGAGGGAGATTTCACATACATGAATCACTTCCTAAATGGCTGCAATATTTAGAGGCTGGACCAGACTGAAGCCAGGAACCTGGAGTTTCATTTGGATCTCCCACAGAGGTGGCGGGGACACAAGCACCTGGGTGATCTTCCACTGCCTTCCCAGGAGTGTTTGCAGGAAGCTAGATCAGAAGTGCAGCAACCTGTGCTCTGAGGACACTCAGCTGGAATGCTGCAGCCATGTGGGTGGCAATGTATGCTGGGCTACCACACTGGCCCTCATGGATTTTGGTTCTTGTGTTCACTGTCACACACAATTTTCAAGGCATATTTTAGCAGTGCCAATGAGCAAGTCTGCAGGATGCCATCTCTACATTGAAAGGACTTAGAGGGCCTCAACCTGGATGCAAGGGTCCAAGCACTGGGGCCATCTTTCGTTGCTTTCCCAGGGGCATTAGCAGGAAGCTGGATGGGAAATGGAGCGTTCAGAATCCAAACCCCTGCTCCAATGTGTGATGCTGGCATTGCACAAGGGCTGTTTAACAAGCTGTGACATGATGCTGGCTACAAATGTGTAGTATTTTCATACATGTGAGCGGTGCACAATGACCCAAACCTGCTAACAAGTATATCCATCACCAAAAATATTTATCCATTATGGGGCTGGCACTGTGGTGCAGTGTGTTAAATCCCTGGACTGCAGCACTGCACCCCATTGGGTGCCAATTTAAGTCCCAGCTGCTCCACTTCACTCCAGCTCTCTGCTATGGCCTAAGAAAGCAGTGGAGAATGGCCCAACTCCTTTTGCCCTTGCACCCATTGAGTGACCTGGAGGCAGCTCCTGGCTCCTGGCTTTGGATTAGCTCAACTCTGGCCAAGGTGGCCATTTGGGGAATGAACCAGCAGATGGTAGACCTTTCTGTGTCTGTGTCTCCCTCTCTCTGTAACTCTTTTAAATTAAATAAAATAAATCCTTAAAAACAATAGGTATATTTTTGGTCATTTTAACCCACAAACGTATGAGATGTTTTAAAGATGTTCATGGAAAATATGATTTATAAAGAAAACCAGCCTTTCAACATTTTTACCCATCGTATTTTAAATCCATTCTTCACTCACATTTTAAAGACCTTTGCAGAGAAATTGTCAATTAAAAATAACAAATAGGGACAAGTCTTTGGTGCTGCAGTTAAGAAGCCACTGTGACATGGACAGTGCTGTGGCATAGTGGGTAAATTCACTGCCTGCAGTGCCGGCATCACATATGGGTACCAGTTCAAGTCCTGGAGGCTAACCTTCTGGTGCAGCTGTCTGCTATGGCCTGGGAATGCAGCAGATGGTGGCCTCAGTTCTTGAGCCTATAAACTCCTGTGAGAGACCTGGAGGAAGCACATGCCATTGGGGAGTGAACCAGCAGATGGACGATCTCTCTCTCTCTCTCTCTCTCTCTCTCTCTCTCTCTCTCTTTCTCTCTCTCTCTGGCAAACTATGTGTGTATACCTCTCTATTTAATTCTGTCTGTCAAATAAATAAAATAAACCTTTAAAACAACAGGTATCATCTTTTGGTCATCTTATCCCAAAAATGTATGAGATGTATTCAAAATGTTCATGGAAAACAAGAAAAAACTATCCTTTCAACAGTTTTACCCGAATCATGGATTTTTCAATCCATTCTTCACACACGTTTTTAAGGACCTTGGCACAGTAATTGTCATTAACTTTAGAAATAAGGACAAGTCTTTGGTGCTGTAGTTTAGAAGCCACTGTGATGGTGCCAGTGCTGTGGTGTAGCCGGTAAAGACACCACCTACAGTGCTGGCATCCCAAACGGGCACTGGTTCAAGTCCTGGCTGCTCCATTTCTGATCCAACTCTCTGCTATGGCCTGGAAAAGCAGTAGAAGATGACCCAAGCCCTTGGGCCCTTGCACCCATGTAGGAGACCTGGAAGAATCTTCAGGCTCCTGGCTTCAGATCTGCCCAGCACCTGCCATTGCAGCCATTTGTGGAGGGAACCGACAGAAGGAAGATCTCTCTCTCTCTCTCTGCCTCTCTGTTACTGTGTCTATAAATAAAATAAATAAATATTTTTTAAGATTTCTTTATTTTTACTTGAAAGTCAGAGTTACACAGAGAGAGGAGAGGCAGAGAGAGAGAGAGAGAGAGAGAGAGAGAGAGAGGTCTTCCATCCGATGGTTCACTCCTCAGTTAGCCACAATGGCCAGAACTGTGCCGATGCGAAGCCAGGAGCCAGGAGCTTCTTCCAGGCTTCCCATGTGGGTGCAGGGGCCCAAGGACTTGGGCCATCTTCTACTGCTATCCCAGGCCATAGCAGAGAGCTGGATCAGAAGTGGAGCAGCTGGGATTAGAACTGGCACCTATATAGGATGCTGGTGTTTCAGGCCAGGGTGTTAACCCACTGTGCCACAGCACCAGCCCCTAAATAAATATTTTTTTAAAAAAAATAAGCCACTTTGAATGTCTGTTTCCAATATAGAAGGCCTGAGGTCTGGTACCAGCTCCGCTCCCAATTCCAGCTTCCTGCTGATGCGACCTTCAGAGATGAAAGTGGTAGCTGCATGGTTAAGTGCATGCCATGCCTGTGTGAGAGCTGCATTGGGTTACAGGCTTTGGAGTTGGTCCACACCCTGGTATGCTTGTTGTGGCCATCTCTCTTCCTGTTGCTCCCCCCCATCCCTCTCATCATTTCTCTTTCAAATACATTTTTAAAAATAATGAGGGGCCAGCACTGTGGCGCAGAAGGGTTAACACCCTGGCTTCAAGCCATGGCATCCCATATGAGCTCTGGTTTGAGTCCCAGCTGCTGTGCTTCCAATACAGCTCTCTGCTATGGCCTGGGAAAGCAGTAGAAGATGGCCCAAGTCCTTGGGGCCCTGCAACCACATGGGATACCCAAAGGAAGCTCCTGGCTCCTGGCTTCGGATCGGCGCAGCTCTGGAAATTGTGGCCTATTGGGGAGTGAAACATCTGAGGGAAGACCTCTCTCTCTCTCTCTGCCTCTCCACTCTCTGTAACTATGACTTTAAATACATAAATAAATCTTCAAAACATGAATAGAAATATACATACAGGAAATAAGAATAAAATGCAAACATAACCACATCTATATTTTTACAATTACAATTTCATCATGGTTATAAAAATACAGAATATTCACAAAGTTAATCCTTCATGAATGAATACGCAAAGTCTCAAGAAAAGGAAACATCATATTATTCAATCCTTATATGATGGGTAGTGGGGGGTTGAACAATGTACAGAGATGATGTCTTTAGGAGCCTTATTTATTTACTTATTAATTGAAAAAAATCATATTTACAGGGAGAGACAGAGAGAGCAAGCACAATCTTCCATCTGCTGGTTCAATCCTCCAATGGCCTCAATGGCCGGGGCTTGGCCAGGCTGATGTCAGAAGCCTCAAACTCCATCCTGGTCTCCCACAGGGAAGGTGTAGGCTCAGGTACTTGGGACATTACTTGCTGCCTTCCAGGGCCAGTAGCAGAAACCTAGATGGAAAGTAGAGTAGCTGGGACTCAAGCCAGCACTCCAATAGAGAGTTGCAGTTTCACAAGTTGCAGCTTAGTGCACAGGGCCACATTGCTGGCCTTGTCTTTTCATTCCAAATAAAATGAACCATACTTTTCTTTTTAATTTTTATTCATCTGAGAGATAGAATTGCAGACACAGAAAGACAGACAGACTGCTAAAAAGTTGATTTTCAAAAAGAATCTTGCAAAGAATGTTACTCATAATTTGTAGGAACTCCTCATAGAAGTAGAGATAAACGCATCACATTATGTCACTATCTTCCAGAGCCATTAGCAGAAACCTAGATGGGAAGTAGAGTAGCTAGGATTTGAGCCAGCACTCCAATAGATAGTTTCAGTGTCACAAGTTGCAGCTTAGTGTGCAGGGTCACAATGCTGGCCTTGTCTTTACATTCCAAATGAAAGGAACCCTACTTTTTTTTTTTTTTTTTACAGATTTATTCATCTGAGAGGTAGAATTGCAGACAGAGAGAGAGAGAGAGATAGACAGACTTAAAGGTCTTCCATCTGCTGGACAACTCGCCAGGTAGCCACAACAGCCAGAGCTGAGCCAATCCGAAGCCAGAAGATTCTTCCAGGTCTTCCATGGAGATGCAGGAGCCCGAGCACTAGGGCCGTCTTCCACTGTTTTCCCATGTGATGAGCAGAGAGCTAGATTGGAAGTGGAGCAGCCAGGACATGAACTGGCACCCATGCGGGATGCCAGCACCACAGGTGGAGGCTTAGCCAACTATGCCACCATGCTGTCCCCAGGAACCCTACTCTTGACCCAGCGTCTGGATTGTATCATGCCACAATTCCATAGTCAATTTCTCTGATATGTGACTGTTCTCTGAATCACTGAGTACATGAGCCCGATGCTTAGGAGGAAGAAGAGGCTGACATTTTATGCACACTCATGGAAAAGTGCGCCCCCATCTTATTTGGTCATGGCCCATGCCAGACTCCAGCTGCACGCAACTATTTCTAGTTGGACTCCAGACTTCCTGTTTATGCAGCTTCCTCCTTTTAGGTTCTGATTTGTTCCCAAGTTTTGTGGAAAGCATGGGTCATGTTGAAATCTCATGCATTAGTTTCTTTTGACAATTTTCTTGTTTGCAGAACTGGATGTTCTAGCAGATGATATTGGCACATTCCTGGGAGTGATTTAATAATTCCAAAAAGGAGGGACATATTTATCTGGGTTTCTTTAAGAAGATTTATTTTTTAATTTTTTAAAGGCAGAATAACACAGAGAGGTGTAGGAGGAATATAGAGGGAAAGAATGAGGAAGGAGGAGAGGGAATGAGAGAGATAGAGAACGAGAGGTCTCCCATCCATTGGTTCACTCCCAAAGAGGCCACAACAGCTGGGGCTGGGCAAGACTGAAGCCATGAGCTAGGAGTTTCAGCTGGGTTTCCCACATGTGTGCAAATAAAAGGAACCCTGCTTTTTTTTTTTTTTTATAAAGATTTATCCAGCTGAGAGGCAGTATTACAGAGAGAGAGAGAGACTGACAGATTTAAAGGTCTTCCATCTACTGGTTCACTCCCCCAGCACTTGGGCTGTCTTCTGCTGTTTTCCCAGGTGCATTAGCAGGGAATCTAGAAGAAGTGGATCAGCCGGTTCTTGAATCAGTGCCCATATGGACTGCCAGTGTCTCAGGCAGAGGCTACACCCAAACACCAGCCCCAGAAGGCATATGTTGACCACTTGATCCGCTAATCTCGGTGCTTTCTGGTGAGTTGGAAGACTTGCTCTCTTATCCAGAAAATATTTCATAGTAGTGATATTCACTTTCAGCTATACCATATTATTCCTTCCATGAAATAATTGCTTAGGAATGTTTACACTGCTAAAAAGTTGATTTTCAAAAAGAATCTTGCAAAAAATGTTACTCATAATTTGTAGGAACTCCTCAGAGAAGTAGAGATAAATACATCACATTATGTGAGTTTCTGATTAGAACTGCTACCTAATTGTCCAAACAGACCTCCTTGGGTTGTCCTTAAAGGAAAGAGTTTTTTTGGGGAAAAAAGCTTTCCTTATTCATTTTTTATTTATTTGAGAGAGATCAAGATCCCACTTGCTGTTTCATCCCCCAAATGCATGCCATCATGGGGTTGGGCTAGGCCAGATCAAGCGCTGTGAACTCAGGCCTGGTCTACTGCCTAGGTGGCAGGGACCCACCTACTTGAGCTGACACCTGCTGCTTCCCAAGGTACAAGGACAGGGAGTAGAGCCTGAACTTGAACTCAGTTACTCCAGTATTGGAGTGTGCATATTAAGCATGCTCCACAACATCCAGCCCAGAAAAGACTGTAAAAGGGCAAATTCATGCCATTGAGAAATCCTGAGGGAGTATGAAGATGACCTTAAGTGAACTTATGTGGGAGTTGTGGACATCTTTTTGGGATTAGGTACCTGAGGGTGTGGGCCAGATGGTAGAAGGGTGGGTGTGAGCTTCTCTGTCTTTTTTGTTTGTTTGTTTCAAGATTTAACTATTGGGGCTGACACTGTAGGGTAGTGCGCTAAGCCTCCACCTGCAAGGTCGGCATCCCATATGGGTGCCGGTTCGAGTCCTGGCTGCTCCTATTCTGATCCAGCTCTCTGCTATGGTCTGGGAAATTACAGGAAGATGGCCCAAGTACTTGGGTCTCTGCTCATGTGGGAGGCCAAGAAGAGGCTTCTGGCTCTTAGTTTCAGATCAGCCCAGCTCCATATGTTGAGGCAATTTGGAGAGTGTGCCACCGGAAAGAGGAAAAATCTTTCTCTCTATCTCTCCCACACGCTGGATGTAACCTCACAAATAAATACATCAATCTAATTACAGAGAAATGGAGACAAAGAGAGAAAAAGAGATCAACCATCTGCAGGATCATGTCCAAAGAGATGAAATGGCCCAGGCTGAAGCCAGAAACCAGGAAGTCCATCTGGGTCTCCTTCATGGGTGCAGGGGCCCAAGGACTTGGGCTATCCTGTGCTGTTTTCTGAGGCACAGTAGCAGGGAGCTGCACAAGAGGTGGAACAGCCGGGACTAAAACCGGTGCCTATATAGAATGCCTGCACCACAGCCAGCAACATCATCTGTTGCACCAAAATTCCATCCACGAACTTCTAACTCATGGAGGTGGATACCACTACCTTGAGAATGTCCCTCCCTGTGTGTTCACTGTGACTTTGTCAAAAGGTGACATCTTCCAGCCAACAATTTGCCTTTTCAAATGTCTGCTTGGGAAAGAAAATAAATACAACACACACACAACTCATTTTTCTGCTTAATTCAAGCCAAAGAATCCAAGTAGCATGATTAGAAACAAAGAAATCATGTAGTGAATATGTGAATAAATTTGTCCTTTTTTTTTCACAGGCAGAGAGGAGAGACAGAGAAAGAGACAGAGAGAAAGGTGTACCTTTTTCCATTGCTTCACCCTTCAATGGCTTCTGCAGCAGGCACGCTGCGGCCGGTACATCTGGCTGATCTGAAGCCAGGAGCCACATGCTTGTCCTGGTCTACCATTCGAGTGAAGGGCCCAAGGACTTGGGCCATCCTCCACTGCCTTTCTGAGACACAGCAGAGAGCATGACAGGAAGAGGAGCAACCAGGATGAGAACCCGAGGTGCCAGTGACACAGGGAGAGGATTAGCCTATAGAACGGAGTGCTGGCCTCTCCTTTTTCTGAATTCTAAAGGCAGAGTGTATACCACAAAGAGTATGAATCTCCATATACCATTTGAATACCAAGGAGTATGGATACATTTCGTGAGTTACAAACAAGAGAATGATTGTATATGGGCAAACTGTCTCATGTAGCGGAACATTTCCTGCCATTGGAAAGTGGAGCAGCAGATGGAAGATCACACACTCTCTCTCTCTCCCTACTCTCTCTCCTTCTCCTCCCCCCACTCTCTCTATCTGCACCTACCTCTCTCTATGTCTGTCAAATAAATAAAATCACTCTTTACAAACAATAGGTATCCTTTTTTGGTCATCTGCAAGGTGCCTTTTGAAATGTATGCTTGGGATAGAAAAGAAATAGAACACACACACAACTCATTTTTCTGTTGTATTCCAGCCAAAGTATCCAAGTAGCATCCTGAGAAACTAAGGCATCACACGTTGTGACTCTCTCCCCTTTTTCTGAATGCTCAACCCAGGGTGTAGATCACAAAGAGAGCACATCTCCATAGAACATTTGCATACCAAAATGTGTTGATAGGATTCACAAGAGTTACAAACACGAGAATGATTGTCTATGGGCAAACTGTCTCATGGAGCGGAACATGTTCCAAGGACTGCGTAAGTCTCAGTTCTTGATGGTGGCTTTTCCACAGAGACAATGGCAGCGCACAAAATTCTCATCCAGATACAGCAGAGGAGACAATCCTCCCAGCGGGTCACAGTTGGTGAGTTCTCTCACTGTGGAGTGAACTTGGAGTCTCTTCTTTCAGCCACTAACAAGGCAAGTGCTAGGAGCCTTTCCACCATCTTCCCCAGCCAGCACAACGGGAGGGTCGCTGGCAGCATTCCACCCCCACCCTCTCCCCCACCCCCACTCCAGCGAATCCGGAGCTCCACTTCTCCTCCAAGCATCTCCAGCTGGTGACAGTCTGGCGAGAGCCCACGGCATTTCTCCACAGCCCCCCACACCCACAGTGTCCCCCTCGTTCAGCGGGGCGTGAGGTCAGGGAGGCGGCAATCCCAGAAGGGGCAGGTGTCCATGGTCTTGCTGTCAGCTTGTCTGCAGTTTGTGTGGGGCCTGAGGGCTCCCGGGGGTGGGGGGCATCAGTGTTGGAAGAGACGTCTGCGCGCCTTGCAGCCTGGCCTGGGGCGGGCCTTGATGGGAGGGGCTCTGGGCCCTGGGCTGGGAGAGGGAGAGGGAGGCAGAGGTCTGAGGGCAGAGCAGGCCAGGGGTTCCAGGCCATGGAGACTCAACTGGAACTCAGCTGGCAGAGGATGCCTCTCCAGGTGAGGCTTGGGCATGTGGGAGGAGCCCCGAGGGGCGGCGGCTCTGTAGCTGTAGCGAGGGGTGAGGAAGAGGGTGTTTGGGTGGCCAGAGGAGCGGGCTCCTGGCGCTGCATTGGCTGGGCGTGCCGACGGTGGCTGGGGGCCGTGGGGAGCACCAGCCGCCCTGTCTGCTCCCTGGGGAACGGCAGACCCGTCTTCCATGCTGATCTCCCAGGTGGGGTCAGCACCTGTGAGCAGGAGCCAGCGGGCCTGGGCAGGGAACCAGAGCCCCTCTGCTGCTGTCAGGACGTGCTCAGGGACCACCACGACCACCACATGGCCCAGCGTGAGCTGCAGGGCTGTCTGTGGGGCCAGCACCAGGCCCTCAGCTCCCAGGCGAAGCTGCAGCTCTGTTCCCGCTTCCAAGACCACCACGATCATCTGTGCGCTGGCACCCTGCGGGCCCTGGGGAGGAAAAGCCAGCAGTTAGGGCTTGTCATGCAGTGGCTGGCAGGGCACAGGCCAGGGCACAGCCCCAACTGCAAACCCAGCCCCCAATCCAGCCCTGCATGGCCACCCAGAAACCTCACCGTCCTGACACCCTCAGCGAGCTCAACCAATGGACTTTCCCTACACCTTGGATCCCAACAAGTCACGTGGACCCCAAAACTTACCCTCGAGCTTCCACGGGGCACCGCTACAGCATGGCATGGACACGGCCGCCATTCCTGGGCAGCTTCTGCACCTAGGGGAACACGGAGTGTGTTGAGGGGAGGCGGCTGTCCCGCAGGAGTCCCAGTGGAGGGGCATAGTTGCTCCCAGCGCGGAGGTGGCTGCAGGCCTGGGCATCCTAGAGAAAGTCCCTCCCCCGTTCCAGTCAGCCTTGGAAGGGGGAGCCTTTCCTAGTGGGGGCAGTCAGGGGAGAGCATAGAAAATGCCTTACCTGGCCTGGGACCCTGCTGCAGTCTCTGCCGTTTGGGGAGGTTGCCTTGTGTCCCGTGTGGCCTGCAGGAGAATGGGACTCGGTCAGCTGAGACCAGCGAGACCTGTTACACAAAGCCCCTAACTCATTGCAGCCCTGCAGCCCTGAGCCCATCCCAGTCCCCCACATTCAATGCCCAACGCTGGGGCTGCCTGAATCCCTCTTCTCCCCTGAGGGTGGGCACTTCTGATCTGCCAAGGCCCATGTGGATATTACAACATCAATTGGGGGCCATACCAACCACTCAGCTTAAAAAGGAGTCTGCTCTGCTGTTCTGCAATCAGGCTCCCACCTGCAGATCCTTTAGCACAGGCTGAACAAAAGAGCATCACTGGACCCAGGGGGCTGATGTTCCCACCCCTGAAACTGTGCTCACCTCAGCACACACCGACATGGGACAGGAACCTACGAGGCATCTCTCTCTATCTCTCACTCTCTCTCTCTCTCTCTCTCTCTCTCTCTCTCTCTCTCACACACACACACACACACACACACACTCAATCTGTCACCTAGACACTCTCCTCCAACATACCTGCTGTCTCCAACAGGGCCACTGGTCCCTTTCTGGCAGGAGTCACTGGGACTCCTTGGGCGCCGGCAGCCGCTCATGGTACAGATTCTCTGGTCTGTCTGTGCCAACCCCAGGCGATGTCTGCTTCCTGCAGATCTCCCGTTGGCTCCTGCTCTTTCTCTTCACCTGAGGCAGAGGGATCAGCCCCCCAGCTGGTACCCCAGGCAACTTGAGTGCTAGGGAGATGTTCCTGCGGCCTCACATGGGCAGGGCAGAGTGAGCTTGGACAGAGGTAGCTCCTGGGAACGCATCCAGGTGTGGGAGGCAGAGGTGGAGCCAGGGAGGAATGGTAGCCTTGGCTTCCTCCTGGTATTTCAAGCCTGCTGGGCTGGTGAGGGGCGGGGCTTGCTGAGCAGACCCAGTCAATCGGGATAATGATAGGCTGGCAGTCTGTCTATCCAGGACAGTCAAAATCCAATAGAACCCTCCCTGATGAAAATCCCATCCAGGAAGAACTGCCTATGGGATGCAGTTCTGGTCAACAGGTCCTCTCACTCCTTGATGTGGTTATCTTTTCCCATGAGGCTTGTGTGATTTTACAGGAATGGATTTTTTAAAAGAACATTTTATTTATTTTTATTGTATTTATGTTTTTGAAAGTCGGAGTTCCACAGAGGGAGCTGGAGAGGCAGAGACGGAGAAAAGTCTTCCATGCACCGGTTCGCTCCCCAGTGAATTGCAAAGCCATAGCTGCGCCGATCCGAAGCCAGTAGCCAAGAACTTCGACTGGGTCTCCCCCGTGGGTACACAGGCCCTAGGACTTGGGCCATGCTCTCTGGCCTTCCCAGGCTCTAGCAAAGAGCTGGATCAGCAGTGGAGCAGCCAGGACTCAAACCAGCTTCCCCCTGGGATGCTGACACGGCAGGCGGTGGCTTGACCTGCTACACCACAGCCCTGGCCCCAGGATGGAATGGTTGAGATCAGTCTTTTCCCATCTTTACTACTGGTTTCCTTCCTTCTGTATTGATTGAGAAAGGCGGAGGGACAGTGTGAAAGGGAGACCCAAAGAGCCATCTTGCATCCACTGGCTCTTCCCACTGCTTTTCCAGGCGCATCAGGGAGCAGGATTGCAAGGGCAGCAGCCAGGACTCCAACCTGTGCCTCTATGGGATGTGGGCATTTCCACAGGTGGCTTCCTCCCCTGGGCCACAACAGCAGCACAGTTTCTCCTGTAGCCTAGTAAAACCGATGCCCTATGCAAATTGGTGTGTCTGCAAACTTGCTATTGTTTTCCAGAGAGAAAATATGTTTCCCACCCAGAGTTTTGCCTTGGCCTGTGGCTTCACCACTGATGGGATTGTGACCGGGGAAAGTGACTGCATTTTTCCCGGGAGCTGTGGAGTTCCTGATGAGTTGGTTGTGTACTGTCTTCCTCTCGAAAGATGAGCCAGACGGCAGAGCTGCAGCAGCATTGTCCAAGGATCCACAGGCTGTGTGCGCATCCCGCACTGAGGGCAGCCAGGCAAACCTTGTGAGCATGGGAGAGAGAACCTGTGTCCTTCCATTCTGCAAGCCAGCCCTCCCTGGTGAGTAGAGAATGATTGTGACTCCCCAGTGTCCACTGGTATACTTCTGCCTTCACTCACATTTCTCTCCATAACTGACAGGATGTTTTCCTTCAGATTCAGTGATCTATTTGGAAGGCTGGGTTACAGATGGGGTGGGGGGAGGGCTGGGGAGAAGCCCTCCCCCTGCTGGTTCACTCCAAACATGGCCACAACCTCAAACAGTATTATCTCATGGGTCTTCACTCCATGGTGTCGAGGGACAGGCAATGTCATCTACTCTTTGTCATGTGAACTTTCTTGGGGTCATAGACCAGATTGTGCTGACACATTTCTTAATTGATTTCAAAGAAAGAGTTACTGAGAGCAATTGGAAGAGCAAGCGTGACACCATCTTCCACCTCCCCTTCTCTCCTTCACTCTCTGTGACTCTGCTCTCCAAGAAAAGCAAACCCTGCAACACACAGCTTTGCTTTCTCATCCCCACAAACTGCCCGTGGTCCCCGTGCGCCTGGCTCCAACCTTCTGGATGACAGTGGTGCCCAGTGGGAGGCAGCCTCACCCAGGAGAAGGGGAGGTGGAGGCAGCTGGGACCCCATCCACCGCTGGCGGGCTGCGTCTTCCACCTCACCTCGCTCTGCTTTGCCCACCATTGCAGCAATCTGGCGAGTGAACCAGCAGATGGAAGACCTACCACTTTGGAACTCTACATTTAAGATAAAAGAAATACATCTTTAAAAAAAAAAAAAGGCGTCCCACCTGCTCCTGGCTTCGGTTCGGCACATTACCAGCCCTAGCAGCCATCTGGGGAAGCGAACCAAAGGAGGGAGGACTTTTCTATTTGTCTCTCTCTGTCTCTGTCTGTCTACTCTCTCTCTCTCTCTCTCTCTCTCTCTCTCTCTGTGTGTGTGTGTGTGTGTGTGTGTGTGTCTATAAATCTATCTGTCAAATAAATAAACAAACTCCTCCAGAGGCCGGTGCTGTGGCATAGCGTGCAAAGCCGCCGCCTGCAGTGCCGGCTCCCATATGGGCGCCGGTTTGAGTCCTGGCAGCTCCATTCTGATGCAGCTCTCTGCCATGGCCAGGGCAGGGAATGCAGTACAGGATGGCCCAAATGCTTGGGCCCTGGCATCCTTGTGCGAGACCCAGGAAGGCTCCTGCCATTGGGGAGTAGACCAGCAGATGGAAGATTTTCTCTCTCTCTCTCTCTGTCCCTCTCACCCTCTCTCACCCTCTCTCCCTCCCCCTCACTCTCTTTCTCTCTCTGCGCCTACCTCTCTCTATGTCTGTCAAAGAAATAAAATCACTCTTTGCAAACAATAGGTATCCTTTTTTGGTCATCTGCAAGGTGCCTTTTGAAATGTATGCTTGGGATAGAAAAGAAATAGAACACACACACAACTCATTTTTCTGTTGTATTCCAGCCAAAGTATCCAAGTAGCATCATGAGAAACTAAGGCATCACACGTTGTGACTCTCTCCCCTTTTTCTGAATGCTCAACCCAGGGTGTAGATCACAAAGAGAGCACATCTCCATAGAACATTTGCATACCAAAATGTGTTGATAGGATTCACAAGAGTTACAAACACGAGAATGATTGTCTATGGGCAAACTGTCTCATGGAGCGGAACATGTTCCAAGGACTGCATAAGTCTCAGTTCTTGATGGTGGCTTTTCCACAGAGACAATGGCAGCGCACAAAATTCTCATCCAGATACAGCAGAGGAGACAATCCTCCCAGCGGGTCACAGTTGGTGAGTTCTCTCACTGTGGAGTGAACTTGGAGTCTCTTCTTTCAGCCACTAACAAGGCAAGTGCTAGGAGCCTTTCCACCATCTTCCCCAGCCAGCACAACGGGAGGGTCGCTGGCAGCATTCCACCCCCACCCTCTCCCCCACCCCCACTCCAGCGAATCCGGAGCTCCACTTCTCCTCCAAGCATCTCCAGCTGGTGACAGTCTGGCGAGAGCCCACGGCATTTCTCCACAGCCCCCCACACCCACAGTGTCCCCCTCGTTCAGCGGGGCGTGAGGTCAGGGAGGCGGCAATCCCAGAAGGGGCAGGTGTCCATGGTCTTGCTGTCAGCTTGTCTGCAGTTTGTGTGGGGCCTGAGGGCTCCCGGGGGTGGAGGGCATCAGTGTTGGAAGAGACGTCTGCGCGCCTTGCAGCCTGGCCTGGGGCGGGCCTTGATGGGAGGGGCTCTGGGCCCTGGGCTGGGAGAGGGAGAGGGAGGCAGAGGTCTGAGGGCAGAGCAGGCCAGGGGTTCCAGGCCATGGAGACTCAACTGGAACTCAGCTGGCAGAGGATGCCTCTCCAGGTGAGGCTTGGGCATGTGGGAGGAGCCCCGAGGGGCGGCGGCTCTGTAGCTGTAGCGAGGGGTGAGGAAGAGGGTGTTTGGGTGGCCAGAGGAGCGGGCTCCTGGCGCTGCATTGGCTGGGCGTGCCGACGGTGGCTGGGGGCCGTGGGGAGCACCAGCCGCCCTGTCTGCTCCCTGGGGAACGGCAGACCCGTCTTCCATGCTGATCTCCCAGGTGGGGTCAGCACCTGTGAGCAGGAGCCAGCGGGCCTGGGCAGGGAACCAGAACCCCTCTGCTGCTGTCAGGACGTGCTCAGGGACCACCACGACCACCACATGGCCCAGCGTGAGCTGCAGGGCTGTCTGTGGGGCCAGCACCAGGCCCTCAGCTCCCAGGCGAAGCTGCAGCTCTGTTCCCGCTTCCAAGACCACCACGATCATCTGGGCGCTGGCACTCTGATGGCCCTGGGGAGGAAAAGCCAGCAGTTAGGGCTTGTCGTGCAGTGGCTGGCAGGGCACAGGCCAGGGCACAGCCCCAACTGCAAACCCAGCCCCCAATCCAGCCCTGCATGGCCACCCAGAAACCTCACCGTCCTGACACCCTCAGCGAGCTCAACCAATGGACTTTCCCTACACCTTGGATCCCAACAAGTCACGTGGACCCCAAAACTTACCCTCGAGCTTCCACGGGGCACCGCTACAGCATGGCATGGACACGGCCGCCATTCCTGGGCAGCTTCTGCACCTAGGGGAACACGGAGTGTGTTGAGGGGAGGCGGCTGTCCCGCAGGAGTCCCAGTGGAGGGGCATAGTTGCTCCCAGCGCGGAGGTGGCTGCAGGCCTGGGCATCCTAGAGAAAGTCCCTCCCCCGTTCCAGTCAGCCTTGGAAGGGGGAGCCTTTCCTAGTGGGGGCAGTCAGGGGAGAGCATAGAAAATGCCTTACCTGGCCTGGGACCCTGCTGCAGTCTCTGCCGTTTGGGGAGGTTGCCTTGTGTCCCGTGTGGCCTGCAGGAGAATGGGACTCGGTCAGCTGAGACCAGCGAGACCTGTTACACAAAGCCCCTAACTCATTGCAGCCCTGCAGCCCTGAGCCCATCCCAGTCCCCCACATTCAATGCCCAACGCTGGGGCTGCCTGAATCCCTCTTCTCCCCTGAGGGTGGGCACTTCTGATCTGCCAAGGCCCATGTGGATATTACAACATCAATTGGGGGCCATACCAACCACTCAGCTTAAAAAGGAGTCTGCTCTGCTGTTCTGCAATCAGGCTCCCACCTGCAGATCCTTTAGCACAGGCTGAACAAAAGAGCATCACTGGACCCAGGGGGCTGATGTTCCCACCCCTGAAACTGTGCTCACCTCAGCACACACCGACATGGGACAGGAACCTACGAGGCATCTCTCTCTATCTCTCACTCTCTCTCTCTCTCTCTCTCTCTCTCTCTCTCTCACACACACACACACACACACACACACACTCAATCTGTCACCTAGACACTCTCCTCCAACATACCTGCTGTCTCCAACAGGGCCACTGGTCCCTTTCTGGCAGGAGTCACTGGGACTCCTTGGGCGCCGGCAGCCGCTCATGGTACAGATTCTCTGGTCTGTCTGTGCCAACCCCAGGCGATGTCTGCTTCCTGCAGATCTCCCGTTGGCTCCTGCTCTTTCTCTTCACCTGAGGCAGAGGGATCAGCCCCCCAGCTGGTACCCCAGGCAACTTGAGTGCTAGGGAGATGTTCCTGCGGCCTCACATGGGCAGGACAGAGTGAGCTTGGACAGAGGGAGCTCCTGGGAACGCATCCAGGTGTGGGAGGCAGAGGTGGAGCCAGGGAGGAATGGTAGCCTTGGCTTCCTCCTGGTATTTCAAGCCTGCTGGGCTGGTGAGGGGCGGGGCTTGCTGAGTCAATCAGGATAATGATAGGCTGGCAGTCTGTCTATCCAGGACAGTCAAAATCCAATAGAACCCTCCCTGATGAAAATCCCATCCAGGAAGAACTGCCTATGGGATGCAGTTCTGGTCAACAGGTCCTCTCACTCCTTGATGTGGTTATCTTTTCCCATGAGGCTTGTGTGATTTTACAGGAATGGATTTTTTAAAAGAACTCTTTTATTTATTTTTATTGTATTTATGTTTTTGAAAGTCAGAGTTCCACAGAGGGAGCTGGAGAGGCAGAGACGGAGAAAAGTCTTCCATGCACCGGTTCGCTCCCCAGTGAATTGCAAAGCCATAGCTGCGCCGATCCGAAGCCAGTAGCCAAGAACTTCGACTGGGTCTCCCCCGTAGGTACACAGGCCCTAGGACTTGGGCCATGCTCTCTGGCCTTCCCAGGCTCTAGCAAAGAGCTGGATCAGCAGTGGAGCAGCCAGGACTCAAACCAGCTTCCCCCTGGGATGCTGACACGGCAGGCGGTGGCTTGACCTGCTACACCACAGCCCTGGCCCCAGGATGGAATGGTTGAGATCAGTCTTTTCCCATCTTTACTACTGGTTTCCTTCCTTCTGTATTGATTGAGAAAGGCGGAGGGACAGTGTGAAAGGGAGACCCAAAGAGCCATCTTGCATCCACTGGCTCTTCCCACTGCTTTTCCAGGCGCATCAGGGAGCAGGATTGCAAGGGCAGCAGCCAGGACTCCAACCTGTGCCTCTATGGGATGTGGGCATTTCCACAGGTGGCTTCCTCCCCTGGGCCACAACAGCAGCACAGTTTCTCCTGTAGCCTAGTAAAACCGATGCCCTATGCAAATTGGTGTGTCTGCAAACTTGCTATTGTTTTCCAGAGAGAAAATATGTTTCCCACCCAGAGTTTTGCCTTGGCCTGTGGCTTCACCGCTGATGGGATTGTGACCGGGGAAAGTGACTGCATTTTTCCCGGGAGCTGTGGAGTTCCTGATGAGTTGGTTGTGTACTGTCTTCCTCTCGAAAGATGAGCCAGACGGCAGAGCTGCAGCAGCATTGTCCAAGGATCCACAGGCTGTGTGCGCATCCCGCACTGAGGGCAGCCAGGCAAACCTTGTGAGCATGGGAGAGAGAACCTGTGTCCTTCCATTCTGCAAGCCAGCCCTCCCTGGTGAGTAGAGAATGATTGTGACTCCCCAGTGTCCACTGGTATACTTCTGCCTTCACTCACATTTCTCTCCATAACTGACAGGATGTTTTCCTTCAGATTCAGTGATCTATTTGGAAGGCTGGGTTACAGATGGGGTGGGGGGAGGGCTGGGGAGAAGCCCTCCCCCTGCTGGTTCACTCCAAACATGGCCACAACCTCAAACAGTATTATCTCATGGGTCTTCACTCCATGGTGTCGAGGGACAGGCAATGTCATCTACTCTTTGTCATGTGAACTTTCTTGGGGTCATAGACCAGATTGTGCTGACACATTTCTTAATTGATTTCAAAGAAAGAGTTACTGAGAGCAATTGGAAGAGCAAGCGTGACACCATCTTCCACCTCCCCTTCTCTCCTTCACTCTCTGTGACTCTGCTCTCCAAGAAAAGCAAACCCTGCAACACACAGCTTTGCTTTCTCATCCCCACAAACTGCCCGTGGTCCCCGTGCGCCTGGCTCCAACCTTCTGGATGACAGTGGTGCCCAGTGGGAGGCAGCCTCACCCAGGAGAAGGGGAGGTGGAGGCAGCTGGGACCCCATCCACCGCTGGCGGGCTGCGTCTTCCACCTCACCTCGCTCTGCTTTGCCCACCATTGCAGCAATCTGGCGAGTGAACCAGCAGATGGAAGACCTACCACTTTGGAACTCTACATTTAAGATAAAAGAAATACATCTTTAAAAAAAAAAAAGGCGTCCCACCTGCTCCTGGCTTCGGTTCGGCACATTACCAGCCCTAGCAGCCATCTGGGGAAGCGAACCAAAGGAGGGAGGACTTTTCTATTTGTCTCTCTCTGTCTCTGTCTGTCTATTCTCTCTCTCTCTCTCTCTCTCTCTCTCTCTCTGTGTGTGTGTGTGTGTGTGTGTGTCTATAAATCTATCTGTCAAATAAATAAACAAACTCCTCCAGAGGCCGGTGCTGTGGCATAGCGTGCAAAGCCGCCGCCTGCAGTGCCGGCTCCCATATGGGCGCCGGTTTGAGTCCTGGCAGCTCCATTCTGATGCAGCTCTCTGCCATGGCCAGGGCAGGGAATGCAGTACAGGATGGCCCAAATGCTTGGGCCCTGGCATCCTTGTGCGAGACCCAGGAAGGCTCCTGCCATTGGGGAGTAGACCAGCAGATGGAAGATTTTCTCTCTCTCTCTCTCTGTCCCTCTCACCCTCTCTCACCCTCTCTCCCTCCCCCTCACTCTCTTTCTCTCTCTGCGCCTACCTCTCTCTATGTCTGTCAAAGAAATAAAATCACTCTTTGCAAACAATAGGTATCCTTTTTTGGTCATCTGCAAGGTGCCTTTTGAAATGTATGCTTGGGATAGAAAAGAAATAGAACACACACACAACTCATTTTTCTGTTGTATTCCAGCCAAAGTATCCAAGTAGCATCCTGAGAAACTAAGGCATCACACGTTGTGACTCTCTCCCCTTTTTCTGAATGCTCAACCCAGGGTGTAGATCACAAAGAGAGCACATCTCCATAGAACATTTGCATACCAAAATGTGTTGATAGGATTCACAAGAGTTACAAACACGAGAATGATTGTCTATGGGCAAACTGTCTCATGGAGCGGAACATGTTCCAAGGACTGCGTAAGTCTCAGTTCTTGATGGTGGCTTTTCCACAGAGACAATGGCAGCGCACAAAATTCTCATCCAGATACAGCAGAGGAGACAATCCTCCCAGCGGGTCACAGTTGGTGAGTTCTCTCACTGTGGAGTGAACTTGGAGTCTCTTCTTTCAGCCACTAACAAGGCAAGTGCTAGGAGCCTTTCCACCATCTTCCCCAGCCAGCACAACGGGAGGGTCGCTGGCAGCATTCCACCCCCACCCTCTCCCCCACCCCCACTCCAGCGAATCCGGAGCTCCACTTCTCCTCCAAGCATCTCCAGCTGGTGACAGTCTGGCGAGAGCCCACGGCATTTCTCCACAGCCCCCCACACCCACAGTGTCCCCCTCGTTCAGCGGGGCGTGAGGTCAGGGAGGCGGCAATCCCAGAAGGGGCAGGTGTCCATGGTCTTGCTGTCAGCTTGTCTGCAGTTTGTGTGGGGCCTGAGGGCTCCCGGGGGTGGGGGGCATCAGTGTTGGAAGAGACGTCTGCGCGCCTTGCAGCCTGGCCTGGGGCGGGCCTTGATGGGAGGGGCTCTGGGCCCTGGGCTGGGAGAGGGAGAGGGAGGCAGAGGTCTGAGGGCAGAGCAGGCCAGGGGTTCCAGGCCATGGAGACTCAACTGGAACTCAGCTGGCAGAGGATGCCTCTCCGGGTGAGGCTTGGGCATGTGGGAGGAGCCCCGAGGGGCGGCGGCTCTGTAGCTGTAGCGAGGGGTGAGGAAGAGGGTGTTTGGGTGGCCAGAGGAGCGGGCTCCTGGCGCTGCATTGGCTGGGCGTGCCGACGGTGGCTGGGGGCCGTGGGGAGCACCAGCCGCCCTGTCTGCTCCCTGGGGAACGGCAGACCCGTCTTCCATGCTGATCTCCCAGGTGGGGTCAGCACCTGTGAGCAGGAGCCAGCGGGCCTGGGCAGGGAACCAGAACCCCTCTGCTGCTGTCAGGACGTGCTCAGGGACCACCACGACCACCACATGGCCCAGCGTGAGCTGCAGGGCTGTCTGTGGGGCCAGCACCAGGCCCTCAGCTCCCAGGCGAAGCTGCAGCTCTGTTCCCGCTTCCAAGACCACCACGATCATCTGGGCGCTGGCACTCTGATGGCCCTGGGGAGGAAAAGCCAGCAGTTAGGGCTTGTCGTGCAGTGGCTGGCAGGGCACAGGCCAGGGCACAGCCCCAACTGCAAACCCAGCCCCCAATCCAGCCCTGCATGGCCACCCAGAAACCTCACCGTCCTGACACCCTCAGCGAGCTCAACCAATGGACTTTCCCTACACCTTGGATCCCAACAAGTCACGTGGACCCCAAAACTTACCCTCGAGCTTCCACGGGGCACCGCTACAGCATGGCATGGACACGGCCGCCATTCCTGGGCAGCTTCTGCACCTAGGGGAACACGGAGTGTGTTGAGGGGAGGCGGCTGTCCCGCAGGAGTCCCAGTGGAGGGGCATAGTTGCTCCCAGCACGGAGGTGGCTGCAGGCCTGGGCATCCTAGAGAAAGTCCCTCCCCCGTTCCAGTCAGCCTTGGAAGGGGGAGCCTTTCCTAGTGGGGGCAGTCAGGGGAGAGCATAGAAAATGCCTTACCTGGCCTGGGACCCTGCTGCAGTCTCTGCCGTTTGGGGAGGTTGCCTTGTGTCCCGTGTGGCCTGCAGGAGAATGGGACTCAGTCAGCTGAGACCAGCGAGACCTGTTACACAAAGCCCCTAACTCATTGCAGCCCTGCAGCCCTGAGCCCATCCCAGTCCCCCACATTCAATGCCCAACGCTGGGGCTGCCTGAATCCCTCTTCTCCCCTGAGGGTGGGCACTTCTGATCTGCCAAGGCCCATGTGGATATTACAACATCAATTGGGGGCCATACCAACCACTCAGCTTAAAAAGGAGTCTGCTCTGCTGTTCTGCAATCAGGCTCCCACCTGCAGATCCTTTAGCACAGGCTGAACAAAAGAGCATCACTGGACCCAGGGGGCTGATGTTCCCACCCCTGAAACTGTGCTCACCTCAGCACACACCGACATGGGACAGGAACCTACGAGGCATCTCTCTCTATCTCTCACTCTCTCTCTCTCTCTCTCTCTCTCTCTCACACACACACACACACACACACACACACACTCAATCTGTCACCTAGACACTCTCCTCCAACATACCTGCTGTCTCCAACAGGGCCACTGGTCCCTTTCTGGCAGGAGTCACTGGGACTCCTTGGGCGCCGGCAGCCGCTCATGGTACAGATTCTCTGGTCTGTCTGTGCCAACCCCAGGCGATGTCTGCTTCCTGCAGATCTCCCGTTGGCTCCTGCTCTTTCTCTTCACCTGAGGCAGAGGGATCAGCCCCCCAGCTGGTACCCCAGGCAACTTGAGTGCTAGGGAGATGTTCCTGCGGCCTCACATGGGCAGGACAGAGTGAGCTTGGACAGAGGGAGCTCCTGGGAACGCATCCAGGTGTGGGAGGCAGAGGTGGAGCCAGGGAGGAATGGTAGCCTTGGCTTCCTCCTGGTATTTCAAGCCTGCTGGGCTGGTGAGGGGCGGGGCTTGCTGAGTCAATCAGGATAATGATAGGCTGGCAGTCTGTCTATCCAGGACAGTCAAAATCCAATAGAACCCTCCCTGATGAAAATCCCATCCAGGAAGAACTGCCTATGGGATGCAGTTCTGGTCAACAGGTCCTCTCACTCCTTGATGTGGTTATCTTTTCCCATGAGGCTTGTGTGATTTTACAGGAATGGATTTTTTAAAAGAACTCTTTTATTTATTTTTATTGTATTTATGTTTTTGAAAGTCAGAGTTCCACAGAGGGAGCTGGAGAGGCAGAGACGGAGAAAAGTCTTCCATGCACCGGTTCGCTCCCCAGTGAATTGCAAAGCCATAGCTGCGCCGATCCGAAGCCAGTAGCCAAGAACTTCGACTGGGTCTCCCCTGTAGGTACACAGGCCCTAGGACTTGGGCCATGCTCTCTGGCCTTCCCAGGCTCTAGCAAAGAGCTGGATCAGCAGTGGAGCAGCCAGGACTCAAACCAGCTTCCCCCTGGGATGCTGACACGGCAGGCGGTGGCTTGACCTGCTACACCACAGCCCTGGCCCCAGGATGGAATGGTTGAGATCAGTCTTTTCCCATCTTTACTACTGGTTTCCTTCCTTCTGTATTGATTGAGAAAGGCGGAGGGACAGTGTGAAAGGGAGACCCAAAGAGCCATCTTGCATCCACTGGCTCTTCCCACTGCTTTTCCAGGCGCATCAGGGAGCAGGATTGCAAGGGCAGCAGCCAGGACTCCAACCTGTGCCTCTATGGGATGTGGGCATTTCCACAGGTGGCTTCCTCCCCTGGGCCACAACAGCAGCACAGTTTCTCCTGTAGCCTAGTAAAACCGATGCCCTATGCAAATTGGTGTGTCTGCAAACTTGCTATTGTTTTCCAGAGAGAAAATATGTTTCCCACCCAGAGTTTTGCCTTGGCCTGTGGCTTCACCGCTGATGGGATTGTGACCGGGGAAAGTGACTGCATTTTTCCCGGGAGCTGTGGAGTTCCTGATGAGTTGGTTGTGTACTGTCTTCCTCTCGAAAGATGAGCCAGACGGCAGAGCTGCAGCAGCATTGTCCAAGGATCCACAGGCTGTGTGCGCATCCCGCACTGAGGGCAGCCAGGCAAACCTTGTGAGCATGGGAGAGAGAACCTGTGTCCTTCCATTCTGCAAGCCAGCCCTCCCTGGTGAGTAGAGAATGATTGTGACTCCCCAGTGTCCACTGGTATACTTCTGCCTTCACTCACATTTCTCTCCATAACTGACAGGATGTTTTCCTTCAGATTCAGTGATCTATTTGGAAGGCTGGGTTACAGATGGGGTGGGGGGAGGGCTGGGGAGAAGCCCTCCCCCTGCTGGTTCACTCCAAACATGGCCACAACCTCAAACAGTATTATCTCATGGGTCTTCACTCCATGGTGTCGAGGGACAGGCAATGTCATCTACTCTTTGTCATGTGAACTTTCTTGGGGTCATAGACCAGATTGTGCTGACACATTTCTTAATTGATTTCAAAGAAAGAGTTACTGAGAGCAATTGGAAGAGCAAGCGTGACACCATCTTCCACCTCCCCTTCTCTCCTTCACTCTCTGTGACTCTGCTCTCCAAGAAAAGCAAACCCTGCAACACACAGCTTTGCTTTCTCATCCCCACAAACTGCCCGTGGTCCCCGTGCGCCTGGCTCCAACCTTCTGGATGACAGTGGTGCCCAGTGGGAGGCAGCCTCACCCAGGAGAAGGGGAGGTGGAGGCAGCTGGGACCCCATCCACCGCTGGCGGGCTGCGTCTTCCACCTCACCTCGCTCTGCTTTGCCCACCATTGCAGCAATCTGGCGAGTGAACCAGCAGATGGAAGACCTACCACTTTGGAACTCTACATTTAAGATAAAAGAAATACATCTTTAAAAAAAAAAAAAGGCGTCCCACCTGCTCCTGGCTTCGGTTCGGCACATTACCAGCCCTAGCAGCCATCTGGGGAAGCGAACCAAAGGAGGGAGGACTTTTCTATTTGTCTCTCTCTGTCTCTGTCTGTCTACTCTCTCTCTCTCTCTCTCTCTCTCTCTCTCTCTGTGTGTGTGTGTGTGTGTGTGTGTGTGTCTATAAATCTATCTGTCAAATAAATAAACAAACTCCTCCAGAGGCCGGTGCTGTGGCATAGCGTGCAAAGCCGCCGCCTGCAGTGCCGGCTCCCATATGGGCGCCGGTTTGAGTCCTGGCAGCTCCATTCTGATGCAGCTCTCTGCCATGGCCAGGGCAGGGAATGCAGTACAGGATGGCCCAAATGCTTGGGCCCTGGCATCCTTGTGCGAGACCCAGGAAGGCTCCTGCCATTGGGGAGTAGACCAGCAGATGGAAGATTTTCTCTCTCTCTCTCTCTGTCCCTCTCACCCTCTCTCACCCTCTCTCCCTCCCCCTCACTCTCTTTCTCTCTCTGCGCCTACCTCTCTCTATGTCTGTCAAAGAAATAAAATCACTCTTTGCAAACAATAGGTATCCTTTTTTGGTCATCTGCAAGGTGCCTTTTGAAATGTATGCTTGGGATAGAAAAGAAATAGAACACACACACAACTCATTTTTCTGTTGTATTCCAGCCAAAGTATCCAAGTAGCATCCTGAGAAACTAAGGCATCACACGTTGTGACTCTCTCCCCTTTTTCTGAATGCTCAACCCAGGGTGTAGATCACAAAGAGAGCACATCTCCATAGAACATTTGCATACCAAAATGTGTTGATAGGATTCACAAGAGTTACAAACACGAGAATGATTGTCTATGGGCAAACTGTCTCATGGAGCGGAACATGTTCCAAGGACTGCGTAAGTCTCAGTTCTTGATGGTGGCTTTTCCACAGAGACAATGGCAGCGCACAAAATTCTCATCCAGATACAGCAGAGGAGACAATCCTCCCAGCGGGTCACAGTTGGTGAGTTCTCTCACTGTGGAGTGAACTTGGAGTCTCTTCTTTCAGCCACTAACAAGGCAAGTGCTAGGAGCCTTTCCACCATCTTCCCCAGCCAGCACAACGGGAGGGTCGCTGGCAGCATTCCACCCCCACCCTCTCCCCCACCCCCACTCCAGCGAATCCGGAGCTCCACTTCTCCTCCAAGCATCTCCAGCTGGTGACAGTCTGGCGAGAGCCCACGGCATTTCTCCACAGCCCCCCACACCCACAGTGTCCCCCTCGTTCAGCGGGGCGTGAGGTCAGGGAGGCGGCAATCCCAGAAGGGGCAGGTGTCCATGGTCTTGCTGTCAGCTTGTCTGCAGTTTGTGTGGGGCCTGAGGGCTCCCGGGGGTGGGGGGCATCAGTGTTGGAAGAGACGTCTGCGCGCCTTGCAGCCTGGCCTGGGGCGGGCCTTGATGGGAGGGGCTCTGGGCCCTGGGCTGGGAGAGGGAGAGGGAGGCAGAGGTCTGAGGGCAGAGCAGGCCAGGGGTTCCAGGCCATGGAGACTCAACTGGAACTCAGCTGGCAGAGGATGCCTCTCCGGGTGAGGCTTGGGCATGTGGGAGGAGCCCCGAGGGGCGGCGGCTCTGTAGCTGTAGCGAGGGGTGAGGAAGAGGGTGTTTGGGTGGCCAGAGGAGCGGGCTCCTGGCGCTGCATTGGCTGGGCGTGCCGACGGTGGCTGGGGGCCGTGGGGAGCACCAGCCGCCCTGTCTGCTCCCTGGGGAACGGCAGACCCGTCTTCCATGCTGATCTCCCAGGTGGGGTCAGCACCTGTGAGCAGGAGCCAGCGGGCCTGGGCAGGGAACCAGAACCCCTCTGCTGCTGTCAGGACGTGCTCAGGGACCACCACGACCACCACATGGCCCAGCGTGAGCTGCAGGGCTGTCTGTGGGGCCAGCACCAGGCCCTCAGCTCCCAGGCGAAGCTGCAGCTCTGTTCCTGCTTCCAAGACCACCACGATCATCTGGGCGCTGGCACTCTGCGGGCCCTGGGGAGGAAAAGCCAGCAGTTAGGGCTTGTCGTGCAGTGGCTGGCAGGGCACAGGCCAGGGCACAGCCCCAACTGCAAACCCAGCCCCCAATCCAGCCCTGCATGGCCACCCAGAAACCTCACCGTCCTGACACCCTCAGCGAGCTCAACCAATGGACTTTCCCTACACCTTGGATCCCAACAAGTCACGTGGACCCCAAAACTTACCCTCGAGCTTCCACGGGGCACCGCTACAGCATGGCATGGACACGGCCGCCATTCCTGGGCAGCTTCTGCACCTAGGGGAACACGGAGTGTGTTGAGGGGAGGCGGCTGTCCCACAGGAGTCCCAGTGGAGGGGCATAGTTGCTCCCAGCGCGGAGGTGGCTGCAGGCCTGGGCATCCTAGAGAAAGTCCCTCCCCCGTTCCAGTCAGCCTTGGAAGGGGGAGCCTTTCCTAGTGGGGGCAGTCAGGGGAGAGCATAGAAAATGCCTTACCTGGCCTGGGACCCTGCTGCAGTCTCTGCCGTTTGGGGAGGTTGCCTTGTGTCCCGTGTGGCCTGCAGGAGAATGGGACTCAGTCAGCTGAGACCAGCGAGACCTGTTACACAAAGCCCCTAACTCATTGCAGCCCTGCAGCCCTGAGCCCATCCCAGTCCCCCACATTCAATGCCCAACGCTGGGGCTGCCCGAATCCCTCTTCTCCCCTGAGGGTGGGGACTTCTGATCTGCGAAGACCCATGTGGATATGATGGTAATAATGAGGATACTGAATAAACAAAACTCTCTGCTATCCAAATATGCAAAATATTTAAATATAAATATTTTGAGTGTTAAATTTCTAGTCAAATATTAGTTATAATATTTAACCTGTATAGTAGTATTTTATGTGATATGAATTTTACATGACATTACTTAATGGATTGCTTTTTAATGACTATTATCTTAAGTGTCTATTTCATAAACCATTTTATATTGCTTTTTAAAAATATTTTCTAAAATTAGTCATTAATTATATTGAACAATGATAATATTCTCTAGTGCTTTAATTGCTTTGCTAATGAGTACACTCATCCCAGAATCTTTTACAGTTACACAAATACTAAAACAATTGAATAAAACTTCCGTTGTTCTTAATTGATTAAAGTCTATTAAGATAACCTGATTATCTAAATCATTTTTAGATGTCAATTTATAGAAACAGAGGGAAGCATACTTTTAGAATTCTCTATGTAACGTCTAAAGTAAAACGAACATATATTTTAAATAGAGATGCGGCTCAGGGATATGGATGACCATGGCCTGGGCTTACAGCCTACTTGACTTCCTGTATCCTGTGTGTCCCCAGCTCACTGTGGGAAGGCTCACCTCTGTTGAGACTGGCTACCACTTGTGCCCAGGCATGAGTATGCTCTCGATAACATCTAAATCAGTGTTTACTTTTTCTCAAGGACAGGGATGAGAGTAGATATCCTTCCTGCACACCATGAGGTGGTCAGGGCAAGTCTTGTTCTGACCACACCATGCTCATAATGCCGTGCTGTCTTCCAGAGTTGCCTCCCACTTCACCCACTTATCCTGTCATGTGGTCCCCCAAAGGCCGTCTTGTCATATATCCGGGTCTTTAAAAAGCAAATCCTCTCCAAATCTCTCAGTTCAAGCCCTTTTCCAATAAAAGGTCCTGTGCTCAGAAACTGTTGACCCAGAGAAAGCCCGTTGACAATCATAACTTAGGATATTGGCAGGCAGGAGGCTCCAATACTCAGGTAAGCTCAATAGGAGAGGAATAGAACCCTTGGACCTTGGGTACAGTCAGCCCTTCACACATCCTGGTGAAGAAAAGTCAGAACCATGCACAAGGACAATTCAAATCCTGGCATCAGGAGAGACAATGCACGGATGTTAACCTCCACACATCCTTTACAATTTATTTCCCAGTCACAGTGCAGAGCATCAGGGCTGGGGGTTTCCCTGACTTCCTGGGATGGAGAGGGATATAGCAATAAAAGGACACAGAGTTCTGACCTGCTCTGACCACAGAGACACATAGGCGAGGTCTCAGCACTGTGACTGACTTAGAAATCTCTCCCTTTGGCTTCGAGCTGTGTCCTTGTCTGGATCACCAGACTGTGACATGCATTCTGTAGGCTGTGGACACAGCAATCCTGGGATTGGTTGTGCCCTACACAGAGACTAGTTCTCCCTGCAGAGGGCTGGCCCTGCAGACAGTATCTACCCCATGTTCTCCCCATTTCAGCTGACACTCTGGTCTCTAACTCTATGCTGAGGAGATCTTGACATGTCATCATCTCTGTATTTTCTTTGCCTGCAACTCCAACTCTTGCACACTTCACTGAATATGTCAGTCTGCAGCTACCAAATTTATCTGAGGATAAATGTCTACACAGAAAGTCTACCAATAGAGATACAACCAGACTCTAATGTTCAAACCAGAAAATACAGTGTCCTCATCTTGGTAAGTTCAAGGTTGTGTGTATGTGTTAAGTATCATTGTGACTGCAGGTGAGTGTATCTTTGTGCCTTTGTGTATTCTGTCCCTATTGGCAAATCTGACAAATGTATGGCAGAAAGGCAGATGAATGAAAGCAGAGGTCCTCACCCTTGTTCTGCCTTCCATAGAATTTTGTGTTTGCTCCCCAGCCTTTCAGAGGTAGAAGACAGGCATCAAGATTTTTGGGCTCACCCCATAAGCACATCCCCTGATCCAACTCCAGGGTCTTGGCATGGATGAATTTTGAGACCCAGGACCACTACTGACAATGCGCAGATGTGTCTGGAAAGGTGCCTAGGTATTCTGATGCATGCACTACCTCATTCAACCTTGCTGCCTTGCTTATCATTCCTCCATCTTATATCTGAAATTAATTTCTTATCGGAAGACAAGAACCTCTATTTCACTTTGTCAGCCTTTGGGATGAGCTTCTTTCACTGCCCAATATTTTCATTTTTTACCCATGTTGTACTGTATCAGTGAGAAGTATACTTTTTTCAGAACATATACATGGACTTTTTGTATTAGTATATTTTTGGTTGCTTATAATAAGGTGGGAATTTTACAAGTATTTGTTCTTGAGTCTTTGATTTTTCTTCCAACTTTGTGCACAGTACAGAACTTAATAGATGACAGCTTCATATTTTGGAAAAATATTAAGGTACTCAATATTCAGCTGATTATCAGTGCTATAAATAACCCAGGGGTGAACAAATATACCCATCATAATGGCAAAGTATATCACTAGGGTAAAATGATTTTATTTTATTTTTTAATTTTATTTAATAAATATAAATTTCCAATTACAACTTTTGGATTACAGTGGCATTCCCCCCTCATAACTTCCCTCCCACCCACAACCCTCCCGTCTCCCACTCCCTCTCCCATTCCATTCACATCAAGATTCATTTTACTGCGCCATAAACAAGAGTGTCAACTTGTTAAGTCAACAACAGGAGTCACTGAGCACTTACTCCTCATGTGGGATCTCTGTCCTTAGTGTGCTGTACATTGAGATTTAATGCTATAACTAGTACTCAAACAGTATTTTACAATTTGTGTTTCTGTGTGGGTGCAAACAGTTGAAATCTTTACTTAATATATACTAAACTGCTTTTCTGTATATAAAGATAATTGAAAATGAATCTGGATGCATATGGAATGGGAGAGGGAGCGGGAGATGGGAGCGTTGCTGGTGGGAGAAGTTATGGGGGGGGAGCCATTGTAATCCATAAGCTGTACTTTGGAAATTTATATTTATTAAATAAAAGTTTAAAAAAGATGCATTTTTGATTATCTTTATATACAGAAGATCAATTTAGTACATATTAAGTAAAGATTTCAACAGTTTGCTCCCACACAGAAACACAAAGTGTAAAGTACTGTTTGAGTACTAGTTATAGCATTAATTCACATTGGACAACACATTAAGGACAGAGATCCTAAATGGGGAGTAAGTGCACAGTGACTCCTGTTGTTGACTTAACAATTGACACTCTAGTTTATAGTCTCAGTAATCACCCTAGGCTCTTGTCGTGCATTGCCAAGGCTATGGAAGCCTTTTGAGTTCGCCAACTCTGATCTTATTTACACAAGGTCATAGTCAAAGTGGAAGTTCTCTCCTCCCTTCAGAGGGAGGAGATGGAGGTTTGATGGCTCATTATTTCCACTGTGATCTCACTCGCTGAGATCTTCCATGTGGGTTTTTTTTTTATTTTTTGTGGGTTTTTTTTTTGTTTGTTTGTTTGCTTTTTGCCAGAGTGTCTTGGCTTTCCATGCCTAAAATACTCTCGTGGGCTCTTCAGCCAGATCCAAATGCCTTAAGGGCTGATTCTGAGGCCAGAGTGCTGTTTAGGACATCTGACATTTTTATGAGTCTGCTATGTATCCTGCTTCCCATGTTGGTTCATTCTAGTCTTTTTAATTCTATCAGTAATATTATCAGACACTAGTCTTAGTTATGTGATCCCTTTGACTCTTAATCCTATCATTATGATCAATTGTGAACTGAAACCGATCACTTTGAATAGTGATATGGCACTGGTACAGCAAAATGATTTTAAATAATTTAATTCACCACTCTTATCACTCAATTACTCAATGGATCCACAGCATAATTTTTGCACCAGATATATTTAGTGTCCCACAAGCGAGTCCTCTCTGTGATCAGAAATCCAATTTGGTTCAGGTGTGTATGGAAAAGGAACACTTGTTTATATGTTTATACCACAGGAAAAATTTTAGATTCATGTGGCAGGATAATATATACAATACAGTGTGACAAAATAGAAAAGTACCTTATATTAAAAATGAAACACTGCCATTTTGAAACTGTGAATATACTATATGAAGTAATGAAAGTTTTCTAAAAAAAAAAGAGAAATGTATCCCTTTCTTATTTGATACCATAGCTTACATGTAGAATATATTTAAGACCTTGTATATCCATGTACATGGGACAAACACATTAATTAAATTAGTTGGAGGAATTAAAATCTGGGGAAAAGGCAAATAACCATATGTAAAAATTATCCTGGAAAGTTTCTTTCACCATCTAATTTCTCTTTTTATGTATAGTAATATTGATTGAAATGCTCTGTGTACCAAAGAATCCTTAGAAAAGAATGAATTATGGGGCTGGACTGTGGTGCAGTGGGTTAATGCCCTGGCCTGCAGCACCAGCATCCCATATGGGTGCCAGTTTGAGATGTGGCTGCTCCACTTCCCATCCAGCTCTCTGCTGTGGCCTGGGAAAGCAGTGGAAGATGGCCCAGGTCCTTGGGCCCCTGCACCTGTGTGGGAGACCCAGAAGAAGCTCCTGGCTTCAGATCGGCACAGCTCCAGCCATTGCGGCCAACTGGGTAGTGAACCATCGGATGAAAGACCTCTCTCTCTCTCTCTCTCTCTCTCTGCCTCTCCTCTCTGTGTAACTCTTTCAAAAAATAAGTAAATCTTAAAAAGGACTAAGAGTCAAAGGGAGCACATAAACAAGTCTAGTAACTGCTAATACTAACTGATAGAATAAATAAAGGGGAGAGTGATCCAACATGCGAAACGAGATACTCAGCAGACTCATAGAATGGCAGATGTCCTAAATAGCACTCTGGCCTCAGAATCAGCCCTAAAGGCATTCGGATCTGGCTGAAAAGCCCATGAGAGTATTTCAGGCATGGAAAGCCAAGACACTCTGGCAAAAGATCTCTGCGAGTGAGATCCCAGTGGAAAGAACAGGTCTTCAAAGAAGGAGGTACCTTTCTCTGAAGGGAGGAGAGAACCTCCACTTTGACTATGACCTTGTCTAAACAAGATAAGAATCGGAGAACTCAGAGGGCTTCCATAGCCTTGGAAACTCATGACTGGAGCATAGGGAGACTACTGATGCCATAGACAGGAGTGTCAATTGGTAAAGTCAACAACAGGAGTCACTGTGCACTTACTCCTCATGGAGGATCTCTGTCCTTAATGTGCTGTGTATTGAGATTTAATGCTATAACGAGTGTACTCAAACAATATATTTCACTTTGTGTTTCTATGGGGGTGCAAACTGTTGAAATCTTTACTTAATGTATACTAAACTGATCCTCTGAAAAAAAAAAAAAGAAATTATCAACTCCCAACTTGACTCTCACTGGGATTAACATGACAATAGGTCTGATCTGATTTCATCTTCATTTAAAAAAATCATCTATTATTTTTCACTTTATGTTTCTGTGTGAGAGCAAACTGTTGAAATCCTTACTTAATGTATACTAAGCTGATCTTCTGTATATTAAGATAATAAAAAATGAATCTTGATGTGAATGGAAGGGGAGAGGGAGTGGGAAAGGGGAGGGTAGTGGGTGGGAGGGACAGTATGTGGGGGAAGCCATTGTAATCCATAAATCGTACTTTGGAAATTTATATTCATTAAATAAAAGTTAAAAAAAAAGAAGTGAATTTGTCAAAAGGTTCCAACAATATATTCCTGATATACGCTATATTAAGCATCTTGTGACCCAGAAGACAAGGGTTAGCTAACACTATAGATGATTTCAAAACAATGGGAAGATTTGGAAGTTTTCTTTTTGGTCATACCCTGAACTTATAATACCAAAAGAAATCACATTCTCACAAAATAGTCCAATGGTAGAGACAGAAGAAAACCTGAGTAATATGTATACATAGAATTGCATTTATACATTTTTTGTAAGTTTGGGTCTACCAAGTAATACAAGGTGCCTATAAACAGAAATTGTGAATTCTGAAAAATCTATGGTGGATTTGTAATTGTGGAACAAAAACACAACTTGAATTTCATTTTTTGAACTTAAATAGAATTATTTTAAAAAACTTAATCCTGTATGTACACAGTAGTGCAACCTACCCAAAAATCATACAAACATCTCCATCCATGTTTTGCTTATGTTATTGAAGTACTATAATTAGCTAACATAAAGTTGCAACAAAACCTCCGTGGGATGGGTTCCAGAACAGTCCATACCATAATCACCCTTGCAACTACTTCATAGACTTTTCTTGATTGAGTTAAAGCAATTCCCAATTTGTTGAAAGGATGCATGGACAATCAATTTCTCATCATTTAAACTCATGAGATGGTGGCCACCAAAAACAAAAGACTAAGCTTCTACCCAAATGAAACCTTTAGGATAGGGAGGTTGAGGAAAAATAAGGACTGCTGAGTACACATGCACCTCCCACCTCTCATTTGAGTGCTCTCTCTCTTTCCAATTATGCCTGTCCTACAGCTTCAGCAACTTCCAAGGAAAAGCAAATTTGCAAACAGTGCTGGGGATAACATATTCTTCCATGATTCAGGCACTGTATGACACACTGTGATATCCAGAGTGTGTGTATTTTCCTCTGGGTCTTGGGTTGTTGGCTAAAATTGGAGAGTTCCCCTGCCAAGAGTGTACATGAATAAGTCTTGGTCATCAATGCACAGATGATAGAATGGCCTCCTGCATTCAAGGATGTGTCATTCTATGAGAAGAATTAGAAAGAGAGAGGTGGGAGGAGATGATATGTGAAATTTTAAATATGCATTGAATTCTCATTTCACATGTATGCATAAAGTATGATGTTCCTCACACATGTCCTCAGCCACTGTCTTTCATATGTGCAAGTTTGTATCAGCAGCTGAGAGAACGGTAGGAGCAAAGTTAATACATGGAGAAAGAAGCAACTTAAGAAAACAGAAGCACAAACACACACACACATACACAGATGCTACATATATTTCTTTATACATTCTAAATCATTTAGTCATATATGGTGAGAATCTTTGCTGTATTTTTATATACTTCAAAATCAAGCAGATTACACAAGAAGTTGAGTAAAAGGATTAATTTTGTGGATGTGTCAGTAGGGGGATGAACTTCTGCCCTTCTCTGGATATGCTTACACATTGGTAAATCATGAAGCCCATTTCTCCATTAAAGTTCTGTAGGCCTGAGAGAGATATTAGACAAAGCCATGAAGAGACTTCCTAGGGTACACATAGGGTCATCAGTGGTGAATGTGACCTTTCACCTTCTCGATGAAGGATCATGTGAAATGATGAAACTGGATGTGTTTTTTTTTTAATTCAAACACTAATTCTTTCTACAATTGCCAAATCCCAAATTCCCATTACATCTACTGATGTAATGACCCTTGCCTCTGTGCACGCAGGTTACAGAGTTCTTTTCCAGCAATGCCCTAGGGAGGAATGAGAGTCCAAATCATGTTTTTCCAAAGCTGTTTTTATGCTCATAGAGAGTGGCAGACGCATAGCCTCAGGGCAAGGTGATGCCTACAGTTCCTGGATAGGGCAGAAGTGAAGCAATGAAAATCAGATCAGCTGATCTGATCACAGGGACATTAAGGCAAGGCCTCAACCCTGTGACTTCCTTTGAAATGTCTTCCTAGTGATTCTAGCTGTGTCTCTGTGTGACTCAGTAGATTAGCACACGCTGTCTACTTGTTGAGAGCATACAGCAATACTGGGACCAGCTTTGCCCTACACAGAGATACTCCCCTTGTAGGGAGCTGAGATAGCAGACATAATCCAGTCTATTTTTTCCTAATATCAGTAGAGACTTGGGCTTTTAACTTTATGTTGGGTGGACTTGACCTGTTTTCTGTGATTTTTCTCAAATTACTCTTGAATCCTATATGCAGTTCACAAGACATTCCTCCCTTGATCTGTTATAATTTCATGAGGCCAAGTGTCTACAGAGATGGAGACTTGCTATTGGGTGGGTTCCCCCCCCCTTTACATCCTGGAACGAGAAACAGACATGGTCTGGTTACCTTTTTTATCAGGGCCAAAGTATAAAATGTCAGTTAATTGGTAAGTCCAACATTGAGTTATGTGTCAATTGTGGTTCAGACTGCAAGTGAGTGTGTGCTTGTATTGGTTAATCTGCTTGAGAATTCTAAAAAATGTACACAGAAGTTGCAGCAATGCAGATCAAAGAACTCTGGAGTTCCTTCCTTTCTTTTGCCTTTCACAACGTTCCCTTTCCATTTTATTTTGCTCTCCACTCCTCTAGAAGAGAAGAGAGAGAGATGGACATATTTTATATCCACTCTATTAATCTGATATCCTAATCAGCCTCTGAGAATCTTGAAATGAGTGGACTAGTGGAACTCCAGCCCCCATCCTCGCCCCCACCCTTGTCTGCCACAGACAAAACCCATGGAATAGAGAATGGCCTGAGGTCAGTGTTAGGTCTAAGACACTCACCCTGGGTGTCATTGCTAACAAATATGCCTCATGTAGAAGCTATTATTGTCTGAGATCCACCACCTGAAATAGAGCCTGTCCCCCCATACATTGCATTCTACCTACTGTTCAACTGGCAAACAATGTCCATCTCCATTCTATGCAGAAGAGAGTCAGTCATCATGTGTGTCCATCTGATGTCTCAGGAATTACTGTGCCTAGATGTAGAAAAGTCCTATATGGGCACAAACTGCCAATTCTATGTGTCATTAGACTTCCACATGACGCAATATGCCATGAAAGTATTTCCCCCTAACTGATGGACATTATGTTATGGCCACCAAGTGTCATTTCATATGCATAACTCATACTTGTTTACCCAATATTGAATATTTGGAATGTCACTCATTTCTTGCTTCTCGATGTAATATATTAATGATAATTTTATTTGTATATTTCTCTGACTGAAATAATTGGGGCAAATTCTTGGATCATGAGGTATATTTCTTTATAAAGCTTATGGTACTTCTTGACAAATTCTTGCTGATAAACCCACAGGTTTCCATTACCCTCACAAATCCCCACACCCATTGTCAGTGTGTCCCCATACTCAGGCCTTCCTCCTTCCCAGCACACCCCCAGTTCACCTTGTGTCTCTATGGGTCTGCTTGTTGTGGAGACTGCATATAAACTGATTCATAGCCTTTGTTATCATCTGTTGATTGGCACCTTTCACTGCACAATGTTTTCAAGTCTTTTCCATTTAATGGCTTGTATCAACCTGTAGCATAATTTTCTCATAATATTTTTAAAGATTTATTTATTTATTTGAAAGTCAGAGTTACACACAGAGAGAAGGAGAGGCAGAGGGAGGGAGGGAGAGAGAGAGAGAGAGAGAGAGAGAGAGAGAGAGAGAGAGAGGTCTTCCATCCATTGGTTCATTCCCCAGTTGGCTGCAATGGCCAGAGCTGTGCCAACCTGAAGCCAGGAGCCAGCATCCTCCTCAGGGTCTCCTACACAGGTGCAGAGGCCCAAGGACTTGGGCCATTTTCTATTGCTTTCCCAGGCATAACAGAGAGCTGAATTGGAAGTAGAGAAGCCAGGACCTGAACTGGCACCTATATGGGAATACAGCAGTGTAGGAGGCAGCTTTACCAGGTACGCCACACTATCACCCCCCTTCTCATAATAACTTAATAGATAGGTCTACATTTGCTATCCAGATGCTTGTGTTTACTTATTATTGATATAAAATTAGGAATATATGTTTTTCTTTGTTATCAAAATTCTATTCTTTTTTTTTTACTTACATAACTTATTTCACATGATTTATATCTCACAACTTGGAAAACCTAAACTTTATGAATTTTAGAATATACTGAACAAAATATCGGTTATTCATCAAATAATTTACCGAGTACCTCTCATGTGCCAAACTAAACATGCTATGCATGGTTATAGTACAAATCATGAAATCACTGGATGTCTACATGTGAGACAGATATTTTTTATCTAAAATGATCACACATTCTGGTTTGCTTCCTACAGCCAATTTATGCAAATAATCCTTGAGTATTCATTAATGTCATCCCATCTTGTTGTTAAAAGTGTATCAGCTTGGAATGTCAATTACCTGGTCACTGTAGACTTGGAAGGAGTATGAGAAATGTTTATAGACAGGTAGGAGATATAAATCCTGCCTTTGCCTTCTATCTGTTTATTACATCAAACCTTATATTCTTCATCTGCTAATTAAGAATATTACTACTGCAAAACAAAATTCTTATTATGATAGCATTAAAGGTTTATAAAATGCTTGTCCCCCCTCCCTCAACTGTCCAGCATCCTTGTAGATGAAATGAAATTACTTAATATGTTTTTTGCTAAGAATACATGCTTTTCAATCTTCTGGATAGAAACTTTACCATTGGTGTTATCTATAACTTAAATATTTGGCAAATTGACCAATGAAGCAATCAGAGATCTTGTTCTGCCTCCAGGCTCCAGAGATTGTAGAATCAATCTGCTTACTCAGAAGTGTACCTAGTCATACTGATTTTTGGATATTATTTTTTCTGGCATGTAAAATCTACTCAATTAAGGAAAGACACATGTAAAATAGTCTCAGGCATACACATTCTCAAAATAATTATCAAATAAAAAACTGAATGGCAAAGATTTCAGAGGAAACAATTCAATAAAGAGAGAAATGTTCGGAAGCATATATCTGGTGATGAATGAAATTTAAGCGATCAGGTACCCTCATATTATTTGTTACACAGATGAAAAACCTCTAACGAGCATCATAGAAACTCCAAATTGGGTGCCTAGGTAAAATCAAGGAGATACAGATAAAGATTGGGAAGGACACAGTGATGTCCTTGGGGGTGATGAGGCAAATAGTCATCCTATCACAGTGCCTAATGTCGTGCAAAGCAATCATCATCATTCTCTTTTCTCCACAGACTCCTCAGTCTTTGTGTAGCCAGAGGTGTGGTCCAGGATTCAGGAAAATGACACAGAAAGGAAGACCTGTCTGCTGCTATACTTGTGTTATTTGTCCAGAAAGAGACATTTCCAATCATACAGGTAAAAACCCTAGAACTGACCTATGAGAATCCAGCCTCTGAACTATCTCTTGATAAAAAGGAAACCAAGAATATTTGCATTGGGATCAGAGTGCCCTATTGTTCTCCATGCACACCTTCACTCACTCTTTCCATACCCTTGTTGTATGCTCACTATCACCATCTCATTATGTATAAGCTGTTGTCTGACGGTGCTCATCCTCTCTAGCTCAACTCTGAAACTGATTCTATCTGGTGTCCTTCTTTCCCATCCAGTCCTGGAGGAGACTGTCTCAATCTGAGGCCTAATGTCTAAACAAGAAATATAATATTTATATTTGTTAAGGCTCCCTTTGGATTTCTAAAGGGCTTGAAATCAGAACTTTTCCATACACAACTGATGAGCAGGGCGCTACTTCACATGAATTGTGATGGGAATACTGTGTTATTTTCTGTGCTACATCTTTGACACTGTGCATGGTGTGCAGTACACATAACGAAGGCCACCACTTTGTCCTTTGGATGTATATACTAGAAGAAGAGGAAAATCAATGTGAAATGTAGAGACACAAAATCCTAAAAATGATACAACTTGGTAACCCCAAAAACCATTGCAAAAGGTCAACATTTAAGCAATGTTAAATATTAAAGCCAATCATTTTGAGAAATGTAAAAATGTACTAAGTCTCAATGATAAATATTTCCACTGTTCAATGCTGAATAAATATGTTTATAATAATTTGAATTCTTCCAAAAGTATATTTAATTTCCATAATCTTAGCTCTAGAAATATTTTTATTGCAGTATCTTCAAATAAGGTCTATATAGTTTCCTTTATGAGGAAGATAACAAAAATGACTTCAAGTTTTGTTAAAATATTCAACATGCAGTAAGTTAGTGAAATAAAGAAAACTAAAGTACCATGCATTGACCCATTGTGCAATGTACACTTGCCTATGTGTGTCCAGTGCATCTCTGATACGGGTGCCAGAAGCACCTACATTCTATAAAAAGTAAAGGGTGCACGTTGAAAAGAATTGTAAGAGAGAATTCTTCAAATATTTACAGATGCTTATATTCTCTCTCTCTCTAAAATATTTTATTTCTCTGTTTGAATGTGAGTTACAGAGAGAGGTAGAGCCTAATAGAGAGAGAGAGAGAGAGAGAGAGAGAAGTGAAAGATAAGATCTTCCATCAGGTAGATTCACTCCCAAGAGAACTGCAATGGCTCGAACTGGGCCTGGACAAAGCCAGAAACCAGGAGCTGCTTCCAGGCATCACAGAGGCCCAAGTATTTGGCCTTCCTATGATGGTTTCTCAGGGACATTGGCATGGAGTTGGTTTGGAAGAGGAGCAGCCAGGACGTGAACTGGTGCCTGTATGGGATGCCATCATCCCAGGCTGTGGCTTTTCCTCCTACATCACAACTTCAGTCCCTGAAGCTTGTATTCTTGCATGAACACCAAGGATAAAAACTGAGTAGGACTCTTACTGCAAGTGTAGCCCTACTGATAGCATTTTCTTGATTTTTCAGAAAAGATTTATTTATTTTATTTGAAAATCAGAGATTCAGAGAACAGAGGGGAGAGAGAGAGAGAGAGAGAAAGAGAGAGAGAGAGAGAGAGAGAGAGAAAGAGAGAGAGAGAAAGTATGAATGTAATTGCTCATGCCCCCAGTGAAATCAATGGCACTGGCTGGGCCAGGCAGAAGCCAGGAACCAGGAACTTCATTTGAGTGTCCCACATGGGTTGGGGGTCCCAAGTACTTGGACCACCTTTTGATATATTGTGTTGTTATCTTCATTTACTTTTTGATTTCTCTTTTGATTTTTTTTGTGACCCAGTGTTCATTCAGGAGCATGTTGTTCAGTCTCCATGTGTTTGCATATGCTCTCAGGATTGCTAATTTCCAGATTCATTCCACTGTGCTCTGAGAAGCTTCATGGTATGATTCTAATTCTTTTGAATTTGCTGAGACTTGCTTTATGGCCTAGTATGTGGTCAATCCTAAAGTAGGTTCCATGTACTCCTGAAAAGAATGTGTATTCCTTAAGTGTAGGATGAAAAGTTCTGTAGATATCTGTTAGGTCCATTTGGTTTATAGTGTCGATTAAATATGTTGTTTCTTTGTTGATCGTCTGTCTGGTTGATCTGTCTATTGCTGAATGTGGAGCATTGAAATCCCCCAATTCTATTGTATTGGAGTCTAAGTCTACCTTTAAGTTCCTTACCATATCTTTTAAATAAACCGGTGCCCTGTACTTAGGTGCATATACATTTATAATAGTTACAACTTCCAGTTGAATTGATCCCTTAGTCATTAAATAGTGCCCCTCTTTGTCTCTGTTAACAGTTTTTGTGTTAAAGTTTATTTTGTCTGATATTAAGATGGCTACACCAGCTCTTTTTTGGTTTCTGTTGGCATGGCATATCTTTTTCCAACCTTTCACTTTCAGTCTGCATGCATTTTGTTGGAAAGATGTGTTTCTTGTAGGCAGCAAATAGATGGGTTTTGTTCCTTAATCCATTCAGCCAGCCTGTGTCTTTTAATTGGAGAGTTGAGGCCATTTACATTCAATGTGACTCTTGATAAGTAGTGACTTTGCCCTGCCATTTGCCAAAGATATTTCTAATATATGCTTTGAACTTCTTGTGATCTTTTACTGTGAGGTTTTCTTCCTTCACCTTCTTTCATATTGATGGCTGTGTTTCTGTGTGTAACACATCTTTAAGCATCTTTTGCAGGGATGGATGTGTGTTGACAAATTCTTTCAATTTCTGTTTAATGTGAAAGGTCTTTATTTCACCTTCATTCACCAATGAGAGCCTTGCAGAATATAATATTCTGTGAAATCAGTTTTCCTCTCAGCACCTGGGCTATGCCTCGCCATTCCCTCCTAGCCTGTAGGGTTTCTGATGAGAAGTCTGGGTGAGTCTAATTGGAGATCCTCTGAGAGTAATCTGACGTTTCTCTATTGCACATTTTAGAATCTTTTCTTTATGTTTCACTGTGGTGAGTTTGATTACAATGTGTCCTGATGAGGATTTCCTTTGCTCAGGTTTATTGGGGGTTCTATGTGCTTCCTGTACTTGGATGTCTCTTTCCTTCTCCAAACCCAGGAAGTTTTCTGCTAGTATCTCACTAAAAAGGCCTTCTGAACCTTTCTCTCCCTCCATGCCTTTAGGAACTCTTAGAACTCAAATGTTGGGTTTTTTAATAGTATCCTGTAGATTCCCAACAATATTTTTTAGATTCCTAAATTTCCTCTTCTTTTCTCTGGTTTGACTGTATACTTTCCTGTGCTCTGTCTTCTAAGTCCAATATTCTCTTTCCTGCTTCACTGATTCTGTTTCTAAGGCTCTCAAATGTGTTGTTTATTTGGTCTATTGAATTCTTCATTTCATTTTGGTTTCTCTTCAATATCTCAATTTCATGTTCTACTAAATTCCTCATTTCATTTTGATTCCTCCTTATGATTTCATTTTCATGAGAGAGATTCTCTGTCCTGTCCTGTATGGATTTCTGTAGTTCATGCATTTGTTTTTGAAAACTCCTAAATGTTCTTATCATAAATTTTTTGAATTCCATATCTTGTATTTCTTTGATCTCATCGTCTTCATAATCTTGTATTGGAGTGTCATGAAGTCTTCCTTGTTCTTGTTTCCTCAGTTTCTGCATTTGTTGTTTGGCATTGTGGAGATATTCTTTGGTTTCTTCTTCTTTTTTTCTGTGGTGGCTTTTCTCATTATACTATGACTCTAGATTAAGTGGACTGTCTGCTTTTGGTGAATCTCTAGAGGCTTGTGGTGGGTGTGGCCAGAGAGCTCTATACAGTTCTTCAGGGTTAAGGCTGTGCCAAAGGAGACACACCCAGGTTTGGAGTGGTAACTCTCTCTCTCTCTTATCCAGAAGGGAAGTAATTCCACTCAGCTGAGCTCTTCTCCTCGATGGCAATCAATGCCTGAGCACTAGCCACAGTGGGTATAATCTTCATCTGCTCTGTCCCAAGGACCACACAAAGGATCTGTTCAGTCCTCAGTGTAAGCTCAGATTCCCCTGCAATGTCTCTCACTGGGTAGCCAAGGCCACTCAAGTTTGTGGCTTCTCCCAACGAGACTGTGGTGGAATGAGAAGGCCATGCCAAGATGGCTGCTGGGAAGTGAGTATCAGTTACTCAGGAATTGCTTCAAAACCCACCTGGCAATGGAGCCTGCCTGGAACAGGCTGTGATTGGTTAGGGCATAAACCACCCCTTGACTGGATTGGCTGCCTTGGCTGCCTTGGCTGCTGTACCAACTGAAATAAACAAGTCTACAGGATGCTCACCTCTGGCCTGCTTTCACCAGACTCCCGGGGTCTGTGTGGTGACTCCGCACCTCCTGAACCCACCACGCTCCTCCTCTCAGAACAAATCCACAGCAACATGAGGCTACTCACATCTCAGCCGCACTGTGATTTCTCCCACACACTGTCAATTTTTTTTTCCACAGTCCCGGTTCATAAGCTCCACACATTCACCTAAGTCTTAGTCTCCTGTTATTACTCCCAACCTGAGTTAGGTTTTTCTGCTTGCTTGAGGGTGGGTGCAGCCTTGAGCTGGTGCAGATGATATGTATGTCCAAAATGGTGCCTGTTCTATTGTCTTGCACACCTTTGTAAGGTGTGTGGAGAGAGAGAATCATGTCCGTACCACCCCTTTTACTTTTTTCTTTCCTCTAGTTAGGCTGGTGTACTTTCTCCCATGGGGATTCAAGCCTCATTCCCTCTAGGCTCTTCCTGCCATTTTTCTGCCAGTGTCTCAGGCTACTGTGGTTTTGCCTCACCTCTCTTTCCAGTGCTGGTGCGAAGGAGAAGATTCTCAGCAGCTGGGCTCCTGAGCTGTGGGCGCCCATGTCCTCCACATAGATCTACCATGTCCCTCTAATTCTGTAAGGGTTTCCTCTGCAGTTGTTTTTCCCCTAACTCTTCTCTGAGACTTCACTATCTCCACTTTTATTAAACTATCTTTCTTGGGCCCTGCACCCACATGGGAGACCAGGAGAAGCACCTGGCTCCTGGCTTCGGATCAGCATGATGTGCCAGCCGCAGTGGCCATTGGGGGGTGAACCAACGGCAAAAAGGAAGACCTTTCTCTCTGTCTCTCTCTGTCACTCTCTGCTCTGCCTGTCAAAAAAATTAAACTATCTTTCCCTGGACTATCAATGAACTCCCTCCTTCTATTCCACCATCTTGGAGCCCCTCTATTTCTTTTTCATTCTCCTCTTCTCTTGTTATTGTTTCTGATACTATACTAAGAGTGTTGAAACTGAATGTCTTTGTCTTCTTCCAGATCTGAGGGGAAATGATTTCAGATTTTCCTCATTCAATATGATATTGGCTATTTTTTAAAATGTAGTCATTGCAATTTTGGTGTATGTTCTTTCTGTACCTAGTTTGGTACGTTTTTTAAAAATTGTGAATGAATGTTGAATATTATCAAATAATTTTCTGCAGCCAGCACCGTGGCTCACTTGGCTAATCCTCCACCTGTGGCACTGGCACCCCGGGTTCTAGTCCCAGATGGGGCACTGCGTTCTGGTCCTGGTTGTTCTTCTTCCAGTCCAGCTCTCTGCTGTGTCCTGGGAAGGCAGTGGAGGATGGCCCAGGTGCTTGGGCCCTGCACCCACATGGGAGACCAGGAGGAAGCACCTGGTTCCTGGCTTTGGATTGGCCAAGCACACTGGCCGTGGAGGCCAATTTGTGAGTGAACCAATGGAAGGAAGACCTTTCTCTCTGTCTCTCTCTCTCTCTCTCACTGTCTAACTCTGCCTAAGTTAAAAAAAAATTCTGCATCCATTGAGATGATCATGTGATTTTTTTTCCTTCATTCTGTTGATGTGATTTACTACAATATGTGATTTGTGAATTTTAAACCCAGTTGGCATTCCTGGGTTAAATCTCACTTCATCACAATGTATGGTATTTTGTTGTAGTGTTAAATTCACCTTGCTAACATTTTTTTGGGAATTTTTGCACTTGGGGTTTTTAAGTATATTGATCAGTATTTTTTTTTTCTGTTGTGTCTGTTTCATTTGGTATCTGAGTGATGCTGGTAGAGTTCCATCCTTTTCAATATTTTGAAACAGTTATAGAAGAATCAGAGTTATTTCTGTAGAATTCAGTTTTGAAGCCACTGGGCCCTGGATTTTTCTTTGATGGGATATTTCATTACTGCTTTAGTGTTATTAGGTTAGGTTTTATATATCTTCTTTTTTTAAAAAAATTATTTATTTGAAAGGCAGAGTTATAGAGAGGCAGAGGTAGAGGCAGAGAGAGACAGAGAGGACTTTCATCTGTTGGTTCACTCCTCAGATGGCTGCAATGGCTGGAGCTGTGTCAATCCAAAGCCAGGGATAGGAGCTTCTTCTGAGTCTCCCACATGGGTACAGGGGCCCAAGGACTTGGGCCATCTTCCACTGCTTTCCCAGGCCATAGCAGAGAGCTGGATCAGAAGTGGAGCAGCCAGGACTAAAACCAATGCCTATATGGGATGCTGGTACTTCAGGCAGTGGCCTTACCCGCTGCACCACCGTGCCAGCCCCCTATACATCTTCTTGATGTAATTTTGACAAGTTGCATGTATCTAGGTTCCTTTCCATTTCTGCAAAGTTTTCTATTTTGCTTACATACAGTGGTTTGTAGTAATTTCTTATGGTTCTCTGTGTTTCTGTGATATCAGTTATGATGTTTCCACTTTCATCCCTAATTTTATTCAAATTTTTCTTTGTTGTCCTGAGTAAAGTTTTGTCTATTTTGTTTATCTGTACATAGTACCAGTTTTTTGTTTTGTTGATCTTTTTCATTTTTTAATTTCAATTTTATTTATGTTTGTTCAGTCCCTTTCATTTCTCACCTCCTTCTAATTTGGAGTTTCATTTGTTCTTGCTTTTTTAAGTCCTTGAAAATGCATTGTTATACTGTTTTATCTGAAATATTTCTGTATTTTAGTGTATGCATTTATTTCTGAAATTTCTTAATTCTACTTTTGGTAGAATAGATAAATACACTTGACATGCTGTGTTTTCATTTTTTGTTTCAAGGAATTTTTAAAAACTGTAGTTGATTTTTAGATTTAATAAGTCTTAACAGTTTGACAAATTCCTTTCATATGTAGATATTATATATGTACACATACTATATTTATAAAAACCAGTATATTAATATGACATAATGCAGGACTCATGACAATGATCATAAACTGAGGAAATAAGGGTATATTATATTGATGTTATAATTTAGTGAAGACAATATTTATAACTTTTATACACCAAACAATATAACACACATACATTTTTTATACTCTACATGTATTAACTTTCACATATGAGAGAATATGTGATATTTCTCTTTCTGTGTCTAGCTTAGTCAGCCTATGAAAGAGATACATGAACTCTGTTTATTGAAGCACAATCCATAATAGTAACAATGAGTAAATGAAGAAAATGTTGAATATGTAAATTCTGAGACCTGATTGTCACCCAATGTATGATTTATCCTGGACATTGTTTGGTGTGCTAATGAGGAGAATGTGTATTCTTCTGGTTTTTAATTAAAATGTTCTGTCAATGCCTGTGTTGTTCATTTGCTCCATGGTTTGGCTCTCTTATATACCTTTGTGGAGTTTCTGCATAGACAATGTGTCCATTAATGACAGTGAGATATTGAAGTACATCACTATTATTGTATTGCAATCTATCTCTCCATTTATTTATAATAATATTTGCTTTATATATTTGGGGTTTTGTATTATATATGTATATATATATAGTTATGTCTTCTTTCTAAATGAATTCTCTTATTAATATATAATCTTCTTTGTCTCTTTTTAATTTCTGGATTGAAATCTGTTTTTACCTGATATGAGTACATCTACTCCTGATCATTTTTTCTCTCTATTTGTATCTAATATTTTTTGCAATCCTTTACTCTCAGTGAATGTGTATCTTAACCTGTGAAGTGAGTTTTTTATGGATAATGTAGGCTTGGGTATAGTTTATTTAAAATATTATTTACTTATTTGAGAGGTAGAGTTACAGACAGTGAGAGGAAGAGACAGGGAGAAAGGTCTTCCTTCTGTTGGTTCACTCCCCAAATGGCTTCAATAGCCGAGGCTGTGCTGATCCAAAGCCAGGAGCCAGGAGCTTATTCCAGGTCTCCCACATGGGTGCAGGACCCAAGCACTTGGGCCATCTTCTACTGCTTTCCCAGCAGGGAGCTGAATCGGAAGAGGAGCAGCTGGGACAACAATCAGCACCAATTTGGGATTCCAGAGCTTCAGGCCAGGGATTTACCCCACTGTGCCACAGCACCGGCCCACTATTATTACCTTTTGACAATTTGACTGCAACATTCCTTATGGAACATCTTTATTGGTTGAGTCTGTAAGGGGTTGAACGTCCGTTATCTGAATGTTCATATCTCTTTCAAGAACTAAGAAGCTTCCAGTTATTATTGCATTCAGGAAGTTCTCCATAGCCTTTTCCTTCAATTATTCCTGTAACAACAAATGTTTGTTTACTTATTGATATGCCATATATCACACTGTCCTTTTCATTATTATTATTATTATTATTATTCCAAAAATCTATTCTCAAGAACAGCAGTTTTGTTTCCCCTCTGTCTTGGTTTATCTGTTCTTGAAGCTCTAAACTGTATTTAATTCATTGATTTAATTTTAAATTGCTCCTCTTCCAGTCCATCTCTGATTCTGGTTCCAGAAAGTAAAGAGGGAAAAACCCACCCAGTACCAGGTCTCCATCTCTGTAGACACTTGGCCTCATGGAATTATAACAGTTCCTGGGAGGTATTTCCTGCGAACTGTATGAAAAATTCAGGAGTAGGTTGAGAAACATCATAGAAAATAGCATGTCAAGACAACCCACCATAAAGTTAAAGGCCCGAATCTCTGTTGATATTAGGTAAAAATGGTCTGGATTATATCTGCTATCTCAGCTCCCTGCAGGGAGAATAGAGCTCTGTGTAGGGCACAGCTGATCCCAGTAGCTGTATGTTCTCAACCTGTGGACAGTGTGTGCTAGTCTACTGAGTCACACAGGGACACAGCTAGAATCACAAGGAAGACATTTCAAAGGGAGTCACAGGGCTGAGGCCTTGCCTTAATGTCCCTGTGATTAGATCAGCTCTGGCTTCTATATATTTCCATTGCTTCATTTCTGTCCCATCCGGGAACTCAGGGCATCATCCCTCCCTGAGGCCAAGCACCTGCCACTCTCCATTAGGAGGAAAAACAGTTTTGGAAAAACATGCTTTGGACTCTCATTCCTCCCTAGGGCATTGCCAGGACAGAGCTCTGTAAATCTGCGTGCACAGGGGCCAAGAGTTATTAGGTCAGTCAACTGTTTTGAGGGATTTGGCAATTGTAGAAATAATTAGTTTGGAGCTAAAAAAAATATTCAATTTCATCATGTCACAAAATCCTTCATCAAGAAGGTGAAAGGTCATCTTCACCACTGATGACCCTATGTGTACCTCCAGGAAGTCTCTTCATGGCTGTGTCTAACATCTCTCCCAGTCCTGTAGTACTCTAATGGAGAAATAGGCTTCATAAACTGGAAATAGTATGTACATCCAGAGAAGGGCAGTAGTTTATCCATATACTTACCCTTTTACATCACTTTGTGTAATCTAATTGTCTTTGCAGTACATAAAAATACAGTAAAGATGCTCACCATATATAATTAAGCCTTTCAGAATGTATACAGGAATATACATAGCGTCTGTGTTTGTGTGTGTGTGTGTGCTTGTTTCTTCTTAATTTGCTTCTAGCACATGTATTAGCTTTGTTCCTAATATTCTCTCAGCTGCTGATAGAAAGCTGCACAATTGAAAGACATTTGCTGATGACACGTGTGAGAAACATAGATGTTTCAGAATTCACAATTTCTCCTTAAAGACACCTTGTGTTATCTGGTAGGCCCAAAGTTACAAAACGTTCACATTCTATAAATCTAAACATATGTATACATACTACTTATGTTATGTTCTATCTCTACCCTTGGACTATTTTATGAGACTGTGATTTTCCTTTGAAATTAAGGATCAGGGTGTGACCAAAAAGAAAGCTTCCAAATCTCCACAAAATATTGCAACTATTCATAGTCTGAGCTAAACTTTATCTTCTGTGCTTATGATGCCTAATATATGGCATATTAGGCATACACCTTTGAGACCCATTGACAAATTCACTGTAAATTATTCCAAGTTACTAACTGTAAATAAGAACACAGACTATTTCAAGAACTCTAACTACAAGTAAAAAATGAAATTAGATGCTGAAATAAACTCTCTGAGATTTTTTTTACATATGGTTATTTGCCTTTTTCCTAGACTTTAATCTCTTCAACTAATTTAATCTTTTATGTCCCATGAGTTAATAAATATAAGTGTGGGTTCAGATAATGTGGTAGTAAAATCCACACAAATCCAGCTATAATTCAGGAAGAAAAGGCATCCTCAGTATCCAGTGATATTGCTTTCAAGAGGAGAACAAGAGTTTCTTCTGCAAATGTGCACATGCTACACAGTGATGTAGAGTCTTGTCAGTGTATACATTGTAGAAAAATGCTTCTTCATGTGGGGAAGGTGTGGATCATGGCAGCAACGTGGGGCATGGTTGTGGATGAGGCCATCCCCATGCTGCACTCTGTCATTCTGAGCATAGAGAAGATGACATTTCACATGCACATTGCTTTAAGGAGAATGACTTTTGCTCACAGAAGGAATGAAAATAGGCAAGATACCCAGAGGCTCTATGCTTTGAAATTCCAAGTGAGGAAAGCATGAACATTCGGTGCAGCATCATCAGGACAGTGGTCTTTCCCTCATTTTATCTCCATGTCTCTGGGGAGCACAGCCCCCTCTCTCAGCAACCACTGTTATATATTTACTCTGAGACTAATGTAAATCTTTACTGCATTGATGTCTTACAACTTTGGGGTTCATATGTTACCAAAGCATGACCTGAGTTACCTTGGAAATAAAATCAATTTCTAGCCCAGAATCCTCCAGAGCTATGTTCTGTGTTTGGCAGTGATATGTGTGAAAGAATCTGGGATGGGTGTACTCATTAGCAAAGGCTTTAAATTGCTTTGGTATTTTATCATCATTCTGAATTATTTTTTGAAATATTTTTATTTATTTATTTTAGAGATGGAGCTACAAACAGTGAGTGTGAAAGAATCTGGGATGGGTGTACTCATTAGCAAAGCCTTTAAATTGCTTCAGTATTTTATCATCATTCTGTATTATTTTTTGAAAGATTTTTATTTATTGATTTTAGAGATAGAGTTACAAACAGTGAGAGGGAGAGACAGAGAGAAAGGTCTTCCGTCCATTGGTTCACTCCCCAAATGGTCGCAATGGCTGGAGCTGCGCTGATCCAAAGCCAGGAGACCCATTGTGCCGCAGTGCCGGCCTCATCATTCTTCATCTAAAGAACATAATTACCTACTTTTAGGAAACATTATTTAAATATTTAATATAAAATAAATAAATGAATTATGAAATGGATATTTAAGAAAATAGCAAAACATAAGAAATGTCATGAAAATTCAGATCACATAGAATACTACTGTAATGGTTACACACTTATAAGTTATATTTGCCTAGAATTTTAAAACTCAACTTATTTATGTTTATGTATGTGTTATGTTTGGATAACAGAGAGTTTTGTTTCTTCAGTATCTTCATTAATTTCAAAAACTTTTCACTTAGAAGTCACTTCTTTTGGGGGGTGTTTTTTTAGTTGTTTTAAGTTTTAGAAACTCGCTTAAAACATGAATAAATAAAAACTAAATTTTTCACTAAAATAAACATATATATTCACTGCATTTTCCTCAGAACCATTTGAAATATCCTGTGCACTCAAACAGTTGGAGGTACATACCCAAACATATATTTTTAAAAGAATAGTCAGGATAATCTGTTCATAACACTGGAAGTGTGGAAACAACACAAATCATCGCCTGTGAATGATTCAATAAGTTGAATATGGCAGATCCATAAGATTGAATGTTCTACAGCTATAAAAATAATGAAGGAAACTGAAAGACAGCAGACCATCAACTTATTTTATATATATATATATATATATATATATATATATATATATGTCATTTTATATGGTAGGGTTATCCCTGAAAATATGTACACTAATTAATTTCCTTTTTGTTTATCAATTTAGATGCTATAAATGTTTATATTTGAAAACATGTCTCAGTTATACCTGTTTTATCTTGCTTTCCTCGAGGTCTTGAATTTATCCTTTTGTTGTTATAATTTAGTGGAATTTATTTCCCAAACACAAGAGTCAACTAATCCTTGAGCATTCTTCACTTTGGACACTGTATTGTTCACAAACATCTTAGTCAATAATTACTGTCTAGTTATTTGGACAGCATATCTTTATCACAACTATCGGTAGATTCCACGATTATAGACATTATTCTGTAATTGTGTCCTCCATCATTTGACTGCTTTCTCTTTTTGCCTTTGCTTAGTGTTCATATTCCAGGAGACAATGATGCTATTATTCCAATGAAATTCACATACCCTGTGGGAACCACTGAAGTAATGTACAAATATGTTGTATTACAGTACTTTTACATTCAAATTCTGCATTGACTTTTTATAAAGTATGTTCACAGGGTTGCACAATTATCATGTCTATGTAGATTGAAGCCTTTTTTTTTTTTCCTTTGCCTTCACAACTTGGCTAAGTGATGCAAGAGGCTTAGCTTTTGGCCTGTCTTGGCTTTCAGCATGCTTTCTTCACAGAGCTTAGGGCAATTACATAACATCAGTCATCCTGGTCAGGCATCAATAAACATGGGGGCAAGACCTTCCCCTAGCAAAATGATTACAACTTACTGGGGGCCCAGGTGATCATTAGCATTTTTAGTAATAAATTCTTTTTTTTATCTTTTATTTAATGAATATAAATTTCCAAAGTACGACTCATGGATTACAATGGCTTCCCCCCCATAACGTCCCTCCCACCCACAACCCTCCCCTTTCCCACTCCCTCTCCCCTTCCATTCACATCAAGATTCATTTTCGATTATCTTAATATACAGAAGATCAGCTTAGTATACCTTAAGTAAGTATTTCAACAGTTTGCTCCCACACAGAAACATAAAGTGAAAAATAATAGATGATTTTTTTAAATGATGATGAAATCAGATCAGATAATTGTACAATTATCATGTCTATGTAGATTGAAGCCTTTTGCATCATCCCATAATCAAAGCCTTTGTCCACTAAGCAGCCACTTGCAAACTTGCATGAACTTGGTTCATGCAACCATTCATCTCTTTATTTGCTATGTGTTTACCTACTCTGGACAGTTCCTGGCAATGGAATGAGGTAATATGAGACCTCTTAGATTTAGCTTCTTTAACATGGCATTACATTTTCAATTTATCCAAATCATATCAGATATATGAAAATATTTCTAGACTGCCTTGTATTTTTTGAGAGGAAGATAGAAAAACTGAGAGAAAGGGAGAGATGGTTGAGAGACAAACCTTTCAGTGCTTCACCTCACAATGTCTGCAGTGGCTGAGCCTGGATTGAAGACAGAGCAAGGAGCCAGGAAAAAAAATAACTGACAAGGATCCAATAGCTTGAGTTGTTACCACTCACTCAATGGTTTTTTTTTTTTTGGGGGGGGGTGGAACTGGGGTCAGGAGTCAGAACCAAATTAGTAACTGAGATACTATTATGGAATGCAAGGTCATCTTAATTGCAAAGCCAAATGCCTAACCAACAATGGCTTTTAGTTTTGCTTATCTGACAAAGTTGAAAGGCTACTTCACTTTGGATTTTGCTTACAAATGTAGAAATGTGAAGAAAATCTTGGGAAAAATAATTTAGGGTCTTCTAAAACTACTCTGATTCTTTAAAGCTTTCAAAGAATTTTTATCAGGTTTTATGAGAATAACATAGCATTTGGGGGCAAAGATGCAGCCCAGGAGCCCTGCACTGGAGGCCAAGATGGAGAAGACCTCCACGGCCACCATGACCTTCCCCTTGGTTCTGTGGTAGACAGGAAGAAAGGTCACCCAGACACTGCAGAACACCAGCATGCTGAATGTCAGGAACTTGGCTTCATTGAATGTGTCAGGCAGATTCCTGACTAGGAAAGCCACAGTGAAGCTCGCCAGGGCCAAGGAACCCAGGTAGCCCAGGACACAGTAGAAGGCAGTGACCGAGCCCTTATTGCACACCAGGATGATGTGGTCAGGCTCAGAATGTGCATCTAACTCAATAAATGGAGGAGAAATTCCCAACCAGATGCCACAGAGAGCCAGTTGGATCAAGGAGCAGATGGGAATGATGAAGTTAGAAGCTCCTATTACCAGCAATCGCCTCATTGTTCTTCCAGGTCTCAGAGCTTTGAAGGCCAGAATCACAGTGATGGTCTTGGCCAGCACAGTAGAAACAGCCACTGTGAACACAAGGCCAAATGCTATTTGCTGGAGGAGGCAGGTGGCTGTGTTGGGATGGCCAAGGAAGAGTAAGGAGCAGAGGAAGCACAGGAGGAGGGCGATGAGCAGGATGTAGCTGAGGGTCCTGTTATTGGCCTTGACGATGGGAGTGTTTCGGTGCTTCACAAAGACCCAGAGGACGGCAGCTGTGAGGACAGAGAAGCACAGAGCCATGCAGGCCAGAGCCATCCCCAGAAATTCCTCAAAGCCTAAGAAGGTCACCAGCTTGGGGAGGCAGTGGTTTCTCTCCAGGTTTGGGTACTCATGATCTGCACTGGGGATGCACTGCTCTGCATCTGTGGGGAAAAGCAAGATCCACGTTTCCATTTCACAATTTGCTCCTTTTTCCCTGTTCAGGAAAAGGGTCCCTTCTTCAATATCATGTTGAGTCCATCCTGCTCTGATGTATACCAAGAAACACTAAAGGATATTTCTGCACTCCTGACCCAGGGACAATGCTTGACTCCCATAGGAGAAACTGGTTCAAAGAAGCTCCTTTGCACGTGGGGCTCTGTGGTCTCATCCTGTCACTCAGACTTTTTTTCAGTGTTTTAATTTCTATAAAATGGTGAATTTCCTGTAATTCATATGGGCTTGGATTCTTCCAAGCCCTCTTCTCTACAGTCCCCAGTGTCTTTCTCAGGAGAAGCCTTTTGTTCACATGGGGTAGAATATTATTCTGGGGTCATCAGTGTTAAGGTTTTTCTCACTTATCCTCAAATGGAGATGACCAATATAAATCATGTGTCATTCCTGGGACCGCCATACATTTTTCTCTACTCTAATTCCTACATGGACTCGTCTTGTCAGTATTTCCATATAACTGCTGTGATACTGCGGTTGAATAGAAGAGAATTGTAGCTGTTTGTCTTTATGAGGGTATATGGTAGTAAGTGGTATTTTCATCATGTTACTGAACAACAACTAGGCACTCTTGTTAACCTGAAAGCATGACGTGTTCACCATTTTACCTCCTGTGAACACCACATTGGACACCACATTGTCTCACTTGAAATAATGCACTTCTGCTGCTACAGCATGAGAGAAGTCATTAAGAACAGGCCAGTTGGTGAATATGTCTCTCTTTCAATCATATGTCAAACAAACAAAAATAGGGCCAGTATTCTGGCAAAGCCACCACCGACAATGCCAGCATCTCTTATGGACATTGTTTTGTGTTCCAGTTGATCACTTCCCAATACAGGTCCCTGCTAATTGCCTAGAAAGTACAGCAGAAGATGGCCAAAGTACTTTGAACCCCACACCCATGTGGGAAATGCAAATGAAGCTCCTGGTTCCTGGATTGTGCCTGGTCCAGCCCAGGCCACTCTTTCTTTCCATCTGGGTAGTGAACAATTAGATTTTCTCTCTCTCTCTCTCTCTCTCTCTCTCTCCATCTCTGAATCTATGATTTTCAAAGTCATTAAGAACCAGTCAGCTGGTAAATCTCTTTCAAACAAATGTCCATTAAATAAACAAAACTAGTGGGGTCAGTGTTTGCAATAGTAGGTAAAGCCATTACCTGCAATGCTAGCATCCCATATGGACATTGTTTTGTGCTCCAGTTCATAAATTTCCAACCCAGCTTCCTGTGAATAACCTACAGAAAGCAGCAGAAGGTGGTCCAAGTATTTGGGGCCCCCAAATCCATGTGGGAAACTCAAATGAAGCTCCTGGTTCATGACTTCTGCCTGGCCCATCCCAGGCCATTGTTTTCATCTGGGGCATGAGCAATTCTCTCTCTCTCTCTCACTCACTCTTGCTCTCACTCTCTCTCTCTCCTGTTCTCTGAATCTCTGATTTTCAAATAAAATAAATAAATCTTTTCTGAAAAATCAAGAAAATGCTATCAGTAGGGCTACACTTGCAGTAAGAGTCCTACTCAGTTTTTATCCTTGGTGTTCATGCAAGAATACAAGCTTCAGGGACTGAAGTTGTGATGTAGGAGGAAAAGCCACAGCCTGGGATGATGGCATCCCATACAGGCACCAGTTCGTGTCCTGGCTGCTCCTCTTCCAAACCAACTCCATGCCAATGTGCCTAAGAAACCATTATAGGAAGGCCAAATAGGTGGGCCTCTGCAATGCCTGGAAGTAGTTCCTGGTTTCTGGCTTTGGCCAGGCCAAGTTCAGGCCATTGCAGCTATCTGGGGAGTGAAACTACCAGATGGAATGTCTTCTCTTTCACTTCTCTCTCTCTCTATTAGGCTCTCCCTCTCTCTGTAACTCACATTCAAAGAAATAAACATATTTGGTTAAAAAAAAGGACAGAGTGAAAGAATATAAGCATCTGTAAATATTTGAAGAATTTTCTCTTACAATTCTTTTCAATGTGCATCCTTTACTTTTGATAGAATCTCTAGGTGCTTCTGGCACCCGTATCAGAGATGCACTGGACACACATAGGCAAGTGTACATTGTACAATGAGTCAATGCATGATACTTTAGTTTTCTTTCTTTAACTTAATGCATGTTGAATATTCTCACAAAACTTGAAGTCATTTTTGTTATCTTCTTCATAAAGGGAACTATATAGACCTTATTTGAAGATACTGAAATAAAATATTTCTAGAACTAAGATTATGGGAATTTAAACAACCTTTTGAAAGAATTCAATTTATTATAAAGATATTGACTTGATCAGCATAGCTCTGACTGTTAATGAACAACTTAATACATTATCCCCCTTAGTAGTTTTTTCTGTCTGTTCCACTTAATATGACTGGGTTAATTCTGTAATTAATACACAGTTATTCTTAAGTGTTAAAATTTAACTGAAATGTGATCCCTGTTAAACATAAGAGTGGGAATAAGAGAGGGAAGAGATGCACAATTTGGGACATGCTCAAGCTGACTTGCCCCAAATGGTAGAGTTAGAAACATACCAGGGGAATCCAATTTAATCCCATCAAGGTGGCATGTACCAATGCCATCTCACTAGTCCAAGTGATCAATTTCAGTTCACAATTGATCATAATGAAAGGACTAAGAGTCAAAGGGAGCACATAAACAAGTCTAGTACCTGCTAATACTAACCGATAGAATAAAGGGGAGAGTGATCCAACATGGGAAGCGAGATACTCAGCAGACTCATAGAATGGCAGATGTCCTAAACAACACTCTGGCCTCAGAATCAGCCCTAAAGGCATTCCAATCTGGCTGAAAAGCCCATGAGAGTATTTCAGGCATGGAAAGCCAAGACACTCTGCCAAAAAAAAAAAAAAAAAAAAAAAAGAAAAAAAAAAAAAAAACACTAAATGAAAGATCTCTGTGAGTGAGATCCCAGTGGAAAGAACAGGTCTTCAAAGATGGAGGTACCTTTCTCTGAAGGGAGGAGAGAACCTCCACTTTGACTATGACCTTGTCTAAACAAGATAAGAGTCGGAGAACTCAAGGGGCTCATAGCCTTGGAAACTCATGACTGGTGCATAGGGAGATTACTGATGCCATAAACAGGAGTGTCAATTTGTAAAGTCAACAAAAGGAGTCACTGTGCACTTACTCCTCATGTAGGATCTCTGTCCTTAATGTGCTGTACAATGAGGCTTAATGCTATAATGAGTACTCAAGCAGTATATTTCACTTTGTGTTTCTATGGGGGTGCAAACTGTTGAAATCTTTACTTAATGTATACTAAACTGATCTTCTGTAAAAAAATAAATAAATAAAAGAAATCATCAATTCCCAACTTGACTCTCACTGGGATTAAACATGACAATAGGTCTGATCTGATTTCATCATCATTAAAAAAAAATCATCTATTATTTTTCACTTTATGTTTCTGTATGGGAGCAAACTGCTGAAATCTTTACTTAATGTATGCTAAACTGATCTTCTGTATATAAAGCGAATCGAAAATGAATCCTCATGTGAATGGAAGGGGAGAGGGAATGGGAAAGTGGAGGCTTGCGGGTGGGAGGGACGTTATGGGGGGGAAGCCATTGTAATCCATAAGCTGTACTTTGGAAATTTATATTCATTAAATAAAAGTTAAAAAAAGATATTTATTCTACATTGAACAGTGGAACTATTTACCAATGAGACTTAGTACATTTTTACATTTCTCAAAATGATTGACTGTGATATTTAACATTGCTTAAAAGTTGACCTTTTGCAATGGTTTTTGGGGTTACCAAGTTGTATCATTTTTAGGATTTTGTGTCTCTACATTTCACATTGATTTTCTCTTACTCTATTATATACATCCAAAGGACAAAGTGTTAGCTTTTGTTATGTGTACTGCACACCATGCACAGTGTCAAAGATGTAGCACAGAAAATAACACAGTATTCCCATCACAATTCATGTGAAGTAGCGCCCTGCTCGTCAGTTGTGTATGGAAAAGTTTTGATTTGAAGCCCTTTAGATCCAAAGTGAGCCTTAACAAATATAAATATTATATTTCTTGTTTAGACATTAGGTCTCAGATTGAGACAGTCTCCTCCAGGACTGGATGGGAAAGAAGGAAACCAGTGTCAGAGAAGAGCTAGAGAGGATGAGCACTGTCAGACAACAGCTTATACATAATGAGATGGTGATAGTGAGCATACAACAAGGATATGGAAAGAGTGAGTGAAGGTGTGCATGGAGAACAATAGGGCACTCTGATCCCAATGCAAATATTCTTGATTTCCTTTTTATCAAGAGATAGTTCAGAGGCTGGATTCTCATAGGTCAATTCTAGGGTTTTTACCTGTATGATTGGAAATGTCTCTTTCTGAACAAACAGCACAAGTATAGCAGCAGACAGGTCTTCCTTCCTGTGGTATTTTCCTGAATCCTGGACCACACCTCTGGCTACACAAAGACTGAGGAGTCTGTGGAGAAAAGAGAATGATGATGATTGCTTTGCACGACATTAGGCACTGTGATAGGATGACTATTTACCTCATCACCCCCAAGGACATCACTGTGTCCTTCCCAATCTTTATCTGTATCTCCTTGATTTTTCCTGGAAACCAATTTGGAGTTTCTATGATGCTCGTTAGAGGTTTTTCATCTGTGTAACAAATAATATGAGGGTACCTGATCGCTTAAATTTCATTCATCACCAGATATATGCTTCTGAACATTTCTCTCTTTATTGAAGTGTTTCCTCTGAAATCTTTGCTGTTCAGCTTTTTATTTGATAATTATTTTGAGAATGTGTATGCCTGAGACTATTTGACATGTGTCTTTCCTTAATTGAGTAGATTTTACATGCCAGAAAAATAATATCCAAAAATCAGAATGACTAGGTACACTTCTGAGTAACTACTCAGGAAAAGACAAGCCCACACAGAAAAGATGAGCAAATATTCTAAAACGTAGATTGCCCATTGATCTACTTCTAGACTTCTAGACCCAGGGAGAGAATCAATTCCTAATACACCAATGCATTTGCAGTATAACAAACAATAGTTATAAAATCACCCAAAAAATTGGGTATTTCACAGCTCAGTGATGATAAAATTTTTGATCACAGTTTTGAGGTTCTACTCCAAAGAAAAACTGAACTGATTGGCAAGCACAATGAAAATATAAATAATGGAAATGGTTTCTACAAATAGGTGATGGATAAGTCCACTCATAATTTACTTGTGTTCATACTGCATCAAACATAATTACGACTCTCACCAAAAGATTAAAATATCACTATGCTTATAGATATATATCTAATACATGAAGTTTTTCACATTATATGAATAAAAAGTTGAAATAAAATTTTGGAATTTGTGTAGACATGCATTTAGTAATTTTATGTCTACATATTGATCTCTATCTCTATTCCTTAACATTGCTCTTTCTAGTCACTCAAACTCGGGATGCATAAATATGCCCAGAGTAAAAACATCAATATCTAACACAAACGTGCACTTTTAATATACACTGGCTCCTATATGTGTAAGCACCACCATATCTTTTGAAGCCAAGTTGTGAAATGAGAACTGAATGGTTATTTAAACTTTCACACATTGTATTCTCTCAGACTCTCCTCAGACCCTCTGTATGTATCCAACATTCCACACCTCCTTGAATGCTACAGGCCATTCTATCATTTCTTCATTGAGGTCCAAGCTTTGATCATGTTTACTCTCAGAGGAAAACTCCCCGATTTTAATCAGCAACCGAAATCCAGCAGGAAAGTTCACAATGTTGTGGATATCATAGTGTGCCACACGGTGTCTCATTTCATGGAAGGAAACATCCTCCCCAGCACTGTTGGTAAATTGGATTTCCCTCAGAAGTGGATGAAGCTGGAGGGGAGGCACAATTGGAAAGAGGGAGAACATTCAGATTGGAGGTGGGAGGTGCACACGACTAAGAAATCCTTCTATTCCCTCCTTCTAACATCAGAGAGTGTATTTGCTTTACTTTTGCCTGAATGGTCTCCATATTGTGGGTTCAAGTAAGGGGAATTCTGCCTCTCCCCTATTAGAATGATGGGGAGTATCAGATTCCAAACAGAGAAATCACAGAATGTGTCCCACAGAGTGGCTGACCATGAATGATTGGTTAGAGGTTTAGGAAAGCTCATCTTAGTTCTTCCACATGAGAACAACATGGCTTTATATGTGAAATATCTTGATTGTTGTGATGGTTCCACAGGGTAGTACATTCATGTGCACTTTTAAAAGTTTAACTCATTCCCCAAAAAGGAATTAAATCTGTTCTTTGGCAAAAAGTGGTTTTTGCTGGATACCATTATGCATAGTGAAATATACCCATTCCATAAAGAAAATATCATATAAGTTTTTTGGTAATATGTACTACATAATATAGATTGGAAAAAAACACAATGTATAAAAATGAAACTGACATCTCTGGATTTGATTTTTGTTTATCACCCTTGTGTAAATTCCTGTGGAGCAGTGGTATTTCTACATTTCACTTGTGGAACATTATGATTAGTGCAGTATTAAACCTGTGAGTTAACGTAAATTGAAGTTAAAAAGAAAAAGGAAAGGAATTAGAGGAGATTGAGAAAGAAAAGGAAGACACGATGGTTATCTTCTTAGAATTGTATGAATGAATACATGAAATCTGTTCTTTTATATCAGTAAATTTCTCTTTAATTTAACAAAAATTAGGTTGACCTTGTGGTTCAGCAGGTAAAGCTGCTGTCCACAGTGCCCAGCATCCCTGTGAATGCCGGTTCAAATCCCAGTTGTTCTACTGCTGATTCAGTTTTCTGCTAATGTGCCTGGGAAAGCAGCAGATGAGGGTCCCAGTGCTTGGGCCCCTGCACTCATATGGGAGACGTGGTTGAAGCTCCTGCATCCTGGCTTGGCTTGGCCTATTCCAGGTCTTTACAGCCATTGGTGAGTGAATCAGCAGATGCAAGATCTGTTCTCTTTCTCTCTCTATCTCTCCCTCCCAGTAACTCTGATTTTCAAATAATTTTTTAAAGTTTAACAAAACTGAATGAAATATCTGTTGATTTTGGTTAAATGAATTAGAAATCCAAGCATAATTTTTCTTAAAAAACATTTTGCAAAATCTGCTTGTACATCCCTGGCTGCACCTGGTAGTTAAACTTATAAAAATGTGTATGCTGTGTATGTACAGGTCTATTTGTATAGCATTTTCACCTCAATAGAGTTTAACAGAAATATGCATGACTTTTATTTGACTCTCTGCACTTTGACTTTTTTTTGGGAATAAAGGTACCTTTTGAGATGATAGGGGAAATATTGTATAACCAAAAAGATAATTAAGAATACCCTGATGGTAGTTAGGATCTGAACAGTGTGTACTAGCCCTGACTTTTGGAGTCACTTGATGCCTTTGTGGGATGACCAGTTCTTTAAACAACTGTCATCATATCTTCACTAACTTGAAACAAGAACTTCATAAATATCAATAATCTTATCTTTGTAAACATACTTGGCCAAGATACTTACTTTTCTCATTATGAGGCTACCAAATCACATCTGTCTGTCAACTATTACTGTACATAAACACAGAAGTTACATAGTCAAGTAAACATGCTGATGTCCATTTCCATATATGCATATATAGATTATATATTTTATAATATAATATACAATATATATTATATAATATATTAATATATAATTTTTATATATTATATATAGATTATATGTATTTCTACTGTGACATTAAATTTATTTGAAGTGCCAATAAAAACTACAGTGAGATTTCACTCCAACCCACATAGCTTGACTATTATCCAAAATGTGAAAAATAACAAAGTCTGGTGAGGATATGGAAAAGAAGTACCCCAATACGTTGATGATGGGAAAGATTGTAAGCTGGTACAACCATAATGGAAGTTAGTAGAGTGAAACCTCAGAAAACCAATACTAGTTGTAACTTATGGTCCAGCTGTCCACACCTGGGAATGTATTCAAAGGAAATATTCGTGTCCTTGTAATGAGCTGTATTAAGATATTTGACAGCTCACAAATTTATATTAATACAGCTCATTACAAGGACAGCTTGTATTCATGTGAAATCAGCACATGAAGGAATCACCCATACTCCCATGTTTAAAGCAGCTCAACGCACATTAGCTAAGATGTGGAATCATCTAAATGTCCATCAACTGATGACTGGATGAAGGAAATGTGACATATATACATATATATACATACAAATATATATGTACATATATATATATATATATATATATGCACACCAAGCATATATAGTGGAATGTTACTCAGCCATGAGAAAGAATGAATATTTGACATTTAAAACTGGAGATCATTACATTATATTATATAAGCCAGACATAAAAAATAGTAAGTTTTCTCTTATTTGTGCTAGTTAATGCATAGAGTATAAAATTGTGTGGATGTCAGATCATTGACTATGCAATATTAATACTGCTTCACTGAATCATAGCATGCTAATGACAATATTCTCCTCCTTCACATATTGAAAAAATTGAGTTGGGGATACAGAGCTCCTTAGCGATACTAGTAATACTATAAGCTTGCTGAATTTGGGTGTTGATTATGAGTGTGATGCAAAAACAAAAACTCATTTATCTGTAGACTTATGTGCATTTCTTAGTATATATACTGTTTTTAAATATTTTCAACATGTCCATAGCAGAAAATGTTTTCTGAAATGTTCAATAGTAGATAACAAATCCTCCACACATAGATAACTATTACAGATGTATCCATGCCCAGTGAAATGTTAAAGAGCCCACTTTCCAACATGCGTGATCATGCTAGTTTTTTCAAAATGAAAACCTGGTTATGTGGAACTACAATAAACACCTGAGGATGCCAACAGGTGTTCAGTGCATGTCCTGTTATGGGAGATGTTTACCTGCCATGGAAGAATCCTAGGTTGAGCTGCATCTCCTGGAGATCCCTTTTCTAGTTGCTCTGAAAGCATCTTATGGAGGGCATGGGCCACTGCATACACAGCATTGTAGATGAAATAGCTGGAGTCAGATATGGTCAGCATGTCAATGTGTCCTGGGAAAAACTCAAAGGAAGCATTTGGTGGGCAGACTCCAATTGTTCTGCAGTGTGACCCAGGAGGTAAGCAGTGAAGAGCATGAAGCCATAGTTGACTGAGGAAGAAATCTTCTGGGTAGTGGGAAGGGTCCACTGTCTTGACAAAGTGGTTGAGGCCAGGGATTTCCCCCTTGTGATGTGAAAATGAGAAGCCTCCATGGAAAGAGTGCAGTATATGATGTGTCTCATGCACAACAATCTCCCACTTTGTAGCCATGATCCACACTTTCCCCAGGGTTAAATAGTATTTGCTTAGAAATTCCATGGTATAGAGACTCCTCGCATCACCATACAGAATATGCACATTTGCTGATGAAATGTGAAGATCAGCTAAGAAAGACATGTGAGTGTTTTCATACCTTTTCTTAGTGTCAGGGAGCTTTAATACATAGGCCAAGCAGACACCTTTCTTTACCATCTCGGCTAAAATATCCTGAAGGAACTGCTCTCCTTTCAGATCATTAGATACAAAGATTGCCACCCAAATCCAGCCAAAATGGAGCAGCAATGAGAGCATTCCGCAGGCCAGAGAGCTGTCACTTGTGGCCATCTGATAGAGCGATGGAAACTTGTCTCTCTCACTTAGCATGGGATCAAAGGGACCATATGTGATCTGAATGGAAAGAAAACAATCATGATCTGACTTTTGTGGGTAAAGAAGGTCAATTTCTATCAACTGGGCTCAGAGAAACCCATGCTTCAATGCCTATTGCTTTCAGGAGGAGAAATACATATCCTCATTCATAGCATGAAAGAAAATGTGTAAGACACCCATATATCTTCCTATTCATCCAAGGGAAGAAGAGTACATGGATTTTGGACCAGGACATTGGACTTCCCCACTTCTCACCCCATTTCACATGTGGAGAGCAGCCCACACTGCAACTGATGTTAAATGTTACCTCTGAGACAAACAACCCCTTACTCTGTTAATCACTTCATAGTTTGAATTACATATGTTTTCACAGCATAACCTATATTGCCTTGAAGGATACATTCACCTACCACCTCTGAGTTTTGGTGAAGTTGCTTTTCAGACCAGAATCTTCCTATGCTATTCCAGTCTAGCTTGATATTAATCTGTGCAGATTGCTACCTGTTTGAAGTGGGTCTCTTTCAGAATCCTGAAACCGTGAATTCAGACCCTTGGAGGAAGCTTGATCGAATTCTTTAATTGGTTCCTGAGACTTTCTTATGAGATTTCAATTGAGTGCTAGTCCCTCATTCTCACCACAGAGCGTCAGCACCAGCACCATAGTGGGTATTTGATGACTCAACTAGTGAATGTGTGTACACTGTCTTCCTCTCTTTGTTTCTCAGTCTATCAACCACACTCTAAGATTAAATCACTGTGCTGACATGGAAAGTGATCTGGGAGCCCTGTGAATGAATCTGCTGAATGTGATGAAGTCAGGATTGGGATAGGGAGAGGGTAAAATCTCACCTAAATGCAACTCAGCATCAAACACTCTTTGATGATCATTGGGACTCTCATGGTCCTCATGTGCTCCAAATGAAAGTACAGGCCGATGACTTATATACCCATGTCTAACATGGAGTCATCATAGGACATGTCTGTGCTATGAGTATTTCCTGTGAGTAGTCAACAATCAACATTCCCAGCAGGTGGGGATGGATACATTGGCCCAAGCTGGATCTGGGTGGAGGCTCTCAGCTTCCACTGCTCCTTCCCTTTCTCACAGCCAAAAGAGATCTCTGGAGATCTCTTTCAACTAACAGTGGTATATGTCACGTGGCTTCCAATGACCCTTGCTTCAGATGTGGCTGATCTGCTGGCAGATGGAAATATTTCTCACCAGAATTCACAACCCATTTACCTGTGGGGTTTTGTACAGCTCCAACATCATTCCAATTTCAGCCGAAAATGCTGATGTGGTTCCAGCAATGATGGCAACTGTCTTGCCTTGTGTTTGGCAGGTGTAGTTAGGGATGAGATGATGCTTTCCAGTCAGCCAGTGCAGAGTGCTCCTCAGGGTGAAGTGACCACTGGTAACAGAATTGTAGAGCTGGAAACCCAGGGTCAGGTTGGGGAGGAGCTGAGGCTCCTTATTGATCTCCTGGATGGCAAAATGGAAGGCCAGCACATATTGGTAGTTCTTCCACAGCCACCTAAAGAGAGGGGCAGTATCAGGGAGAAGGGAGAGACCATGGAATTCAGAGCAACAACACAGCCGTGCCCTGAGGCAGCAATGGTCAGACTCAGGCTGCCACTCTGGGGTGCCTCAGCTCTGGCACATGGAGGAGGTGTAAGTGAGATTCTAAGGGCTCTAGAAGATCATGGAATGGCCCTTGGACTCCTCTGAAGCAAACTGTGCCGATGATCACACTCACCTTCCCGAACCCTTCAGGAAAGCCTTGATGTGCCCCAACATGGGATTTCACTTCTACATAGGGATGGTACCCAAGAGGCAAACATCTCTATTTTCAGCAACTTCTAAAATAGTTTAACACCATCTGACTTGTCAGGTATATTAGCATTTGGGAGCACCTCTAATCTATTCACCAAGGCCATTTTCATGAGTCTTTTCTGTAATTTCCCTCTTAATATACCAACACTCACAGAAGCAATTTTGTTCAAATATATTTGCCTTGAAAATGAGCATTTTATTCAGAAGGTCAAATTCTCAGAAGATTTACGAGGTTCACTTTATTTTTATTCATTGTTTTCCTTATGCACTGAAATGTCTTTTAACATTTCACTTTTTATTCCTGAACATTCTCTGCATGTTTCTATAAAGCTTAAGCAAAATTATGAGTTCTTGGGATTTAGTAATGGCTCTCAAATGTTACCTGTCCAAGAGTGTGGATGTTTTGTTTTCACACAATGGATATCTTTGCTTCTCTTCTTGGAATTTTCTTTCTTATTTTTACAATTCATCCATAATTTGAATGTCAAGCAAACACATACTTGTCAATAGATTATGTGGGATTTAATAAATTTATGCAATCATCTGTTGTTTAGGTGCATTGATTCATGTGTTTAAATGCTGAGCTTAATAGGTTGTCATTTCAATATGTGTTCAATTCATGACATATGTTTATGCATTTTCTAAAATGCAGTGTTTGATTCAAGGTTAGTACATTTTTTCTCAAATTTCACACAATTTTGTATTATACTTACATACAGAATTTCAAAGTTTATTTTTCCATAAAAATAGTTAAATTTTGTTCCTTATAGTAAAAGGTTGATTCAAAATGTTTACCTCAGAAACAATGTTTATTTCTTATACATTAAGTAGACCTATCAAAAAATATGCTACTGAAGACTGTTCAATACTAAGTTTTACTTACTTGAATGGAAATTCAGAGCATTCAATTGAAATGTTTCTTGCTTTTAATCATTTTGCATAATTGCAATTATCATCATCTTGTGCAATTTTATTCACTGCTGGGTTACTTACAGTACTTGCTGTCAGCTGCAAGCTGACAAATTTACTTCTTCTATCCCTGAGTACAAGGTTGCCAGCTCTTAAGTTCTGACCTGCACATTCATTTCAGGACTCTTGGAGGCTGATCAGGAAGTAAGATCAATAAAGTACATACAAAATGTCCATCTCACACTCTGTGCAGGAGTGGAGAGCAAGCAGAAAATGGAAAGGGAAGGTTGTGAATGGTGAAAGAAGGGAAAAAACTCCAGCCTTCATTGATCTGCAATCCTGAAACTTCTGTATATGTTCTTTTTTGGAAAATTCTCAAGTGCAATTAACCACTCAAAGAAACAAGCACACTCTCACAGTCTGAACCACAGTTGACACATAACTCAATGTGGCACTTACCAATCTATCTCCATTTTATCCTTTGGCCTGGATAAAAAAGATAACAGGATCATGTCTGATTCTGGTTCTAGAAAGTAAAGGGGGAAAAACCCACCCAGTACCAGGTCTCCATCTCTGTAGACACTTGGTCTCATGGAATTATAACAGTTCCTGGGAGGTATCTCCTGTGAACTGTTTGAAAAATTCAGGAGTAGGTTGAGAAACATCATAGAAAATAGCATGTCAAGTCAACCCACCATAAAGTTAAAGGCCCAAATCCCTGTTGATATTAGGTGAAAATGGCCTGGATTATATCTGCTATCTCAGCTCCCTGAAGGGAGAATAGAGCTCTGTGTAGGGCACAGCTGATCCCAGTATAGCTGTATGTTCTCAATCAGTGGACAGTGTGTGCTAGTTTACTGAGTCACACAGGGACACAGCTAGAATCACAAGGAAGACATTTCAAAGGGAGTCACAGGGCTGAGGCCTTGCCTTAATGTCCCTGTGATCAGATCAGCTCTGGCTTCTATATATTTCCATTGCTTCATTTCTGTCCCATCCGGGAACTCAGGGCATCATCCCGCCCTGAGGCCAAGCACCTGCCACTCTCCATTAGGAGGAAAAACAGTTTTGGAAAAACATGCTTTGGACTCTCATTCCTCCCTAGGGCATTGCCAGGATAGAGTTCTGTAAACCTGAGAGCACAGGGGCCAAGAGTTGTTAGGTCAGTTAACTGTTTTGAGGGATTTGGCAATTGTAGAAATAATTAGTTTGGGAAATAAAAAAATTCAGTTTCATCATGTCACAAAATCCTTTATCAAGAAGGTAAAAGAGGCCGGTGCCGAAGCTCACTAGGCTAATCCTCCACCTTGCGGTGCCGGTACACTGGGTTCTAGTCCTGGTTGGGGTGCCGGATTCTGTCCTGGTAGCCCCTCTTCCAGTCCAGCTCTCTGCTATGGCCTGGGAGTGCAGTTGAGGATGGCCCAAGTGCTTGTGCCCTGCACCCCATGGGAGACCAGGAGGAGCACCTGGCTCCTGCCTTCGGATCAGTGCGGTGTGCTGGCTGCGGTGGCCATTGGAGGGTGAACCAACGGCAAAGGAAGACCTTTCTCTCTGTCTCTGTCTCTCTCTCTCTCTTTCTTACTGTCCACTCTGCCTATCAAAAAAAAAAAAAAGGTGAAAGGTCACCTTCACCACTGATGACCCTATGTGTACCTCCAGGAAGTCTCTTCATGGCTGTGCCTAACATCTCTCCCAGTCCTGTAGTACTCTAATGGAGAAATAGGCTTCATAAATTGGAAATAGTATGTACATCCAGAGAAGGGCAGTAGTTCATCCATGCACTTACCCTTTTACATCATCTTGTGTAATCTAATTGTCTTTGTAGTATATCAAAATACAGTAAAGATGCTCACCATATATAATTAAGCCTTTCAGAATGTATACAGGAATATATATAGCATCTGTGTGTGTGCATGCATGTGTGTGTGTGTGCTTGTTTCTTCTTAATTTGCTTATAACACATAATTAGCTTTGTTCTTAATATTCTCTCCACTGCTGATAGAAAGTTGCACATTTGAAAGACATTTGCTGATGACTTGTGTGAGGAACATCATATTTAACGCATACATGTGAAATAAGAATTGAATGCATATTTAAAATTTCACACGTCATCTATTCTCACCTCCCTCTGTTTCGAATTCTACTCATGGAACGACACCTCCTTGAATGCAGTAGGCCTTTCTATCTGTCTGCATGGATGACCAAGCCTTGGTCATGTGCACTCTTGTAGGGAAACTCCAATTTGAGCCAACAACCCAAGACCCAGAGGAAAGTCCACACACTATGGATATTGGGGTGTGCTGTATGGTGACTTGATGATTGGGAAATTTTTCAACCCCAGCACTGTTTGTAAGTGGGCTTTTCCTTGGAAGTTGCTGAAGCTGTACAATAGGCATAATTGGAAAGAGAGAGAGCACTCAAATGAGAGGTGGGAGGTGCATGTGTACTCAGCAGTCCTTATTTTTTCCTCAACATCCCTATCCCCAGTGCTTCTTTTTGGTAGAAATTAGTTTTTGTGGACAGCATGTCATAGGTTCAAATGATGAGAAATTTTTTTCTATGAACCCTTCCACCAAATTGAGAATTTTCTTAACACACTCAAGATAGGTGTATGATGTAGTTCAAGGTTGGCTAGGGTATGGGCACTTTGGAACTCATCCCAAAGATTCGGCTACAACTGTGTGGAAGCTAAACCTAGTTCTTCAATAACATAAGCAAAACATGGGTGGACAGGTCACTATGATTTTGTGTAGGTCAAACAAAAAGTGGTAGGTTTATTTAAAATTCTATGTAAGTTCAACAAATGAAATCCAAGCTCAATTTTGGTTCAACAAATACAAATTGATCCATAGACTTTTCAGAATTCACAAGTTCTCCTTAAAGACACCTTGTGTTATCTGGTAGGCTCAAAGTAACAAAAATGTGCACATTCTATAAATTTAAACCTATGTATACATACTGCTTATGTTATGTTCTATCTCTACCCTTGGACTACTTTATGAGACTGTGATTTTCCTTTGAAATTAAGGATCAGTGTGTGACCAAAAAGAAAGCTTCCAAATCTCCACACGATATTGTAACTATTCATATTCTGAGCTAAACCTTATCTTCTGGGCTTATGATGCCTAATATAAGGCATATTAGGCATACATCTTTGAGACCCTTTGACAAATTCACTGTAAATTATTCCAAGTTACTAACTGTAAATAAGAACACAGACTATTTCAAGAACTCTTACTAAAAGTTAAAAAAAATGAATTAGGTGGTGAAATAAACTCTCTGAGATTTTTCTTACATATGGTTATTTGCCTTTTTCCTAGACTTCAATCTCTTCAACTAATTTAATCTTTTTGTCCCATGAGTTAATAAATATAAGTTTGGGTTCAGATAATATAGTAGTAAAGTCCAGAGAAATCCAGCTATAATTCAGGAAGAAAAGGCATCCTCAGTATCTAGTGATATTGCTTTCAAGAGGAGCATAAGAGTTTCTTCTGCAAATGTGCACATGCTACACAGTGATGTAGAGTCTTGTCAGTGTATACATTGTAGAAAAATGCTTCTTCATGTGGGGAAGGTGTGGATCATGGCAGCAACGTGGGGCATGGTTGTGGATGAGGCCATCCCCATGCTGCACTCTGTCATTCTGGACATAGAGAAGATGACATTTCACATGCACATTGCTTTAAGGAGAATGACTTTTGCTCACAGAAGGAATGAAAATAGGCAAGATACCCAGAGGCTCTATGCTTTGAAATTTCTGGACACATGCACCTACCTTAATTGAACCAGGAAGACTTAGAAAACCTAAACAGACCCATAACTGAGACAGAAATTGATACAATAATAAGGGCCCTCCCATCTAAACAAAGCCCAGGGCCAGATGGATTCACTGCTGAATTCTACCAGACATTTAAAGAAGAACTAACTCCAATTCTCCTCAAACTACAGAACAATCGAAAAAGAGGGGATCCTCCCAAATTCTTTCTATGAAGCCAGCATCACCTTAATTCCTAAGCCAGAAAATGATGCAGCATTGAAGGAGAATTACAGACCAATATCCCTGATGAACCTAGATGCAAAAATCCTCAATAAAATTCTTGCCAATAGAATGCAACAACACATCAGAAAGATCATCCACCCAGACCAGGTGGTATTTATCCCTGGTATGCAGGGATGGTTCAATATTTGCAAATCAATCAATACACCACATTAACAGACTGCAGAAGAAAAAAACATGTGAATATCTCAATAAAGGCAGAGAAAGCATTCAAAAAAAAATACAACACCCTTTCATGATGAAAACTCTAAGCAAACTGGATATGGAAGGAACATTCCTCAATGCAATCAAAGCAATTTATAAAAACCCATGGCCAGCATCCTATTGAATGGGGTAAAGTTGGAAGCTGAGATTTGGTACCAGAGAGAGATGCCCACTCTCACCACTGCTATTCAATATAGTTATGGAAATTTTAGCCAGAGCCATCAGGCAAGAAAAAGAAATGAAAGGGATAAAAATTGGGAAGGAAGAACTCAAACTATTCCTCTTTGCAGATGATATGATTCATTATTAGGGGACCCAAAGAACTCTATTAAGAGACTATTGGCACTCATAGAAGAGTTGGGCAAAGTAGCAGGATATAAAAGCAATGTGCAAAAATCAACAGCCTTTGTATACACAGGCAATGCTACAGCTGAGAAAGAACTGCTAAGATCAATCCCATTCACAATAGCTACAAAAACAATCAAATACCTTGGAATAAACATAACCAAGGACGTTAAAGATCTCTATGATGAGAATTACGGAATCTTAAAGAAAGAAATAGAAGAAGATTCCAAAAAATGGAAAAATCTTCCATGCTCATGGATTGGAAGAATCAATATTATCAAAATGTCCATTCTCCCAAAAGCAATTTACAGATTCAATGCGATACCAATCAAGATACCGAAGACATTCTTCACAGATCTAGAAAAAATGATGCTGAAATTAATATGTAGCCACAGGAGACCTTCAATAGCTAAAGCAATCTTGTACAACACAAACAAAGCCGGAGGCATCACAATACCAGATTTCAGGACATACTACAGGGCAGTTATAGTCAAAACAGCATGGTACTGGTACAGAAACAGATGGATAGACCAATGGAACAGAATAGAAACACCAGAAATCAATCCAAACAACTACAGCCAACTTATATTTGATCAAGGATCTAAAACCAATCCCTGTAGTAAGGACAGTCTATTCAATAAATGGTTCTGGGAAAACTGGATTTCCACGTGCAGAAGCATGAAGCAAGACCCCTACCTTTCACCTTACAGAAAATTCCACTCAACATGGATTAAAGACCTAAATCTATGACCCGACACCATCAAATTATTAGAGAGCATTGGAGAAACTCTGCAAGATATAGGCACAGGGAAATACTTCTTGGAAAAAAAACCAGGAGGCCCAGGCAATGAAAGCCAATATTAACTATCGGAATTGCATCAAATTGAGAAGTTCCTGTACTTCAAAAGAAACAGGGAAGTGAAGAGGCAACCGACAGAATGGGAAAAAATATTTGCAAACTATGCTATAGATAACGGATGAATAAAAAGAATCTACAAAGAAATCAAGAAACTCCACAACAACAAAACAAACAACCCACTTGAGAGATGGTTCAAGGACATCAGTAGACATTTTTCAAAAGAGGAAATTTAAATGGCTAACAGGCACATGAAAAAATGTCCAAGATCACTAGCAATGGGGGAAATGCAAATGAAAACCACAATGAGGTTTCACCTCACTCCAGTTAGAATGGCTCACATACAGAAATCTACCAAGAACAGATGCTACTTAGGATGTGGAGAAAAAGGGACACTAACCCACTGTTGGTGGGAATGCAAACTGGTTAAACCACTATGGAAGTCAGTCTGGAGATTCCTCAGAAAGCTGAATATAACCCTACCATTCAACCCAGCCATCACACTCCTTGGAATTTACTGAAAGGAAATGAAATTGGCAAACAAAAAAGCTGTCTGCACATTAATGTTTATTGCAGCTCACTTCACAATAGATGTGGAACCAACCCAAATGCCCATCAACAGTAGACTGGATAAAGAAATTATGGGATATGTACTCTACAGAATACTATACAGCATACTATACAATGAAACCCAGTCATTTGCAACAAAATGTAGGAATCTGGAAAACATCATGCTGAGTGAAATAAGCCATCCCAGAGGGACAAATATCATATGTTCTCCCTGATTGGTGACAGCTAACTGAGCACCAACAAGGAAACCTGTTGAAGTGAAAGGGGCACTATGAGAAACAGTGACTTGATCAGCCCTTGTCCTGACTGTTGATGTACAATGTAATACTTTATCCATTTTAGTATTTTTTTTGTTCTAGTTAACACTAGTGGTTGAACTCTATAATTAGCACACATTTAGTCTTAGGTATTGAAATTTAACTGAAAAGTGATCCCTGTTAAATATAAGAGTAGGAATAAGAGAGGGAGGAGATGTACAATCTGGGATATGCTCAATCGGACTTGCCCCAAATGGTAGAGGTAGAAACTTACCAGGGGATTCCATTACAATCCCATCAAGATTGCATGTACTGAGTCCATCTCACTAGTCCAAGTGATCAATTTCAGTTCACAATTGATCACACTGATAGGTCTAAGAGTCAAAGGGATCACACAAACGAGACTAGTGTCTGCGAATACTAACTGATAGAATAATAAAGGAAGAGAATGATCCAACATGAGAAGTGGGTTACACAGCAGACTCATAGAATGGCAGATGTCCTAAACAGCACTCTAGCCTCAGAATCAACCCTTAAGGCATTCAGATCTGGCTGAAGATCCCATGAGAGTATTACAGGCATGGAAAGGCAAGACACTCTGGAAAAAAAAAAAAAAAAAAAAAAAAAAAACTAAATGAAAGATCTCTGCAAGTGGGATCCCATTGGAAAAAAACAGTGCCATCAAAGAAGGAGGCACCTTTCTCTGAAGGGAGGAGAAAACTTCCACTTTGACTATGACCTTGTCTAAATAAGATCGAAGTTGGCGAACTCAAAAGGCTTCCATAGCCTTGGCAACTCTTGACTAGATCCTAGGGAGATTACTGACGCCATAAACAAGAGTGTCAAATTGTTAAGTCAACAACCGGAGTCACTGTGTAATTCCTCCTCATGTGGGATCTCCATCCTTAATGTGTTTTCCACTGTGAATTAATGCTATAACTGTACTGAAAGAGTATTTTCACTTTATGTTCTGTGTGGGTGCAAACTGATAAAATCTTTACTTAATATATACTAAATCGATCTGTATATAAAGATAATTGAAAATGAATCTTGATTTGAATGGAATGGATAGGGAGCGGGAGATGGGATGGGTGCAAGTGGGAGCAAAGGTATGGGGGGGAGCCATTGTAATCCACAAACTGTATATTGGAAATTTATATTTACTAAATAAAAGTTTTAAAAAATAGTAAGTTTGCCCTTCCATTTTCCCAAAGATATTTCTAATGTATGCTTTGAACTTCCTGTGATCTTTTCCTGGGATGTGTTCTTCCTTGACCTTCTTTCATACTGATGGCTGTGTTTCTGTGTGTAATACATCTTTAAGCATCTTTTGCAGGGCTGGACGAGTGGTGACATATTCTTTCAATTTGTTTGCTATGAAAGGTCTTGATTTCACCTTCATTCACAAATGAGAGCTTAGCAGGATATAATATTCTGGGCTGGCATTTTTTTTTCTCTTAATACGTTGGCTGTATCTGGCCATTCCCTTCTATTCTGTAGGGTTTCTGATAAGAAGTCTGCTGTCAGTCTAATTGGAGATCCTCTGAGAGTAATCTGACATTTCTCTCTTGCACATTTTAGAATTTTTTCTTTATGTTTCATTGTGGTGAGTTTGATGCCAATGTTTCATGGTGAGGATCTCTTTCGGTGAGTTTATTGGGGATTCTATGAGCTTCCTGTACTTGGATGTCTCTGGCCCTCTTCATACCATGTATGTTTTCTGTTAGTATCTCACTAAAAAGGCCTTCTAATCCTTTTTCTCTCTCTATGCCTTCATGAACTCCTAGAACCCGAATGTTGGGTTTTTAAGTTCTAATCTGTAGATTCCCAAGAATATTTTTTAGATTTCTAATTTCCTCTCCTTTTCTTCGGTTTGACTGTATACTTCCCTGTGCTCCGTCTTCTAAGTCTGATATTCTTTTTCTACTTCACTGACTCTGTTTTTAAGGCTCTCAAATGTGTTTGTCATTTGATCTATTGTATTCCTCATTTCATTTTGCTTTCTCTTCAATATCACCATTTCTTGTTCTACTAGATTCTTCTCCTTTCATTTTGATTTCTCCTTAAGGTTTCATTTTTTTACTGTGTTTTTTTTTTTAAATTTTTGTATTTATATTTTATTTAATGAACATAAATTTCCAAAGTACAGCTATGGATTACAATAGCTTCCCCCCCCCATAACTTCCCTCCCACCCACTTGAGAGAGATTTTCTATCCTGTCCAGTAAGGATTTATGTAGCTCAAGCATTTGTTTTTGAGAATTTCTAAATGTTTTTATGATAAATTTTTTGAAACCCATATCTTGCATCCCTTCTATCTCATCATCTTCATAATCTTGAATTGGAGTGTCATGTTCATTTGGGGGCATCATAATGTCTTCATTGTTCTTGTTTCCTCAGTTTCTGTGTTTGTTGCTTGGCATTGTGGAGATATTATTTGGTTTCTTCATTTTTTTTCCTTGCTGTGGTGGCTTTTCTCGTTATACTTTGACTCTAGATTAAGCAGACTGTCTGCTTTTGGTGGATCTTTGGAGGCCTGTGATGGGTGTGGCCAAAGAGCTCTGTTCAGTTCTTCAGGGTTAAGGGTGTATCAAAGTTGACACACCCATTTTTGGTGTGGTAAATCTTTCTTTCTTTCTTTCTTTCTTTCTTTCTTTCTTTCTTTCTTTCTTTCTTTCTTTCTTTCTTTCTTTCTTCCTCTATCTCTCTCTCTCTCTCTCTCTCTCTCTCTCTCTCTCACTTTTTATTCAGAAGTGAAGTAATTCCACACAGCTGAACTATTCTCCTTGAAGGCAGTCAGTGTCTGAGCACTGGCCCCAGCTGGTATAATAATCATCTGCTTTGTCCCAAGAACCACACAAAGGATCTGTGCAGTCCTCAGTGTAAGCTCAGATTCCCCTGCAATCTCCCACTGGTTTGCCAAGGTTACCGAGTTTGTGCATCTCCCACTGAGTACTCACATCTCAGGCACTCCATGAGTTCCTTCACACACCCTCAGTTCATAAGCTCCACACATTCACTAGATTGTAACCTCCTGTTATTTCTCCCCACCAGAGTCAGGTTTTTTGTTTGGCTGAGGGTGGTTGCAGCCCTGAAGTTGGGCAGCTGTTACATATGTCCAAAATGGCACCTGCTGTTTGTTTTGCTCACCTTTGTAAAGTTATTGGAGAGAGAGAATCGTGTCCATACCGGTCTCCCCCTTTTTTCCCTCTCTAGTTAGCCTGGTGAACTTTCCCCCAAGGGGCTTCAAGCCTCGTACCCTCTAGGCTCTTCCTGCTGCTTTCCCACCAGTGTCCCAGGCTACTGAGGTTTTGCCTTACCTTCCTTTCCAGTGCTGGTGCATAGACTAGGCGGCTGGGTACCCGAGCCATGGGCGCCTATGCCCTCCACATAGGTCCACCGTGTCCCACTGGTTCCAGACATGTTTCCTTTGCAGTTTTTTCCCCTAACTCTTCCCTGAAACTACAATATCTCCACTTTTATTAAACTATCTTTTCCCGGACTATCAGTGCGCTCCCTACCTCTTCCACCATCTTTGAGCACCTCCAAGAAATATTTTTTCATAATGCTATGTTCTTAATTTGGGTGTTGGTTATGAGTGTGTTCAAATGAACAAAACTCATTTATCTGTAGATTTATGTGCAATTCTTAGCATATATAGCATTTTAAAATGCTTTTATCATGTCCCATAGCAAGAAGTGTATTTTAAAATGTTCCATATCAAATCCTCCTCACACAGATAACAATTACAGATATATCTATGCCCAGTGTGTTGTGAAAGAATCCACTTTCCATTGTACCTGATCATGCTAATTTCAACATGAAAACATGGTCACGTGGTACTGCAATAAAAATAACTGAGGATGCAAACAGATGTTCAACGCATGTCCTCTTCTGGGAGATGTTACCTGCCATGGAAGAATCCTAGGTTGAGCTGCATCTCCTGGAGATCCCTTTTCTAGTTGCTCTGAAAGCATCTTATGGAGGGCATGGCCACTGCATACACAGCATTGTAGATGAAATAGCTGGAGTCAGATATGGTCAGCATGTCAATGTGTCCTGGGAAAAACTCAAAGGAAGCATTTGGTGGGCAGACTCCAATTGTTCCACAAAGTGACCCAGGAGGTAAGCAGTGAAAAGCATGAAGCCATAGTTGACTGAGGAAGAAATCTTCTGGGTAGTGGGAAGGGTCCACCGTCTTGACAAAGTGGTTGAGGCCAGGGATTTCTTCCTTGTGGTGTGAAAATGAGAAGCCTCCATGGAAAGAGTGCAGCATGCTGTGTGTCTCCTTCACAATATCCCACCTTGCAGCCATGATCCACACCTTCCCCAGGGTTAAATAGAATTCACTTAGAAATTCCATGATATGGAGGCTCCATACATCACCATATAGAATATGCACATTTGCTGATGAAATTCAAAGCCCTGCTGAGGAGGATATTTCCATTTCTTCATACTTTGACCTAGTGTCTGGGAGCTTTATTATATTGGCCATTCAGTCACCTTTGTTTATCATCTCGGTTTCAATATCCTCAAGGAACTTCTCTCCTTTCATATCATTAGATACAAAGATCGCCACCCAAATCCATCCAAAATGTAGCAGCAAGGAGAGCATTCCACAGGCCAGAGAGCTGTCACTGGTGGCCCTCTGACAGAGTGATGGTAACTTTTTTCTATCACTTAGCATGGGATCGAAAGAGCCATATGTGATCTGAATGGAAAGAAAACCACCATGATCTGACTTTTGTGGGATATGAGTTTTCTGTTTTGGCAAGTGAGAATAAAAAGTGATTTCCAGAGTGGACATGACCATGTTCTATCATCTAGGTTCAGAGAAGACCAAGCTTCAATGCCTATTGCTTTAGGAGGAGAAATGTAAATCTTTATTCATAGAATGAAAGTTGTAAGATATCCAAGTATCTTCATTTCCAGTTGTGGGGAGAAGGCGGCATGGATTTTGGATGCAGCATCACCAGGACATTGGTCTTCCCACCTCTCACCCCATATCACATGTGGAGAACAGCTCCCACTGCAACTGGTATTAGATGTTACCTCAGGGACAAACAACTGTTTCATGTGTTGATCTCTTAATACTTTGAATTTCATTTGTTTTCAGAGCATAACCTAAATTGTTTTGAAGAATACAATCACCTACCATCTCTGAGTTTTTGAAAATTGCTTTTCAAACCAGAATTCCCCTATGCTGTTGCACTCTGAGTTTGTTGGTAATGTGTGCAGAACACTACCTGTTTCAAGTGGGTCTCCTTTCAGAATCCTGGAATTGCGAATGCAGCCCCTGGTAGTCCGCTTGATTGGTCATGTGATTGGGTTCCTGACACCTACTTGGGAGATTTGAATTGAGTGCTAGACTCTGAGGCTTCACCACAGTTAGTCAGCACCAGCACCAAAGTTTGTATTTGGTGACTAAACCAGTGAATGTGTGTACACTGCCTGCCTCTCTTTGTTTCTCAGGCAATCAAACACACACTAAGATTTAAATCTCTGAGTTTCACATGCAAAGTGAACTGGGAACCCTGTGAAGGAATCTGCTGAATGTGACGAGGTCAGAATTGGGCATAGGAAGAGGGTGAAATCTCATCTAAGTATAACTGAGGCCCAAATACTCCTTAATGATCTTTGGGACTGTCATCATTTCAGTGGGTTTCCAAATGGAAAATTCAGGACAAGATCTTTATATCCCCACATCTAACATGGAGTCATCCTAGGACATCTCTGTGCTGTGGATATTCCCTGTCAATAGTCAGCAATCAACAGTCCAAGCAGATGGGGATGCATACATCTGCCCTAGACAGGGATCTCAGATGAGGCTCTCAGGATCCACTGCTCCTTCTCTTTCTCACAGCCCAAGGAATTCTGTGGAATCTGTTTAAACTAATAGTAGTATAAGTGCAACTGGCTTCCACATGACCCTTGCATTAGACGTGACAGATCTGGTGGGAGATGGAAATATTTCTCACCAGAAGTCACAACCCATTTACCTGTGGGGTTTTGTACAGCTCTAGCATTGTTCCAATTTCAGCCGAAAATGCTGATGTGGTTCCAGCAGTGATGGCAAAATGTCTCCCTTGTGCCTAGCAGATGTAGTTAGGGATGAGATGATGATTTCCAGTCAGCCAGTGCAGAGTGCTTCTCAGGGTGAACTGACCACTGGTAACAGAATTGTAGAGTTGGAAACCGAAGGTCAGGTTGGGGAGGAGCTGGGTGTACTTATTGTTCTCCTGGATGGCAAAATGGAAGGCCAGCCCATATCGGTAGTTCTTCCACAGCCATCTAAAGAGAGGGGCAACAGCAGGGAGAAGTGTGAGAACAAGGATTTCAGAGCAACAACGGAACTATGTTTTTCAGACTTTCATTCAGCGGTGCCTCAGCTCTGGCATATGGAGGAGGTGTGAGTGAGGTTCCAACGGCTCAAGAAGATCATGGAATGGCCCATGGACTCCTCTGAAGAAAACGGTGTCCATGATCATACTCACCTTCCCGAGCCCTTCAGGAAAGCCTTGGTGTGTGCCAACATGGGATTTCACTTCTACTTAGGGATGGAACCCAAGAGGGAAGCATTTTTTTTCAGTACCTTCTGAAATAGTTGAACACATCTGACCTGTCAGTTATCCAAGTGTTTGGGAGCATCTGTAATCTATTCACCAAAGGGATTTTCATGAGCCCTTTCTGTAATTTTCCCATATAATATACTAACACTCACAGAGGTAATTTCATTCAATTATGTTTGCTTTTTCATTCAGAACATCAATATGTCAGAATATTCACAACATTCACTTTTTATTCACTGTTTTCTTCAAGCACTGAATTCTATTTTATCATATCACATTTGAGTCTTGAACATTCTCATTTTTCTACATATCTTAAGCAAAAGTATGAGTCTTGGTATTTCATAATAGCTCTCAAATGTTTCATGTCCAAGAGAGTAGATGTTTTGTTTTCTCACAATGGATACTTTTGCTCCTCTTCCTAGGAAATTTTTCTTATTTTTATATTTCATCCATAATTTGAGAGTTAAGGAAGTTCATACTTGTCAATAGATTACGTGGGATATAATAAGTCTATGTAATCATCTTCTGTTGGGGTGCATTGATTCACGTGTTTAAATGTTGAGGTTGAGATATTGTCATTTTAATGTGTTAAATTCAGGAAATAATTTTATACCATTTCTAAAAGTCAATATTGATTTTATGTTAAGTGCATTTTTCTTAGTTTCACAGTTTTCTATTAGTCTTACATGCAGAATTTGAAATTCTGAGATTTTGCCTAAAATAGTCAAATTTTGTTTCTTTTCCTTAAACAGTTGAGGAAAAAAATCTTTTTACTTCAGAAGTAGCATTTACTTTTAGTTTACTAAGTAGATCTATCAAAAAATGTGCTTCTGAAATCTGTTCAATACTTCATTTTACTTGTTGTAATGATACATTAAGGGCATTACATTGAGATGTTTCTTGCTTTTAATCATTTTGCTTAATTGCAGTTAATTTCCCTGAAAAGGTCATTTTTATTCACTGCTGGGTTACTTACAGCACTTGCTGTCAGCTGCATGCTGATGGATTTAATTCTTCTTTTTCCAAATACAAGGCAGCCCAGTGTTTCCTTCAGACCCTGCACAAAGTTTGTAGAAAATATGCAGAGATCTTAAGTATCAAAGGTACATGTATAAACTTATTAACCACATGCCACTCCAAAACCAAATCTTTACCAATGGTCTTAACTTTCCAGCATCTACATTAAACTGCGATCAAGTAATAAAGTAGAGAACTCTCCAAACTATTTCTGAGAACCCCATAACCTTGAAAAAAATTTAGGATATAAGAAATGATTTTCCTTTGATTACACTAGGTATTCTTGATGCTATATTACAAAACACAGGGCACATGAAGCAGTCTAGAAGGGTGTGATTTGATGCAGCATACATGTTTTGAAATATGGCCCTGTCTCACAAAGAAGTGCATAAAATTGCTTATGTGTCAAACATTTTTTAACTTTAATATAATGAATATAAATTTCCAAAGTACAGCTTATGGATTACAATGGCTTCCCCCCATAACTTCCCTCACACCCACAACCCTCCCCTTTCCCTCTCCCTCCCCCTTCCATTCACATCAAGATTCATTTTCAATTCTCTTTATATACAGATCAGTTTAGCATATATTAAGTAAAGATTTCAACAGTTTGCACCCACGTAGAAAAACAAGGTGAAAAATATTGTTTGAGTACTCGTTATAGCATTTAATCTCAATGTACAGCACACTAAGGACAGAGATCCTACATGAGGAGTAAGTGCACAGTGACTCCTGTTGTTGACTTAACAAATTGACACTCTTGTTTATGGCATCAGTAATCACCCTAGGCTCTGTCATGAGTCGCCAAGGCTATGGAAGCCTTTTGAGTTCACCAACTCTGATCGTATTTAGACAAGGCCATGGTCAAAGTGGAAGTTCTCTCCTCACTTCAGAGAAAGGTACCTCCTTCTTTGATGACCCGTTCTTTCCACTGGGATCTCACTTGTAGAGATCTTTCATTTAGTTTTGTTTTTCCCCCAGAGTGTCTTGGCTTTCCACGCCTGAAATACTCTCATGGGCTTTTCAGCCGGATCTGCATGCCTTAAGGGCTGATTCTGAGGCCAGAGTGCTGTTTAGGACATCTGCCACTCTATGGGTCTGCTGTGTATCTCACTTCCCATGTTGGATCGTTCTCTCCCTTTTTTATTCTATCAGCTACTATTTGCAGACACTAATCGTGTTTATGTGCTCCCTTTGGCTCTTAGTCCTATCATTATGATCAACTGTGAACAGAAATTGATCACCGGGACTAGTGAGATGGCATTGGTACATGCCACCTTGATGGGGTTGAATTGGAATCCCTTGGTATGTTTCTAACTCTACCGTTTGCAGTAAGTCAGCTTGAGCATGTCCCGAATTGCACATCTCTTCCCTCTCTTACTACCACTCTTATATTTAACAGCCATCACTTTTGGGTTATGTTTCAACACTTCAGAAAAACTGTGTGTTGATTATAGTATTCAACGAAAAGTATTAAGTAGAACAAACAAACAAAAATACTAAGAGGGATAACGTATTAAGTTGTTCATCAACAGTCAGGGCACGGGCTGACCAAGTCACCGTTTCTCATAGTGTTCATTTCACTTTAACAGGTTTCCTTTTTCATGCTCAGTTAGTTGTCACCAATCAGGGAGAATATATGGTATTTGTCCCTTTGGGACTGGCTTATTTCACTCAGCATAATGCTTTCCAGATTCCTAACAGGGATCACTTTTCAGTTAAAATTTAATCACGTAAGAATAATTGTATGTTACTAACAGAGTTCAACCAATAGTACTAGAACAAAAAAAATACTAAAATGGATAAAGTATTACATTGTACATCAACAGTCAGCAGAAGAGCTGATCAGGTCACTGTTTCTCATAGTGTCCATTTCACTTCAACAAGTATCCCCTTTGGTGCTCAGTTAGTTGTCGCCGATTAGGGAGAACATATGATATTTGTCCCTTTGGGACTGGCTTAATTCACTCAGCATGATGTTTTCCAAATTCCTCCATCTTGTTGCAAATACCGGATTTCGTTGTTTTTGACTGCTGTATAGTATTCTATGGAGTACATGTCCCATAATTTCTTTTTTTTTAACTTTTATTTAATGAATATAAATTTCCAAAGTACAGCTTATGGATTACAATGGCTTCCCCCACATAACGTCCCTCCCACCCGCAACCCCCCCTCTCCCACTCCCTCTCCCCTTCCATTCACATCAAGATTCATTTTCGATTCTCTTTATATACAGAAGATCAGGTTAGCATATATTAAGTAAAGATTTCAACAGTTTGTGCCCACACAGAAGCATAAAGTGAAAAATAATAGATGATTTTTTAAATGATGATGAAATTAGATCAGACCTATTGTCATGTTTAATCCCAGTTAGAGTCAAGTTGGGAATTGATAATTTCTTCTTCTTCTTCTTCTTCTTCTTCTTCTTCTTCTTCTTCTTCTTCTTCTTCTTCTTCTTCTTCTTTTTTTAGAGAAGATCAGTTTAGTATACATTAAGTAAAGATTTCAACAGTTTGCACCCCCATAGAAACACAAAGTGAAATATACTGCTTGAGTACTCGTTATAGCATTAAGCCTCAATGTACAACACATTAAGGACAGAGATCCTACATGAGGAGTAAGTGCACAGTGACTCCTGTTGTTGACTTTACAAATTCACACTCTTGTTTGTGGCCTCAGTAATCTCCCTATGCACCAGTCATGAGTTTCCAAGGATATGGAAACCACTTGAGTTCTCCGACTCTTATCTTGTTTAGACAAGGTCATAGTCAAAGTGGAGGTTCTTTCCTCCCTTCAGAGAAAGGTACCTCCTTCTTTGAAGACCTGTTCTTTCCACTGGGATCTCACTCACAGAGGTCTTTCATTTAGATTTTTTTTTTTGCCAGAGTGTCTTGGCTTTCCATGCCTGAAATACTCTCATGGGCTTTTCAGCCGGATCCGCATGCCTTTAGGGTTGATTCTGAGGCCAGAGTGCTGTTTAGAACATCCGCCATTCTATGAGTCTGCTGAGTATCTCGCTTCCCATGTTGGATCACTCTCCGCTTTATTTATTCTATTGGTTAGTATTAGGAGGTACTAGACTTGTTTATGTGCTCCCTTTGACTCTTAGTCCTTTCATTATGATCAATTGTGAACTGAAATTGATCACTTGGACTAGTGAGATGGCATTGGTACATGCCACCTTGATGGGATTGAATTGGAGTCCCCTGGTATGTTTCTAACTCTACCATATGGGGCAAGTCAGCCTGAGCATGTCCCAGATTGTACATTCTTCCCTCTCTTATTCCCACTCTTATGTTTAACAGGGATCACATTTCAGTTAAATTTCAACACTTAAGAATAACTGTGTATTAATTACAGAATTAAACCAGTCATATTAAGTAGAACAGACAGAAAAAAAACTACTAAGAGGGATAATGTATTAAGTTGTTCATTAACAGTCAGGGCTATGCTGATCAAGTAACCGTTTCCCATAGTGTCCATTTCACTTCAACAGGTTTCCTTTTTGGTGTTCAGTCAGTTGTCACCAATCAGGGAGAACATATGGTATTTGTCCCTTTGGGACTGGCTTATTTCACTCAGCATGATGTGTTCCAGATTCCTCCATTTTGTTGCAAATGACTGGGTTTCGTTGTTTCCTACTGTGGTATAGTATTCTAAAGAGTACATATACCATAATTACTTTATCCATTCTACTGATGATTAGCATTTGGGTTGGTTCCAGGTCTTGGCTATTGTGAATTGAGCTGCAATAAACATTAATGTGCAGACAGCTTTTGTTTGCCAATTTAATTTCTTTTGAATAAATTCCAAGGAGTGTGATGGCTGAGTTGAATGGTAGGGTAATATTCAGATTTCTGAGGAATCTCCAGACTGACTTCCACAGTGGCTTGACCAGTTTGCATTCCCACCAACAGTGGGTTAGTGTCCCTTTTTCCCCACATCCTTGCCAGCATCTGTTCTTGGTAGATTTCTGTATGTGAGCCATTCTCACCGGGGTGAGGTGAAACCTCATTGTGGTTTTGATTTGCATTTCCCTGATTGCTAGTGATCTTGAACATTTTTTCATGTGCCTGCTGGCCATTTGGATTTCCTCTTTTGAAAAATGTCTATTGAGGTCCTTGGCCCATCTCTTACGTGGGTTGTTTGTTTTGATCTTGTGGAGTTTCGCGATTTCTTTGTAGATTCTGGTTATTAACCATTTATCTGTTGCATAGTTTGCAAATATTTTTTTACTCATATTTAATGAATATAAATTTCCAAAGTACAGCTTATGGATTACAATGGCTTCCCCCCCATAATGTCCCTCCCACCCACAACCCTCCTCTTTCCCACTCCCTCTCCCCTTCCATTCACATCAAGATTCATTTTCAATTCTCTTTATATACAGAAGATCACTTTAGCATACATTATGTAAAGATTTCAACTGTTTGTTCCCACACAGAAGCATAAAGTGAAAAATACTGTTTGAGTGCTAGTTATAGCATTATATCTCAATGTACAGCACACTAAGGACAGAGATCCTACATGAGGAGTAAGTGCACAGTGACTCCTGTTGTTGACTTTACAAATTGACACTCTTGTTTATGGCATCAGTAATCACCCTAGGCTCTTGTCATGAGCTGCCAAGGCTATGGAAGCCCCCTGAGTTCACCGACTCTGATCATATTTAGACAAGGCCATGGTCAAATGGAAGTTCTCTCCTCACTTCAGAGAAAAGTACCTCCTTCTTTGATGACCCGTTCTTTCCACTGGGATCTCACTTGCAGAGATCTTTCATTTAGGTTTTTTTTTCGCACAGAGTGTCTTTGTTTTCCATTCCTGAAATACTCTCATGGGTTTTTCAGCCAGATCCGCATGCCTTAAGGGCTGATTCTGAGGCCAGAGTGCTGTTTAGGACATCTGCCATTCTATGGGTCTGCTGTGTATCTCACTTCCCATGTTGGATCGTTCTCTCCCTTTTTTATTCTATCAGCTACTATTTGCAGACACTAATCATGTTTATGTGATCCCTTTGGCTCTTAGTCCTATCATTATGATCAACTGTGAACAGAAATTGATCACCGGGACTAGTGAGATGGCATTGGTACATGCCACCTTGATGGGATTGAATTGGAATCCCCTGGTATGTTTCTAACTCTGCCATTTGCATTAAGTCAGCTGGAGCATGTCCTGAATTGCACATCTCTTCCCTCTCTTGTTCCCACTCTTTTATTAGTTTGCAAATATTTTTTCCCATTCTGTCTGTTGTGTCTTCACTTTCCTGACTGTTTCTTTTGAAGTTCAGAAACTTCTCAATTTTATGCAATCCCAAATGTTAATTTTGGTTTTAACTGCCTGTGTCAAACATTTTTAACACTTGGAAGATTTTAAAAAATTTGATGACAAAGTAAGATTGATTCAAGAATCTGGTATCTGGAGGCAGAACAAGATCTATGATTGCTCAAAGTTTTTTGCCAGATGTGTAAGTTTTAGATGACACCAATGGTATAGTTTATATCCAGAAGATTAAAATTATATATTCTTAATATTCTTAACCTATAATAGCTAACCAGATGTATCTTGATACCTATTTATACCTAGTTATTAAGATATTATGTGAAAAGTATGCTACATGTTGGTACAAACCACAAAATGGATAGAGCATGAAAACATTGTGCAGTGAAAGGTGCCAGTCAACAGAGGTTTATTTGAATCAATTTATATGAAGTCCCCACAACAGGCAGATCCATAGAGACACAAGGTATGCAAGAGGATGAACTGAAGAATGGGGAGACAATGGGTATGGGAATTTGTGAGGTAACAGAAATGAGTAGTTTTATCAGCAAGGATTTGTCAAGAAGTATCAAAAGCTTTATAAGGGAACATACTTCATGATCCAAGAATTTTCCCTAATTATTTTCATCAGAGAAATATGCAAATAAAATGATCATCAGTATAATACATATAGTTGCACAAAATGCATGGCATTCCAAATATCTAATATTGAGTAAACAAGTGAGGGTTATGCATACAAAATGACACTTGGTGGTCATGGAAACAATAACATAATGTCCATCAGTTATGAGGAAATACTTTCATAACATATAGCTTCATGTGGAAGTCTAATGACACATAGAATTGGCAGACTGTGCCCATAAAGGAATTTTCTACATCTAGGAATAGTAAATTCTGGGACATGACAAGTACACACATGATGGCAGGCTCTCTTCTGCATAGAATGGAGATGGACAGACATTTGCCAGTTGGAAAACAGAAAGTAGAATGCAGAATTTGGCCTCCACACTTGTCTCATGGGCTCCTGAACAAGGCAGGCCCTGACTTTTCCCATATAGAATACCAGTGATTAAGGATTGCCCCTTATTTTCAGGATCTAATGCCCAAAAGACTTCTATGGAGTAGATTTCAAATGCTGATATATGGGGGGACAGGCTGTATTTTGAGTGGTGGATCTCAGGCATGAACAGCTTCTCTACAGACACACTTGTTAGCAATGACACCCAGCGTGAGTGCCTTAGACCTAACACTGACTTCAGTCCCTTCTCTCTTCCATGTGTCTGCTGGTGCAGGCAGGTGATGGGGGCAGGTATGGGAGCTGGAGTTCCATTAGTCTCACTCATTTTAAGATCTTCAGAAGCTGATCAGGAGATGAGAACAATAGAGTGGTACAGAAAATGTCTATCTGTCTCTGAATGGAGAGAAAAATAAAATGGAAAGAGAAGCTGGTAAAAGGAAAAAGAAGGGAAGGACCTCCATCCTTCATTGATCTGCTTTCTTGCTACTTCTGTGTACAGTTTTTAGAATTCTTAAGCAGGTTAACCAGTGAAAGCACACACTTACGTGCATTCTGAACAATAGTTAACACATAACTTGATGTTGAACTTACCAATTAACTGCATAAAAATACAAGAAAGATTCTCACCATATATGATTAAGTGATTTAGAATGTATACAGAAATATATGTAGTATCTATAAGTTTCTGTGTATGTGTGTGTGTACTTCTGTCTTCTTAGTTTGCTTCTTTCTCCATGTATTAATTTTTTTTCCTACCATTTACTCAGCTGTTGGTACAAACTTGCACATCTGATAGATATTGGCTGAGGATGAGGACGTGTATGAGGAACATCATATTTTATGCCTATATGTGAAATGAGAATTGAATGCATATTTAAAAGTTTCATACTTCATCTCCTCTCACCTCTCTTTGTTTCTAATTCATCTCATGGGCCTACAATTTCTTGAATGCAGTAGGCCATTCTATCATCTGCATTGGTGACCAAGGCTTGGTCATGTACACTCTTGCAGGGAAGTTCTCCAATTTTAGCCAACAACCCAAGGTCCAGAGGAAAATCCACACACTATGGATATCATAGTGTGTCATATGATGCCTTGATCGTGGAAGGATACATCACCCCCAGCATTGTTTGCAAATTGGCTTTTCCTTGGAAGTTACTGAAGCTATAGAAAGGCATAATTGGAAAGAAAGAGCACTCAAATGAGAGGTGGGAGGTGCATGTGTACTCAGCAGTCCTTATTTTTCCTCACCCTCCCTATCCTCTAGGTGTCTTTTGGTTGAAATACATTTTTTTTTGGTGGCCACCATCTCATGAGTTCAAATGGTGAGAAATTATTTGTCCATGTACCCTTCCAGCAAATCATGGAGTATTTTATTCAGTGTAGGCGTATGATATAGTTCAAGGGTGCCTAGGATGTGACTTCTTGTTTAACCTATCTCACAAAGGTTTGGTTGCAAGTTTATGGAAGCTAATCATAGTACTTCAATAACATAACAGAGAGGCCGGCGCTGTGGCTCACTTGGTTAATCCTCTGCCTGTGGCACTGGTATCCCATATGGGTGCCAATTCTACTCCCGGTTGCACTTCTTCCAGTCCAGCTCTCTGCTGTAGCCCAGGAATGCAGTGGAGGATGGCTGAAGTGCTTTGGCCCTGCACCCCCACGGGAGACCAGGAAGAAGCACCTGGGTCCTGGCTTTGGATCAGTGCAGTGCTGGCTGTGGTGGCCATTTGGGGGGGTGAACCAACAGAAGGAAGACCTTTCTCTCTGTCTCTCTCTCTCTGTCTATAACTCTACCTGGATGGAAATGTTACTATGCTTTTTGTGTAGGTTGGACAAATGACAAGTATGTACATACAGGGAGAGGTTTTTTTTTTTAAATTCTATTCAAGTTCAAAAAATGAAATTCAAGCTACTTTTTTTTGTTCAACAATTACAAATGCACACATAGATTATTCAGAATTCACAATTTCTGTTTTTATGCACCTTGTATCATCTGGTAGGCCCAAGCTTACAAAAATGTATACATTATATAAGTGCAATTCTTTGTATACATATTACTTAAGTTATTTTCTGTCTCTACCATTGGACTATTTTATGATAACGGCATTTCTTTCATATTATAAGAAAAAGAGTATGACCAAAAAGAAAACTTCCAAACTTTCTGACTATATTTAAATTATCTATATTGTGAGCTAACCCTTGTCTTCTGGGTCACATGTTACCTAATGTAGTGTATATTAGAAATATATCTTTGTAATCCATTGACAAATTCATTTCTTTTCTAAGAACTGACTAAATAAGAACACAGGGTATTTCTAATCCTATTGCTATACGTACAAATAGAAATTAGATGGTGATATGAATTTTCTGTGATTAAATTTTACAGATGGTTTTTTGCCTTTTTCTTATACTTTAATTTCTCCAGCTAATTTATTTAATGTGTTTGTCCCATGTACAGGCATATATGAGTCCTAAATATATTGTACATGTTAGTGGTGTATTCCGATAACAAATGGATAAAATAAAGACAAATCCATCTATCACTGAGGAAGAAAAGGCATGCTCAGAATATAGTTATATTGCTTTCAAGATGAGCACAATAATTTCCTCTGCAAATGTGCACATACTATGTGGTGATTGTTTTTAACTTTTATTTAATGAATATAAATTTCCAAAGTACGGCTTATGGATTACAATGGCTTCCCCCCCTTACAACCCTCCCACCCACAACCCTACCCTTTTCCACTCCCTCTCCCCTTCAATTCACATCAAAATACATTTTTGATTCTCTTTATATACAGAAGATCAATTTAGCATACCTTAAGTAAAGAATTCAATAGTTTGCTCCCACACAGAAACATAAAGTGAAAAATAATAGATGATTTTTTTTAATGATGATGAAATCAGATCAGACCTATTGTCATGTTTAATCCCAGTGAGAGTCAAGTTGGGAATTGATAATTTTTTTTTTTTACAGAAGATCAGTTTAGTATACATTAAGTAAAGATTTCAACAGTTTGCACCCCCATAGAAACACAAAGTGAAATATACTGTTTGAGTACTCGTTATAGCATTAAGTCTCAATAACAGCACGCTAAGGACAGAGATCCTACATGAGGAGTAAGTGCACAGTGACTCCTGTTGTTGACTCAACAAATTGACACTCTTGTTTATGGCATCAGTAATCAACCTAGGCTCTTGTCATGAGCTGCCAAGGCGATGGAAGCCCCCTGAGTTCACTGACTCTGATAATTTTAGACAAGGCCATGGTCAAAGTGGAAGTTCTCTCCTCCCTTCAGAGAAAGGTACCTCCTTCTTTGATGACCAGTTCTTTCCACTGGGATCTCACTCACGGAGATCTTTCATTTAGGTTTTTTTTTTTTTTTTCCCAAGAGTGTCTTGGCTTTCCATGCCTGAAATACTCTCATGGGCTTTTCAGCCAGATCTGAATGCCTTTAGGGCTGATTCTGAGGCCAGAGTGCTGTTTAGGACATCTGCCATTCTATGAGTCTGCTGAGTATCTCGCTTCCCTTGTTGGATCACTCTCCCCTTTATTTAATCTATTGGTTAGTATTAGCAGGTACTAGACTTGTTTATGTGCTCCCTTTGAATCTTAGTCCTTTCATTATGATCAATTGTGAACTGAAATTGATCACTGGGACTAGTGAGATGGCATTGGTACATGCCACCTTGATGGGATTAAATTGGAGTCCCCTGGTGTGTTTCTAACTCTACCATTTGGGGCAAGTCAGCTTGAGCATGTCCCAAATTGTACATCTCTTCCCTCTCTGATTCCCACTCTTATGTTTAGCAGGGATCACATTTCAGTTAAATGTCAACACTTAAGAATAACTGTGTATTAATTGCAGAATTAAACCAGTCATATTAAGTAGAACAACAAAAAAAAACTACTAAGAGGGATAATGAATTAAATTGTTCATTAACAGTCAGGGCTATGCTGCTCATAGTGTCCATTTCACTTCAACAGGTTTCCTTTTTGGTGTTCAGTCAGTTGTCACCGATCAGGGAGAACATATGGTATTTGTCCCTTTGGGACTGGCTTACTTCACTCAGCATGATGTGTTCCAGATTCCTCCATTTTGTTGCAAATGACTGGATTTCATTGTTTCTTACTGCGATATAGTATTTTAAAGAGTACATTTCCCATAATTTCTTTATCCAGTCTACCATTGATGGGCATTTGGGTTGGTTCCAGGTCTTGGCTATTGTGAATTGAGCTGCAATAAACATTAATGTGCAGACAGCTTTTTTGTTTGCCAATTTCATTTCCTTTGGGTAAATTCCAAGGAGTGGGATGGCTGGGTCGAACGGTAGGGTTATCTTCAGGTTTCTGAGGAATCTCCAGACTGACTTCTATAGTGGCTTGACCAGTTTGCATTCCCACCAACAGTGGGTTAGTGTCCCTTTTTCCCCACATCCTCGCCAGCATCTGTTGTTGGTAGATTTCTGTATGTGAGCCATTCTCACTGGGGTGAGGTGAAACCTCATTGTGGTTTTGATTTGCATTTCCGTGATTGCTAGTGCCCTTGAACATTTTTTCATGTGCCTGTTGGCCATTTGGATTTCCTCTTTCGATAAATGACTGTTGAGGTCCTTGGCCCATCTCTTAAGTGGGTCGTTTGTTTTGATGTTGTGGAATTTCTTGATCTCTTTGTAGATTCTGGTTATTAACCCTTTATCTGTTGCACAGTTTGCAAATATTTTTTCCCATTTTTTCGGTTGTCTCTTCACTCTCCTGACTGTTTCTTTTGAAGTACAGGAACTTCTCAATTTGATGCAATCCCAATATTTGATTTTGGCTTTGACTGCTTGTGCTCCCGGGTCTTTTCCAGAAACTCTTTGCCTGTGCCAATATCTTGAAGGGTTTCTCCAATGTTCTTTAATAACTTGATGGTGTCAGGTCGTAGATTTAGGTCTTTAATCCATGTTGAGAGGATTTTTGTTTAAGGTGTAAGGTAGGGGTCTTGCTTCATGCTTCTGCACGTGGAAATCCAGTTTTCCCAGCACCATTTATTGAATAGACTGTCCTTGCTCCAGGAATTGGTTTTAGATCCTTGATCAAATATAAGTTGGCTATAGATGTTTGGGTTGATTTCTGGTGTTTGAATTCTGTTCCATTGGTCTATCCATCTGTTTCTGTACCAGTACCATGCTGTTTTGATTACAACTGCCCTGTAGTATGTCCTGAAATCTGGTATTGTGATGCCTCCGGCTTTGTTTTTGTTGTACAAGATTGCTTTAGCTATTCGAGGTCTCTTGTGCCTCCATATGAATTTCAGCATCATTTTTTCTAGATCTGAGAAGAAGGTCTTTGGTATCTTGATTTGGATTGCATTGAATCTGTAAATTGCTTTTGGGAGTATGGACATTTTGATGATGTTGATTCTTCCAATCCATGAGCATGGCAGATTTTTCCATTTTTGGTATCCTCTTCTATTTCTTTCTTTAAGATTTTGTAATTCTCATCGTAGAGATCTTTAATGTCCTTGGTTAAGTTTATTCCAAGGTATTTGATTGTTTTGTAGCTATTGTGAATGGGATTGATCTTAGCAGTTCTTTCTCAGCTGTGGTATTGCTTGTGTATACAAAGGCTGTTGATTTTTGTGCATTGATTTTATATCCTGCCACTTTGCCAAACTCCTCTATGAGTTCTAATAGTCTCTTAGTAGAGTTCTTTGGATCCTCTAAGTAAAGAATCATATCGTCTGCAAAGAGGGATAGTTTGACTTCTTCCTTCTCAGTTTGTATTCCTTTAATTTCTTTTTCTTGTCTGATGGCTCTGGCTAAAACTTCCAGAACTATGTTAAATAGCAGTGGTGAGAGTGGGCATCCTTGCCTGGTGCCAGATTTCAGTGGAAATGCTTCCAACTTTTCCCCATTCAATAGGATGCTGGCCGTGGGTTTTTCATAAATTGCTTTGATTATATTGAGGAATGTTCGTTCTATACCCAATTTGCTTAGAGTTTTCATCATGAAAGGGTGTTGAATTTTATCGAATGCTTTCTCTGCACCTATTGAGATAATCATATGGTTTTTCTTCTGCAGTCTGTTAATGTGGTGTATCACATTGATTGATTTGCGAATGTTGAACCAACCCTGCATACCAGGGATAAATCCCACTTGGTCTGGGTGGATGATTTACCTGATGTGTTGTTGCATTCTTTTTTTTTTCACTTTTGAGGTTACATTTATTTAAAGGTTAACTGCTCTATAAATCATAGACTCAAAATACTTAGGGAAGGTTACACAAAAAATTAATCAAGTATAAAAAATTGAAAGATGTATATTGTAGCAGTGCAACCAAAGTAGATTCTGACATTTTAAGGAAACAAATGTAATTCAAAGGCAAGAGGCAAACATAAACTGTGGACAGTGGATCAGAGCTCATAGACAGTTCTCTGGATTATGTTGAACAGATTGATTACACGGGTCTTCAATGACTCCAAAGAGAAATAATAATATACCAGATAATTATCAAAATTTACATTATATGAATGAAGAACAACAGTGATAACTTTACCTTTTAAAAAACTATCTGAAAAATAAAATTTGGGAAGAATCCAACAGCATCTTTAAGCAATGCAACTTGGACTTTTGATGTCAAAGGATTTGCATTCTAAATCCTCCCTAGTTAGGTGATTTCATAGAAAGAAACCTCATTCCTACTTCTGAACTAGAGCCCCACATCCTGTTGTGGTACAGTCTGATGGAGAAATGTAACATAGTATCTAATACAAATGATTTTAAGTGGACAAAAAGTTACAAACAACAGAACAAACAAAAACCTCAGAAGTCTTGGTATTCTCAGAAATATTGGAAGTCGATAAACTAATTACAGATTGTAGCAGTAACACAAATTGAAACTATCAAAACAGCTAATAATTAGTCACTGAGGGGAGGGGGGCACTGTGGCGCAGGTTAATCCGCTGACTGTGGTGTCAGCACCCCATATGGGCGCTGGTTCTAGTCCTGGCTGCCCCACCTCCAATCCAGCTCTCTGCTTTGGCATGGGAAAGCTGTGGAAGACGGTCCAAGTCTTTGGGTCCTGCACCTGTGTGAGAGACCTGAGAGAAGCTCCTGACTTTGGATAGGCCCAGCTCCAGCCATTGCCGGCATCTTTGAAGTGAACCAGCGAATGGAAGACCTTTCTCTCTGTCTCTGCCTCTGACTGTGTGTAACTCTACCTCTCAAATAAATAAAAAAAATAGTCACTGGATATTGAGTACATCTCAACAATAAAATAAAAGGGTCATTTATAAATAGCATTTGATCATGAGTAGAAACAGCTAATGTGAAATAATATTTATGACTTAGAAATATATATATGTGTATTGAACCATCCCTGCATACCAGGGATAAATACCACCTGGTCTGGGTGGATGATCTTTCTGATGTGTTGTTGCATTCTATTGGCAAGAATTTTATTGAGGATTTTTGCATCTAGGTTCATCAGGGATATTGGTCAATAATTTTCTTTCAGTGCTGCGTCTTTCTATGGCTTAGGGACTAATGTGATGCTGGCTTCCTAGAAAGAATTTGGGAGGATTCCCTCTTTTTAGATTGTTCTGAATAGTTTGAGAAGAAATGGGATCACTTTTTCTTTAAATGTCTGGTAGAATTCAGCAGTGAATCCATCTGGTCCTGGGCTTTTCTTTGTTGGGAGGGCCTTTATTACTGTTTCAGTTTCTGTCTCAGTTATGGGTCTGTTTAGGTTTTCGATGTCTTCCTGGTTCAATTTAGGTAGATTGCATGTGTCCAGGAATCTATCCATTTCTGATAGATTTTCTTGTTTGCTGGCATACAAGTCCTTGTAGTACTTTCTGATGATTCTTTTTATTTCTGTGGTTTCTGTTGGTATGTTTCCATTTTCATCTCTGATTTTATTGATTTGGGTCTTTTCTTTTTTTAGTTAGTTGGGCCAATGGGGTGTCAATTTTGTTTATTTTTTCAAAAAACCAGCTCTTCGCTTGGCTGATTTTGTGTAATGTTTTTTTGGATTCAATCCTGTTAATTTCTTCTCTGATTTTAATTATTTCTTTTTTCCTACTAGATTTGTACTGGTTTGCTGCAGTTTTTCTAGGTCTGTGAGATGTGCTGAAAGCTCATTTATTTGGTGCCTTTCCAATTTCTTGATATAGGCCCCTATTGCTATAATCTTGCCTCTCAATACTGCTTCTGCTGTATCCCATGAGTTTTGATATGTTGTGTTGTTATCCTCATTTACTTCCAGGAAGTTTTTGATTTCTCTTTTGATTTCTTGAATGACCCAGTGTTCATTCAGGAGCATGTTGTTCAGTCTCCATGTGTTTGCATACTTTCTGGGGTTTCCTGAGTTGCTTATTTCCAGCTTCATTCCGCTGTGGTCTGAGAAGCTGCATGATATGATTCTAATTCTTTTAAATTTGCTGAGACTTGCTTCTTGACGTAGTATGTGATTAATCCTACAGAAGGTTCCATGCACTGCTGAGAAGAATGTAAAGTCTTGAGATGTAGGATTGAAAGTTCTGTAGATATCTGTTAGATCCATTTGGGCAATAGTGTCGATTAAACCTGCTGTTTCCTTGTTGATCTTCTGTCCGGATGATCTATTTCTGAGAGTGGAATATTGAAGTCCCCCAGTACTATTGTATTGGAATCTAAGTCTCCCTTTGAGTCCCTTAACATATCTTTTTTTTTTAACTTTTATTTAATGAATATAAATTTCCAAAGTACGATTTATGGGTTACAATGCCTTCCCCCCCATACCGTCCCTCCCACCCACAGCCCTCCCCTTTCCCACTCCCTCTCCCCTTCCATTCACATCAAGATTCATTTTCGATTATCTGAACATACAGAAGATCAGCTTAGTATACATTAAGTAAGGATTTCAACAGTTTGCTCCCACACAGAAACATAAAGTGAGGAATAATAGATGATTTTTTTTAATGATGATGAAATCAGATCAGACCTATTGTCATGTTTAATCCCAGTGAGAGTCAAGTTGGGAGTTGATAGTTTCTTTTCTTTTTTTTTTACAGAGGATCAGTTTAGTATGCATTAAGTAAAGATTTCAACAGTTTGCACCCCCAAAGAAACACAAAGTGAAATATTTTGTTTGAGTACTCATTATAGCATTAAATCTCAATGTACAGCACATTAAGGACAGAGATCCTACATGAGGAGTAAGTGCACAGTGACTCCTGTTGTTGACTTTACAAATTGACACTCCTGTCTATAGCATCAGTAATCTCCCTATGCTCCAGTCATGAGTTCCCAAGGCTATGGAAGCCCTCTGAGTTCTCCGATTCTTATCTTGTTTAGACAAGGTCATAGTCAAAGTGGAGGTTCTCTCCTCCCTTCAGAGAAAGGTACCTCCTTCTTTGAAGACCTGTTCTTTCCACTGAGATCTCACTCACAGAGATCTTTTGCCAGAGTGTCTTGGCTTTCCATGCCTGAAATACTCTCATGGTCTTTTCAGCCAGATCCGAATGCCTTTAGGGCTGATTCTGAGGCCAGAGTGCTATTTAGGACATCTGCCATTCTATGAGTCTGCTGAGTATCTCACTTCCCATGTTGGATCACTCTCCCCTTTATTTATTCTATCGGTTAGTGTTAGCAGGTACTAGACTTGCTTATGTGCTCCCTTTGAATCTTAGTCCTTGCATTATGATCAATTGTGAACTGAAATTGATCACTTGGAATTGTGAGATGGCATTGGTACATGCCACCTTGATGGGATTGAATTGGAGTCCCCTGGTATGTTTCTAACTCTAATTTGGGGCAAGTCAGCTTGAGCATGTCCCAAATTATATATCTCTTCCCTCTCTTACTCCTACTCTTATGTTTAACAGGGATCACATTTCAGTTAAATTTCAACACTTAAGAATAACTGTGTATTAATTACAGAATTAAACCAGTCATATTAAGTAGAACAGACAAAACAACTACTAAGAGGGATAATGTATTAAGTTGTTCATTAACAGTCAGGGCTATGCTGATCAAGTCACCGTTTCCCATAGTGTCCATTCCACTTCAACAGGTTACCAGATTTCAGGACATACTACAGGCCAGTTGTAATCAAAACAGCATGGTACTGGTACAGAAACAGATGGATAGGCCAATGGAACAGAATTGAAACACCAGAAATCAACCCAAACATCTACAACCAACTTATATTTGATCAAGGATCTAAAACTAATTCCTGGAGCAAGGACAGTCTATTCAAAAAATGGTGCTGGGAAAACTCGATTTCCATGTGCAGAAGCATGAAGCACGACCCCAAAATTACACCTTAAACAAAAATCCACTCAACATGGATTAAAGACCTAAATCTACGACCTGACACCATCAAATTATTAGAGAACATTGGAGAAACCCTTCAAGATATTGGCACAGGCAAAGAGTTTCTGGAAAAGACCCAGAGGCACAGGCAGTCAAAGCCGAAATTAACTATTGGGATTGCATCAAATTGAGAAGTTCCTGTACTTCAAAAGAAACAGTCAGGAGAGTGAAGAGACAACCGACAGAATGGGAAAAAATATTTGCAAACTATGCAACAGATAAAGGGTTAATAACCAGAATCTACAAAGAGATCAATAAACTCCACAAAAACAAAACCAACAACCCAATTAAGAGATGGGCCAAGGACCTCAATGGACATTTTTCAAAAGAGAAATTCCAAATGGCTAACAGGCACATGAAAAAATGTTCAAGGTCATTAGCAATCAGGGAAATGTAAATAAAAACCACAATGAGGTTCCACCTCACCCCGGTTAGAATGGCTCACATTCAGAAATCTACCAACAACAGATGCTGGCGAGGATGTGGGGAAAAAGGGACACTAACCCACTGTTGGTGGGAATGCAAACTGGTCAAGCCACTATGGAAGTCAGTCTGGAGATTCCTCAGAAACCTGAAGATAACCCTACCGTTCGACCCAGCCATCCCACTCCTTGGAATTTACCCAAAGGAATTTAAATTGGCAAACAAAAAAGCGGTCTGCAGCCTAATGTTTATTGCAGCTCAATTCACAATAGCTAAGACCTGGAACCAACCTAAATGCCCATCAACGGTAGACTGGATAAAGAAATTATGGGATATGTACTCTATAGAATACTATACCGCAGTAAGAAACAACGAAATCCAGTCATTTGCAACAAAATGGAGGTATCTGCACACATCATGCTGAGTGAAGTAAGCCAGTCCCAAAGGGACAAATACCATATGTTCTCCCTGATCGGTGACAACTGACTGAACACCAAAAAGTAAACCCTTAACATATCTTTTAAATAGACCGTTGCCCTGTAATTAGGTGCATATACATTTATAATAGTTACATCTTCCTGTTGAATTGAACCCTTAATCATTATATAGTGCCCCTCTTTTTCTCTCTTAACAGTTTTTGTATTAAAGTTTATTTTGTCTGATATTAATATGGCTACACCTGCTTTTTTTTGGTTTTTGTTGGCATGGGATATCTTTTTCCAACCTTTCACTTTCAGTCTGCATGCCTCTTTGATGGAGAGATGTGTTTCTTGTAGGCAACAAATAGTTGGGTGTTGTTCCTTAACCCAGTCAGCCAACCGGGGTCTTTTAACTGAATAGTTAAGTCCATTCACATTTAATGTGACTATTGATACATAGTGACTTTGCCCTGCCATTTGCCAAAATAAGTTCTAATATATGCTTTGAACTTCCCATGCTCTTTTACTGGTAGGTGTTCTTCCTTTCCCTTCTTTCAAATTGATGGCCGTGTTTCTGTGTTTCTGAGTGTAGCACATCTTTAAGTATCTTTTGCAGGGCCGGACGAGTGGCAGCAAAGTCTTTCAATTTCTGTTTGCTATGAAAGGTCTTTATTTCACCTTCATTCACAAATGAGAGCTTGGCAGGATATAATATTCTGGGCTGGCAATTTTTCTCTCTTAGCACCTGTGCTATGTCTTGCCATTCCCTCCCAGGTGTAGTGTTTCTGATGAGAAGTCTGCTGTGAGTCTGATTGGAGATCCTCTGAGAGTAATCTGACATTTCTCTCTTGCACATTTAGGATCTTTTCTTTATGTTTCACTGTGGAGAGTTTAATTACAACGTGTCTTGGTGAGGATCTCTTTTGGTCATGTTTACTGGGGGTTCTATGAGCTTCCTGTACTAGGATGTCTCTGTCCTTCTCCAAACCCGGAAAGTTCTCTGCTAGTATCTCACTAAAAAGGCCTTCTAATCCTTTCTCTCTCTCCATGCCTTCAGGAACCCGAATGTTGGGTTATTTTTTTGTAGTACCCTGTAGATTCTCCACAATATTTTTTAGATTTCTAATTTCCTCTTCTTTCCTTTGCGTTGACTGTATCCTTTCCTGTTCTCTGTCTTCCAAGTCCGATATTCTCTCTTCTGCTTCACCCATTCTGTTTTTAAGGCTCTCTAATGTGTTTGTCATTTGATCTATTGAGCTCTTCATTTCATTTTGATTTCTCTTCACTATAACACTTTCCTGTTCTACTAGTTTCTGCGTTTCATTTTGATTCTTCTTTAAAATTTCATTTTCACAAGTGAGATTTTCAATCCTGTCTAATAAGGATTTCTGTAGTTCAAGGATTTGCTTTTGAAAACTTCTAAATGTTCTTATCATAAAAATTTTTGAAATCCATATCTTGCATTTCTTCTATCTCATCATCTTCATAATCTTGGCTTGGGGTGTTTTGTTTATTTGGAGGCGTCATAGTGTCATCGTTGATCTTGTTCCCTCGATTCTGTGTTTGTTGCTTGGCATGGTTAATTCTTTTTCCCTCACTGTGAGGTTTTTTTTTTTCTTTTTTTTATACTATGTCTGTGTTAAGTGGACTGCCTGCTGTTGGAGGAGCCTTGGAGGCTTGAGATGGGTGTGGCCTGAGAGCTCTGCTTGGTTCTTCCTGGTTACAGGTGTGCAAAGGTTATGTGTGGTAAACCTCTATTTATTTATTTATTCATTTATTTATTTTATTTTATTTTTTATTCAGGAGGTAAGTAATACTGCAAGGCTGAGCAGAATGGATGGTATTTAGCTTCAGATCTCTGGCTTCTATCCAAAGAGTCTGTGCAGGCTCCGTTTCTCCTGCGGACTCCCACTGGGTTGCTTAGGCTAATGAATTGTAGCCTTAACTCTCCCCTTTTATTATGTATATCCCAGCTGTTTGTCTCTTGCTCGCCTTTGCAAGGTTGGCGGAGAGAGGAACTTGTCTGTACCCTTCTCTCCTGTAGTCTGTTGAACTTTCCCACTTCAAAGACTGCTTCCCTCTAAAATTCTGTCTGCCGTTTCCCCACCAATGTCTCCGGTTACTGAGCTCACCTCCGCTTCCAGCGCCGATGTGTGGACTCGGAGCCCTGGGCGTCCCTCCTCTCCCCGCTGGTGTCTGTGTCACCCAAATAAAAACTTAGAAAGGTATTTCAACCGTTAGATAACAACTTAGGAAAACATTTACCAGAAGGTCCAATGCCTTCTATAAATTCTAAGAATACATGTATTTGGAAACATCTCTTAAATTTCGAACATGGTGTAGCTTGTTTAAGCAGCAAACTCAAGCACAAGCACATAAAATGTTTTTAGTTTCTTTGTACTAGCAGATTTAAAACATCTGAAATAGAGATTCAGGTCACATGGATTAAAATGTATCTTTGATTATTTTTAGCAGTTTAAATCGATGAGCAATCTTTCTATCTATAAGGCAATTAAAACAAAGCTCTTAATAAATCTTCCCATATAGACATACAATATGTGCACACGTGTAACATACAAGGTAGAACAATAAAGCAGTTTCATTAATAGCTTCTTGAAATCTTTAGGTCTTTTTTATTACCATATACAAAACTGTAGATGTCAAAAGATTAAATTGCCACATTAAAAGTTATAACCTCATTAACCAACAAGAGGCACTTGCTTACTCCATTGTTTTTGAAAGCACCTGTAGTATTTTACAGAACATTTAACCCTTTAGGCCTCTGGGCCTTTCTCATTAAGATAACCATCATGTCTAGTAACACAAAATCATTAGACTTTTTAACTTTCAGACATTTATATCAGCAGCATTTTATATTATCAAAACTTAAAATTTAGCACCACTTCACATATTGACAGTACTTTTGATATAATCCAAGTAGCCAACAGACACATGAAAAAATGTTCAAGATCACTAGCCATCAGTGAAATGCAAATCTAAACCACAATGAGATTTCACCTCACCCCAGTTAGAATGGCTCTCATACAGAAATTAACAAACAACAAATGCTGGTGCGATTGTGGGGAAAAAGGAAACCTAATCCACTGTTGGTGGAATGTAGACTTGGAAAACCATTATAGAAGGCAATTTGGAGACACATCAGAAATCTGAATGTAGTCCTACCATATGACCTAGCCATCCCACTCCTGGGAATTTACCCAAGGGAAATGAAATCAGCATATGCAAGAGTTATCTGCATTCCCATGTTTATTGCAGCTCAATTTAAAATATCTAAGACATGGAATCAACATGAATGTCCATCAACTAAGACTGGGTAAAGCAATTTTGGGATATGTACTCTATGGAATACTACACAGTGGTAAAAAAAAAAGGTGAAATCTGATCATTTGCAACAAAATGGATGAATCTGGAAAACATCATACTTAGAGAGAAATAAGCCAGTCTCAAAGGGTCAAAACCATATGTTCTCCATGATCTGTGATAACTAACAGAGCACCTAAAATGAAAGCTATATAAATCAAACTGTCACTATGAGAAGCAATGACTTAAACAACCTTTGTCTTATCTGTTGAGGAACAGTTTTTAATTATTTTTATTTTTTCCTACTTATTAACATTGGTTGAACTCTTTCTTTAACATAGAATTAATCATATGTGTATAAAGTCAATTGAAAGTAGATCCCTATAAAAATAAAGGTGGGAATAAGAGAGAGAGGAACTGTATAGTTTTGCATACATCCCCATGGACTTACTTCTAAGGGTAAACCTAAAATCTCGCTCTGATACTCCAAATCCCATGAAACTGGGTGGTAATAATGCCATCTTACATGTTGAAGTGATCATATTATGTTTAATTGATCATATATATAGGATTAAGTGTCAGAGGGATTATATAAATATGATCAAGTGTTTGGTAATAACAATAGAGAGAATTAAAATGGAGAGAATGTTACAACATGGGAAGCAGTCCACACAAAAGACTTATAGAATGACAGGCGTCCTAAGCAGCAAACAGTGTGTATATTTTCAGGGATAGCCCTATCATATAAAATGGCATTGGTATTTATAACTTGCTGGTCAGCTCTGTTTCCGTTTTAAATATCACTCTCATTTTTATTAAACTATTTCTAGATGGCATTGTGTTTTTTGAGAGGTAGAGAGAAATGGAGAGAGAGATGGTTGAGAAACCAACCTTTCACTGCTTCACATCTCAGTGCCCACAGTAGCTGAGCCTGAACTGAGGCCAGAGCCAGGAGCCAGGAAAAATACTGACTGAAAGGGACCCAATATCTCTGAGTCATCACCACTCACTGAAAGGTTTTATTTCCTGGGAATCTGGGGTCAGGGGTCAGAACCAAATTACAAACCCAAATACTGTCATGTGGAACAAGGTTTTATGAGAATAATGTAGCACTTGGGGAAGAAGATGCAGCCCAGGAGCCCTGCACTGGAGGCCAAGATGGAGAAGATCTCCACAGCCACCATGACCACAGTAAAGCTGGCCAAGGCCAAGGAGCCCAGGTATCCCAAGACACAGTAGAAGGCAGTGACTGAGCCCTTGTTGCACACCAGGATGATGTGGTCAGGCTCATAATGTGCATCTAACTCAATAAAGGGAGGAGAAATTCCCAACCAGATGACACAGAGAGCCACTTGGATCAAGGAGCAGATGGGAATGATGAAGTTAGAAGCTCCTGATACCAGCAATTGCCTGATAGTTCTTCCAGGTTTTGTAACTTTGAAGGCCAGTATCACAGTGATGGTCTTGGCCAGCACGGTGGAAACTGCCACTGTGAACACAAGACCAAATGTTATTTGCTGCAGGAGGCAGGTGGCTGTGTTGGGACGGCCAAGGAAGAATAAGGAGCAGAGGAAGCACAGGAGGAGGGTGATGAGCAGGATGTAGCTGAGGGTCCTGTTATTGCCTTGACGATGGGAGTGTCTCGGTGCTTCACAAAGACCCAGAGGACTGCAGCTGTGAGGACAGAGATGGACAGAGTCACGCAGGCCAGAGCCATCCCCAGGGCATCCTCAAAGGCTAAGAAGGTCACCAGCTTGGGGAGGCAGCGGTTTCTCTCCATGTTTGGGTACTCGTGATCTGCACACGGGATGCACTGCTCTGCGTCTGCGGAGAAAAGGAAGACTGTTTCCACTTCACAATTTGCTCCTTTTCCCTGTTAAGGAAAATGGTCACCTTTGCAATGTCATGGTGAGTCCAGCCTGCTCTAATGTATACCAGGAAACACTAAAGGATATTTCTGCACTCCTGACCCTGAGAGAATGCTCATCTCTAGGTGTAGGAAGCTCACTGAAACAAGCTCCTTAGCACATGGGTCTCTGGGGACTCATTTTGTCACTCAGAGATATTTCTTTCAGTGCTTTATTTTCTCAAAGTGATGAATTTCCTATATTTCATATGGGCACAGATTCTTCCAAACCCTCTTCTCTCTTTTTTTTTAACTTTTATTTAATGAATATAAATTTCCAAAGTACGACTTATGGATTACAATGGCTTCCCCCCATACCATCCCTCCCACCCACAACCCTCCCCTTTCCCGCTCCCTCTCCCCTTCCATTCACATCAAGATTCATTTTCGATTCTCTTAATATACAGAAGATCAGCTTAGTATACATTAAGTAAAGATTTCAACAGCCAAACCCTCTTCTCTACTGTCCCTAGTGTTTTTCTCTGGAGAAGCTTGTATTCACATGAGTTATAATATTTGTCTGGGGTCACCAGGTTTAAGGTTTTTTTAAATACTCAAATGTAGATGACCTATTTAAAATATCTATCACTCCTGGAACTTCCATACATCAGTCAATACTCTAATTTCCTGCATGGACTCATCACTCTTTCCATATAAATGTTGATATGATGTGATTGCATAGAAAAGAATTATTGCTACTAGTTTTTTAATGGTTATATGGGAGTAAGTGATATTTTCATCACAGTATTGAAAGAGAACTTTCCACTCCTTTTCACTGAAAGCATGGCTTGTTCATCATTTTAGTCATGTGAACACCACATGGACACCACATTGTCTCTGTTGAAGTAATACACTTCTGCAGCAGCAGCACGAAGGAAGTCATTAAGAACAGGCCAGCTGGTGAACATGTGACTCTCTCAATCATATGTCAATTTAATAAACAAAAGTAGATTCAGTGTTGTGGCATGATATGTAAAGCCACCAGCTGCAATGCCAGCATCCCTTATGGACATTGTTTTGTGTTCCAGTAATCCATTTCCAAGCCAGCTCCCTGTTAATGGCCTGGAAAAAGCTGCAGAAAATGGCCCAAGTACTTGGGTCCCCTGAACCCATGTGGGAGACCCAAATGAACCTGGCTGCTGGCTTCTGCCTTGCTAAACCTGGTCAATTATGTATGTCTGGGGCATGAATACGTAGGTGGAATCTCTCTCTCTCTATCTATCTCTATCTCTCTATCTCTCTCTCTCTCCTCTGTAACTCTTTGAAATTAAAAAAATATTTTTAAAAGAAAGGAAATGATATTAGTTGGCCCACACTTGTAGTAAAGTGCTACTCAGGAATTAAGTTGGTAATCATACAAGCTTCATGGACTGGAGGTGTTATGTAGTTGCATAGTTATTAGGATGTTTTGTCTGTATATTTCACTCTTATTTTCTCTTATTCTAGTATAGAAAACAAAAGGATAAAGGGAGGCATTCATTATGTGTACTACACAGCATGCACTATGTAAAAGACCTAGCACAGAAAGTAATACAGTATTCCCATCACAATTCCTGTGAAGTAGCTCCCTGTTTCTCAGTTGTGTATGAAAAAGTTTTGATTTCAAGATTTCTAGAAATCCTTAGGGAGCCTTAACAATCTCTCATCTATATTTTTTGTTCATACATTAGTAGGCCTCCTAGAAGATCTCAGATTGAGACAGCCTCATCTAGCACTGGATGGAAAAGAAGGATATCAGAGAGAATCAGTGTCAGTGTTGAGCTAGAGAGGATGAGCACCACCAGACTACTGAGATGGCGAGAGTGAGCATACAACAAGTGTATGGAAAGAGTGAGTGAAAGTGTGCATAGAGAACAATGGGGCACTCTTATCCCATTATAAAGATTCTTGGTTTCCTTTTTATCTAGAAATAGTTAAGATGGTGGAGTTTTCATAGTGAGTTATATGTTTTCTACCTGTATGATTGGAAATGTCTCTCTCTGGACAAATAACACAAATATAGCAGCAGACAGCTCTTCCTTCCTGTGGCATTTTCCTGAATCCTGGACCACACCTCTGGCTACATAAAGACTGAGGAGTCTGAGGGGGAAAGAGAAGCAATGGTCATTGTTTTGCACATCATTAGGCACTGTGATAAGATGTCTCTATTTGCCCCATCACTTTGAAGGTCATCACTGTCTTCCCCAGTCTGTGTCTTGTTGATTTTTTCATACATCTAATTTGTAGTTTCTATGATGCTCGTTCCAGGTTTGTCAATTGTCTACCAAACATTATGAGGGTACCTGATTGCTGTAATTTTGTTCATCACCAGATCTACTCTTCTAGGCCTTTGTTTCTTTCTACTACATTTCTTCCTCTGAAATCTTTAACATTCAGATTATTATTCTGTAATGTGTATATTTGAGACTGAGTATTCAGAAAAAGACAAGGCCACAGAGAAATGATGAGCAAATGTTATAAAAATATGGATTGTGTATCTAATCCTCTTCTGGACTTCTAGATGCAGGGAGAGTATCAATTTCAAGAAACTAAGAATGCATTTTGGGCATAAAGCATCATAGTTATACAAATCACCCACAAAATTCCCTGGGGGATTTCAACAGTAGAATGATGATAAAACATTTGACCACAGCTGTGAGATGCTATGCAGAAAAGAAACTGCACTTATTGGCAACTACAATGACAATGAAAATGAGAATGCTTTCTACAAATAGGCGATGGATAGATCAACTTATAATTTACTTGTGTTCATGCTGCATTAAAATATATGACTCTCACCATATTTAAGATATCACTGTTCTTCTAAATCTATATATCTGTATATATATATACATGAAATGAAATTTTTTCACCTTATATAAATAAAAAATTGAAAAAAATTAGAATTTCTGTACACATGCATTTTGTAATTTTATTTCTATATACTGATCTCTATCTCTATTCATTAACATTGCTCATTTTAGTCACTCAACATCTGAATACATAATTATTTCCAAAGTAAAAACAGCAATAACTAATACAAATGTAAACTTCTAATACACATTGACTCATATATGTGTAAGGGACACCATATCTTTTGAAGCCAAGATGATAATTGAGAATTGAATGCTTATTTAAAATCTCGCACTTAATCTCCTCTCAGACCCTCTGTATGTATCGAATATTTCCATGGATCCACACCTTCTTGAATGCTATAGGCCATTCTATCATCTCTTCATTGAGGACCAAGCCTTGGTCATGTGCACTCTCAGAGGAGAACTCCCCGATTTTAATCAGCAAACGAAATCCAGCAGGAAACTTCACAATGTTGTGGATATCGTAGTGTGCCACACGGTGTCTCATTTCATGGAAGGAAACATCCTCCCCAGCACTGTTGGTAAATTGGATTTTCTTCAGGAGTGGATGAAGCTGGAGGGGAGGCACAATTGGAAAGAGGGAGAACATTCAGATGAGAGGTGGGAGGTGCATATGACTGAGAAATCCTTCTTTTGCCTCCTGTGTATCCTCAGGTTTTCTATTTGGTGGAGGCTGACTTTTGTCTGAATGATCATCATATCATGTGTTCAAATGCAGGGAATTCTACCTCCCCCTCTGTTAAAATGATGGGGACTATTTGAATCCAGAGAAATCACAGATGTGACCCACAGGGTGGCTGACCATGAAAGATTGTTAGAGGTTTAGGAAAGCTCATCTTAGTTTTCCAAATGTGAACAACATGGCTTTATATATGCAATATCTTGATTATTGTGATGGTTCCATAGGTGAGTGCAAACATGTGCACTTTTCAAAATATACCCCCTACCAAATAGAATGAAATCCTCTCTTTGACAAAAAATGGATGCAACTGGAGACCTTTATGCTTATGCTTACTGAAATAAACCAGTTCCAATCAGAAAATATAATTTGTTTTCTGTGATGTGTAGTAGTTACTATAGATGCAAAGAAAAACTCCACCATGTATCGAAATGAAACTGATATCTTGGATTTCATTTTTGCTTATCATCTTGTGTAAGTTCCTGTGGAACATGGTCTTTCTACTTTTCATTTATGAATCATTATGATTACTGTGGCATTACACCTGTGATTATAAAGCAAATTGAAATGCTATTTTTGCAAAAATTAAAAAGAAAGGAAGGAGGGGAGAATGAGAGAGGGAGGGAAGGAAGAATGGATATCTTCTTAGAAATGTATCTATGAAATACATGAAATCTATTATGTTCATATCAATATTTTTTTACTTTAGCAAAATTTGGGCTGGCCTTGTGGTGCAGCAGGTGAAGCTGCTGTCCACAGTGCCCAGCATCCCTGTGAGTGCTGGTTAAATTACTGTTGTTCTACTGCTGGTTCAGGTCTCTGCCAATGTACATGGGAAAGCATTAGATGATGGTCCAACTGCTTGGGTCCCTACACTCACATGAGAGACCCAGTTGAAGCTCCTGCATCCTGGCTTAGAGTGTTCCCAGTCCTGGTCCTTGCAGCCATTGTGGAGTGAATCAGCAGATGCAAGATCTGTCTCCTTTTCTCTTTCTGTCTCTCACTCTCTTACAGTAACTTTGATTTTCAAATAATTTTTTTTAGAGTTTAACAATATTGAATAAAATATCAGATGAATTCTGTTAAATAAATTAGAAATCCAAGCATAATTTTTCATAATAAAGTTTCTGGAACCTGACATCCCTGGCTGCTGCTGGCAAGTCCAAACTTATAAACATGTGTATACAGTTTATGTGTAATTCTATTTGTATAACATTTTCAATGAAATAATATAAGAAAACTTCCAACAGAGGCAAATTGATAGAAACAACCAAATTTAACAAATAATCAGGAGCCCCAATAAATTAGACCAGAAGAGAAATTCACTGCAACACATTGTGGCAACACTCAGCTCAGTGAAACACAAAGAAGAAATCCTAAATTGTGCCAGAGAGAAACAATGAATCATATTCAAGGATAATTTAATCAGACTCACCCCAGACTTATCGCAAACACTACAGGCAAGGAGATAATGGCATGATATATTCCAAGTTTTAAAAGACAAACAATGACAACCTAGAATAATATACCTTGAAAAGCTATCATATATGAATGTAGGGAAAATAAAGATTTTCCACGACAAACAGAAACTGAAGGAATTTGTATCCTCACATCCAACCCTACAACACTGGCTCAAAGATGTGCTGCACACAGAAATACAGAAACAAGAACTTCACTACAAAAAAAGGTGAATGTAGAAAATGAGCCAACTAAACTACAAACAAATCTCAAAATACATAAACAGCTTGTTTAAGGAAACATGACTGGAAAAAGACAGTATTTAATAACAGTCACAGTGAATATAAATGGCCTCAACTCGACAACCAATGTGGGGAGCAATCCGGACTAGACTGAGTTACTGGAATTAAGACTTATTCTATGCATCTGCTCTCCCACAATATGGCGCTGGGAGAGAAGTAAACAGCTTCCGCACAGCTGCCTCCAGTTCAACTGATAAACTGTAGGACTTGCTCCTGATTGGAGGAGAGCAGCATACTCGGCGTGTGGGCAGCCGAGTTGGGATTGGCGGAGGAGGACTATAAAGGAGGAGAGAGACGGCATGCACCAGGAACATCTATGGGGAACATCTGAGGGAACACCTGTGCAGCCCCCGAAGAGAGCCGGCCGGCGGTGTGCTGCTCCCCTGTGGAGGTGGGGAATGTGGCCAGGGGGAACTGCCCTTCCACGGAGGTGGAAGGGATAGTAGCCAACCCGGGAAGAACCAGCAGCAAACCCGGGGAGGGCCGAGCAGATGAAAGAACAGCGCAGGGTCCTGTGTCGTTCCTCCACGAAGAGGGGGAGCGACATAATGGTGCCGTGACTCGGATAGGAAACCTAGGACGGATAGGAAACTTAGGAGGGAAGAAATGACTCGGATAGGAAACCTAGCTCGGATAGGAAACCTAGGACGGATAGGAAACCTAAGAGGGAAGAAACGGGAAGAAGTGGAAAATGCCAGAGAGAGAGACTAGCAAACAGCCTAGGGAAAAGCCGGACGAAAAAGGTGCCAGAAGAAGCTATTGAAAGCCTAGGCATAGACTCGGATACGGACTGTGGGAAAGAAGTTAGGATTTAAAGTGAAAGCAAGAAGAAACTTAGACTCAGATACGGACTGCAGGTTGAAAGTGAAAGTGAAACCTATAAGAAACTTAGACTTGGATACGGACTGTGGGGAGAGGCCAGGAGAAATGAGGGAGGAATATTGTTGGAAGAAAACTTAGGGAAACATACCGGGTAGAGAAAAATGTTAGGGAGGATGAAGCCGCGAGTGCAGGCCGAGGCGGAGACGTAAGCCATCTTGGAATTCTTCAAGTCAGCCCGGGGAGCAAGAGGCGAAGATCTGGAACCAGAGGCAGAGACGTGGGCCACCAGGTTGGAATTCGCCAGGTTAGTCCGGGGAACTTGGATTGAATGCTAGTGGCGGAGACGTAAGCTACGCTGTGTGACTCGTGGAAGCCGCTGCGTGCAGAGAGAGCATGGGGCGTGAATAGATAGGGAACGGGGCTGGCGCGAGGCCGTGGTGCAGACGCGAAGGGCGTGGAGACCGCGGAGCGCGCGAAGCCAAGCCGCGCAAAGCCGGGAAGCTGCGCAGATGAAAGAGGCGCGGGCTGAAGCGACTCAGCCGGGAAGCCACCGAGAAGTAGTCTCGGGGCGGGCACCGGGAAGCTGCAGGGATAAGAGAAACAGAAGTTTAGAAGTAAGATGAGAGAAATAGGAATGCTGGAAGATAGAAGTAAAATGGGAGAAATAGGAATGCCCGGAGATAGAGAAATAGAGAAATAGAAAGGCCTCCCTACAACACTGCACTGTGAGAGCTTGGATTCGGTCTGCCTGATTAAGTGAGGCGATGAGCACGATGAGCACCTGCGGCGGCTAGCAGCTTATGCGCCGCAGGTCACCGAAGACAGGCACGAATTAACATCAGTAAGGCTTCCCCACAATACCGCAATTAGAAGGCTTGGATTCGGTCTGCCTGATTAAGGCGGTAAGCGCCAGCAAGCAGCTCGACCAGAGTATGAGCTGCAGGTCACCGAAGATAGGCACGAACCAACACTAATAAGTCTCCCCCACAATACGGCAATGAGAAGGCTTGGATTCAGTTTGCCTGATAGGGCTTGTAAGCCCCCTGCAGGCAGAGCAGAGCATGCGCTGCAGGGCACCGAACACAGGCACGCATCAGCGCCTAAAAACCTCCTCACAACATGGCGAAGAGAGGACCCGGATTCGGTTTGCCTGATTGATAGGACTTGTAAGAACCTGTGGCAACTCTAGCAAGCAGAGCAGAGTGTGTGCCGCGGGACACCGAAGACAGGCGCGTATCAACGCCAAAAATAAAAAGAAAGGGGGATCTGTGGGGAGCAATCCGGACTAGACTGAGTTACTGGAATTAAGACTTATTCTATGCATCTGCTCTCCCACAATATGGCGCTGGGAGAGAAGTAAACAGCTTCCGCACAGCTGCCTCCAGTTCAACTGATAAACTGTAGGACTTGCTCCTGATTGGAGGAGAGCAGCATACTCGGCGTGTGGGCAGCCGAGTTGGGATTGGCAGAGGAGGACTATAAAGGAGGAGAGAGACGGCATGCACCAGGAACATCTATGGGGAACATCTGAGGGAACACCTGTGCAGCCCCCGAAGAGAGCCGGCCGGCGGTGTGCCGCTCCCCTGTGGAAGTGGGGAATGTGGCCAGGGGGAACTGCCCTTCCACGGAGGTGGAAGGGATAGTAGCCAACCCGGGAAGAACCAGCAGCAAACCCGGGGAGGGCCGAGCAGATGAAAGAACAGCGCAGGGTCCTGTGTCGTTCCTCCACGAAGAGGGGGAGCGACAAACCAAGAGAGACAGACTAGCGGATTGAATTAAAAAAGAGAATCTATCTTTATGCTGCCTTCACGAAACACACCTTATCAGCAAAGATGCATGCAGACTGAAAGTGAAAGGGTGGAAAAAGATATTTCAAGCTAACAGAAATCAAAAAAGAGCTGGGGTGGCCATCCTAATATCAGACAAAATAGACTTTAACACAAAAACTATTAAAAGAGAGAAAGAAGGGCATTATATAATGATTAAAGGATCAATCCAACATGAAGACATTACTATTATAAATGTATATGCACCTAATTACAGGGCACCTGACTACTTGAAAGAATTACTAAAGAACTTAAAGGGAGATATAGATTCAAATACAATGGTTACAGGGGCATTCAGCATGCCACTCTCACCAGTGCACAGATCAACCAGACAGAAATTCAACAAGGAAACAACAGAGTTAATTGATGCTATAGACCAAATAGACCTAATAGATATCTTTAGAACCTTTCACCCCACAGCCACAGAGTTCACGTATTTCTCCCCAGTACATGGAACATTCTCTAGGATTGACCATACGCTAGGCCATAAAGGGAGCCTCAACAAATTCAAAAAAATTGAAACTATACCATGCAGCTTCTCAGACCATAGCACAGTGAAACTCAAAATCAACAACCCAAGAATCTCTACACCATATGCAAATACATGGAGAATGAACAACATGATTCTGAATGAACAGTGGGTCATAGAAGAAATCAAGAGAAATCAAAGGATTTCTAGAAACAAATGAAAATGACAGCACAACCTATCAAAACTTGTGGGATACAGTAAAAGCAGTGCTAGGAGGAAAGCTTATAGCAATTGGTGCCTACATCAAGAAACTGGAAAGGAACCAAACAAATGACCTCTCAATGCACCTCAAGGATATAGAGAAACAGCAGCAAATCCAACCCAAACCAGGCAGAAGAAAAGAACTACTATAGATTAGAGAAGAAATAAACAGAATTGAAACAAACAAACAAAAAAACAATACAAAAGATCAACAAAACCAGGAGCTGGTTCTTTGAAAAAATAAACAAAATAGACACACCATTGGACCAACGAACTGACAAAAGGAGAGAGAAGACCCAAATCCATAAAAGTAATGATGGTAATGGAAATGTAACAGCAGACACAACAGAAATAAAAAGAATCATCAGAAACCATTACAAAGAGATGTAAGCTAACAAATTGAGGAACCTGGAAGAAATGGATAGATTCCTGGACCCTTACAACCTTCCTAAACTGAGCCATGAAGATATACAAAACATAAACAGACCCATAACCATGAAAGAAATTGAATCAGCAATAAACGCACTACCAAAAAAGAAGAGCCCAGGACTGGATGGCTTCACCACTGAATTCTACCAGACTTTTGAAGAACAACTAACCCCAGTTTTTCTCAAGTTATTCAAAACAATTGAAAGGGGGGAATCCTCCCAAATTCTTTCTATGAAGCCAATATCATCTTTTCTTTTTGACAGGGGAGTTAGACAGTGGGAGAGAGAGACAGAGAGAAAGGTCTTCCTTCCGTTGGTTCACCCCCCAGATGGCCGCTGCAGCCGGCGTGCTGCACCGATCTGAAGCCAGGAGCCTGGTGCTTCCTCCTGGTCTCCTGTGTGGGTGCAGGGCCCAAGCACTTGGCCATCCTCCACTGCTTTTTTGATCCACAGCAGAGAGCTGGACTGGAAGAATAGCAACCAGGCAGAACCGGCACCCCAACCGGGACTAGAACCTGGGGTTCCAGTGCTGCAGGCAGAAGATTAGCCTAGTAAGCCATGACGCTGGCCACCAATATTTCCTTAATCCCTAAGCCCTGGAAAGACACAGCAGAGAAAGAAAACTATAGACCTATCTCCCTGATGAACATAGATGCAAAAATACTAAACAAAATCCTAGCAAACCGAATCTAACTACACATCAGAACGATCATTCACATGAACCAAGTGGGATTTATCCCTGGTATGCAGGGATGGCTCAGTGTTCGAGAATCAATCACATTAACAAGTTGAGAAACTGAAATCATATGATTATCTCAATAGCAGCAGATAAAGCATTTGACAAAATACAATACCCTTTCATGATGAAACTTTAAGCACATTGGGGTTAGAAGGAGCATTCCTCAACACAACTAAGGCAATTTATGATAAACTCATGGCCAGCATCATATTGAATGGGGAACAGTTGGAGGCATTTCCATTGAAACTGACATCAGACAGGGATGCCCACTCTCACTATTGCTATTCAATATAGTCCTAGAAGCTTTAGCCAGAGACATTAGGCAAGAAAAAGAAATTAAAGGAATACAAATGGGAAAAGAGGAAGTCAAACTATCCCCGTTAGCAGATGACATGATCCTATGTATAGGGGATCCCAAAAATTTTTGTAAGAGAATATTGAATCTCATAGAAGAGTTTGGTAATGTAGCAAGATACAAAGTTAATGCTCAGAAATCAGCAGGCTTTGTATACACTGACAATGCTATGGCCGAGCAAGAACTTCTAAGATAAATCCCAATAAAAATAGCCACAAAATAGTGAAGTACGTTGGGATAAATTTAACCAAGGATATCAAAGACCTCTATGAGGAAAATTACAAAACACTAAAGAAAGAAATAGAAGAATAAACAAAAAAATGGAAAAATCTGCCATGTTCATGGATTGGAAGAATCAATATCATCAAAATGTCCATTATCTCAAAAGCAATTTACAGGTTCAATGCAATACCAATCAAAATACCAAAGTCATTCTTTACAGACCCAGAAAAAATGATGCTGAAATTCATATGGAGAAGCAGGAGACCGTGAATAGCTAAAGCAATCCTTTACAATAAAAACAAATCCGGAGTATTCACAATTCCAGAATTCAAGACATACTACAGGGCAGTTATTATCAAAACAGCCTGGTACTGGTTCAAAAACAGATGGACAGATCAATGGAAACACTGGAAATCAATCCAAACATCTATAACCAACTCATATTCAACAAAGGAGCTAAAACCAACCCCCTGGAACAGGGACAGCCTCTTCAACAAATGGTGCAGTGAAAACTGGATGTCAACATGTTGAAGTATGAAACAAGACCCCTATCATCATACACCATATACAAAAATCCACTCACCATGGATCAAAGATCTAGATATATGCCATAACACCATGAAATTAATTGAGAGCATAGGGGAAACCCTTCAAGACATTGGAACAGGCAAAGAATTCTTGAGAAAACACCAGAGGCACAGGTAGTCAAAGCTAAAATAGCCAAATGGGATTACCTCAAATTGAGAAGTTTCTTTACAGCAAAAGAAATAGTCAGGAAAGTGAAGAGGCAACCAACACAATGGGAGAAATTATTTGCAAACTACATGACTGGTAAAGAATTAACAACTAGACTCTATAAAATGATCACAAAACTCCACAACAACCAACCCAATATAAAGATGGGCCAAGGACCTTAACAGACATTTTTCAAAAGAGGAAATCCAAATGGCCAACAGACTCATGAAAAAATGCTCAGGATCTCTAGCCATCAGGGAAATGCAAATCAAAACCACAATGAGGTTTCACTTCACCCCAGTTAGAATGGCTCACATACAGAAATCAACTAACAACAGATGCTGGCGAGGATGTGGGGAAAAAGGGACACTAATCCACTGTTGGTGAGAAGGCAAACTGATAAAGCCACTATGGAAGACAGTTTGGAGAGTCCTCAGTAACCAGAATATAGCCTTACCACATGACCCAGCCATCGCACTCCTTGGAATTTACCCAAAGGAAATTAAACTGGAAAAAAAGAGCTGTGTGCACTTCAATGTTTATTGCAGCTCAATTCACAATAGCTAAGACATGGAATCAACCTAAATGCCCATCAACAGATGACTGGATAAAGAAATTATGGGTTATGTACTCTACAGAATACTGTACAGCTGTTTAATAAATGAAATCTGGACATTTGCAACAAAATGAAGGTATCTGGAAATCATCATGCTGAGTGAATTAAGCCAGTCCCAAAGGGACAAATATCGTATGTTCTCACTTATCGATGACAACTAACTGAGCACCAAAGGGGAAACTTGTTGAAGTGAAATGGACACTATGAGAAACAATGACCAGATAAGCCCTTGTCTTGACTGTTGAGGAAGAACTTACTATTTTATTCCTTTTAGTATTTTTTGTTCTGCTTAATACCATTGGTTGAACTCCTTAGTTAATACACAATTATTCTTAGGCATTTAAAATTAACAGAAAAGTGATCTCTGTTAAATATAAGAGTGGGAGTAAGAGATTGAGGAGATATACAGTTTGGCACATGCACACCCAACTTACCTCCAATGGTAGAGTTAGAAATATGCCAGGGGATTCCAATTCAACCCCATCAAGGTGGCATGTACCCATTCCATCTCACTTGTTAAAGTGATCATTTTAAGTACATAATTGTCAAAGAGATTTCACAAATAAGACCAGTGTCTGTAAATAATGAAGGATAGAATTAAAAGGGAGACAATGATCCTACGGGGGAAGCAGGATGCACAGCAGCCTCATAGAATGGCAAATGCCCTGAACAGCACTCCAGACTCAGAATCAATCCTTGGGGCATTCGGATCTGGCTAAAAGGCCCATGAGAGTCTCACAGGCATGGAAAGCCAAGGCACAGTGGCAAAAATGACCTGAATGAAACATCTCGGTGAATGAGATCGCAGCAGAAAGAATGTGCCATCAAAGAAGGAGGCACCTTTCTCTGAAGGGAGGAATGGACCCTCACTGTGATATGGCCTTGACTAAATAAGATCAGAGTTGGTGAACTCAGGAGGCTTCCAAAGCCTTGACAGCTCATGGCAAGAGCCTCGGGTGATTATTGACGTTATAGATAAGAGTGTCAATTGTTAACTCAACAATGGGAGTCACTGTGCACCTGCTCTCCATGTAGGATTTCTGTCCTTAAAGTGTTGTACTATAAGAATTAACAGTAAAACAACTAGTCAAACAGTACTCTATATCTTGTGCGGTTGGGTGGGTGCAGTCTTTTGAAATCTTTACTTAGTATATACTAAGTTGATCACCTGTATATAAAGATAATTGAAAATGAATCTTGATGAAGAGTGGGATGGGAGAGGGAGTGGGAGATAGGGCGGTTATGGGTGGGAGAGAGGTTATGGGGGAAAAAGCTACAACAATGCAAAAGTTGTACTTTGTAAATTTTTATTTACTATATAAAAAAACAATACCCTGATGGCAGTTAGTATCTGAACAGTGTGTATTAACTCTTGACTTTCAGAGTCTCCTGACACCTGTTGTGGGACAGCCAATTCTTTAAAGGACTATCATTATGTCTTCACTAATTTGAACCAAGAACTTCATAAATATTCTCTAATCTTATATTTGTAACCCTTCTTGGCCAGTACATTTACTTTTAAAATGTGAGTCTATCAAATCACAAATAGGATGTTAATTAATATTGGATGTAATCCCAGAAATTACATAGTGAAGTAAACATGCTGAAGTCAATTTAATTTACATATATGTATAATATAGAATATATATTTATCTTCTGTGAGACATTCAATTTATTTGATTTACTCAAATAATTTGATCAGGATATTTTCCTGTTTCAGAGTCATTTTATGATAAAATGTGCACCCCACTGCTATTTGCCCCAGTAATGTCTCACAGAGGGCATGGACTACAGCACACAGCTGTAGGGGATATTATTATAGGGTATATAGTTGTTGTGGGATATGTCCAGAGTCCACTTTTCCTAACCTTACATACATTCCAACAAAAAGAGTACTTTTGATCATTTTTTCTTCCCAGTCTTTGTAATGAGCTGTGTTAGGATATTCTAAACATTGCACTATACTCTGAGAAACATTATTCTATGATATGTCATTATAGAATCTGTATTGAAAATGTTACATGGAGCTAAACTCACTCCCTAGATTAAGTCTCATCAACAAATGCAGACATTTGGATTTCCACATGCAGAGATTTTAAATCAGACTGCTACCTCATACCCTATACAAATATCAACTCATAATTTATCAAGGATCTAAACCTAAAACCTGAAACTATCAAATTACAAGAGGCAAACATTGGGGAAACACTACAAGTCATTTCCCTGGCAAGAATTTCTTGGATAAAATCCAAGAAGTAAAGGCAATAAAGGCAAGAATATACATTAAGCTAAGTAACTTCTCATCAGCAAAAGACACACTCATCTAAGTGAAGACACTACTTACAAAATGGGAGAAATATTTGCAAAACATGGTTCCAATAAAGTATTAATCTCCAGATGTATAAGGAATTCAAGAAACTTAACAACAACATAACCAACAATCTAGTTAAGAAATGAACTAAGGATATGAACAGGGATTTTTTCACAGGATGAAATACAAATGCCCAAGAGAAACATGAAAAGAGGTTCATGATCACTAACCATCAGGGAAGCACCAATAAGAACTAACGTGGGATTTCACTTCACCCCACTTTGAATGAATATTATCCAAAATTTGAAAAATAGCAAATTTTGCTGAGGATCAGGAAAAAAAGGTACCCCAATACAATGTTGATGGGAAGGATTATAAGCCAGTACAAACATAATGCAAGATAATAGAGGAACTCCTCAGAAAACCAATATTGGTTCTACAACATGGCCTAGTTGTCTCAGACCTGGGAATGTATCCAAATGAATTGAAATCAGCACAAGAAAGAGTCTCCTACACTCCCAATCTTATAGAAGCTCAATGCACAACACATAAGATGTAGAATCATCTAGAGGTCCATCAACTGATGGCTGGGAGAAGGAATTGGTGAGATACTTATATATATATAAAATATCATATTATATCATCTCACATATATGAATATTACACAGCCATAATTAAGAATGAAATCTTGACATTTAAAACTGGAGGTCATCACAGTAAATTACATAAGCCAGAGGTACAAAAATATTATGTTTCCTCTCATTTGTGTTAGTTAATATATGAGTATAAAATTGTGTGGACTTTAGATAATTTCCTATGTAATTATAAGTAGTGCTTCGCTAAATCAAATCATAGGCCGGCGCCATGGCTCAATAGGCTAATCCTGCACCTAGCGGCGCCAGCACACAGGGTTCTAGTCCCAGTCGGGGCGCCAGATTCTGGCCCGGTTGCCCCCCTTCCAGGCCAGCTCTCTGCTGTGGCCCGGGAGTGCAGTGGAGGATGGCCCAAGTGCTTGGGCCCTGCACCCCATTGGAGACCAGGATAAGCACCTGGCTCCTGCCTTCGGATCAGCGTTGTGCACCACCCGCGACAGCCATTGGAGGGGGCACCAATGGCAAAGGCAGACCTTTCTCTCTGTCTCTCTCTCTCTCTAACTGTCCACTCTACCTGTAAAAAAAATAAAAAAATAAATCAAATCATATTATTGACAATATGTTCCTCTTTCACACATTAAAAAAATTAAGTGGTTGCTACTGAGGACTCTTGCAGTACTAGTAATGCTATGTTCTTAATATGGGTGTTGGTTGTAGTACGATAAGATGACAAAAAACTCTTTTATCTGTAGACTTATGTGCATTTCTTAGCATATAGACCATTTTAAAATTATTTTTAACATGTTGCATAGCAGAAAATATATTTAAAATGTTCCATAGCAGATAACAAATTCTCCACACATAGATAACAATTACAGATGTATCTATGCACAGTCTGTTGTGAAAGAACCCACTTTCCATTATACCTGATCATGGCAATCTCAACATGAAAACATGGTCATGTGGTACTGCAATAAAAATACCTGAGAATGCCATCAGGTGTTCAATGCATGTCCTGTTCTGGGAGATGTTTACCTGCCATGGAAAAATCCTTGGTTGAGTTGCATCTCCTGGAGATCCCTTTTCTATTTGCTCTGAAAGCATCCTATGGAGGGCATGGGCCACTGCATACACAGCATTGTAGATGAAATAGCTGGAGTCAGATATGGTCAGCATGTCAATGCGTCCTGGGAAAAACTCAAAGGAAGCATTTGGTGGGCAGACTCCAATTGTTCCACAAAGTGACCCAGGAGGTAAGCAGTGAAAAGCATGAAGCCATAGTTGACTGAGGAAGAAATCTTCTGGGTAGTGGGAAGGGTCCACTGTCTTGACAAAGTGGTTGAGGCCAGGGATTTCTTCCTTGTGGTGTGAAAATGAGAAGCCTCCATGAAAAGAGTGTAGCATGTGGTCTGTCTCATGCACAACAATCTCCCACTTTGCAGCCATGATCCACACCTTCCCCAGGGTTAAATAGTATTTGCTTAGAAATTCCATGGTATACAGACTCCTTACATCACCATATAGAATATGCACATTTGCAGATGAAATTCGAAGCCCTGCTAGGAAGGATATTTCAGTTTTTTCATATCTTGACTTAGTGTCTGGGAGCTTTATTATATTGGCCAAGCAGAGACCTTTCTTTACCATCTCGGTTTGAATATCCTGTAGGAACTTCTCTCCTTTCATATCATTAGATACAAAGATCACCACCCAAATCCAGCCAAAATGTAGTAGCAAGGAGAGCATTCCACAGGCCAGAGAGCTGTCACTAGTGGCCATCTGATAGAGTGATGGAAACTTGTCTCTCTCACTTAGCATGGGATCAAAAGGGCCATATGTGATCTGAATGGAAAGAAAACCGCTGCGATTTGACTTTTGTGGGTTTTGAGTTTTCTGTCTTGGGAAGTGATTTAAAAAAAGTCCTATGAAGAAATATCATGTGTAGGCATAAGAAAATTCTATCACCTGGGATCAGAGTAACTGTGCTTCAATGCCTGTTGCTTTTAGGAGAAGAAATGTACATCTTCATTCATAGCATGAAAGATAATGTGTAAGATACCCACGTTCTTCATGTATATTTGGGAAGAAGAAGGCATGTATTTTGGATTCAGAATCACCAGGACATTGGTCTTTCCCACCTCTCACCTCATGAGACATGTGGAGAACAGCTCCCACTGCAACTGGTGTTGTGTGTTTCCTCAGGGACAAATATTTTGTGTGGGTTGATCTCCTGATACTTTGAATATCATTTGTTTTCAAGCATATCCTAAATTGTCTTGAAAAATATATTCACCTATCATCTCTGAGTATACATAAAATTGCTTTTCAGACCACAATCCTCCTAAGCTATTGCAGTCTGAGCTTGATGGTAATGTGTGCAGATTGCTACCTATTTGTAGGGGGTCTCCATTCAGAATCCTGGAAATGTGAATACAGGCCCTGGGAAGCAGCTTGATTGGTTACATGATTGGTTTCCTAACACCTACTTGTAATATTTGGATTGATTACTTTCACAATGGTCAGTGAGCACCAGCACTATGGTGGCTATTTTGTGATTATACTGTGAATGGGTACACACTGTCTGCCTGTATTTGTTTCTTATTCTGTCAAACACTAAGATCTAAATCTCTTAGTTGCACATGGAAGTGAACTGGGAGTCCTGTGAAGGAATCTGCTGAATGTGAGGAAGTCAGGATTAGGCCTAGGGAGAGGGTAAAATCTCATCTAAGTGTAACTCAGCCCCAAACACTCCTTTATGATCTTTGGGACTGTCATGGACCTCAGTGGGTTCCAAATGGAAAGTCTGGGCCCAGGTCTTGATATACCCATGTCTAACATTGAGTCATCCTAGGATATCTCTGTGCTGTGGGTATTTCCTGTCAATAGTCAGCAGTCAACTTTCTCAGCAGGTGGGGATGGATACATTGGGCCTAGACAGTGATCTCTCTCACAATCTAAGGAATTCCCCAGAATCTGTTTCAAATAGTGGTGCTATATGTGCAGTTGTGTTCCACATGACCCTTGCTTCAAATTGGACAGGTCTGGTGGGAGATGGCAGAATTTCTCACCAGAATTCACAACATATTTACCTGTGGGGTTTTGTACAGCTCCAACATTGTTCCAATTTCAGCTGAAAATGCTGACATGGTTCCAGCAATTATGGCAACTGTCTTGCCTTGTGTCTGGCAGGTGTAGTTAGGGATGAAATGAATGTTTCCAGTCAGCCAGTGCAGAGTGCTCCTCAGGGTGAAGTGACCACTGGTAACAGAATTGTAGAGTTGGAAACCGAGGGTCAGGTTGGGGAGGAGCTGGGGGTCCTTATTGATCTCCTGGATAGCAAAGCGGAAGGCAGGCACGTATTGGTAGTTCTTCCACAGCCACCTAAAGATAGGAGCAACATCGGGGAGAAGGGTGAGACTATGGAATTCAGAGCAACAATACAGCCGTGCCCTGAGGCAGCAATGGTCATACTCAGGCTTCCACTCAGTGGTGCCTCAGTTCTGGCACATGGAGGTGTGAGTGAGGTTCCAAGGGCTCTAGAAGATTTTGGAATGACCCTCAGATTCCTCTGAAGCAAACTGTGTCCATGATCACACTCACCTTCCCTAGTCCTTCAGGAAAGCCTTGATGTGTCCCAACATGGGATTTCACTTCTACTTAGGGATGGAACCCAAGAGGAAGCATCTCTGTTTTCAGTACCCTCTGAAATAGTTGAACACCATCTGACTTGTCAGTGATTTTAGCGTTTGGAAGCATCTCTAATCTATTCACCATAGGGATTTTCATGAGCCCTTTCTGTAATTTTCTGTTATAATATACAAATACTAACAGAAGTATTTTCATTCAGTTATGTTTGTCTTGAAAATGAGCATTTCATTCAGAATTTCAAATTGTCATAATACTTACAATGTTTATTTTAATTCACTCTTTTCCTCATCCACGAAGTTCCATTTTATCTATTTCTCTATCTATATGCTACTGAAGTCTGTTTAGTTCTTAGATTTACTTATTTGAATGGCAAATAGCATTGATTGAAATGTTTCTTGCTTTTAATCATTCTGCTTAAATGCAATTATTTATTTCATGAAGAGCTTTATTTTTCAGTGCTTGGTTACTTGTAGCTCTTGCTGTCAGTTGAAAGCTGAGAAGTTTGCTTCTTTTTCCCCCAAATACATGCCTGCCCGGTATTAAGTTCTGGACCGTGTACAAAGTTGATAAAAACCCTATAGAGATCATAAGCATTAGCGCTAGATATGTGTATTCATGACTGACATCTCACTCAAAACCCAAATTTTTTCAGTGTTCTTAACTCATCTTTCAAGTGTATGCAATAAGCTGCAGTGATAATAAAATAGAGATCTCTCCAAACTATTTCTGTGATTCCTATAACCTTGAAACAAATTTAAAATATAAGAAATGTTTTTAATTAGATTCCACTTAGTGATCTCGATGATATTATTTCACAAAACATGGAACTTAAAGCAGTTTAGAATGGTGATTTGACACAGGATCCATGTTTTGAAATATGGCCTTGTTTCATAAAAAATGTGCAAAAGTACTTGTGTGTGAAATATTTTTTAAACTTGGAAGATTTTTAAAAATTTGATGATAAAGCAAGATTGATTTTAGAATATGATGTCTAGAGGCAGAACAAGTCTATGATTGCTTCATTGATCAATTTTGCCAAATATTCAGTTTATAGATAACACCAATGGTAAAGTTTATATATCAGAAGATTGAAAAACATATATTCTTAGTAAATACATTTAAAGTAATTACATTTCATCTACAAAGATGCTGGACACTTGGTGGTGGGGGAACAAGCATTTTATAAACCTTTAACTTTATCATAATAAGAATTTTGTTTTGTAGTAGTAATATCCTTAATTAGCAGATGAAGGGCATAAGGCTTGATGTCATCAACAGAGAGAAGGCACAGTCAGAACTTTATCTCCTGTCTGTAAACAGTTCTCATACTCCTTCCAGTATCTACAGTGACCATGTAAATGACCTTCCAAACTGGTACACTTCTAATAATAAGATAGGGTGATATTAATGAATACACAAGGATTATTGGCATAAATAGGCTGTAGGAAGCAAACCAGGATGTGTGATCATTCTAGATAAAACAAATCTGTCTCACATGTAGACATCCACTGATTTCATGATGCATACTGCAACCATGCATAGCGTGTTTAGTTTTTCACATGAAAGATACTTGGTAAATTATTTGATGAATAACCAATATTTTGTTCAGTATATCCTAACATTCATAAGGTTTAGGTTTTCCAAGTTGTGAGATATAAATCGTATGTAATAAGTTATATAAAAAAAGACTGAATAGAATTTTGATAAAAAAGAAAAACATGTATTCTTAATAGTTACATCAATAATTTACATCAATATTTTACATCAATAATAAGTAAGCACAAGTATCTTGATACCAAATGTAGACCTAGCTATTAAGATATTATGAGAAGGGGGCTGGCAGTGTGGCATACCCCGTAAAGCTGCCGCCTGCAATGCTGGCATCCCATATGGTTGCCAGTTCAGGTCCTGGCTGCTCCACTTCCAATCCAGGTCTCTGTTATGGCCTGGGAAAGCAGTAGATAGCCCAAGTGCTTGGGCCTCTGCACAAATGTAGGAGACTCCAAGGAGGCTGCTGGCTCCTGGCTTCAGATTGGCACAGCTCTGGCCATTGCAGCCAACTGGGGAATGAACCAATAGATGGAAGACCTCTCTCTGCCTCTCCTCTCTCTGTGTAACTCTGACTTTCAAATAAATAAATAAATCTTTAAAAAATAGTATGAGAAAAGTATGCTACAGGTTGATAAAAGCCACAAAATGGATAAAACATGGAAACATTGTGCAGTGAAAGGTGCCAGTCAATGGATGATAACAAATCAATTTCTATGCAGTCTCCACAACAGGCATCTATGCTTGTGGCATGGGCTCCTCCTGAGCAAAAGAGATTCTCAAAGTTCCCATACAGAATACCATAGATTAAAGAGTAAAGATTTATTTTCAGGAGCGGGTTCCCAAAAGACTTCTATTGAGTAGATTGCAAGTGTTGATGTATGGGAGGCAGTGTGTATGTCAGGTGGTGGATCTCAGACACAAACAGCTTCTCTACCAGGCACATTTGTTAGCAATGACACCTAGAGTGAGTGCCTTAGATCGAACACTGTCCTCAGGCCATTCTCTGTTCCATGGGTTTTGGATGGGGCAGGCAGGGGTGGGGATGGGGATATGGGCTGGAGTTCCATTTGTCTCATTAATTTCAAGATTCTAGGAGTCTGTTCAGGATATCAGATGAATACAAAATATATCCATCTCTCTCTCCTCCCATGAAGGAGTAGAGAAAAAAATAAAATGGAAAGGGAAGGAACACCAGCCTTCATTGATCTGCATTCCTGAAACTTCTGTGTACATTTTTTAGAATTCTTAAGCAGATTAACCAATACAAACACACACAAACTTGCAATCTGAACCACAGTTAACACATAACTCAATGTTGGACTTACCAGTTTACTGTCATTTTATCCTTTGGCCTGGATAAAAAAGATAACTGGACCATGTCTGATTCTGGTTCCAGGAAGTAAAGGGGGAAAAACCCACCCAGTACCAGGTCTCCATCTCTGTAGACACTTGACCTCATGGAATTATCACAGTTCCAGGGAGGTATGTCCTGTGAACTGTATAAAAGATTCAGGAGTAGGTTGAGAAAAATCACAGTAAAGAACATGTCAACTCAACCCAACATAAAGTTAAAGACTCTGTTGATATTAGTAAAAAAATCTTTTGGATTATATCTTCTGTCTCAGCCCCCTGCAGGGAGAATAGATCTCTATGTAGGCACAGCTGGTCCCAGTATTGCTGTATGCCCTCATCCTATAAACAGTGTGTGCTAGTCTACTGAGTCACACAGGGACACAGCTAGAATCACAAGGAAGACATTTCAAAGGGAGTCACAGGGCTGAGGCCTTGCCTTAATGTTCCTAAGATCAGATGAGCTCTGACTTCTATATATTTTCATTGATAAACTTCTGTCCCATCCTAGAACTCATGGCATCACCTGAGGCTATGCACCTGCCGCTCTCCTTTATGGGAAAAACAGCTTTGGAAAAACATGCTTTGGACTCTATTTTGTCCCTGGAGCATTGTGGGATATAGCTCTGTAAACCTGTGTGCATAGGGGCCAAGCATTGTTAGGTCAGTCGCCTATTTTTGGGATTTGGTAATTGTAGAAAAATTAGTGTTGGAATTAGAAAAAAAAAAAACACACAATCGGTTTCACTATTTCACATGATTCTTCATAGAGAAGACCAAAGGTCAAATTCACCACTGATGACCCTACGTGTATCATAGAAAGTCTCTTCATGGCTGTGTCTAATGTCTCTCCCAGGCCTGCAGTATTCAAATGGAGAAATGGGCTTCATGATTTGCCAATGAGTATGCATATCCAGAGAAGGGCAGAAGTTCATCCCCACACCAACTCCTCCACAAAACTGATCCACTTACACATCTTCTTGTGTAATCTGCTTGAGTCCATAGTGCATCAAAATACAGTAATGATTCTCACCATATATGATTAAGCATTTCAGAATGTGTACAGGAAAATATGTAGCATCTATGTGTTTGTGTGTGTGCCTCTGTCTGCTTAATTTGCTTTTTTCTTCATGTTCCTATCATTCTCTCCACTGCTGATACCAACTTCCACGTCTAATAGACACTGGCTGAGGACATGTGTGAGAAACTTCATATTTTATGCATACATGTGAAGTGAGAATTAAATGCATATTTCAAAGTTTCACATTTCAACTCCTCTCACCTCCCTCTGTTTCTAATTCATCTCATGAAGCCACACTTTCTTGAATGCAGTAGGCCGTTCTATCATCTCTTCATTGGTGACCAAGGCTTGGTCATGTGCACTCTTTCAGGGAAACTCTCCAATTTTAGCCAACAACCCAAGACCCAGAGGAAAATCCACACACTGTGGATATCATCGTGTTCCAAATGGTGCCTTGGTCATGGAATGATATGTCATCCCAGCACTGTTTGCAAATTGGATTTCCATTGGAAGTCACTGAAGCTGTAGGACAGGCATAATTGGAACGAGAGAGCAGTGCAATGAGTGGTGAGAGGTGCATGTGTACTCAAAAGTCCTTATTTTTCCTCAACCTCCCTATTCTCAAGGTTTCTTTTTGGTTGAAGTTGAAGTGTAGTTTTTTTTGTTTTTTTTTTTTTTTTTTTTTTTTTTTTTTTTTTGTATATTTGAGGCCACCATTTCATGAGTTTAAATTGTGAGAAATTGATTGTTCATGCACCCTTGAAACAAACTGGGAATTGTTTTAACTCAATCAAGAAAAGTGTATGGGCCAGCGCTGCGGCTCAATAGGCTAATCCTCTGCCTGCGGTGCCAGCACCCCGGGTTCTAGTCCCAGTCAGGGTGTGGGATTCTGTGCTGGTTGCTCCTCTTCCAGTCCAGCTCTCTGTTGTGGCCTGGGAGGGAAGTGGAGGATGGCCCAGGTCCTTGGGCCCTGCACCTGCATGGGAGACCAGGGAAAGCACCTGGCTCCTGGCTTCGGATCAGTGCAGTGCGCAGGCCTCAGCAGCCATTGTGGGGTGAACCAACGGAAAAGGAAGACCTTTCTCTCTGTCTCTCTTTCTCTCTCACTGTCTACTCTGCCTGTCCAAAGAAAAAAGTGTATGAAGTAATTGCAAGGGTGGTTAGGGTATGAGCTGTTGTAGAGTCCATTCCACAAAGCTTTGGTTGCAACTTTATGGAAGCTAATTTAGTACTTCAATAACATAAGCAAAACATGGATGGAGATATTAATATTAATTTGTGTAGCTCACACAAGTGTGAACATACAGGATTAGGTTTTTTAAAATAATTTCATTTTAGTTCAGAATTGAAATTCAAGATGTTTTTTGTTCAACAATTACAAATAAATCCAGGGATTTTTTTCAGATTTCACCATTTCTGTTTATAGACACCTTGTATTACCTGGTAGGCTCAAACTTACAAAAATGTAAAAATGCAATTTTATGTATACATATCATATTATATAGATTATTTTCTGTCTCTGTCATTGGACTACTTATTGAGTGTGATTTTCTTTGATATTATGGGAATCTGGGTATGACCAAAAAGAAAACTTCCAAATCTTCTGACTATATTGAAATTATCTATACTGTGAATTAACCCTTTTCTTCTGGATCACATGATGCCTGATGTAGGATATATTAGGAATATATCATTGGAATCCTTTGACATATTCACTTCTTTTCTAAGGACTAAATAAGAACACAGAGTATTTGAAATAATATTATTATAAGTGCAAATAGAAATTAGATAGTGAAATAAACTTTCTGAGGTTAAATTTTACATCTGGGTATTTGCGTTTTCCCTAGACTTTAATTCATTTAATTAATTATATAATAATTATATAATAATATGTATATTATATATTATATTATAATGTATATATATTATATAGTATATATAATATATATTATATTAGTTATATAATATATATAATATATATTATATTAATTCAATAGAAGCATATATAATCTATAGAAGCATTGAGCTTCTATAGAATTTTCTTTAAGATATTATGATATAAATATATTTATTATTTATACAATATATAAACATATAATTATTATATATTATATTAATATCAATGTATTAATTAATACATTATATAATTAATGTAATATTAATATAATATATAATGATTATATAATTATATATTATTATATTATTATATAAATATGTAAATAATTATATAAATATATAAATATAATAATAAATTAATTATATATAAAGACAATTAAATATATTTCTTAAATATATTCTACACATAAGCGATGGATTCAAATAATAAAGGTATAAATTTCATAAAAATCCATCTATAACTCCTGGAAAAAAAGGCATCCAGATATTGTAGTGATATTGCTTTCAAGATGAGCATGAGCATGTCTTCTACAAATATGCACAGACTACATGGTGATGTGAAGAGTCTTGTCATTGTACACATTGTGGAAAAGTGCTTCTGCACATTGGGAAGATGTAGATCGTGGCAGCACCGTGGGGCATTGTTGTGGGTGAGGCAGTCCCCATGCTGTTCTACATCATTGTGAGCACAGATAAGATCACATTTCACATGCCCAGTGCTTTAGGAAGAGTGACTCCCCACTCATAGCATGAAAGAAAAAATGCACCATCACCGAGGCTGTGTATGCTTTACAATTCCGACTGAGGAAGACATGAACATTGCATGTAGCATCATCAGGACAGTGGTCTTTCCCTTATTTTCTCCTCTTGATTTTGGGGAGCACAACCCCCTCTCTCAGCAACTACTGTTATATGTTCACTCCGTGACTAATGTAAATCTTTACTGCATTAATGTCTTACAACTTTGGGGTTCATGTGTCACCACAGCATAACCTGAGTTACCTTTTGAAAAACAATCAATTTCTAGCCCAGAACCCTCCAAAGCTACTGTATTCTGTGTTTGGCAGTTATATGTCCTGACTGTGGCATGTTTGAAATGGTTCTTCCATTAAGAATCTCTGAGCTGCTAATGCAGACCATTGGAGTCAGCAGAAATGGCCCATGTAGTTGGATTCCTAACACCTATATTGGAGACTTCTATTGAGTGCCTGGCTCTTGGTTTCTTACCAGAGCCAGATGGGCTTCTGCCATTGATGTGTGCTTTTAGTGAGAAAACAGCAGATAGGAGCTCTCTGTCTTTCTCTCCCTGTTTCTCTGCCTCTCAAACAAAAGAGTAAGAGGTTGTAATGGGAATGTTCACTGGGTGTGCTTTGATGAAATCTGCTTTTGTGGAAGAGATTGTGGCAGGCTTGGGCTTGGGCAGATGAGTGTGTGAATTCCAGTGTAACTGTAACTGAGCCTTAAATGCTCTTTGGAGAATCTTCAGGACTAGCACGGCCCTCAGCTTCATCTGAAGTGGAAACCAGATGTCCAGGTCTTTACCTCTACACATCGAACAACCCTTGGTCCCTGGATGCCTTCTAAGAGAGTCTTGTCTTAGGACAAGACATTTTTGTGTGCTGTAAATATTGCTTATGAACTGCAGTTCTGTGATTAGTCAATAGCCAATATTCACAGAAGGTGCAAATAGGTATATTATCCCCAGACAGGAATAAGAATGGGGTCTCTCAGGTTGCACTGCTTCCTACCTGTATTACTTCTCCCACTTGTCAATATTCTCAGAATCCAGCCAACTCTCTGGGATATGTTTTATGCCATGGTAGGATACCCATCCTTGGCTTCTACATTTCCCTTTCATCAGATGCAAGAGAATGGTGTGGGTGGAGCTTCACATATGGCTCTTTAGAATTAGGAATCCATTTGCCATTGGGGTTTTTAGAGTTCCAACGTATTCTGGTCTAGGCAGAAACTGCTGACAGGGTTCCAGCAATGACAGAAAGTGCTTTGTATTGTGTATGGCATTTATAGTTAGGGGGAGTAAATGCTCTTTGTAAAGAAAATGCAAAACATTTCTAAGGATGAATTGGTCCATGACAAAGGTATTGAGATTTGGAATCACATGGATAGATTGGGGCGGTATTGGCTGTCCTTATTGATCTCCTGGATGGCAAAATAAAAGGCCAACATGTTTGGGCAGTTCTTCCCTAACCACCTAAATGAAGTAGCAGATTTAGAGAGAAGGGTGATAGCCTGTCTTTCAGTGCAGTTTCATAGCCAAACCCTGAGGTAGCCAAGTCTGGATTCAGGGTGTTAGTGATGCTTCAGGGTCCCTGGAGGATGGTGGAATGTCCCTCTGACTTCTCAGAGGCAAACTGTGTCCATGCACCACTTCATCTTCATGAGCCCTTTGGGAAAGCTTTGGTAGACTCCCATGTGATAGGTCATTTTTGCATAAGAACAGAAACCAAGGTTCATCTCTGTTTCCTGTAAGTTCTGGAATAGTTTGAATAGAACCTTGTTTGCCACTTGTTCATATATGTGAGAGTATTATCATCTCTGACCATATTCACCAGTGTGATTTTCCCAGCCTTTTTGATAATTTTCTACTCTTGTATATCAGCTCTTGTCAAACAGGTTTGTTAAGTTAGATTTTCAGTGAAACAAATGCATCCAAATCAGGACTTCTGGTATCAGAGAATTTACAGTGTTTACTTTGCTTCTATTGATTGATTTCCTGGATACTGAATTTACCTTTGTCTTTTCACATTTGGCAATTGAACGTTCTCTGTATTTTCCCACATTTCCTGCCTGAAAATATGAGTTCTTGGAATTTAAGATGGGTTTATGTTATTGTGAATAAGAAAACAGATGTTCCGTTTTCTCACTATGAGTTGTTTTGCTCAGCTTTCCTTGGAATTCTGGACTTTACCTTATTTCCTACATTTTATCCGAATTTGAATGTCAGGAAAACCGTTACTTGTTAATTATATGGGAATAAATATATTTATCCAATCATTTCTTCAGTTGGAATACATTATTTTTTAGTTTTCAATATTGAATTAACTAATAAAGTGCCATTTCAGTTTTGTTCCTTCATATGAAGTATTTTCACAGTTTCAAGTTTTCAGTGTTTCATTTTTAGTATAAAGGTACTTTTCTATTTTTCACACTGTGTTGTATGTATTATCTTTACACATGAATTTAAAATTTTCTCCTGTGGTCTAAAAGGTGTTGCTTTCCCATACACTCCTGACTAAAATTGGATTTCTGATCACACAGAGTATTCACCTGTGGGACACTAATGGATCTGGCACAAAAATTACTTTGCGGATGTCTTCTATTGAGTCATTTTATGTATTTTTAGACAAGTTTTATTCAATAAATATAAATTTCCAAAGTACAACTTTTGGATTATAGTGGTTTTTCCACCACAACCACCCTCCCACTCACAAACCATCCCGTCTCCTACTCCCTCTCCCATCACATTCTTCATTAAGATTCATTTTATTTTATTTTATTGACAGGGAGAGTTAATGAGACAGAGGTCTTCGTTTTCCATTGGTTCACCCCCCAAACGGCTGATTCAGCTGGCGTGCTGCGCCAATCCGAAGCCAGGAGCCAGGTGCTTCCTGCAGGTTTCCCATGTGGGTGCAAGGCCCAAGCACTTGGGCCATCCTCCACTGCCTTCCTGGGCCACAGCAGCCAGCTGGACTGGGAAAGAAGAAATCGGGATAGAACCGCTGCCCCAACCAGGACTAGACCCTGGGGTGCCAGTGCCACAGGTGGAGGATAAGCCCAGTGAGTCACTGCACTAGCCCAGATTCATTTTAAATTATCTTTATATACAGAAGATCAGCTTAGTATATACTACATAAAGATTTCAACAGTTTGAACCCACACAGGCACACAAAATACAAAGTACTATTTTAGTACTAGTTTTACCATTAATTCTCATAGTACAACACATTAAGGACAGAAATTCTACATGGGGAGCAAGTGCACAGTGACTCCTGTTGTTGATTTAGCAATTGGCACTCTTATTTATGATGTGAGTGATCACCCAAGGCTCTTGTCGTGAGGTGCCAAGGCAATGGAAGCCTCTTGAGTTCAAAAACCCTGACCTTATTTAGACAAGGCCATAATCAAAGTGGAAGTTCTCTCCTCCCTTCAGAGAAAGGTACCTTCTTCTTTGATGGCTCGTTCTTTTCACTGGAATCTCACTCACAGAGATCTTTCATTTAGGTCATTTTTTGACAAGGTGTCTTGGCTTTCCATGCCTGAGAAACTCTCCAGGGCTTTTTAGCCAGATCTGAATGAGTTAAGGGCTGATTCTGAGGCCAGAGTGCTTTTTAGGGCATTTGCCATTCTATGAGTTTGCTGTGTATCCTGTTTCCCATGTTGGATCATATCTATTAAGTTCTGTACTATGACAAAGTTGGTAGAAAACGTGAAGACTGAAGAACATATACTTGTAAATTTCCCATCTTATTATAAGCAACTGGCAATATACTAATGCAAAAAGTCTGAGTAAATGTTATGAGAAAAGTGTATTTCACACTAATACAGGGCATAACCTGGGTAAAACATGAACATATTGGGCAGGGAAAGAAGCTCATCACAAAGGGTGACAAAGTGAAATAGAGATTCTTGTCTTCCCATAAGAACTGAATGTCAGATATAAGATGGAACTGTGATAAGCAAGGCAGCAACATTGAATGAGGTAGTGCATGCATCAGAATAGATAGGCACCTCTCCAGACAGATCTGGACACTGGAAGTCATGGTCCTGTGTTCCAACAGTCTCTTCCAGGCCAAGGCCCCCAGAGCTGTATCAGGGGATGTGCTTATGGGGTAGGTACAAAAATCTTGGTGCCTATCCTCTGCCTCTGAAAGGCCTGGGAACAAATGGAAAAGTCTATGGAAAGCAAAACAAGGGTGAGGACTTCAGATTTCATGATCTTCTTTCCTTCTATACATTTCAGAATTGCCAATATGGACAGAACATGCACAGACACAAACATACACTGACATGCAGTCACAGTGGTACCTAACACATACACACAACCTTGAGCTTACAAGATTTCTGGCTGGAACGTAAGAGTCTGGTTGTGTCTCTTTCTGTAGACTTTCTCTGTGGACATTTATCTTCAGATAAGTTTGGCAGCTACTGACATATTTTTCCAGTGAAGTGTGCAAGGGAAGCAGAAGTAGGCAGAGAAAAATCAGAAATGATGGCATGTCAAAATCTCCCCAACATAGAGTCAGAGACCAGAGTCTCAGCTGAAATGGGGAGAACATGGGGTAGATGCTGCCTGCAGTCCACCCTCTACAGGGAGAACTGATCTCTGTGTAGGGGACAGCCAAATCCCAGGATTGCTGTGTCCTCAGCCTATAGAATATGCATGACAGTCTAGTGAACCAGCCAAAAACACAGCTAAAAGACAAAGGGAGACATTTCTAAGTCACAGTACTGAGACCTTGCCTTTTTGTCACTGTGGTCAGAACAGGTCTGACCTCTTGGTCATTTTATTGCTTTCTCCCTCTCTGTCCCAAGAACTCATGGAAGCACCCTGCCCTGATGCTCTGCACCTATCACCTGCATTTTGTTGAAAAAACTGTTTGGAAAAATATATATTTTGACTGGCTCTCCTCCCTGGCCTCTATAATTTCATCATGATTCAATAAGTGTTTAGGGACCACAGAACCCTCAGAAAGAAGCAAGCAGCTCTGCAAACTGTGTGCACAGAGCTCCTAGGGCTGTTGCTTCAGTAGAATGTTCATGGTATTTGCACAGTTTGAAAGAATTGATAATGTAATCAACAAATACCCAATTATAGCATTCCATATGAAGCCTTATCAAGAAGATGAAGTGAGAACATCAAGGTGCACCCCAGGAACTCTATCCACTATTGTTTCCTATCACTTCCAGGTTTACAAAACCCTGCTGGATTTATAAATGGCAGAACACATTCCAGATAAAGGTGCACTTTCATCTTTCTCACCTACCCCTGCACAGAATTAATCCACTCACTCATTATCCTGATTCTTTATTGATGGTCATTATTCTTCACTGCAAAATTTAGCAGGTTATCTTAAATTTTAAGCAAACTAGAAATTTCTAATGTTTTAACTGGGAGAAAGTGCATCTCCTTAATGTTTTGAATGCTCACTTGAGTGTCATTTTTAAGAATAGCTGTAGTTTTTCTGATTATTGTAGTAGCTGTGTAAATGTGAAGAGTTTGGGATGAGTATACTCATCGGCAAAGCGCTTAAACTGCTTGAGTATTTTTTCACCATTTACTACTATTAACAACATCATAACCAAGTTTCAGAAAACATGTATTTTTAAAAATTGATATAAATAATTAAATGAATATGAAATAGATGTTTAAGAAAATAGTCATTAAAAAGCAACATAAGGAAAAAGTCATATGTTAAACATACTTTACTGGCTATAGCTTTGTAAGTTATACATATAACTTAATGAAATTTAACTCCACATATTTACATTTAAGTATTTTGTTATTTGTATAGTAGGGTCTTGCTTCTTCAGTATCTCCACTATTTTCAAAAACTTTTCCTTTGATTGTCACTTATTTTGGGGAGTGTCTTTTTTCCCTAAGTTTCAGAAAGTTGACTAAACATGAGTAAATAAAGGCTAAAAATTTTTACTAAAATAAACATATATATTCACTACAGTTTCCTAAGAACCACTCTGCATTCAGAAGAGCTGAAGGTACCTACCCAAACATATATTTTTACAAGAATGCTCAGAACAATCTGTTCATAACACTGAAAGTGTGGAGACAACAGAAATAGACATTTGTGAATGAATAAATTGAGTGTGGGAAATCCGTAAGAATGAATGTTATACAGCTATAAAAATAACGAAGGATACCTGCTATAAATTGGATGAATTGAAAATGCAATGCCATCTAAAAGAATTTAGATCTAAGAGGTCATATGTTATCTCATTCCATTGCTAGGAACTGTCCAGAATAGGTAAACCCATAGCAACTGAAAGAGATGAATGGTTGCATGAACCACATTCATGGAAGCTTGCAAGCGGCTGCTTCGTGGAGAAATGCTTTGAAAATGGGTGATGTAAAGGGCTTCAATCTACACAGACATGAAAATTGCAAAAACTTGTGAAAATATTTTATGCAAAATCATTGTAGAATGTGATTGTGGAAGTATTATAATACCACTTTCTTGTACAATACTTCATTGATTCATATTGTGTATATGAATTTCAGCAACATAGAAACATCATTCTTTTTTTGTTAATAAACTTCATACTTTATTGATATTTCCTCAGTTCTAACCAAGTATCATGTTCTTTTTCTTTTTTTTTTGGTGATTATTGGGCTTTTTTTTTAACTTTTACTCAATGCATATAGATTTCCAAAGTACAGCTTATGGATTACATTGGCTTCCCCCGCCAATGACTTCCCTCCCACCCGCAATCCTCCCCTTTCCATTCATATCAAAATTCATTTTCAATTTTCTATATATACTGAAGATGAGTTCAGTATACATTAAGTAAAGATTTCAACAGTTTGCACCCACACAGAAACATAAAGTGAAAAATACTGTTTGAGTACTCGTTATAGCATTAAATCTCAATGTACAGCACATTAAGGACAGAGATCCTACATGAGGAGTAAGTGCACAGTGACTCCTGTTGTTGACTTCACAAATTGACACTCTTGTTTATGGCATCAATAATCACCCTAGGCTCTTGTCATGAGCTGCCAACGCTATGGAAGCCCCCTGAGTTCACTGACTCTGATCACATTTAGACAAGGCCATGGTCAAAGTGGAAGTTCTCTCCTCCCTTCAGAGAAAGGTACCTCCTTCTTTGATGACCTGTTCTTTCCACTGGGATCTCACTCACAGAGATCTTTCACTTAGGTCCTTTTTTTCCAGAGTGTCTTGGCTTTCCATGCCTGAAATACTCTCATGGGCCTTTCAGCTGGATCCGCAAGCCTTTAGGGCTGATTCTGAGGCCAGAGTGCTGTTTAGGACATCTGCCATTCTATGGGTCTGCTGTGTATTTCGCTTCCCATGTTGGATTGTTCTCTCCCTTTTTTATTCTATCAGTTAGTATTAGCAGGCACCAGACTTGTTTATGTGATCCCTTTGACTCTTAGTCCTTTCATTATGATCAATTGTGAACTGAAATTGATCACTTGGACTAGTGAGATGGCATTGGTACATGCCACCTTGATGGGATTGAATTGGAGTCCCCTGGTATGTTTCTAACTCTACCATTTGGGGCAAGTCAGCCTAAGCATATCCCAAATTGTACATTCAACCTCTCTTATTCCCACTCTTATGTTTAACATGGATCATATTTCAGTTAAATTTCAACACTGAAGAATAACTGTGTATTAATTACAGAATTAAACCAGTCATATTAAGTAGAACAGACGGAAAAAAAAACTGCTAAGAGGGATAATGTATTAAGTTGTTCATTAACAGTCAGAGCTATGCTGACTAAGTCACCGTTTCTCATAGTGTCCATTTCACAACAGGTTTCCTTTTTGGTGTTCAGTCAGTTGTCACGGATCAGGGAGAACATATGATATTTGTCCCTTTGGGACTGGCTTATTTCACTCAGCATGATGTGTTCCAGATTCCTCCATTTTGTTGCAAATGACTGGATTTCATTGTTTTTTTTTTTTTTTTACTGCAGAATAGTATTCTAACGAGTACATATCCCATAATTTCTTTATCCAGTCTACCGTTGATGGGCATTTAGGTTGGTTCCAGGTCTTGGCTATTGTGAATTGTGCTGCAATAAACATTAGGGTGCAGACCACTTTTTTGTTTGTCAATTTAAATTCCTTTGGGTAAATTCCAAGGAGTGGGATGGCTAGGTCGAACAGTAGGGTAATCTTCAGGTTTTTGAGGAATCTCCAGACTGACTTCCAAAGTGACTTGACCGGTTTGCATTCCCACCAACAGTGGGTTAGTGTCCCTTTTTCCCCACATCCTCGCCAGCATCTGTTGTTGGTAGATTTCTGTATGTGAGCCATTCTCACCGGGGTGAGGTGAAACCTCATTGTGGTTTTGATTTGCATTTCCCTGATTGCTAGTGATCTTGAACATTTTTTCATGTGCCTGCTGGCCATTTGGATTTCCTCTTTTGAAAAATGTCTATTGAGGTCCTTGGCCCATCTCTTAAGTGGGTTGTTGGTTTTGATGTTGTGAGTTTCTTGATCTCTTTTTAGATTCTGGTTATCAACCCTTTATCTGTTGCATAGTTTGCAAATAGTTTTTCCCATTCTGTCAGTTGTCTCTTCACTCTCCTGACTGTTTCTTTTGCAATACAGAAACTTCTCAATTTGATGCAATCCCAATAGTTGATTTTGGCTTTGACTGACTGTGTCTCCCGGGTCTTTTCCAGAAACTCTTTGCCTGTGCCAATATCTTGAAGGATTTCTCCAATGTACTCTAATAATTTGATGGTGTCAGGCTGTAGATTTAGGTCTTAATCCATGCTGAGTGGATTTTTGTGTAAGGTGTAAGGTAGGGTCTTGCTTCATGCTTCTGCATGTGGAAATCCAGTTTTCCCAGCACCATTTATTGAAAAGACTGTCCTTGCTCCAGGAATTGGTTTTAGATCCTTGATCAAATATGAGTTGGCTGTAGGTGTTGGGATGATTTCTGGTGTTTCAATTCTGTTCCATTGGTCTATCCATCTGTTTCTGTACCAGTACCATGCTGTTTTGATTACAACTGCCCTGTAGTATGTCCTGAAATCTGGTATTGTGATGCCTCCGGCTTCCTTTTAGTTGTACAAGATTGCTTTAGGTATTCTAGGTCTCATGTGTCTCCATATGAATTTCAGCATAATTTTTTCTAGATCTGAGAAGAATGTCTTTAGTATCTTGATTGGGATTGCATTGAATCTTTAGATAGAAACATCATTCTTTCCTGTGTGAAACTGGAATAAGAACTCTAAGCAATGGCCAAACAGAAAGTGGTTAAACGATAGGGGACACAATTATAGAATCATTCCTATGTAACCATGAAAACTACCTACATATGTGATAAAGATACCGTTTCAAAATACTTAGGCTGTAATTATTTAATAAGAGGTTCATGAACAATACAGTGTCCAAAGAGAAGACTGCTCAAGGACAAGTTGACTTTTCTATTTGGGAAAGAAATTCTACTTAAAATTTTTTAACTTTTATTTAATGAATATAAATTTCCAAAGTACAGCTTATGGATTACATTGGCTTCCCCCTCATAACTCCCCTCCCACCCACAACCCTTCCCTTTCCCGCTCCCTCTCCTCTTCCATTCATATCAAGATTTATTTTCAATTCTCTTTATATACAGAAGATCAGTTTAGCATACATTGAGTAAAGATTTCAACAGTTTGTACCCACATAGAAACACAAAGTGAAAAATACTGTTTGAGTACTAGTTATAGCATTTAATTGCAATTACAGCACATTAAGGACAGAAATCCTACATGAGGAGTAAGTGCACAGTGACTCCTGTTGTTGACTCAACAAATTGACACTCTTGTTTATGGCATCAGTAATCACCCTAGGCTCTTGTCATGAGTTGCCAAGGCTATGGAAGCCTTTTGAGTCACCGACTCTTATCATATTTAGACAAGGTCATAGTCAAAGTGGAAGTTCTCTCCTCCCTTCAGAGAAAGGTACCTCCTTTTTTGATGACCTGTTCTTTTTTTTCACAGAGTGGACAGGGAGAGAGAGAGACAGAAAGAAAGGTCTTCCTTTGGCGTTGGTTCACCCTCCAATGACCGCCACAGCTCGCGTGCTGTGGCCGGTGCACCGTGCTAATCCGAAGGCAGGAGCCAGGTGCTTCTTCTGGTCTCCCAAGGGGTGCAGGGCCCAAGCACTTGGGCCATCCTCCACTGCACTCCCGGGCCACAGCAGAGAGCTGGCCGGAAGAGGGGCAACGGGGACAGAATCCGGCATCCCAGCTGAGACTAGCACCTGGATGCTGGTGCTGCTAAGTTGAGGATTAGCCTGTTGAGCCTCATCACTGGCCAACCTGTTCTTTCCACTGGGATCTCACTCCCCAGAGTTCTTTCATTTAGGTCATTTTTTTTTTTTGCCATAGTGTCTTGGCTTTACATGCCTAAAATACTCTCATGGGCTTTTCAGCAGGATCCGCATGCCGTAAGGGCTGATTCTGAGGCCAGAGTGCTGTTTCTACTTCTGCCATTCTATGAGTCTGCTGTGTATCTCACTTCCCATGCTGGATCGTCCTCTCCCTTTTTTATTCTATCAGTTAGTATTCGCAGACACTAGTCTTGTTTATGTGATCCCTTTGGCTCTTAGTCCTATCATTATGGTCAATTGTGAACAGAAATTCATCTCTGGGTCTAGTGAGGTGGTGTTGGTACATGCCACCTTGATGGGATTGAATTGGAATCCCCTGGTATGTTTCTAACTCTACCGGTTGGGGCAAGTCAGCTTGAGCATGTCCCAAATTGCACATCTCTTCCCTCTCTTATTCCTGCTCTTATATTTAACAGTGATCACTTTTCATTAAGTTTAAACACTTAAGAATAACTGTGTATTGATTACATTATTCAACCGAAAGTATTAAGTAGAACAAACCAAAAATATACTAAGAGGGATAACGTATTACGTTGTTCATTAACAGTCAGGGCAAAGACTGATTAAGTCACCATTTCTCATAGTGTTCATTTCACTTTAACAGGTTTCCTTTTTCGTGCTCAGTTAGTTGTCACCGATCAGGGAGAACATATGGTATTTGTCCCTTTGGGACTGGCTTATTTCACTCAGCATAATGTTTTACAAATTCCTAACAGGGATCACTTTTCAGTTAAAATTTAAACACCGAAGAATAATTGTGTGTTAATTACAGAGTTCACCAATAGTACTTGAACCAAAAAATACTAAAATGGATAATGTATTACATTGTACATCAACAGTCGGGAATATGGCTGATCAAGTCACCATTTCTCATAGAGTCCATTTCACTTCAACATGTTTCCTGTTTGGTGCTCAGTTAGTTGTCACCGATTAGGGAGAACATATGATATTTGTCCCTCTGCTTCTGGCTTAATTCACTGAGCATAATGTTTTCCATATTCCTTCATTTTGTTGCAAATGACCGGATTTCATTGTTTTTGACTGCTGTGTAGTATTCTATGGAGTACGTGTCCCATTATTTCTTTATCCATTTTACTGTTGATGGGCATTTAGGCTGATTCCAGGTCTTAGCTATTGTGAATTGAGCTGCAATAAACATTAAGGTGCAGACGGCTTTTTTGTTTGCCAATTTGATTTCCTTTGGTTAAATTTCAAGGTGTGGAAAGGCTGGGTTGTATGCTAGGGTTTTATTCATGTTTCTGAAGAATCCCCTGTGTGACTTGCATAGTGGCTTGACCAGTTTGCATTCCCACCAACAGTGGGTTAGTGTCCCTTTTTCCCCACATCCTCACCTGCATGTGTTGTTGGAAGATTTCTGTATGTGATCCAATCTCACTGGAGTGTTGTGAAATCTCATTGTGGTTTTGTTTTGCTTTTCCCTGTTTGCTAGTGACCTTGAACATTTTTTCATGTGCCTGTTGGCCATTTTGATTTCCTCTTTTGAAAAATGTCTATTGAGGTCCTTGGCCCATCTCTCAAGTGACCTGTAGTAGCACCTTGACAGTAGGGACTCCATTTTGTAGTACTTGAGACTCCATTCTGGGAAAGCACCCCCCCCCCACTGTGAGACTCTTGTCTGAAACTATGATCTCAAATATTCGGACAATAGCAGTACACTACGTCACCCTTGGCAGAGCACAAAAACCCCCTAGCATGATTGCTCAAGCTTGAAAGTAGAAAGGTTGCACCTGGGTTAATGATAAATATGTGATTTGTCTATGTATTACCTATAATTTGGATTAATGTCAAGATCATAATTGATAATTGTACGATTGTAACTGGTATTGTCAAGATTATAATGGACATTAATTTCACTTAGGACTTTTGTTATGTTGACCCCAGTAACTATGTACTCTCTTTTGATTTTTAGCAAACGTGTATCCCCCCTCCTGATTCTGTGGTTTTTGCTTTTATAAACCCTATGCTTTAGTTCCTCGGGGCTCCTCTGTTCTTGCACGTTCAGAGAGCCCCAGCATGCTGGATTAATAAACCCTTAACCCTTTGCTTATTGCATGAGAGAGTCTCTTGGAGTCATTCTTGGGGGTGGCAGACTTTTTTTTAAACTCTAACAGACCCTCTGTTAACAAGAGCCAACAGGAAATACAGGATCCCTTCCCTCCCAGCCTGCCTCCGCCAAAGCCACCACCCTGCAATGCTGGATGCTGGAGGAGTCCTGAGTGCGTGTGGACTCAGGACAGGGCAGCCTCCTTCTGTGGTTGCTGGGCTTGTGAACACTGCAGGATCTTTTGGCTTTCCACGTCTCTAAAATGCTTTTCAACTATTTTGCGTACATGGCTCAGTGCAGTCCCCTCTTTGCCTTTACAGTTTTCCACTTGATATGGGGGTGTAATAACAACTTCTTCCATAACTACAATGTTTTTTTCTTGCCATTTACAGTCGTTAATGGTCTTGTGGATGGTCTGGAAGAGCTGCTGGCCCTCTAGGGAGACACCAGCACTGATTGCATAGGCCTGGCTCAGCTTCTCTTCCTTCTCCATCCGTGCTTTGCTGGCAAGCTTACTGACATTGAGTGAAGCTAAGGGAGGAGGGGTTTCTGTGCAGTCGTTCATAATTTCCACTTCTGAAACATACTGTAAGTTTATGAGCAAGATGTCTGTGTGGTTGGGCTTTCCGCTGGAAGAGGGACATTTTAAAGCCAGCATTTTGGACTGGTAGTCGAAGGCTACCACCTAGCCCTGCAACCGCTGCTCCGGGCACATCTGGCACAACACCTGGCTCCCATCGCTGAAGTACTCGCCCCAAGGAGCTGCCATCTTGGGAGAGCAGCCGCAGCCAGCCTGAAGTAAGCATTCTAAACATTAAGGAAATGTATTTCCCCTGTTGAATCATAGAAACTTTGGATTTGTTTAAAATCTATTAAGAAAACCTGCTTATATAAATAATTTTTAGATGTCAATTTATAGAAAGAGGGTCTGCAATACTCAGGTAAGTTTAATTGGAGAGAAAGAATACCCTTGGACCTGGGATGCAGTCAGGTCCTCACACATCCTGGGGAAGAAAAGTCAGAATCATGCATAAGGATGATTCAAATCCTGGCATCAGGTGAGACAAGTCACAGATGTCCATCTCCACGCATCCTTTATAATCTATTTCCCAGTCACAGGCACAGAGCATCAGGGCAGGGTGCTTTCCTGATTTCCTGGGATGGAGAGGGATAAAGCAATAAAACGACCAGAGGTCTGACCTTTCCTGACAACAGAGACACAAAGGCAAGTTCTTGGCAAAGTGACTGACTTAGAAATGTCTCAATTTGGCTACTAGCTGTGTCTTTGAATCACTAGACTGTCACACACATTAAATAGGCTGAGGACACAGCTATCCTGGGACTTGGTTGTTCCCTACACAGAGACCAGTTCTCCCTGCAGAGGGCTGACCCTGCAGACAGTATCTACCCCATATTCTCCCTATTTCAACTGACACTCTGGTCTCTGACTTAACGCTGGAGATATCTTGACATGTCATCATCTCTGATTTAGCTAAAGCAATCTTGTACAACTAAAAGGAAGCCGGAGGCATCACAATACCAGATTTCAGGACATACTACAGGGCAGTTGTAATCAAAACAGCATGGTACTGGTACAGAAACAGATGGATAGACCAATGGAACAGAATTGAAACACCAGAAATCAACCCAAACATCTACAACCAACTTATATTTGATCAAGGATCTAAAACTAATTCCTGGAGCAAGGACAGTCTATTCAATAAATGGTGCTGGGAAAACTGGATTTCTACGTGCAGAAGCATGAAGCAAGACCCTACCTTACACCTTACACAAAAATCCACTCAACATGGATTAAAGACCTAAATCTACAGCCTGACACCATCAAATTATTAGAGTACATTGGAGAAATCCTTCAAGATATTGGCACAGGCAAAGAGTTTCTGGAAAAGACCCGGGAGGCACAGGCAGTCAAAGCCAAAATCAACTATTGGGATTGCATCAAATTGAGAAGTTTCTGTATTGCAAAAGAAACAGTCAGGAGAGTGAAGAGACAACTGACAGAATGGGAAAAACTATTTGCAAACTATGCAACAGATAAAGGGTTAATAACCAGAATCTACAAAGAGATCAAGAAACTCCACAAAAACAAAACCAACAACCCACTTAAGAGATGGGCCAAGGACCTCAATAGACATTTTTCAAAAGAGGAAATCCAAATGGCCAGCAGGCACATGAAAAAATGTTCAAGATCACTAGCAATCAGGGAAATGCAAATCAAAACCACAATGAGGTTTCACCTCACCCCGGTTAGAATGGCTCACATGATTTTTCTCTACCTACAGCTGTACCACTTGCACACTTCAGTGGATCTGAAGGTCAGAAGCCGCCAAAATTCTCTGAAGATAAATGTCTACAAAGATGGCCTGCAGAAAGAGGCACAACTCGACACTTATATTCAAGCCAGAAAATACAGTGTCAGCATTTTGGCAAATTGAAGATCGTGTGTATGTGTTAGGTATCATTGTGACTGCATGTGAGTATATTTTTGTGCCTGTGTGTTCTGTCCCTATTGGTATTGCTGAAAAATGTATTGGAGGAAGGCAGACCAATGAAATCAGAGGTCCTCACCCTTGTGCTTCCATAGAATTTTTCATTTGCTCTCCAGCCTTTTAGAAGCAGAGGGCAGGTATCAAGATTTTTGTGTCCACCCCATGAGCACATCCCTTTGATCCAACTCTTGGGGTCTTGGCATTGGTGAGACTGTTGGGACCCAGAACCACTACTGCCACTGTCCAGATCTGCCTGGAGAGGTGCCTATCTATTCTGATATATGCACTACCTCATTAAATGTTGTTGCCTTTCTCATCATTGTTCCATCTAATGCCTGACAATCTAGAACCTCTGTTTCACTTTGTTACCCCTTGGAATGAGCTTCTTTCACTGCCCAATATTTCCCTGTTTACCAAGGTTGTAGCTTGTATCATTGTGTTGATGTTTTCCTCATAACACTTAGGCCTACTTTTTGTATTAGTATATTTCTGTTTGCTCTTATTAAGACATGAATTTAATGAGTGTATATTCTTCAGTCTTCAGGTTTTCTACTAACTTTATGCATGGTATAGAATAGCTGACAACTTCCCATTTGGGGAAAGCAGATTAAGTTATTCAATATTCAGCTGATAGCAAAAGCTAAAAGTAACCCTGGGGTGAACAAATATATCCTTCATAATAAAAAAGTGTATCACTAAGGTAAAATGATTAAAGAAAAATTTAATCCATCACTCCTATCATTAAAATAAATATAATGACACATTGGAAGACTCCATAGCATAATTTTTTTTTTGACAGGCAGAGTTAGACAGTCTTTTTCCATTGGTTCATCCCCCAAGCGGCCGCAATGGTCAGCACGTTGTGGCCAGTGTGCTGCACCAATCCGAAGCCAGGAGCCAGGTGCTTCACCCTGGTCTCCCACGTGGTTGCAGGGCCCAAGGACCTGGGCCATCCTCCACTGCACTCCTGGGCCACAGCAGAGAGCTGGACTGGAAAAGGAGCAACTGGGACAGAATCCGGCACCCCAACCGGGACTAGAACCTGGGGTGCTGGCACCGCAGGCAGAGGATTAGCCTAGTGAGCCGTGGCACCAGCCCATAGCATAATTTTGGTACCACATTTATTTAGTGTCCAATAAGTAATTGCTCCTTGTGAACAGAACACCAATTTTGGTTCAGGTGTGTATGGGAAAGCAATATTTGTTTAGAACACAGAAAAAAAATTTAATAGATATGTAATGATACTATGTGCAACATAATATGACAAAATAGGAAAGTATCTTTATGCTAAAAAGGAAACACTGTCATCTTCATACTGTAAAATTTTCATATGATGGAGCAAAAGTGCTATGGCACTTTATTATTTAATTCAACACTGAAAACTAAGAATCAATGTACTCCAACTGAAAAATGATTGAATAAATATATTTCTTCCTGCATAGTGAACAAGTAACCATTTACTTGACATTCAAATTATGGATGAAATGTAGGAAATTAGAAAAGTCCAGATTTCCAAGGAAAGGGGAGCAAAGAAATTCATAGAGAGAAAACAGAACATCTGTTCTCTTCTTCACAATAACATAAACACATTTTAAATTGCAAAACTTCATATTTTTGCCTAAGAAATATGGCAATCTATAGTGAAGGTTCCTTTGTAAAATGTGAAAAGACATAGATAAATTCAGTACCCAGGAAATCAATAAATGAAGATGAAGTGAACATTGTGAATTATCTGACTGCTTGAAGCCCTGAATTGGATGCATTAATTTCACTGAAAATCTAAATTTGGGGCTGGCACTGTGGCATAGCGGGTAAAGCCAATGCCTGCAGTGCTGGCATCCCAAAAGATTGCTGGTTCAAGTCCCAGTTGCTCCACTTCTGATCCAGCTCTCTGCTATGGCCTGGCAAAGCAATAGAAGAAGGTCCAAGTCCTTGGACCCCTGCACCTGCATGGGAGATCTGGAAGAAGCTCCTGACTACTGGCTTCTGATAGGTGTAGCTCTGGCTGTTGTGGCTAATAGAGGAGTGGACCAGTGGATTGAAGACCTTTCTCTCTCTCTCTCTCTCTCTCTCTCTCTCTCTTTCAAATTAATAAATAGGTCTTAAAAAAAGAAAATCTAACTTAAGAATCCTAATTTGACAAGAGTTGATATATTCGAGTATAAAATCTTCAAAGAGCCTACAAAAAAGAACATAATTAGCTAGTTTTAGAAAATATTTCCTTTTTTAAAAATTAATATAAAATAAATAAATGAATTATGAAATGGATATTTAAGAAATATTCATTAAAAAGCAAGCCATTAAGAAATGTCATGAAGAAGTCATATGATAGAAAATACTACTATACTGACTATACTTTTATAAGTTATATTAGTCTAAAATTTTAACACTCAACATATTTATATCTAAGTATTTCATATATTTGGATAATAGAAAGTTTTGTTTCTTCAGTATCTTCATTACTTTCTAAAACTTTTCACTTGTAAGTCAATTATTTTGGGGTGTGTGTTTTTAATTGCTTTCAGTTTTAGATACTTGTCTAAAACATGAATAAATAAAAACTAAAAGTTTTTACTGAAATAAACGTATATATTCACTGCATTTTTCTCAGAACCATTGGAAATACCCTGTGCACTCAGAAGAGCTGAAGGTGCGTACCAAATGTATATATTTTACAAGAATGCTCAGAACAATCTGTTCATAACATGAAAGTTTGCAGACAACCCAAATCACCATCTTTGAATGATTGAATACGTTGAATGTGGAAAAGCCATAAGATTGAATCTTATACAGCTATAAAAATAATGAAGGGTACCTGCTATAATTGGGTGAATCAAAAATGTAATGCCATGTGAAAGAAGCTAGATCTAAGAGGTCTCATATTATCTCACTCCATTGCCAGCAACTGTCCAGAGTAGGTAAACACATAGCAACTAAAGGAGATGAATGGTTGCATAAACAACATTCATGGAAACTTGCAAGTGGCTGCTTAATGCAGAAAGGCTTTGATTACAGGGTGATGCAAAAGGCTCAATCTACAGACATGATTATTGCTCAAACTTTTGAACATACTTTATAGGAAATCAATGTAGAATTTGAATGTGAAAGTACTGTAATACCACATCCTTGTCAAATACTACAGTGGTTCTTATTGGGTATGTGAATTTCACCTCAATAATAGCATCATTGTCTCCTGGAATAAGAACTCTAAGCAAAGGTCAAAATGATAGCAGTCAAATGGTAGATGAGACAGTTATAGAATCACTGCTATGTAATTGTGAAAAATACCTCCAGATGTGATAAAAATAAAAATGCCATTTCCATATAGCTAGAAAATAATTAGTTACTAAGATGTTTGTGAACAATACAGTGTTCAAAGAGAAGAATGTGCATGGACTAGTTGACTCTAGTATTTGGAAAGAAATTCCACTTCAATTATAACCACAAAATGACAAATTCTCCATGACATTTAGAGAAACAACATAAAGCAGGTATAACTGAGACATGTTTTCAAATATGAACATAAAATCTTAATACTTTATCCCTTTTAGTTTTTTTGTTCTACTTAATGCTATTGGTTGAACTCTTTAATTAACACAAAATTATTCTTAGGTGTTTAAATTTAACTGAAAAGTGATCCCTGTTAAATATAAGAGTGGGAATAAGAGAGGCAGGAGATGTACAATTTTTTTTTATTTATTTTTTTTGACAGGCAGAGTGGACAGTGAGAGAGAGAGACAGAGAGAAAGGTCTTCCTTTGCCGTTGGTTCACCCTCCAATGGCTGCCGCGGCCAGCGTGCTGCGGCCGGCGCACCGCGCTGATCTGATGGCAGGAGCCAGGAGCCAGGTGCTTTTCCTGTTCTCCCATGGGGTGCAGGGCCCAAGCACCTGGGCCATCCTCCACTGCACTCCCTGGCCACAGCAGAGGGCTGGCCTGGAAGAGGGGCAACCGGGACAGAATCCGGCGCCCCGACCGGGACTAGAACCCGGTGTGCCGGCGCCGCTAGGCGGAGGATTAGCCTAGTGAGCCGCGGCGCCAGCCAGGAGATGTACAATTGGGACATGCTCAAGCTGACTTGCCCTAAATGGTAGAGTTAGATATGTGCCAGGGAATTCCAATTCAATCCCATCAAGGTGGCATGTACCAATGCCATCTCACTAGTCCAAGTGGTCAGTTTCCATTTCCAATGGATCAAATTGAAAGGATTAAGAGTCAAAGGGATCACATAAACAAGACTAGTGTCTGCTAATACTAACATATAATCAAAAAGGGAGAAAACGATCCAACATGGGAACCAGGATACACAGCAGACTCATAGAATGGCAGATGTCCTAAACAGCACTCTGGCCTCAGAATCAGCCCTTAAGGCATTTGGTTCTGGCTGAAGAGCCCATGAGAGTATTTTAGGCATGGAAAGCCAAGACTCTCTGGCAAAAAAATGACCTAAATGAAAGATTTCTGTGAATGAGATCTCAGTGGAAAGAAGGGGCCATCAAAGAAGGAGGTACCTTTCTCTGAATGGAGGAGAGAACTTCCACTTTGACTATGATCTTGTCTAAATAAGATTGAATTGGTGAACTCAAGAGGCTTCCATATCCTTGGCAGCTCATGACAAGTGCCTAGGGTGAATACTGACGCCATAAATAAGAGTGTGAATTGTTAAGACAACAACAAGTCACTGTGCACTGACTCCCCATGTAGGATCTCTGTCCTTAATGTGTTGTACAATGTGAATTAATGTTATAACTAGTACTCAAACAGTACTTTATACTTTGTGTTTCTGTGTGGGTGCAAACTGTTGCAATCTTTACTTATTATATACTAAACTGATCTTCTGTATATAAATATAATTGAAAATGAATCTTGATGTGAATGGAATGGGAGAGGATGCTGGAGATTGGAGGGTTGCGGATGTGAGGGAAATTATTGGGGGAAAAGCCACTGTAATCCAAAAGCTGTACTTTTGAAATTTCTATTAATTAAAGAAAAGTTAAAACAACAAATAAGAACATATATGGTATCTAAAGTAATAAACAAAGGTGAAATTAATTACTCTGTATATGTTCAGGGATAGCCCTATCATATGCAATGTAATTGCTATTTATACGTTGATGCTCAGCTTTGTTTAGGTTTTAAACAGTGATTCATTTTAGTTTATATGAAAATATTTCTAGCCTGCTTTGCATTTTTGAGAGGCAGAGAGAGAAGCAGAGAGAAAGAGAGAGATGGTTGAGAGTCCAACCTTTCACTACTTCAAGTCTCATTTCCCATAGTGGTTTATCTTGGATTGAGTCCAGAAGCCAGGAGCCAGGAAAAAAAAATTGACAGGGACACAAAGTGTTTAATATCCTAGCAATCTGATATCAGGGGTCAGAACCAAATTACAAACCTAGCTACTGTCATGTGGGGCAAGATTAATTAATTGCTAGGTCAAATACCTAAACAAAAATGTTTTTTAGTTTTGCTTATTTTCTAATGTTGGATCTACTACCAATTTGGTTTTTGTTTACAAAATTTGAAAATGTAGAGAAACTAGTGAGAAAAATATTTTAGGGTCTCCTACAACTGCATTGATTCCTTAAAGCTTTCAAAGAATTTTTATCAGGTTTTATGAGAATAACGTAGCACTTGGGGGCAAAGATGCAGCCCAGGAGCCCTGCACTGGAGGCCAGGATGGAGAAGACTTCTACGGCCACCATGACCTTCCCCTTGGTGCTGTGGTAGACAGGCAGGAAGGTCACCCAGACACTGCAGAACACCAGCATGCTGAACGTCAGGAACTTGGCTTCATTGAACGTGTCAGGCAGGTTCCTGGCTAGGAAAGCCACAATGAAGCTGGCCAGGGCCAAGGAACCCAGGTAGCCCAGGACACAGTAGAAGGCAGTGACTGAGCCCTTGTTGCACACCAGGATGATGTAGTCATGCTCAGAATGTTTATCTACCTCAATAAAGGGAGGAGAGGTTCCCAACCAGATGCCACAGAGAACCAGTTGGATCAAAGAGCAGATGGGAATGATGAAGTTAGAAGTGCCTGATACCAATAACCGCCTTATCGTTCTTCCAGGTTTCAGAGCTTTGAAGGCCAGAATCACAGTGATAGTCTTGGCCAGCACGGTGGAAACAGCTATTGTGAACACAAGGCCAAATGCTATTTGCTGGAGGAGGCAGGTGGCTGTGTTGGGACGGCCAAGGAAGAGTAAGGAGCAGAGGAAGCACAGGAGGAGGGTGATGAGCAGGATGTAGCTGAGGGTCCTGTTATTGGCCTTGACGATGGGAGTGTCTCGGTGCTTCACAAAGACCCAGAGGACTGCAGCTGTGAGGACAGAGAAACACAGAGCCATGCAGGCCAGGGCCATCCCCAGGAATTCCTCAAAGGCTAAGAAGGTCACCAGCTTGGGGAGGCAGCGACTTCTATCCTGGTTTGGGTACTCGTGATCTGCACATGGGATGCACTGCTCTGCATCTGTGGGGAAAAGGAAGACTCTGTGTTTCCATTTCACAATTTGCTCCTTTTTCCCTGTTAGGGAAAAAGTTCACCTTTGCAATTTCATGGTGAGTCCAGCCTGGGGTGATGTATACCAAGAAACACTAAAGTATTTCTGCGCACCTAACCAAGGCAGAATGCTCGTCTGCAGGTGGAGGAAACTCATTCAAACTAGCTCATTAGCACATGGGGCTCTGTGTTCTCATCCTATCTGTCAGAGATTTTTTTCAGTGTTTAATTTCTAAACAATGAGGAATTTTCTATATTTCATATGGGCTTGGATTCTTCCCAGCCCTCCTCTCTACAGTCCTCAGAGTCGTTTCTGGAGAAATCCTTTATTCACGTGGGTTAGAATATTTATCTGGGATCATCAGGTTTAAGGATTTTCTTCCTTATCCTCAAATGGAAATGGCCTATATAAACGGTCTTTCATTCCTGGGACCTCCATTCCTAACTTCCTACATGGATTCATCTTGTCCATGTTTCCATATAAATGTTGTGATACTGAGGTTGAATAGATGGGAATTGTAGCTGATTGTCATTCTGTGGTTCTATGGAAATAAGTGGTATTTTCATCATGTTACTCAAAGACAACTAGGCATTCTTGTTAACTTGAAATTATGGCTTGTTCACCATTATAGCTCATGTGAACAGCATATTGGACACCACATTGTCTCACTTGAAATAATGCACTTCTATGGCTACAGCATGAAAAAAGTCATTAAGAACAGGTCAGTTGGAAAATATGTATCTCTTTCAATCAAATTTCAATTGTACAAACCAAAATAGGGTTGGTGTTGTGGCACGGTAGGTAAAGCCACCAACTGCAATGCCAGATCCCTTATGGACATTGTTTTGTGTTTAAGTTGATGAATTTCCAATCCAGCTCCCTGCTAATCACCTAGAAAGAGCAGCAGAAAATTCCACAAGCACTTGTGACCCCAACACCCATGTGGGAGACCCAAAAGGAAGCTCCTGGCTCCCAGTACCTGCTGGCCCATCCCAGACCATTGTTCCATCTGAGGAGTGAACAATTAGATTCTCTCTCTCTCTCTCTCTCTCGCTCTCTCTCTCGTTCACTGATTCTCTGATTTTCAAATAAAATAAATCTTTTTTAAAAAGAAAGAAAATGGTGGGCCGGCGCTGTGGCTCACTAGGCTAACCCTCCACCTAACGGCGCTGGCACACCGGGTTCTAGTCCCGGTCGGGGCGCTGGATTCTGTCCTGGTTGCCCCTCTTCCAGGCCAGCTCTCTGCTGTGGCCCGGGAGTGCAGTGGAGGATGGCCCAGGTCCTTGGGCCCTGCACCTGCATGGGAGACCAGGAGAAGCACCTGGCTCCTACCTTTGGATCAGTGCGGTGTGCCGGCCACAGCGTGCCAGCTGCGGCGGCCATTGGAGGGTGAACCAATGGCAAAGGAAGACCTTTCTCTCTGTCTCTCTCTCACTGTCCACTCTGCCTGTAAGAAAGAAAGAAAGAAAGAAAGAAAGAAAGAAAGAAAGAAAGAAAGAAAGAAAGAAAGAAAGAAAAAGAAAATGGTGTTAGTTGAGCTATACTTGCAGTAAGAGTCCTACTCTGTTTTTATCCTTGGTACTCATGCAAGAGTACAAGCTTCAGGGAGTGGAGTTGTGATGTAGTGGTTAAAGCCACTGCCTGCAATGATGGCATCTGAACAGGTGCCTGCTCATGTCTTGACTGCTGCACTTCCAAACGATCTCCATGCCAATGTGCCTAGGAAACCAGCAGAGCAAGGCCCAAATGCTTGGGCCTCTGCAAGACCTGGAAGAAGCTCCTGGTTTCTGACTTTGGCCTGGCCCAGTCTAGGCCATTGGAGCTATCTGGAGGGTGAATCTACCTGATGGAAGATCCTCACTGCATCCTCTCTCCCTCTCTATTATGCTCTCCCCCTCTCTTCAACTCTGACTTTCAAACAAATAAATAAATTATTTTGTAAAAAAATAGAATATAAATATTTGCAAAAATTTAAAGGAATTTTCTCCTACAATTCTTTTCAATGTGTTCCCTTTCCTTTTCATAGAATCTGTAGGTACATCTGGCACCTATCTTGGAGATACACCAGGAATATATAGGCAAGTGTATATTGTACAATGGGTCAGTGCATGATACTTTAGTTTTCTTTCTTTCACTAAATTACTGCATGTTGAATATTTTCACTGAAACTTGAAGTCATTTTTCTGTTTTCTTCATACTGGAAACTCTGTATAGAATGTTTGAAGATACTGAAATCAAAATATCTCTAGAGCTAAGATGATGTGAATTGAAACATTATTTTGGAAGAATTCAAATTATTATAAACATATTTATTATACATTGAACAGTGGAACTATTTACCAATGAGTCTTAGTACACTTTTACATTTCTCAAACATTTGGCTTGGATATATATTTTGATATTTGTGTCTATATTTCAGCTTATTTTTTCTCTTCTTCTTGTATATCCATAAAGGAAAAGTGGTGTCATTCATTCTGTGTACTGAACAGCATGCACCATGTCAAAGACGTAGCACAGAAAGTAATGCAATATTCCCATCACAATTCATGAAAAAGTTTTGAATTCAAGACTTCTAGATAACCATACAGAGCCTTAACAAATACAAATATTATATTTCTTGTTTAGATTTCAGATTGAGAGAGTCTCATTCAGTGCTGGATCGAAAAGAAGGATACCAGATCAAATCAGTGTCACAGTTGAGCTTGAGATGATTAGCACCTCCAGAAAACAGCTTACACATAATGAGATGGCAATAGTGAGCATACAACAAGGGTATGGAAATAGTGAGTGAAAACTATTATCTCATCGCAAATATTCTTGGTTTCCTTTTTATCAAGAAATAGTTAAAATGGTAGAGTTCTCAAGGTAAATTATATGTATTCTACCTGTATGATTGGAAATGTCTCTCTCTGGACAAACAACGCAAGTATAGCAGCAGACATGTTTTCCTTCCTGTGGCATTTTCCTGAATCCTGGACCACACCTTTGGCTACACAAAGACTGAGGAGTCTGATGGGGAAAGAGAAGTGATGGTCATTGCTTTGCATGACATTAGGCACTGTGATAGGATGTCCCTAATTGCCTTTTCACTCCAAGGTCATCACTATGTCTTCCTCAGGCTGTATCTTATTGATTTTATTTAGACATCCAATTGGAGTTTCTAAGATGCTCATTCCAGGTTTGTCAACTGCCTACCAAATATTATGAGGCCACCTGATGGGTTTAATTTTGCTCATCACTGGATCTATGCTTCTGGGCATTTGTCTCTTTATTGAATTGCTTCCTCTGAAATCTTTTCAGTTTAGCTTTGTATGTGGTAATTCTTCTAGAATGTGTATGTCTGAGACTATTTTACACGGCTTTTTCTTTGATTGAGTAGAAGATTTTACATGCCAGAAAAATATTCAAAAAGCCTGATGACTAGATACACTTCTGATAGTAACTACTAAGAAAAAGACAAGCCCACAAAGAAAAGGTGAACAAATGTAATAATCCATTGATTGTGCATCTATCTACTTCTGGACTTCTATACCCAGGGAGGGCATCAATTCCTGATACTGCCAATGCATTTGTTATATAACACACAATAGTTATAAAAATTACCCGCAAAACTGTCTGGGGTATTTCAACAGCACAATGATGATAAAATTTTTGATCACAGCTGTGAGGTGGTATTCAGAAAAAAAAAAAAACTGAACTGATTAGCACCCACAATGACAAAGGAAAATCAGAAATTTTTCTACAAATGGTCAATTCATAATTTACTGTGTTCGTACTGCATCAAAACATAATAATGACTCACTAAATGATGAAAATATCACTATCTTTATAAATATACATGTAATACATGAAGTTTTTCACATTATATAAATAAAAAGTTGAAATAAAATTTTAGAATTTGTAGTGACATACATTTAGTAATTTTATGTCTAAGTATTGATCTCTATCTCTATTTCTTAACATTCTTTCTAGTCACTCAACCTAGGAATGCATTAACATGCCCAGAGAAAAACAACAATATCTAATCCAAACATGCACTTCTAATACACACTGGTTCATATATGTGTAAGGAACACCATATCTTTTGAAGCCAATATGTGAATTGAGAATTGAATGCTTATGTAAATTCTCACACATAATATCCTCCCATACTTTCATCAAGCCCTCTGTATGTATCCAATATTCCCATGGATCCACACCTCCTTGAATGCAACTGGCCATTCTATCATCTCTTCATTGAGGACCAAGTCTTCACCACGTGCACACTCAGGGGAAAACTCCCCGATTTTAATCAGCAAACGAAATCCAGCAGGAAAATTCACAATGTTGTGGATATCGTAGTGTGGCATATGGTGTCTCGTTTCATGGAAGGAAACATCCTCCCCAGCACTGTTGGTAAATTGGATTTTCCTCAGGAGTTGATGAAGCTGGAGGGGAGGCACAATTGGAAAGAGAGAGAACATTCAGATTAGAGGTGGAGGTGCACACGACTTAGAAATTCTTCTTTTTCCTCCTGTCTATCCTCAGGGTTTCTATTGGGCGGAGGCTGTTTTTTCTGACTGATCAAAATATCATGGGTTTGGGGCTGGCGCCATGGCTCACTTGGTTAATCCTCCGCCTGCAGTGTCAGCATCCAATATAGGCACTGGGTTCTAGTGCCAGTTGCTCCTCTTCCAGTCCAGCTCTCTGCTGTGGCCCGGGAAAGGAGTGGAGGAGGCCCAAGTGCTTGGGCTTCTGCATCCTCATGGGAGACCGGGAAGAATCACCTGGCTCTTGGCTTTGGATCTATGCAGTGCCGGCCATAGCGGCCATTTGGAGAGTGAACCAATGGAAGGAAGAGCTTTCTCTCTGTCTGTCTCCTCACTGTCTATAACTCTACCTGTGAAATACATTAAAAAAATCATGGGTTCAAGTGTGGGGAATTCTGCCTCCCCCCTATTAAAGTGATGGGGAGCATCTGATTCTAAACAGAGAAATCACAGGATGAGTCCCACAGGGTTGCTGACCATGAAAGATTGGTTATTGGTTTAGGAAAGCTCATCTTAGTTCTTCCACATGAGAATAGCATGACTTTTTTATAGCATGACTTTATATGCAAAATATCTTGATTATTGTGAGTGCACTTGTGTGCACTTTTAAAATTTTGACCCTGTCTCCCCACCAAAAAGTGAAATTCTCTCTTTAGCAAAAAAATAGATTCACATGGATACCATTATGCATAGTGAAATATACCAGTTCCTTAAATAGAATATATAAGTGTGTTTTGGTGATGGGTACTATATAATATAGAATAGAAGAAAAAAACACAATATATAAAAATGAAACTGACTTCTCAGGCTTTGATTTGTGTTTATCGCCCTTGTGTAAATTCCTTGGAGCAGTTATCTTTCTACTTTTCATTTGAGGAACATCATGATTAGTGAGGCATTAACTCTGTGATTTAAAGTAAATTGAAATTACGTTGTTGCAAAAATTAAAAGGAAAAAAGGAATGGAAGAAGGGGGGACTGAGAAGGGAAAGGAAGAAAGGATGGTTATCTTCTTAAAATTGTATCAATGAAATACATGAAATCTGTTCTTTTATATCAGTAAATTTTGTTTTAATTTAACAACATTTGGGCTGATCTTGTGGTGCAGCAGGTCAAGCCACTTTCCACAATTCCCAGCACCCCTGTGAGTGCCGATGGAAACCCCAACTGCTCTACTCCTGATTCAGCTTTCTGCTAATGTGCCTGGGAAAGCAGCACTTGAGGTTCCAAGTGCTTGGGCCCCTGCACTCATGTAGGAGAGCAACTGATGCTCCTGCATCCTGGCTTGACCTGGCCTAATCCTGGTACATGCAGCCATTGTGGAGTGAATCAGCAGATGCTAGATCTGTCTCCTCTTTTCTCTGCCTCTCTCTTTCTCATAGTAATTCTGATTTTGAAATGATTTTTTAAAAGTTTAAGAAAACTGAAAATAATATCAGTTGAATTAAATTCAATGAATTAGAAATCCAAGCATAATTTTTCTAAATAAACATTTTACCAAATCTGCTTGTACATCTCTGGCTGCCGCTGGTAGTTCTTAACTTACAAAAATGTGTATGCTGTGTATGTGTAGTTTATTTGTATAACATTTTTTACCTCAGTAGAGTTTATTGTTCCATGGCTTTTATTTCTCTCTTTGCACTTTGACTATTTTTTGTTGAGAATACAGCTACCTTTTGAGATTATAGGGAATATTTATAACCAAATAGATTTTTAGCTGCTGTGGGATACATGATAGTCCATATTTCCTAGCTTTGCAATCCTTCCAAACAAAAGAGTAGTTTTAATCATTTCCTTCTTCCAAGTCTTTGTAATGAGCTTTATTAAGGTATTTTATAGCATTTCATCCTACAGTAAATAACATTATTCTTCTATGATCTGTCATTATTGAGTATGAATTGAAAATTTTACATGGAGCTAAATTGATTCCCAAGAAAAAGACAGTTCTTCAACAAGTAGTGTTGGGAAATTTGGATTTCCACATCTAGAGATATGAAATCAGACTGCTACCTTACACCCTATACAAATATCAATTTAAAATTTATCAAGGATTTAAGCTTTAAACCAAAACCATCAAATTACAAGAGGAAAACATTGGGGAAACACTGCAAGATATTTACCTAGGCAACAATTTCTTGGATAAAATCCAAGAAATAAAGGCAATAAAGGCAACAATATACATTAAGCTAAGTAACTTCTGCTCAGCAAAAGACACACTCATCCAAGTGAAGACACTACTTACAGAATGGGGGAAAATATTTGCAAAACATGGATCCAAGAAAGTATTAATGTCCAGATTGTATAAGGAGTTCAAAAAACTTAACAACGACATAACCAACAATCTAGTTAAGAAGTGAACTAAAGATATGAACAGGCATTTTTCAAAGGATGAAATAAAAATGGTCAAGAGAAACATGAAAAGATGCTCAGGACCAGTAACCATCAGGGAAGTGCCAATAAAAACTGAAGTGAGATTTCACTTGCCCCACTTTGAATGAATATTATCCAAAATTTGAAAAATAAATTCTGCTGAGGGTCTGGAAAAAATACCCCAATACATTTTATGGGAATGATTGTAAGCTGGTACAACCATAATGGAAGACAGGAGAGGAGTTTTTCAGAAAACCAATACTAGTTCTACCACATGGCCCAGTAGTCTCACACCTGAGAATGTATTCAAAGGAAATGACATCAACACATGAAAGAGTCGCCTGCACTCAGAATTCTATAGCAGCTCAATGTGCAATACCTTAGAAGTGCAACCATCTAGATGTCCATCAACTGATGACTGGGTGAAGGAATTGTGATATATATTTGAATATTACTCAGACATGATTCAGAATGAAATCTTGACATTTAAAACTGGAGGTCATTACAGTAAATTATATAAGCCTGAACTACAAAAATATCATGTTTCTCTTATTTGTCCTAGTTAATATATAGATTATAAAATTCTGTGGTGTCAGATCATTGGCTATGTAATTTTAATATTGCTTCACTGGATCATATCTTGTTAATGACAATATGCTCCTCTTTCACATGTAAAAAAAGAAATTGAGTGGGGGGGGATATGGAGCTCATTTGGGTACTAGAAATACTATGTTGTATATTTGGGTGTTGGTTATCTGTGTGATCAGATGACCAAAACTATTTATCTGTAGACTTAAGTGCATTTCTAAGTATGTATACTGTTTTTAAATATTTTCAGCAAGTTCCATAGCAGGAACTGTTTTTTAAGTGTTCGATAGCAGATAAAAATTCCTCCACACACAGATAACAATTAAAGGTGTATCTATGCCTGGTGTGGTGTGAAAGAGCCCACTAATCATCATGCCAATCTCAGCATGAAAACATGGTCATGTGGTACTACAATAGAAATACCCGAGAATGCCATCAGAAGTGCAATGCATATCCTGTTTTGAGAGACGTTTACCTGCCATGGAAGAATCCTAGGTTGAGATGTGTCTCCTGGAGATCTCTTTTCCATTTGCTCTGAAAGCATCTTATGGAGGGCATGGGCCACTGCATACACAGCATTGTAGATGAAATAGCTGGAGTCAGATATGGTCAGCATGTCAATGCGTCCTGGGAAAAACTCAAAGGAAGCATTTGGTGGGCAGACTCCAATTGTTCCACAAAGTGGCCCAGGAGGTACGCAGTGAAAAGCATGAAGCCATAGTTGACTGAGGAAGAAATCTTCTGGGTAGTGGGAAGGGTCCACTGTCTTGACAAAGTGGTTGAGGCCAGGGATTTCTTCCTTGTGTTGTGAAAATGAGAAGCCTCCATGAAAAGAGTGTAGCATGTGGTCTGTCTCCTTCACAACTATCTCCCACTTTGTAGCCATGATCCACACCTTCCCCAGGGTTAAATAGTATTTGCTTAGAAATTCCATGGTATAGAGGCCCATCACATCACCATATAGAATATGCACATTTGCTGATGAAATTCGGATCCCCTCTAGGAAAGAGATTTCAGTTTCTTCATACCTTGACTTAGTGTCAGGGAGCTTTACTGAATAGGCCAAGCAGACACCTTTCTTTACCATCTCAGCTTCAATATCCTGTAGGAACTGCTCTCCTTTCATGTCATTAGATACAAAGATCGCCACCCAAATCCAGCCAAAATGTAGCAGCAAGGAGAGCATTCCATAGGCCAGAGAGCTGTCACTAGTGGCCATCTGATAGAGTGATGGAAACTTGTCTCTCTCACTTAGCATGGGATCAAAAGGACCGTATGTGATCTGAATGGAAAGAAAACCATGATGATCTGAGGTTTGTGGGTAGAGAAGACCACGTTCTATCATCTGGGTTCAGAGAAATCCATGCTTCAATGCTTATTGCTTTCAGGATGAGAATGGATATCCTCATTCACAGCATGCAAAAATGTGTAAGATACCTGTAAATCTTCATATTCATTTGAGGGAAGAAGAGTGCATGGATTTTGGACCAGGACATTGGTCCTTCGCACTTCTCACCCCATGTCGTATGTGGAAAATTTCCCCCTGAAACTGGTGTTATATGTTACCTCTGAGACAATTTTTACTGTGTTGATTTCTTGATAGTTTGAATTTCATTAATTTTGCTAGCATAACCTAAATTGCCTTGAAGAATACACTCACCTTTGATCTCAGAGTTTTGTTAAAATTGCTTTTCACAAAGAATTTTTCTATACCGTTCCTGTCTGAGCTTGCTGGTGATGTGTGTAGATTGCTACTTGTTTGAAGTGGGTCTCCTTTAAAAGTCCTGGGAATGTGAATGCAGACCCTTGGGAGAAGATTAATTGGCTTATGTAACTGGGTTCCTGACACCTACTTGGGAGATTTGAATTGAGTCCCAGGCCCCTCCGTTTTCGAAGGACAATCAGCACCAGCACCATAGTCAGTATTTGGTTGTTAAACTAGTGAACGGGTGTACACTGTCTACCTACGTCTTTGTTTCTCCGTCCATGAAACACACACTAAGATTGAAATCTCTGAGTAGAACATGGAAAGTGAACTGGAGGCCCTGTGAAGGAATCTGCTGAATGTGAGGAAGGAAGGACTGAGCGTAGGGAGAGAGTGAAATATCTAAATCTAGCTCAGCCCAAACACTCTTTGATGATCTTTGGAACTGCCATTGTCCTAAGTGGGTTCCAAATGGACAGTACTGTCCTAGGTCTTTATATATGCATATCTAACATGCAGTCATCCTAGGATATCTCTTTGCTGTGTGTATTTTCTCTGAAAGTCAACAATCATACATTGGCCCTAGATGTGGATCTGGGCTGAGGCTCTCACCTTCCACTGCTCTTTCCCTTTCTCACAATCCAAGGAATTCCCCAAAGTCTGTTTCAACTAATACTTGATTATGTCACTTGGCTTCCACAGGACCTTGCCTTAGATGTCACAGGTCTGGTGGGAGATGGAAGCATTTCTCACAAGAATTCACAACCCGTTTACCTGTGGGGTTTTGTATAGCTCCAACATTGTCCCAATTTCAGCTGAAAATGCTGATGTGGTTCCAGCAATTATGGCAACCGTCTTGCCTTGTGTCTGGCAGGTGTAGTTAGGGATGAGATGGTGCTTTCCAGTCAGCCAGTGCAGAGTGCTCCTCAGGGTGAACTGGCCACTGGTAACAGAATTGTAGAGTTGGAAACCCAGGGTCAGGTTGGGGAGGAGCTGGGGGTCCTTATTGATCTCCTGGATAGCAAAGCGGAAGGCCAGCACGTATTGGTAGTTCTTCCACAGCCACCTAAAGAGAGGAGCAACATCAGGGAGATGGGTGAGACCAAGGAATTCAGAACAACACCACAGCCATGCCGTGAAGCAGCAATGGTCACACTGAGTGGTGTCTCAGCTCTGGCAACTGGAGGAGATGTGAGTGAGGTTCCAAGGGCTCTAGGAAATTGTGGGATTCCCCTTTGGACTCCTCTGAAGAAAATTTTGTAATGATCACATTCACCTACTCGATCCCTTAAAAAAAAGCCTTGATGTGTCCCAACATGGGATTTCACTTCTACTTAGGGGTGGAACCCAAGAGGCAAACATCTCTATTTTCAGTACCTTCTGAAATAGTTGAATACCATCTGACTTATCAGTCATTTTATCATTTGGGAACATCTCTAATCTATTCACCAAAGCCATTTTCATGAGCCCTTTCTGTAATTTTCCTGTATCATAATTCACAGAAGCAATTTTGTTCAAATATATTTGCCTTGAAAAAGAGCATTTTTTTCAGAATGTGAAATTTCAGAATATTTACAATGTTCACCTTACTTTTATACACTGTTTTCCACATCACTGAATTCTATTTTATCATTTCATTTTTTTATTCTTTAACATTTTCTGCATGACTTATGCAGAATTATAATTTGTTGGTATTAGTAATGGCTCACAAATGTTACCTGAACAAGAGTGTAGATGTTTTGTTTTCACACAGTGGATAGCTTTTTGCCTCTTCTTTGAAATGTTTCCTTACTTCTATATTTCAAATGTAATTTGAGTGTCAATAAAATACATATTTGTCAATAGATTATGTGGGATTAAATCAATTTATGCGATTATCTGCTGTTTAGGTGCATGGATTCATGTGTTTGAATGTTGTAGTTGTTAGATTGTCATTTCAAGATGATTTACATTCATGCACTATGTCTACATATTTTGCAAATGGCAGTGTTTGATTTTAGGGCAAGTGCATTTTTCTCAAGTTTCACACAATTTTGTATTATTCTTACAGAATTTGAAACTTTGCTTTTTTACCTAAAAATAGTCAAATTTTGCTCCAATGAGTAAACGGTTGATTTCAAAAGCTTTTTATATCAGAAACAGTGTTTACTTATAATACACTAAGTATAACCATCAAAAAATATGCTACTGAAAACTGTTCCATACTTACTTTAACTTATCTGAATGAAAAATAAGAGCATTACATTTTGAAACATTTTGAAGTGTTTCTTACTTTTATCATTTTGCTTAATTGCAATTAATTCCCCTATAAGGTGATTTTTATTCACTCATAGCACTTGCTGTCAGCTGCAAGCTGATGAGTTTACTTCTTTCCCCATATAGAAGGCTGCCGGGTCTTAAGTCCCTGCACATTAATTTCAAGACTCTTGGAGGCTGATCAGGAGGTGAGATCAATAGAGTGAATACAAAATGTCTGTTTCTCACTCTCTGCAGTAGTGGAGAGCAAGCAGAAAATGGAAAGGGAAGGTTGCAAAAAGCAAAAGAAGGGAAGGAACTCAGCTTTCATTGATTCATTGATTTGCATTCCTGCCGCTTCTGTATATGATTTTTTTTCAAAATTCTTAAGTGCAATCAACCACTCACAGATAGAAGGAAACACTCTCTCACAGTCTGAACCACAGTTGACACATAAATCAATGTTGGACTTACCTGTATGTCTCCATTTTATCCATTGGCCTGGATAAAAAAGATAACCGGACCATGTCTGATTCTGGTTCCAGGAAGTAAAGGGGGAAAAACCCACCCAGTACCAGGACCCCATCTCTGTAGACACTTGGTCTCATGGAATTATAACAGTTCCTGGGAGGTATGTCCTGTGAACTGTATGAGGAATTCAGGAGTATGTTGAGAAAAATCACAGAAAACAACATGTCAAGTGAACCAAACATAAAGTTAAAGGCTGGAGTCTTTGCTGATATTAAGAGAAAATTTTGTTTTGATTATGTCTGTTGCCTCAACCCCTGTAGGGAGACCAGATTTTTATGTAGGGCACAACTGATGCTAGTATTTCTGTATGCCCTCAAGCTGTAGACAATATGTGCTAACTACTGAGTCACACAGGGACACAACCAGAATCACAAGGAAGAAATATCAAAAGAGTCTCAGGGCTGAGGCCTTGCCATAATGTCCCTTTGATAAGAAGAACTCTGGCTTTTATATATTTTATTGCTTCATTTCTGTCCCATCCAGGAACTCATGGCATCACCCTGCCCTGAGGCTATGCACCTGCCACTCTCCATTATGGGGAAAAACAGCTTTGGAAAACATGCTTTGGACTCTCATTGCTCCCTAGGGCATTGCTGGGACAGAGCTCCATAAACCTGTGTGCACAGGGGCCAAGAGTTGTTAGGCCACTCAACTGTTTTGAGGCATTTGGCAACTGTAGAAAGAATTAACATTGGAATTAAAAAAACACACTCAGTTTCATCATTCCACATGACCATTCATCAAGAAGGTGAAAGGTCACATTTGCCACTGATGACCATATGTACACCCCAAAAGTCTCTTCATGGCTCTGCCTAATATCTCTCAGCCCATAGTACTTTAACAGAGAAACGGGCTTCATGAATTGCTAATAAGTCAACACACCCAGAGAAGGGCAGTAGGTCATCCCTGAACTTACCATTATACATCATCTTGTGTAAACTAATTGTGTTCATAGTGCATCAAAATACAGTAAAGGTTCATACTTCATCTCTTCTCACCCCCCTCTGTTTCTGGTTCTTCTTACGGAACGACACCCCCTTAAATGCAGTAGGCCATTCTATCATCTCTGCACTGATGAACAAGCTTTGGTCATGTGCACTCTTGCAGAGAAACTCCAGTTTTAGCCAACTACCCAAGACCCAGAGGAAAATCCACACACTCTGGATATCATGGTTTGCCACAAGGTGTCTTGATCATGGAAGGATATACCATCCCAAACACTATTTGTAAATTGGATTTTCCTTGGAAGTGCTGAAGCTGTAGGACAGTCATAACTGGAAAGAGAGAGAGCACTCAATGAGATGTGGGGGATGCAAGTGTACTCAGCAGTCCTTATTTTCCCTCAATCTCCCTATCGTCAAGGTTTCTTTTTGGTAGAAGCTGAGTTTTTGTGTTTGTAGTATGGTAGCCACTGTGACATGAGCTCAAATGATGAAAAACATTTGTCCATGCACCCTTACAACAAATTGGTGATTGATTTAACTCGATCAATAAATGTAGTTGCAAGAGTGGCAATGGTTGGATGCATCTTTATGGAAGCTAATTGTAGTTCTTCAATAACATAAGCAAAACATGGATGGATAGGTTACTGTGATTTTTGTGTAGGTTTTTTAAAAATTGTTTTTAAGTTGAATAAATGAAATTCAAGGTTAATTTTTGATTCAACAAATACAAGTCGATCCACAGATCATCAGAGTTCACAATTTCTGTTTAAAGACACCTTGTGTTATCTGGTAGGTCAAAACTTACAAAAATGTATACAGTTTATAAATGCAATTGTATGTATATTTACTTATATTATTTTACATCTCTACCCTTGGACTATTTAATGAGAGTGTGATTTTCTTTGATATTATGAGAATCTGGGTATGACCAAAAATAAAACTTCCAAATCTTCTGACTATATTTAAATTATTTATAGTTTGATCTAACTCTTGCCTTCTGGGTCATATGATTTCTAATTTAGGATATATGAGGAATATATCTTTGGAATCCTTTGAAAAATTCACTTGTTTTCTAAGGACTGTCTATAAGTAGGGACACAGACATTTTCAAGTCCTATTACTATAAATAAAACTAGAAATTAGAGGGTGAAATAAATTTCTGAGGTTAATTTTTACATATGGTTATTTGCCTTTTTCCTAGACTTTAATTTTTCCAACTAGCTTAATTAACGAGTTTGTGCTATGTACATGCACATAGGAGTCCTAAATATATTGTACATGTTAGTGATGTATTCAGATAATAAAGGGATAAAATCCAGACAAATACATCTATAATGTGGGAAGAAAAGGCTTCCCCAGTAACTAGTGTTATTGTTTTCAAGAGGAGCATCAGTTTCCTCTGCAAATGTGCGCTTATTACATGATGATGTAGAGTCTTGTCAATGTACAGATTGTGGAAAAATGCTTCTTCACAGGGGTACGGTGTGGATCATGGCAACAACATGGAACATTGTTGTGGATGAGGCCATCCCCATGCTGCATTCCATTGTTCTGAGTACAGATAAGATCTCATTTCACATGCCCCTTGTTTTAAGGAGAGTTACTCCTTGCTAAGAGCATGGAAGAAAACATGCAAGATTCCCACAGACTGTGTAAGTTTTGCGATTCCAACTGAGAAGGCATGAACTTTGCACATAGCATCATCAGGACAGTGGTCTTTCCCTCATCTTTTCTCCATGTCTCGGGGAGCACAACCCCCACTCTCTCTTTTTTTTTTGACAGGAAGAGTGGACAGTAAGGGAGAGAGAGAGACAGAGAGAAAGGTCTTCCTTTGCCATTGGTTCACCCTCCAAAGGCCGCCGCAGCCCGAGCATCGTGCTGATCTGAAGCCAGGAGCCAGGTGCTTCTCCTGGTCTCCCATGCGGGTGCAGGGCCCAAGGACTTGGGCCATCCTCCACTGCACTCCCTGGCCACAGCAGAGAGCTGGCCTGGAAGAGGGCCAACCAGGACAGAATCCAGCACCCCGATCAGGACTAGAACGCAGTGTGCCAGTGCCACAGGCAGAGGATTAGCCTATTGAGCCACGGTGCTGGACACAACCTCCTCTCTTAAGAAACCACTGTTATATGTTCACTCTGAAACTAATGTAAATCTTTACTGCTTTGATCTCTCACAATTTTGGGGTTCATATTTTACCATAGCATAACCTGAGTTACCTTGGAAATACAATCAATTTCCAGCCCAGAATCCTCCAAAGCTACTGTGTTCTATGTTTGGCAGTGATATGTGTGAAAGAATCTGGGATGGGTGTACTCATTAGCAAAGCCCTTAGATCACTTGAGTATTTTATCATCATTCAGTATTATTAAAGAACATAATTACCTATTCTTAAAAAATATTTCTTTTTTAAAAATTAATATAAAATAAATGAATTATGAAATGGATATTTAAGAAAATATTCATTAAAAAGCAAACCATTAAGAAATGTCATCATGAAGTCATATCACGTGAAATACTACTATATTGGCTTTACCTGTGTAAGTTATATTTGCCTAGAATTTCAACACTGAACATATTTATATCTAAGTATTTTGTATATTTGAATAGTAGATGATGCATTGCAGATGGAAGGCTCCAAATGATGGAATAGGGAAGGAGCTCACAGACAGTTTGGGAAAAGATGGTTTAATAAAAGTGGAGAAATGTAGTCTCAGGGAAGAGTTAGGGAAAAAAACTGAGAGGAAACTCTTCTGGAATTAGTGGGACACGGTGGACCTACATGGAGGGCACAGGCGCCCAGGGCTTGGGACCCCAGCCACCTCATCTATGCACCAGCACTGGAAAGGGAGGTGAGGTGAAACCACAGTAGCCTGAGACACTGGTGGAAAAGTGGCAGGGAGAGCCTAGATGGATTGAGGCTTGAAGCCCCATGGAAGAAAGTGCACTGCCTAACTAGAGGAGAGAAAAAAATAAAAGGAACTGGTACAGACACTATTCTTTCTCTCCACTCACCTTACAGAGACGTATGAGAGAATAGAGCAGGTGCCATTTTGGACATCCGTAACAGCTGTGACAGCTCAGGGCCACGCCCCTCTCAGCCAAATAGAAAAACCTGACTCTGGTTGGGAGTAATAACAGGAGACTAAGACCTAGTGACTATATGGAGCTTATTAATTGCACTGTGAAAGCAATAAACTGAGTGTTTGTGGGAGAAATCATGGTGTGGCTGAGACTTGAGTAGTCTCATTGGGAGATGCCACAAACTTGGGCAACTTTGGCTATGTGGTGAGAGATATTGCAGGGGAATCTGAGCTTACACTGAGGACTGCACAGATCCTGTGTGTGGTCCTTGGGACAGAGCAGACAAATATTATACCCACTGGGGCTAGCGCCCAGGCACTGATTGCCATCAAGGAGAAGAACTCAGCTGAGTGGAATTATTTCCCTTTTGAATAAAAAAAGGGAGAGAAGATTTACCACGCCAAACCTGGGTGTGTCACCTTTGATACACCCTTAACCCTGCAGAACTGAACAGAGCTCTCTGGCCACACCCAGCACAAGCCTCTAGAGACTCACCCAAAACAGACAGTACACTTAATCGAGTCATTGTGTAACCACAAAAGCCACAACAGTGAGAAAAAAAAGAAGAAGAAACCAAAGATATCTCCACAATGCCAAAAAACACATTCTGAAATCAAGGAAACAAGAACAAGGAAAACATCATGACATTCCTAAATGAACAAGATTATGAAGACGATGAGATAGAAGAAATGCAAGATACGAATTTTAAAAAAATTAAAATAGAACATCTTGAAGTTATCAAAAACAAATGCATGAACTACAGAAGTCCATACTGTAAGTACAGTATTTTACTAAAATGGCCTTCTAATAGTTTCTCTCTCCATGCTTCAGGAACTCCAAGAATCCGAATGTTGGGTTTTTTAATAGTATCCTGTAGATTCCCAACAATATTTTTTAGATTTCTAATTACTCTTCTTGTCTTTGGTTTGGCTGTATACTTTCCTGTGCTCTGTCTTCTAAGTCTGATATTCTCTCTTCTATCTCACTGATTCTGTTTTTAATGCTCTCCAATGTGTTTGTCATTTGTTCTATTGAATTCTTCATTTCATTTTGATGTCTCTTCAATATCTCAATTTCATGTTCTATTAAATTCCTCATTTCATTTTGATTCCTCCTTAAGATTTCATTTTCAGGAGAGAGATTTTTCTGTACTTCCAGTATGGATTTCGGTAGTTCATGCATTTCTTTTTGATAACTCCTATATGTTCTTATCATAAATTTTTTGAAATTTGTATCTTGCATTTCTTCTATCTCATCGTCTTCATAATCTTGTATTGGAGTTTCATGTCCATTTGGGAGCATCATAATGTCTTCCTTGTTCTTGTTTCCTCTGTTTCTGCATTTGTTTTTTGGCATTGTATAAATATTCTTTGGTTTCTTCTTTTTTTCCCTCGCCGTGGTGGCTTTTCTGGTTATACTATGACTCTAGATTAAGTGGACTGTCTGCTTTTGGTGAATCTCTAGAGGCTTGTGGTAGGTGTGGCCAGAGAGTTCTGTTCAGTTCTTCAGGGTTAAAGGTGTGGAAAATGTGACACACCCATGTTTGACATGGTAAATCTTCTCTCTCTCTCTCTCTCTCTCTCTCTCTCTCTCTCTCTCTTTATTTTCAGAAGGGAAATAATTCTGCTCAGCTTAGCTCTTCTCGTTGATGACAATCAATACTTGAGCGCTAGCTCCAGCGGGTATAATATTCATCTGCTCTGTCCCAAAAACCTCACAAAGGATCTGTGCAGTCCTCAGTGTAATCAGATTCCCCTGCAATGTCTCCCACCGGGTTGCCGAGGTTACTGAGTTTTTGGCTTCTCCCACTGAGAGTACTCACATCTCAGGCACACTGTGAATTCTCCCACACACCCTCAGTTTGTTTTTTTTTTTTCACAGTCCCAGTTCATAAGCTCCACATAGTCACTGGATCTTAGTCTCCTGTCATTTCTCCCCACCAGAGTCAGGTTTTTCTGCTTGGCTGAGGGTGGGCACAGCCCTGAGCTGGCACAGCTTTTATGTATGTCCAAAATGGTGCCAGCTGTATTTTTCCCCCACCTTTGTAAGGTGAGTGGAGAGAGAGAATCGTGTCTGTACTTGTCCCTTTTATTTATTTATTTTCTTTCCTCTAGTTAGGCTGGTGAACTTTCCCCCATGGTGCTTCAAGCCTCCTCCCCTCTAGGCACTTCCTGCTGCTTTTCTGCCAGTGTCTCAGGCTACTGTGGTTTCGCCTCATCTCCCTTTCCAGTGCTGGTGCATAGATGAGGTGGCTGGGGTCCCAAGCCCTGGGTGCCTGTGCCCTCCATGTAGGTCCACCGTGTCCCACTAGTTCTGGAAGAATTTCCTCTCAGTTTATTCCCTAACTCTTCCCTGAGACTATAGTATCTCCACTTTTATTAAACTATCTTTTCCGGGACTATCAGTGTGCTTCCTCCCTATTCCACCATCTTAGAGTTCTCTGATAAGCTTTCCTCTTAATACTCCTTTTGCTGTATTCCATAAATTTTGATAGGTTGTGTTGTCATTTTCATTTGTTTTTAGAGATTTTTTGATTTCTTCTACGGCACACTGTTCATTCAGAATCATGTTGTTCATTCTCCATGTTTGCATATGATACAGAGGTTCTTGAGTTGTTGATTTTGAGCTTCATTGCATTGTGGTCTGAGAAGATGCATGGTATAATTTCACTTTTTTGAATATGCTGAGGCTACCTTTATGACTTAGCAGATGGTCTATCATAGAGAGAGTTCTGTGCACCAGGCAGAAATATGCACACTCTGTATCTGTGGGGTAGAAGGCTCTGTAGATATCTACTGGGTCTATTTGGCATATAGTGTCAATTATCTCTGTTGTTTTCTTGTTGGTTTTCTGTCTGCTTGATCTGTCCATTGCTGAAAGTGGGGTATTGAAGTCCCCTGCTATTATTGTATTTGAGTCTATATCTCCCTTTAAATCCCTTAATAATTCTTTCAAATAGCCAGGCACCCTGCTCAGAGTGTGCATCTAACTCAATAAATGGAGGAGAGGTTCGCAACCAGATGCCACATAGAGCCAGTTGGATCAAGGAGCAGATGGGAATGATGAAGTTAAAAGCTGATACCAGCAATCACCTCATTGTTCTTCCAGGTTTTCAGAAGGCCAGAATCCCAGAGATGGTGTTGGCCAGCATGGTGGAAATGGTCACTGTTTTGAAAAGCACAGAGCCATGCAGGCCAGAGACATCCCCAGGTATTCCTCAAAGGCTAAGAAGATCACCAGCTTGGGGAGGCAGTGACTTCTCTCCTGGTTTGAGTACTCGTGATCTGCACATGGATGCACTGTTCTGCATCTGTAGGGGCAAAAGACTCTATGTTTCCTTGTTTGAAATTCTTCATATTTCCCTGTTGAGCAAAATTGTGGCCATCCACAGATGGATTCTTTCTCCTCCTCTCTCTGTCTCTCCATCTCTCTCTGTAACTCTGCCTTTTGAATAAATAAATCTTAAAATTTAGAGGGAAACACAAGAGACTCAAATAGCTAAAGAAATACTGAACAATAAAAATTAAGCTGAAGGCCCCACAATATCACATTTCAAGATATACTACAGAGAAACTAAAATCAAAACAGCCTAATATTGTCAGTTAGATGTTCTGGAGTTCTATGGCACAGTCAGGTAGCTACAGGTAATGTCAACGCTGTGTACATTTCACTATAAAAAGAAAAACATATCCATTAGCTGCATTTATCTTATTCACTCAAGTGCTATAGGAACAAATATGCTCAATCTAAGAGTATGATGACTTCTATAAACTTTCATTTTCTATAGACATCAACATAGAAAATGTGTAAGAAAGACTACATTATGTGTAGTCAAGAAGTGAAATTGAAGTTTAATATTTATTTCAGAGGTTCACAATCTCGTCTCAGAAGGATATCAGGTCCATCTGTGTGTAACCCTATTGAAATGGAAGCACACCTCCTTGAAGTCAGTAGGCCAATATATCATTTCTTCATTGAGGACCAAGCATTGGTCAGTGCACTCTTCTAGGAAAACTCTGCAATTTTAACCATCAACCCAAGACCCACAGGAAAATTCACAATGTTATGGATATCATAATGCACCGTATGGTGTCTTGATTCATGGAAGGATATATCATGTGCAGAACTATTGGTAAACTGTATTTTCTGGGCTGGTGCTGTGGCACAGCAGGTTAACACCTTGGCCTGAAGTACCGGCATTCCATATGGCTGCCAGTTTGAGACCTGGCTGCTCCACTTACTATCCAGCTCTCTGCTTTGGCTTGAGAAAGCAGTGGAAGATGGCCCAATTCCTTGTGCCCCTGCACCCACACAGGAGACCCAAAAGAAGCTCCTGGATCTTTGATTTGGATTGGCATAGCTCTGGCTGTTGTGGCCAATTGGGGAGTGAATTATCAAATGAAAGACCTATCTCTCTCTCTCTCTCTCTCTGCCTCTCCTCTCTCTGTGTAACTCTGACTTTCAAATAAACAAATAAATCTTTAAAACAACCTGGATGTTCTTCAGGAATTTATGAAGCTGGAGGAAAGTTAATTATTATTTTCTATATCTGCATATTTACCTTTTCCTAGATATTAGGTTTATTTAATTTATTCAACAAATTAGATTAATTTATTTATCCAAGGAACATTCAAACAAGGGCACATAAACATGTGCACTCTTGGAGGAAAACTCTGCAATTTTAATCATCAACCCAAGAACCACAGGAAAATTCACAATGTTGTGGATATCATAGTGTGCTATATGGTGTCTTGATTCATGGAGATACATCATCCCCAGCACTATTGATAAACTCGATTTTCTTCCGGATTGGATGAAGCTGGAGGAAAGGTATAATTATTAACTTCTAAATATACATATTTAGCTTTCCTAGATATTAGGTTTATTTAATTTATTCAACAAATTTGATTAATTCATTTATGCCTGGTACATTCAAACAAGGGCTAATAAACATATTCTGTATACAGGGAATGGATCCAGAGAAGCTAGGATGAAAAATCTATCTGTACCTCAGGAGGAATATCTTATGCTTAGGTGCATCCTGAGTGGTCTCATATTCAACAATGGACCCACAGTTCCTGTTGCCTGATAGTTGCAGATTTTGTAATAGCAGTTATGCTAATGCAAGTTCATTTCTCAGAGTCATTTTAAAATATAACTTAGAACCCATTTCACTTTTCACCAAAACTGTCTCAAGGAGGATTGCTCTACAACATTCTAGATTAAATAGCAGCTGTCAGATGTAGTCATTCTGTCCATGTATTCTGACTTTGATAAAATTCCAAAAACAGATATAGATGTGATTTTTTAAATATTACCATGTTTTCTCATGATTTGAGTTAGAATATATCATAGTTTTCATGCTACATTATGATTTATCTTTTCCAAAATAATACCTAATTTAAGGGAACAAATTTGAGATTTTCAACAGTAGAATTATCCCCAACAAGAAGGCAATTACAGGCTTTCCAATAGCCCATGTCAAGGAGTTCATCTTCCATTCTGACAGATCTTACTGATCAAGTAAAGAAAACAGCATCATATGTTGACCATAATAAAGCACCTATGTATATCATCAGGTGTTCAAAGCCCTGCTTTTTGAGGAGACTTACCTGCCTAAGAAGGAGCAGGGTCTGGTTGGCAGCCTGTAAAGATGTCTTTTCCGTTTTCTCCAGAAGGATTTCATGGAGGGCATGTGCTAATGAATGCACAGCATTGTAGATGAGGTAGCTGGTGTCAGATATGGTCATTATATCAACATTTCCTGGAAGAAACTCTAAGAAAGTATTGAGAGGGCAGACTCCAATTTTTCCACAAAAGGACCCAACAGGTAAACAGCCAAAAATGTGAAACCACAGTTTATTGAAGTAAAAGTCTTCTTGGTACCTGGAGGGGGTCACTGTCTTGAGAAAGTGTTTGAGGACAGGGATTTCCCTTCTGTGGTGTGAAAATGAGAAGTCTCCATGGAAAGAGTGCAGCATGTGGTTCGTCTCATACACAACAATATCTGTCTTTGCTACCACAATCCACACCTTCCCCAGGGTTAGAAAGTAATCTCTCATTATGTCCACAGTCATGAGACTCTTGACATCACCATAGAGCATGTGTATCTTTGCAGATGAAAAGGTAATCCTAGTCATAATATTATATCAGTGGTACATACATACTCTTTTTTTTTTTTGACAGGCAGAGTGGACAGTGAGAGAGAGAGACAGAGAGAAAGGTTTTCCTTTGCCGTTGGTTCACCCTCCAATGGCCATTGTGGCCGGCATGCTGCAGCTGGCTCACCGTGCTGATCCAATGGCAGAAGCCAGGTACTTATCCTGGTCTCCCGTGGTGTGCAGGGCCCAAGTACTTGGGCCATCCTCCACTGCACTCCTGGGCCACAGCAGAGAGCTGGCCTGGAAGAGGGGCAACCGGGACAGAATCCGGCACCCCGACCGGGACTAGAACAGGGTGTGCCGGTGCCGCAAGGTGGAGGATTAGCCTAGTGAGCCATGGCGCCGGCCACATACATACTCTTAGTAGCAGTGAGACCTGTGTGATTTCTGGAGCAGAGTTCCAACCTCTAGTAAATCCCACCCTCCGTGAAATTTAATATTTGAGAGAGAAATAAATCTTTACTGCATGGATCTGTTGATAATTTGGAACTTATTTATTACCAGGGCATAACTTAGGTTGTTTTAAAGAAGACAATCCTTTACCATCTCTGATTTTCTTCAAAATGAATTTTCAAGCACAAAATTCATATCAGCTAATGTACTTGACAGTAATGACATCATTGCTGCTAGTGTGAAGGGTAGCCCTCTGTGAATAATAATCCTTGATATGAGGAGCCAACATTTAGGATACTAGGTCATATGCTAATGTCCCACAGGGAGGTTTCTAGGTCTGGTTCTGGGCTCTGGTTCCTGATTCTACCTTCCTGCTAATGCACACCTGGGAGGCGGCAGGTGATGGCTCCAGTAGTTAGGTGCCTGCCACCCATTTAGATCTGAATTGAGTTCCTGGCTCCCATCTTTTGGGCTGATTCAAATTTGAAGAGATGCTCTCTCCATCCCCCTTTCCCTCCTTCTGACCCTCCCTCTCCTTCTTATCCCATACAAATGCTATATTTTAATTTTTAATCTATGAGACACAGAGTTGTAAGCATGAACATTCACTGGGAGATCTGTGATACGATCCACTATGGTTGTTGAGAATAAGGCATAGAGCACAGGTGAACCACAACTGTGAATTAGCCTTATTGCTCCTTGGAGGTCTTCAGAACTGGCCCTCAGTTTTGTCTCAGATGGAACTCAATGCTCAGCAGATTGATAACTGCATCCATCTGACAGCCATTGGCCTCTGGATACCTCCTAAGAGAGTAGAAAGGAAAGTTTTCTGTGCTGTGGGTATTTCCAGTAAGGCACAAGGCTGTGAGTAGTCAGCTGTCACTACTCCCAGTCGGTGGAAAGATGGCTGCATAGCTCTACACAGGAATCTGGTGGAGGCTCTAAGCTTCCACTTCTCCTTCCCTTTCTTCCTTCTCCTTCCCCTGTTTATAGTCTCACAACACCGGAAAACCCCTGGGATCTGTTCTGTATCACTGTGCGACTGTGAGGTCAATATCCACGTTCCACTAGCACCAGAAGTGGGAAAGGCTCCAACATTTCTTTCCAGAATTCATGGCCTATTCATCTGGGGGATCTTGTAGAGCTCCAAAAGGGTTCTTTGCTCTCATTGAAAAATGTAGACTTGGTCCCTGCAATTATGGCAACTGAATTGTTCTGTGTCTGGCAGGTGTAGTAAGGGATGAAATGATGCTCTCTGGTCAGCCAGTGTGGAGTGCTCCACAGGGTAGACTGATCACTGTCAAAGAAATTGTAGAGATAGAAACCCAAGGACAGATTGGGGAGTAGCTGAGATTCCTTTTTGATCTCCTGCATGGCAAAATGGAAGGCCAGCACATATTGGTAGTTCTTCCACAGCCACCTAAAGAGAGGGGCAGCATCAGGGAGAAGGGTCAGACCATGGAATTCAGAACAACTCCTCAGTCAGACTCAGGCTGCCACTTAGTGATGTGCCAGCCCTGGCACAGGGAACCAGGGTAGGTAACATTAACAGGGACATGGAAGATCTGGGGATGTCTCTTTGACTCCTGTGAAGCAAAGTGTTTCCAAACCACTGTGAGGGATGTTCAGGCTTTGTAACTGGGGTGAAGTAGAATACCCCTGTTTCCCGGACAGATATTTGAAGGTCCTACAAATAGTAGGGTGCATCTCTATGTATGGACCAGACAGCAAGATGTTGCCCTCTAGTGGTGTGAAAAAGTTGTGCACACACATAGCCTCATGGACTTTTCTGGAAAGGACTTGGTGCATCCAGTGTGCAATCCAGTTTCTGCTCAGAGGCAGAAACAAACTTGCCGGCATTTCTGTTTCCCATGAGGTTTTGAATATTTTAAATAACCACCCGACCTGCCAGTTTTTCCAGCTTTGGGATGCATTTGTCTCCTTATCCATATTCACCTGAGGAAATTTTTGGGCCCTTTGTATATTTTCCACTCTAATATGTCAACCCTTATGAAAGCAGCTTTGTTAAAATATATTTTCTTTGAAAGATGAGCATTCACTTCAGGACTTATGTCTTATTGTGATAGAATCCAAGCTAGTCCCTCAAGTGTCTTTATTTTCAGTGTTGGTAATGAATTATCCTCTCTTCATTTACATTTTACACCTGAATATTTTCTGCTGTTTATAAGTAGCTTAGCCATCTAAATTAGTTCTTGGAATTTAAAAATAACTCCCACTGGCAGCACCGTGGCTCACTATGCTAATCCTCTGCCTGTGGTGCTGGCACATTGGGTTCTAGTCCTGGTTGGGGTGCCAGATTCTGTCCCAGTTGCCCCTCTTCCAGTCTAGCTCTCTGTTGTGGCCCAGGAAGGCAGTGGAGGATGGCCCCAGTGCTTGGGCTCTGAACCCGCATGGGAGACCAGAAGAAAGCACCTGGCTCCTGGCTTCAGATCAGCACAATGTGCCTGCCATAGCAGCCATTTGGGGGTTGAACCAATGGAAGGAAGATCTTTCTCTCTGTCTCTCTCTCTCACTGTCTAACTCTGCCTGACCAAAAAATAAAATAAAATAAAATAACTCCCACATATCATTTTTATATGGGAATTAGTGTTATTTTCTCATTTTTTTTTCTTCTTCCATTGGCATATTCTCTTCTTTTCTGACTACTCAAGTTTCCTCCATAATTTGAACATAAAAATGCTTCCTTGTTAATAAATTATGATAGACTAACAATCTTAGTCCATTAAATGACTTAGTTTTTTTTCCCATGATTCTTTTGTTCTAATTAATTACATAAAATTTTATTTTGTGTTAAATCTTTAAATAATTTTGAAATATTCTTAATGAGATATCAAGACAGAAATGAAAACTGGTGCCCATTTTAGATTACCCAGGTCTAGGCATCGAAGATTCTAGGATGTGACAAGCACATGATGGCTGGCCCCTTATGCACAGAATGAGGGTGGAGAGAGATACTTCCCTAGCTGCAGGACAGAAGGCAGAGTGCACCTCCAGCTTTGGTACCTGGGCTAAAGGCTCTCACTCTGAAGGTAGGGATTCCTTCATCTTCAGATCACATTCCACCTCCACATCTGTCACTCAATGCAAACAGTCAGTAGCTGTCAGTTAACCAAGAAATTCACACACATGAACGACCTCCCCAAAAAATGTCTCATTCAAGTTTTGGCTAGAAATGGAGTCACTAAAAGAGATTAGGACACCAAAATGAAACAGTGAGAAGGGATAGGTTATGTGAAGGCACTGGTTAGGCAAATTGGAAGGCTGCAATTCTGCCCCCAAAGTGAGGAGACCCACCATGAGCTCCCTCTTATGCAAGGTGACCTGATGAGGGGACAGGTGTTAAATTCCAAAAGAAACTCACAAGGACAGACTGACTCCAATTAAACAACTTGCGTATTCCTCACCATGTTCTGAACACATGAGCCTGTGGATCTCTTGAATGTCTGAGAAGCATGCCGCACTGTTGTGACCAACAAGGTGTTAAACCCCCTTGTTAAGCAGCAAAGTAGCAACCCAGTTACTAGAAGCATGCACAAACCAGGTGTGCAAATCCCAGAATTAATGCAGTTTCTGTATTGTTCCTGGAAAAGAACCATCAGCATCCTAGAGAAAAAAAACATTGACTCCTTAGGAAACATGATTTCTTTTCCTTTTTATTTTGATGATCAGGAACACCAATGCTTCCTCTCTGGTAGAACTGAATTATTGATTGATGGTGGGACAGAGTCCATTTAGAGTGGTGATTCTCAGGGTCTCATGGTTTCTAGTTCAGGCACATTTCAACTATGCCCTTGTTGACTGTGATATCCAGCTTGAGCCTCTTGGGAACTAACCATGACCTTATGCCTGGTTATCAGTGTCTCAGGACAACTTGAACCATCTCCATGGACTCCAGCAGGACTCTTCTGTGGGTCCCAACAGTCTCACCCATTCCAATACCCCAAAAATTGGTTCAGAGGGACGTGTCCAAATTGGTAGGTTTAACTATGTTGACACCTCTCTTCTGTTCTGAGGGACCAGGGAGCAAACAGAAAAAGGATGTGACTGCTGTGGAAAGGAAAACAATTGAAGAGAACTCAACTTTCATTGGACTGCATTTCTGTCACTTCTCTGTATACTTCTCAAAATTGCCAATAAGGATAGGACACACACGGGCACAAGCATGTACTCACACTCAGTCACAACCTTGAACTTACCAAGATGCTGACACTTTATGCCGTGGCTTGACCATAAAAGATAATTGGATCATCTCACATTCTGGTTCCATGTAGTAAAGTGGGAGGAATCCACCTAGCTCCAAGTCTCCATCTCTGTGGACATCTATCTTCAGATAAACTTGGCAGCTGCTGACCGACATGTTCAACCAAGTGTGTAAAGGGTGTGGGAGTAGGAAGAGAAAAATCAGAAATGGTGACATCCAGTATCTCCTCAGCATAGAGTCAGAGACCAGAGTCTTAGCTGAACTGGGAAGAACATGGGCAGATACTGCCTGCAGGGTCAGACCTCTGCAGGCAGAACTTGTCTCTGTGTAGGGCACAGCCAAGTCTTGGGATTGCTGTGTCCTCAGCCTATATAATGTGCATGACAGTGTGATGATCCAGACAAGGACACGGCTAGAAGCCAAAGGGAGATATTTCTAAGTCAGTCATAGTACAGAGACCTAGATTGTGTGTCACTGTGGTCAGAGCAGATCATGCCTCTGAGTCTTTTTATTCTTTTATCTGTGTCCATTCTGGAAACACAAGGAAGCATTCTGCAAGGAAGCTCTGCACCTATCACCCTCCATTCCGTGGAAAAATCACTTTGGAAAACAACACGATTATTCTTAGTCATTTAACTTAAAAGTGATCCCTGTTAAATATAAGAATGGGAATAAGGGAGTGTGAAGATGTATAGTTCTGCACATGCTCATTTGGACTTACACCTAATAGTAGAGCTAGAAACGTGCCAGGGGATTCCAATTCAATCCCATTAAGGTGGCAAGTACCAATGCCATCTTACTTGTCAAAGTGATCAGTTTAAGTTCATAATTGATCAAAAAGATGGGATTAAGTGTCAAAGGGACCAAATAAATAAGACCAGTGTCTGCAAATAATAAATTGATAGAATTAAAAAGGAGGGAACAATGCAACATGGGAAGTGGGAAACAGAGCAAACTCTTAGAATGGCAGATGTCCTTAAACAGCACTCTGGCCTCAGAATCGACCCTTAGGGCATTCAGATCTGGCTAAAAAGCCCATGAGAGTATTTGAGGCATGGAAAGCCAAGACACTCTGTCATAAAATGACCTAAATGAAAGATCTCTGTGAGTGAGATCCCAGTGGAAAGAACAGGTCATCACAGAATGCAGTACCTTTTTCTGAAGGGAGGAGAGAAATTCCACTTTGATTATGGCCTTGTCTAAACAAGATCGGAGTTGGTGAACTCAAGAGGCTTCCATAGCCTTGGCAGTTCATAACAAGAACTTTGGGTGATTATTGATATCATAAATAAGAGTGTCAATTGTTAAATCAACAATGGGGGTCACTGTGCATCTGCTCCCCATGTAGGACCTCTGTCCTTAATGTGTTGTACTATGTGAATTAATGGTAAAACTACTACCCAAACTGTACTCTATACTTTGTGTGTCTTTGTGGGTGCAGTCTGTTGAAATCTTCACTTAGTATATACTAAATTAATCTTCTGTATATAAAGATAATTAAAAATGAATCATGATGAAAAATGGGATGGGAGAGGGTGTGGGAGATGGGAGGGCTGCAGGCGGGAGGAAGGTTATGGGGGGAAAAGCAGCTATAATTCAAAAGTTGCACTTTGGAAATTTATATTTATTAAATAAAAGTTAAAAAAAAGAAAACACGTCTTTGACTGTCCCTCCAACCTGTCCTCTATGATTTCATCATGGTCGATCAGGGCTTTGGGGACCACCCCAGGTTTACACAGCAGACCTGTAAACCTGTGTGTACAAGGGACCAAGAGTGGTTATTTCGATAGTTTGCTTGGGAGGATTTGGCATCTTTAGAAGGAGTTGGTGTTCAGATAAACAAAACAGCAAGTTGCATCAATCCACGTGTTTCTCTAGAAAGAAGTGAAGGGCTGGTGTCACTCATTGATGGCTCTGTGTACACCCCAGCCATTGTCTTCATTACTGCATCTTAATATCTCTCTCAGACCTACAGAACTCTGCTAGGAACATGAGTTTCTAATTGCTAAATGAATAGGTACATCCAGAGAACTGTAGGAGCTCATCTCCCCGCATCTACCACTCCAAACAATTAATCCACTTCCCCAACATACTTCTCAAATTCAGTATTCTGCACCAGCAACCTTGAATCAACATCCCATGGCAAATGGCAAGTCACAGGAACTGTGATAAGTGACATATCCTGTGACAAGTGACAGGAACTGTATTCTTTATTAAACATTGATTTCCTGGTCATATCTATGTTTCCTCACATTTCATATAAAGCATCTCAGTAGAATTTTCTTAAATAGTTTTAAATTTTTTTTAAAATTTATTAGACAGGTAGAGTTACAGACCCTGAGAGAGAGAGACAGAGAGAAAGGTTCTCCTTCTGTTGGTTCACTCCCCAAATGGCCACCATGGATGGCACTGCACCGATCCAAAGCCAGAAGCCAGGTGCTTCTTCGTGATCTCCCATGTGGGTGCAGGAGCCCAAGCACTTGGGCCATCCTCCACTGCCCTCCCGGGCCACAGCAGAGAGCTAGACTGGAAGAGGAGCAACCAGGACTAGAACCCGGTGCCCATATGGGATGCTGGTGCTGCAGGTGAAGGATTAGCCATGTGAGCCATGGCGCCGGCCCCCTTAAATACTTTTATATGATTATTAAAATGTAACAATTTATGGTTCCATGAGAATGACTTGCAACTTCATACATTGAGGATTGGCTCCATCCAACTATTTATCTTGTCCATTACCTCACATCCTTTTCATTTTTATGTGTGACCACGCTTAAAGGATGGTGTTCAAGCACTTTGCGATAGATAATATGGTCTCAGAATGTTTCCTATGGTATGTCAAATATATGTAAACCTATAGAAAGTGAAGGAAAGGGGCCGGCCCTGTGGTGTACAGGGTAAAGCCAACACTTGCAGTGCTGGCATCCCACATGGGGGCTGGTCGGCATCCTATCTGCTCCACTTCTGATCCAGCTCTCTGCTATGGCCTTGGAAACAGTAGAAGATGTACCAAGTGCTTGGGCCCCTGCACCCATGTGGAAGACCTGGAAGAAGCTCCTGGCTCCTGGCTTGGGATCGGCCAGTTTCAGCCATGGCAGCCATTTGGGGAGTGAACCAACAGAGGGAAGACCTCTATCTCTTTCTCTGCCTCTGCCTCTCTGTCAGGCTGCCTTTCAAATAAATAAATACAAATTTAAAAAATTTTAAAAAGGAAACTGAAGGATATGATGGTTGCCTGCCCTGTGGTCTGGGGACTTGCTGTTGACTGCTTAGTGAAGAGACTGACTATGGGATAGGGAAGTGGTTTTGAATCTACATAGAAATGTTGTTTTCACAAATCTGTAAACACACTGTATACAATGTGAGTGTACAGTATGAGTATGGATGTGCTTCAGTTCCACTGAGATTTTCAGTTTAAAGTGATTCACATTGGCTATGCGAATTATATGTCAATAGAAACAGCATTCTCTCCAAGTGGAATTATAGAAAAAACTCTAAGCAAGGTCAAAAATAAACAGCAGTCAATGGATAGATTTAGTCCTATGTATTTAATTACAGAATCATTTGTATGTATTCATGAAAACTACATATAAGTGTGATAATGATACCATCTTATTTTCATTTTTTGAGGATGATTATAGATAAGTTTGTTAGTTAAATACTGATTCTACAGCTATTTCACCTGAAGATTGTGTTAGCAGCTTTGTGGGTTCAGGAAATCCTAGGAAGGTGACCTTCAGGAAGAAAGCATTGTAAATTATGATTAAAACAGATTCTTGACATAAGCATATTCTCTGTTACAGTATGTAGGAATTTGGGGTAGGGGCTGGGTGTTAGAGTAGAAAATAGTAACCCACAGTCATCTACTGTGTTGTTGATAAGAACAAGCACCAAGAAGTCTTTGAAGTACCATCATGCATAATTGGAAAATGATTATTATTCAAGAGATTGTGTACAATACAGTATCCATTTCAGGATAATAGCTTCATAAATTGACTCTGGTACTGGGAAGGAAACCCCACTTAAATTATGAAATAGCAAACTCAAATGACCCAGAGAAAACTGAACACAAAGCATATGTAGTTTAGATATCATATCAAGTATGAGTGATTGTAGTGTAGGTAAATTGATTAAGAAAATAGATATTAATTCAATATTCCAAAATTCAGGGTTAGTTGTTCAATATAAAATGACATTATTGTTTGTATCCTTGCTAGGCAGCTGAAGATAGCTTCACATAATTACTCTTCTTTTATTTCAAACATTCCCTAGTCATGTTTATTTCCTAATAAGTCTATGAAGAGAGAGAAAAATTTCAGAGCCAGCATCATGGCTCACTTGGTTAATCCTCGCCTGTGACACCGGCATCCCATATGGATGCCGGGTTCTAGTCCCGGTTGCTTCTCTTCCAGTCTAGCTCTCTGTTGTGGCCCAGGAGGGCAGTGGAGGAAGGCCCAAGTGTTTGGGATCCTCCACCGTCATGGGAGATCAGGAAGAAGCACCTGGCTCCTGGCATCAGTTCGGCGCAGTGCTGGCCGTAGCGACCATTTAGAGGAGTGAGCCAACAGAAGGAAGATCTTTCTCTCAGTCTCTCTTTCTCTCACTGTCTGTGACTCTACCAGTCAAATAAAATAAATAAATAAAATAAAATAAAGAAATCACCTATTAAAAGAAAGTGAGAGAAAAATCTCCCACTTAGCTGGGGCTGGGCTTGGGACAGAACCAGGTGCCAAGAAATAAATCCAAGTCTTGCACATAGATGACAGGAAACCAATGCTTGATCTGTCACCACTGCCTGCCAGTGTCTGAATCTGAGAAGTTGGGGTCAGGAGCTGGAGCCAGGGATTGAACTCAGAAACTCCATTGAGGACATGGTCATAATCACTAGGCTAAAATGCCTGCTATCCATTTTGTTATAAAACAGAGAAATCAGTTGGGGTGCTAGGTTTCCATAGCATTTGCTACTTATAGAACCAGAGTTCTGAGATGAGTAGCTCTGAGAGATCATGCGACAGCAGAAACTTCTGTGTGGGATATCACTAAAGATGTAAGCACAGTCACAGTGAGCATGGCTATAGCCAGAACAAGTGAATCCATTGCTCTCTCCCAGAGATAAGGAAGGATATGTACCTTGATCTAATCAATTCCTCTTCTTCACCATACAGTCATCAAGTACTGATTTTAAAATGATGTCAGGGGGTGCCTCTGCGGTGCAGTGGTTTAATGCCCTGGCCTGAAGCACTGGCATCCCATATGGGTGCCAGTTTGAGACCCAGCTGCTCCACTTCTGATCCAGCTCTCTGCCATGGTTTGAGAAATAAGTAGAAGATGGCCTAAATCCTTGGGTCCCTGCACCCATTTGGGAGACCCAGAAGAAGCCCCTGGTTTCTGGCTTCAGATCATCACAGCTCCGTCCATTGCAGCTATCTGGGGAGTGAGCCATTGGATGAAAGACCTCTCTCTCTCTCTCTCTCTCTCTCTCTCTCTCTCTCTCTCTCTCTCTTCTCTCTGACTCAGACTTTCAAATAAATAAATAAGTCTTAAAAATTATGTCAGCCATTGTCATAGACAAAGATTTCTTGTAAGACCCTAGAGGCATAGGCAATAAAAGCCAAAATCGACAAATGGGATTACATCAGATCGAGAAGCTTCTGCACTGTGAAAGAAGCAATCAGCAAAATGAAAAGACAACTGACAGAATGGGAGAAATTATTTGCAAACTATGCAACTGATAAAGGATTAATAACCAGAATACATAAAGAGCTCAAGAAATTTAACAACAAAATAAACAACCCAGTTTAGAAGTGGCAAAAGACTCAAGACATTTTTCAAAAGATGAAATCAAATGTCCAACTGACACATGAAAAAAAAATGCTCAGGATCACTAGCCATCAGGGAAATGAAAACCAAAACCACAGTGAGGGTTCATCTCACCCCAGTTAGGATGGCTTTCATACAGAAATCAACAAAAAACAGATGCTGGTAATATGTGTGGAAAAAGGTACCCTAATCCACTGTTTGTGGGAATGTGAGCTGGTAAAGCTGCTATATAAGAGAGTGTGGAGCACCAGTTTATATCAGTAACAATGTGGAAAAAAATGAATGTCCTGCTGTTGACTATTAGATAAAATGAATATGGTAGACAGAAAGATAAATACCACAAATTCTCCCTTAAATGTGGGAGCTAATTTTAAAATAATCACAATATGAAAATTTGATAAAGCACTTGGAGATGTGATGCCATTGAACAGCCCTTTTCTCAATTGTTGAGGAACGGTTTGTTTTTTCATACTACTTGTTGAACTCTTACTTAGTATAGAATTAACCTTATGTGTATAAAGTTAATTGAAAATATATCTTAGTAAAAATAAGAATGGGAATTGGGTAGGAGGGAGGAAGAAGTGTAGGAGTGTGGGTGGAAGGGCAGGTAGGGTGGGAAAAATCACAATGTTCCTAACGTTATATTTCTGCAATGCATGAAGTTTTGACACCTTAATTAAAAAGGTTCTGGGGAAATAAAAGAAAATTCATTTTGGCTGTGAAAAAAAACAGAAATTTTAGAAGAGAAATATGTCTGTGTGTACCATTTGGGCTGCAAATACAGTGTTTTTGCAATACTTTGTTTTAAATCTTTGTTGAATGAATTATTAAGAACTAAACAGTACTCTAGCATTAATATTCTATGGCAATTTTAAAATTTTCAGTATATGAGGGAAGTTGAACATCTTTTCATTGGATTATTGTTTATAACCCTGCCTATTTTCCTACAGTACTATGGTCTTTTTGCTTGGTACTTGTTGAACCCTTTATTTAGTGGAGCATTAAGCCTTTGAGTCAAATGCAAACTAAAACTATGTTATCTAAAAAATAACAATAAAATATTAGGTTGAACAAAAACAATGAAAGAGAATAAAATTGCAAAACAAAATGATAAAAATCAGTAAGATGGAGTTTGAAAAAAGAATTGATAAAGCCTGCTGCAATGTGGATGGGTTTGAAGCCAGACTCTTATGCCACATATTGACTGCTGCCACTTGTCAGAATTATTCAAAAAGGTAAACTCTTAGAAACTGAAGGAGATGATTGCTTCCATGATATGAGTTTGAAAGTGATTTCTTACTGCATAATACAATTTTTACGGTGATGAAAATCACTTCACTCCACATAGAGAAGACTATTGCACGAATGTGTGAACATACTGTGCACAATCTGCATGTTCAATATGAATATGCATGCACTTAAATGCTTTTGACTTGTCCAGTTTAAAATTGGTTTGTCTTTGCTATGAGAATTTCACATTAATCCAGCCTTGTGTCCCATGTGCAACTGGAAAAAGAAAACTTAAAACAAAGACAAAACAAAAACCAATACATTGACAGAAGAACGTACAGTTACTAAGTCAGTGCCATGTGTAAATGAATATCCCATATATGTGTGATAAAAGCACCATTTCAAAAATCTTAGCAATGAGCATTTATTAAGATATTTTTGGGCAACACAATATCTCAACCACAGCCACAAAACACGTGTCCTCACACGGGGAAAACCCCAGTGCTGCCACCGCCACTGGTCATGGGCAGACCCCAACCCCACAAAACCCTTGTGGGAACATGGCAGTGGAACTTTTAAAGGGGACCCCCAGGAGGGTGAGCAGCCCGCAGTGGCAGAGAGCAGGGATGGGGGCCATACTGGGGCCATGGGGGCGAGGCGCAATATCTCTACAGAGGAACACTGTATGACCAAGCACCTCCTGTGTCTGGAAAAGAAATCTCACTTAAATGACAATGTCAACAAAGAAATGATAAGCACTCAATAGCCAGGGAAAACAGAATGTAAAGCATGTATAATTGGATGTCTTAGCAAATATGAATGCTTACATTGTCTGTATATTGATAAATAAATAGAAAGTAATTCAGTCTTTACCATTTCAGGGCTAGCCTTTTAAAATAAAGTAGCACTGTTGTTGTTGCCCTGATGGGCATTTACACCATAATTTATCTTCACTCAGTATAAAATTTTTCTCTAAATTCCATAACAAACTCTGAGATGGAGAGAAACAGAAGGTTAGTGACAGATAGAGACCTCCCATTCAATGCCTCACACCTCTACACCCCCAATGCCTGTGCCTGGGCTGAGGCTACAACCAATAACAGGTAGTCAAACACCTAAATTTTCACAAGGGTGGCCAGGATCAAGTTAATGTGAAGATTCACCACTTCCTTCCAGGGTCCCAGGAGTCAGAAGTCCAGGTCAAGAGCCAAAGCCAGAGCCAAAAATAGATGCCATGCATGCACTCAGATTGCTAGGCTAAATGTCCAATCCACAAGTAGATTTTAAAGGAAATATTAATTTTAGTCCTTCATATTTCTGGAATGATATTTCAGATTAGATTGTTGGGTCTAAACTCCAAATATTTGATAGCAAATCAAGTGGAAATCTTTAGAATCCTTTACAACTTGCTTTTTTTCTTTAAGTCTTTCAAATTGTTCTCAGGTCTTAAAAGAATAACATAGCATTTGGGGACAAATATGCAGCCTAGGAGCCCTGCACTGGATGCCAAGATGGAGAAGACCTCCACGGCCACCATGACTTTCCCCTTGGTGCTGTGGTAGACAGGCAGGAAAGTCACCCAGACACTGCAGAACATCAGCATGCTGAACGTCAGGAACTTGGCTTCATTGAACGTGTCAGGCAGATTCCTGGCTAGGAAAGCCACAGTGAAGCTGGTCAGGGCCAGCTCCCATGAATTACCACAGACTAGACCACTCTAGACCCGTGGATACTGATGACATTGTTTATAGATGAAGAGATGACTTAGAGGTTTCAATTCTGGGCTCACTGAGAAGCAAAACCCAAGTAACCACACAACTGACCTCCTACATTGCATCTAAACAAAAAAGTTTTCCAACTGAAGTTACTCTACAAAGAAAGAGGAACTGTCCCACCGCATTTACAGATGTCAGTGTAGGAACACAGTACAGATGAAGAAGCCTAGAAGCATGACAGCTCCAAAAGGATGAAACAGTTCTCCATTAATAGATACTGAGTTGAAGGAGATATATGAACAAATAAAAATAAATTCAAAATAATGATCCTTAGGAATCTCAATGAGATATCAGGGAACACAGATGGTCAATTCAAAACAATTAAGGAAACAATATATGATATTAAACATGTCATAAGCAAACAGAAGAAATCATTAGAAAGAATTAAACAGAAATTTTGGAGTTGAGAAATTACACCAATGAAATAAAAATACAATGAACAAAAATAAAATTGGACAGTAGGAGAAAAAAATTGCTGACCTTGAGATCAAGATTTTTGCCATCATCCTATCAGGCAAAAATAGAGAGAGAGAAGTTTAAAAAAAAAAAAGATAGCCTAGGGGATGTATGGGCTATCATTAAGTAAACAAATGTTTGTGTTACAGGAATAATCATAGGAATAGTCATTGAGAACTTCTTAAATGAAATAATTGAGATATTATTTGAAATACACACACATATATATAAGAAATAATTATTGAAAATTTCCCCAGTCTTGTATTTTATATGAGCAACCACATACAGGAAGTTCAAAGGACCTCAACAAGTTTCAACGAATGAAGACTTTCTACAAGGAATGTTGTAGCCAAATTGTCAAAAGTTAAATGACAGAGGCCGGCACCGCGGCTCAACAGGCTAATCCTCCGCCTAGTGGCACCGGCAGACCAGGTTCTAGTCCTGGTCGGGGCGCCGGATTCTGTCCCAGTTGCCCCTCTTCCAGGCCAGCTCTCTGCTATGGCCCGGGAGTGCAGTGGAGGATAGCTCAAGTGCTTGGGCCCTGCACCCGCATGGGAGACCAGGAGAAGCACCTGGCTCCTGCCTTCAGATCCGCACCGTGCGCTGGCTGCAGTGCACCGGCCACGGCGGCCATTGGAGGGTGAACCAACGACAAAGGAAGACCTTTCTCTCTGTCTCTCTCTCTCATTGTCCACTCTGCCTGTCGAAAAAAAAAAGTTAAATGACAGAATCCCAAAGACAGTGAAATATAGACATCAAGTTTCACTTAGACTAATAGCAGATTTCTCAGCAAAAACCTCTTGACCAGAAGAGAATAGGATGATATGTTCAGGTCTTGAGAAACAAAATTCCAACCAAAAATGCTTTATCCAGTAAGCTACCTTTTAAAAGTGAATCAGAAATAAAATCATCATCTTCAATAGCTTCTCCAGTAAAGTATAACACTGATCTTGGGATTATACGTTCACGTAAAAAGTGACCAATTTCAAAGTCTGCAGCAAGGATAGCTTCAGCATCATCATCCAAATCTCTGCTCTCAGGAACTTCAGGAGGGGCAAAAAAATTAAAGAAAGAGTCATTGGAAACTGTTTTAGTCACAGTACGAACTGTCCCATGTCCCTTGTGTTTCTGCTTCTTCTTAATGGTTTTCAAAGTGACATTCTTTCCTTTTTTCCAATCTATCTGGCACCCCATACAACCCATAATTTCTGAAGATGATGATGATGATTATGATGAAGAAGGTGAAGAAGCGGATGAGGAAGGGGGAGAAGAAGGAGATGAGGAAAATGATCCAGACTATGACCCAAAGAAGGATCAAAACCCAGCAGAGTGGAAGCGGCAGTGAAGCAGGTTGTATGTGGCCTTGAGGATAACCTGCACTGTAATAGCCTAAACACAACTATTATTTACTTAGAGCCTTATGTTTTCGTATTTCCTTGGTAGATTCAGTATTTTTTTTAAGGGAAAGGAATTCATACTTTAAAGATCAATTTGTTCTACCTAGCATTTTAACAATAGTTTTCCTGCAAGATATGTTGAATGCTCAAATTCTTTCATGCGTGTTCATTCATTGCTACATAGTTTGGTTCTCCTGGAAGTTTTTTGAAGTGTAGCTTTTGGAGTACAATTCTGAATTGCAGCTGTTTTTGTTTTGCTCATTTTTTTTTCCTGAAGAACCAAAGTGTTTCTTCAGTTGGTAGTTGAATGAATTTGTCTGCTTATATTAGCTGTGCCTTTCATTAATTTGTTACAGAAATACAATGATTTATACTAAAACAATTCATATTTAAGAAAAAAAGAGACCAGATTTGTGGTGAAGAATTTCCAGTATGACCACAACCAATAGCTGTTAGATCGTTAATGGACTTTTCTATTTTTAGGCAGCATATAACTTTTTTTTTTTCTGATCCATATTATATATGTTTATTCACTTCATTAAAATAATGGTTACATTGGCTTCTTGCTGTTTAAACCATAATCTTTTCCTGTTTTTTCATTATGAAATAATTTTCGGTTTAACCATTCCAGTACTTAAGAAATTTTAGGTACTTTTCTTATTGAGGTCAGTGCAGAACCTTTGCAGTCCAAGGATGGCAGCTTTCATCTGGTTTAGGCTTTCTGTTCTCTCCCCAGTACTGCAGGTCTAGTTGACTCAGTTGCAGTTATTAGGGTGAATTGTATCATGCAATTATAGAGGACTTGCTCCGATGTGTACTTCCAAAGAAGATCTCTAGGTACTTAACCTCCTTTAATTCAAAGTATATTCCAAGTTACACGTCTCAGTAAGATCCCAGATTTTTTACTGCCAAGTGTTTGCTCTGTGGCTCTGTATAGTTACTATGCATATGAAACAATATAAATGCCTTCAGTGTAGTGCCTCACATGAAGTAGGAGTTTAATAAATATTCATTTTCTTTAAATGAATTTCCTTACCAACCCATATGTTTTTCCCAGTAGTACTGTTATTTTTCAGACTATATGGTCATCACATTTTGGAATTGCTTTCCAAGTCAGAGTACAAGCTGTATCTGCAGATAATTATCAATATTTTTAGAAACAAAAAATCCTCAAAAATGTTTTGGAAAATGGAACTTTCATCAGAAAAAGTAAATGACTTTTTTCCAAGGCAACACTGACATTACTATATAGTTATAGTATCTTTTAAACATATTTTGCCATATTGCTTTGTATTTGTAAATAGTTGTTTTCTGGTTTTGTTTGTTTTTATTTTTAAAGATTTATTTATTCAAAAGTCAGAGTTACACAGAGAGAGAAGGAAAGGCAGAGAGAGAAGGTCTTCCATCTACCAGTTCACTCCCCAGTTGGCCACAACTGTAGGAGCTGAGCCATTCTGAAGCCAGGAGTTTCTTCCAGGTCTCCCACATAGGTGCAAGGGCCCAAGAACTTGGGCCATCCTCCACTGCCCTCCCAGGCCATAGCAGAGAGCTGGATGGGAAGTGGAGAAGGGGATTTGGGCACCACAGGCGGCAGCCTTACCCACAGGTTTCGGCCTTACCCACCACGCCACAGCACCAGCCCCTGTCTTTTCTATTAAACCCATTTGTTAAATTAGACTAATAGTACTAGAGTATATAAGAATGACCACTTGGGAAGAATAAAACAGTGTTTTAAACCATTAAATTGGGTTTCACCTTCCAATCTATTAATTATGTATGTATGTATGTATTTATTTTAGCCTTAATTTACTTAGGAAAAACAAACAGACTGTAGAAACTGCAGAAATATCCATTTTGATCCAAGGACTCAAATTGCCACATTTTTGTATGTCATTTTTTTCAAAGTTGACTTCCTAACATAATGTGCCATGTACATTGTTGCCAGTCTGGGCAGCATATAATTTTTAACAAAAACCTCTAATTCATAGTGATTATTGGTTGCCCATATGGAGGTCAACAAAACGTAGGATTTTCAAGTTAGCCTGATATCTTACTGTACTTTTAAATGTAACCTCCATTAAATCCACTAAACATCTTTTCTTTGTGGTAGGGTCTACCTTCTGCTTCTCTGGAAAGGATGAATTTACATCATTTGATGAGCCTATTTCAAGTTTTTTGTTACTGTTTGTTTTTCTTGTTTTTGTTTTTGCAGCCTAAAATAAAAATGTCAAATACAATTTTAGTTTTCTAAAAAAGTCTTAATTTTGTACTAATTTAGGTTAGAAGCAAGGCTTAGTTTGAATTAAGGGTTGTGCCCAGTTAATCATATTGAAGAAAAGGGTGCCAACTTCAGAAAAGTATACTACCAGAAAACAAGTGTTTAAAAAAAAAACTTAAATGATGTAATACTTTTTTAAAAAGAAAAATTAAAAAGTTAAATTCCATTTCCTCATGTTTGGGACTAGAGAGAAGACCCCAAGCTTCTATGATTTATCTAATTCTTAGGCTTTTGTTTAGTATGTATTAAAATGGGTAGTACTGTTTACCTAACTACCTCACCTATGTGTTAAAGCATATTAAATCTCATGAAATGTTTCAGTCTGAATAAAACCTTGAAAATCTGAAAAAAAAAAGAAATAAAATCATTCCCAGACCAGCTAAACTGGGAAAATTCATCATTACCAGACAAAGAATCCTGAAGGGAGACCTACATTAGAATTAAAGGATCAGGGCTGATGCTGTGGCCCAGTGGGTTATTGCCTTGGGTTGAAGAGCCAGCATGCCATATGGGCACTGGTTCTGGAGTAGGCTGCTGCTCTTCTGATCCAGCTCTCTGCTATGGCCTGGAATAGCAGTGGAGAATGGCCGAAGTCCTTGGGCCTATGCACCCATGTGGGAGACCTGGAGGAATCTCCTGGCTTCTGGCTTCGGATAGGTGCAGCTCCAGCCATTGCAGCCATCTGTGGAGTGAACCAGAAGATGGAGGACCTCTCTCTATGTCTCTACTTCTCTCTGTAACTCTGTCTTCCAAATAAGTAAAATAAATCTTTAAAAAAGAATCAAGAATCTAATCAATAGATGCTTACAAAAAGAATTAAAGGATCATAACAATCGTCATGAAAACACAATGACAATACAAAATTCAGTAACATTGCAAATTCATAAAAGAGAAAGATAAGAAAATCCACCGTTATGACAGAAAGCTACCAAAACACAAAGAATGAAAAGAAAGGCAGAATGAAACATAGATTATGTAAGACAAGAAGTAAGCCATCAACAAAATTGCAGTAGTGAGTTCTCATCTCTCACATTAGCCTTGAAGGTAAATGGAATATATTCCCCAGTCAAAAGATACACCCTGACTGAATGAATAAAAAAAGTATACTGAACTCTACATGGCCCATAATAAATTCACCTCACAAGTAAAGATACACATAAACTGAAAGTAAAGGGATGCAAAAGATACAATGTTTCACTCTCTCAAAGACCACCAGGGCTTAATCAGAGAGACCTTGACCATCAAGCAGGCACAAAAATGTTAGTGTCTCTCCTAGGTCTCTGAAGGAGTAGGGAAGCAAGTAGAAGCAGAAAGATAGTGGAAGAAAAAACAACCATTGTGTGCAGAATTCTCAGAAATCTCATTAGTGATTGGACACAGGGAGGCACAAGCATACACTCACATGTAGTCATAACAACACATAAGACTTACACACAGCCTTAAACTTACCAAGATGCCACCACATTATACCCAGGCTTGAATAAAAAGGATAATTGGACCATCTCTCTTTCTGGTTCCATGTACAGGGAAAAAACACTCCCAGCACTAGGTCTCCATCTCTGAAGACACTTGGCTTCAGATACTCATGGCAGTTCTCAACAATTCTGTCCTGTGAATTAGATAAAGCCTGCACGAGTAGGTAGAGAAAAATCAGAGGCAATGACATGTCACTGTCTCCCCAAACTATAGTGAGAGCCCTGAGTCTCAGCTGAGAGGAGGAGACACAGGGCTGGATCAGGTCTGAGGGCTCATCAATCAGCAGTGACAGTGGAGCTCTGTGTAGAGCACAGCTGACTCCAGGTATTGACGTGTGCCCTCTGCCTGTAGGAACTTGTGTGCCAGTCTGGTGAGCTAGACCAGAGCACAGCTAGAAGGAGAATGCAGAGTTCACAGCAAGTCACAGTGCTGAGACCTGGCTCTGAGTGTCCTGTGATCAGAGCTGCTCTGGGTTCCCTGTATTTTCAATGCTTCCCATTTTTTCTCATCCAGAAACTCAGGGGATCCACCTGCCTGAGGCTCTGCATCTGTTGTCTTCCATTATGGGGGAAAACCCTTTGGAAAAACATGTTTTGCACTTGTCTACCTCCTTTGCCTCTAGGGTTGCATGATAGTCCAACAAGGCTTTGGCAATCATAGCATCCTGGTACAGCAGCTCTGTGAAATAGTGTGCACAGTGGCCAAGGGTTTTGTGAATAGACAGCTTTGAGGAATTTGGCAGGGTTAGAAAAAGTTGGTGTTGGAATAACCAAAACACCCAGCTGCATCTTCCCACATGATGCTGTAGACATTAGGTGAAGGGCTGACATCACTCACAGATGACTTCGGACACCACAGGAATGCTCATCATTATCATGCCTAATGTCACTCCCAGGGCCACGGTATCCTGCTGCCAAAAAATGGGCTTCCTTATTAATAAGTGAATAAGCCACATTCCAGAGAGAGGAAGTAGTTCATCCCCCAATCTTACTCCTCTCCCACAGCTGATCTCCTACCCATCAGCCTGATGCCCTCCACAAAGAGAACACTAGAATCACCAAGCTCTCAACATGTTGTTTCAATGTGACAACTGAAAGAAACTGTGTTGGTTCTCAACCACTTATTTTCTGTGTTCCATAGTTATTTTCTCCCACTTTTCAGAGAAAATTTTACATGTGTATTTTCATTTTGAAATTCATAATTTTAAATTATGTAGATGTATCTCTACCAGAGAATGATTTGATACCTGTACACAATGTTGAGTGGTATAATACAACTGTTTTGTGTCTCAGCTTTATTTCACTGCCTTATTTTTTCTTGTGCTGACCACACTTAAAGGTCTATTGTGTCAAAACTTTCAAGTATACAACATGTTATTCACTGTGTTATCTCATGATTTGTGACAGTTCACTTGAACTCCTTGGTCTTGCCTAATTTTGACTGCTGTGATCAACATGTTCTTAGTTTCCCACCTCCTAGTGTTTCAATCACAAAGCTCTATTTAATTTTTTTGAACTTTTATTTAGTAAATATAAATTTCCAATGTACAGTTTATGGATTACAATGGCTTTTCCCCCCATAACTTCCCTCCCACCTACAACCCTCCCATCTCCTGTTCCCTCTCCCATTCCATTCACATCAAGATTCATTTTCAATTATCTTTATATACAGAAGATCAATTTAGTATATATTAAGTAAAGATTTCATCAGTTTGCACCCACACAAAATATAAAGTGTAAAATACTGTTTCAGTACTAGTTATAGCATTAATTCACATTGAACAACACATTAAGGACAAAGATCCTACATGAGGAGTAAGTGCACAGTGACTCCTGTTGTTGACTTAACAATTTGACACTCTTGTTTTTGGCGTCAGTAATCTCCCTAGGCTCTAGTCATGAGTTTCCAAGGCTATGGAAGCCTTTTGAGTTCGCTGACTTCGATCTTATTTCGACAAGGTCATAGTCAAAGTGGAAGTTCTCTCCTCCCTTCAGAGAAAGGTACCTCCTTCTTTGATGGCCCGTTCTTTCTACTGGGATTTCACTTGCAGAGATCTTTCATTTAGGTCCTCTTTTTTTTTGCCAGAGTGTCTTGGCATTCCATGCCTAAAATACTCTCATGGGTTCTTCAGCCAGCTCCAAATGCCTTAAGGGCTGATTCTGAGGCCAGAGTGCTGTTAAGACATCTGCCATTCTTTGAGTCTACTGTGTATCCCACGTCTCATGTTGGATTGTTCTCTCCCTTTTTTATTCTATCAGCTACTATTTGCAGACACTAGTCTTGTTTATGTGCTCCCTTTGGCTCTTAGTCCTATCATTATGATCAATTGTGAACAGAAATTGATCACCGGGACTAGTGAGATGGCATTGGTACATGCCACCTTGATGGGGTTGAATTGGAATCCCTTGGTATGTTTCTAACTCCACCATTTGGGGCAAGTCCAATTGAGCATGTTCAATTTCAAAAAATATTTGTTTATTTATTTGAAAGTCAGATTTCCACCGAGATAGAAGGTAGGCAGAGAGAGAGAGAGAGAGAGAGAGAGAGAGAGATCTTCCATCTGCTGGTTTGCTCCCCAGATGGCCATAACAGCTGGAACTGTGCCGATTTGATGCCAAGCACCAGGCGCTTCTTCCAGATTTCTTCTGGATCCCCAAAATGCCTGCAGAAGTCCAAGGACTTGGCCATCTTCTACTGCTTTCCCAGACCACAGCAGAGAGCTTGTTTGGAAGTGGAGCAGCCAGGAGTTGAACTCATGACCATATGGTATGCTGGCACTGCAGTTGGGAGCTTTACCAGCTATGCCACAGTGACAGCCCCAAAAGCTCTCTTTCTGAAGTTGACTTTGGACACCAGTCCTAGGAATGAGGAAAGGATACATTCTTTTTTTGCACATGATGTATGTCATGCATCCGAATGACCTCAACACTCATCCACGTTGTCAAATAATAAGATTTTCCTTATTGGTAAGACTGAATAATATTGCAGTTTATATACAGACCACATTGTCTTTATACATTTATCTATTGATGGACACTTAGGTTGATTCCACACTTGGAATTTTTGAATAATGTTGCAATGATCATGGGAGTGCAGATGTTTCTTTCACATGCAAATTCCACATCCTTTAGATATATAATTTCAGGTAGCACTGGGACTGCTGGGTAATATGAAGGTTCTATTTTTTGTCATAAAATTTTTGTTATATTGATACTAATTTACCTTCCTACCTTCATCCTTGTTAACATTTATTTCTTCTATGTTTTTTAAAGATTTATTTTATGTATTTGAAAGTCAAAGTTACAGAAAGAGAGGAAGGGGAAAGAACAGGGAGAGAGAGAGAGAGAGAGAGATCTTCCATCCACTGGTTCACTCCTCCTAATGGCTACAACAGCTTGGACTGGACCAAGCCAAAGCCAAGAGCCAGGAGCTTCTTCCAGTTCTCCCATGTGTGTTCAGGGGCTCGAGCACTTGGAACATCTTCTATGGTTTCCCAGGTCATTAGCAGGCAGGTGTATTAGCAGTGGAGTAGTCAGGTCTGAAACTATCACCTGTATGGGATACCAGCATCACAGGCAGTGGCTTTACCTGCTATGCTACATTGCCAGCCCCCTTTTTATGTTTTTTTTTTTTTTTAATAACTCTTCTAACAGGTGTGTGGTGATATCTCTTTATAGCATCAGTTTGTAACTCTCTTGTGATAAGTGGTGATGAGCATTTATTCATTTTTATTTAATGAATGCATTTTTCCTAGATACTATTTTAGGAATATAGTAGTTCTTTCCCCCTAACCCCCCTCACAAATCCTACCTCACATCCCTCTCCCTCTCCCATCTCTGTCTTTATTATGGTGTATTTTTAGCATGACTTTATATACAGAGGACCAACTCCATGCTAAGCATAGACTTCAACAATTTGCACCCATGCACATACACAACATATAGAGTACTGTTTGGGGAGAAAATGTGCAGTTGATTCTCATATTAAAATTCATTAGGGACAGAGGTCCTTCGTGGGGAGCAAGTCCACAGTGACTGCTATTTTTCCTTTAAAAAGTAACGCTCTTTTTTTGACATCAGTGATTGATCATCTGAGGCTCTTGCCATGGGCTGCTAAGGCTATGGAAACCTTTCGTGACCATAGACCCCATCAGTATTTGGGCACAGTCATAAGCAAAGTGGATGTTCTCTCCTCCCTTCAGAGAAGAGTGTATCCTTCTTTGATGACCCTTTCTTTTCTCTGAGGTATCATGGAGATCCTCCATGTATGATATTGTTTGTCACTGTTTTGGCTTTCCAGATCATTTATTAATTTACCTGTTCATTGTGGGTCTTCTTTTTGAGAAATCTCTATTCAAGTCCTTTGCAAACATTCAGTTGGGTTATTTTTTTCTTACTATTAACTTTTGGAGTGCCCTTTATGTTTTAACTATAATCTTTTATCTGATTTACACTTTCTTTTTTATATTTAAATTTTGGAAAATTTTAATTATTATTACTTTTTAAAACAGCACAGTGAAATTTATTGTTGCAGCCAGCAAAACATCCCTTTTTAAAATTCCACACGGCAATGCAAGTTAAAAAACTTCACTCATCAAATAAATGATATTTTAGACAAGGACTTGCTAAAGAAACCTCATCACAACAACTTTTTAGGGCATGATCACTTTAAATCCATGGGAGCAACAGTCATTCCATCTCTCTTTATTTCAGCAAGAAATCAGTGTCTGCCTGTTACATCAAAAGAAAAAAATCAGGATTTGTTTTCTAAATGTATCACCTGAGTCAAGGAAACATGTTATGACTTCTTGTAGGAAAAATAGCTTGCAGCTTATAGGAGACACTTGGTTGATGTTCATTAATTAGTTTTTTTAAAAGATTTATTTATTTGAAAGACAGAGTTACAGAGAGATATAGATCCAGAGAGAGAAAGAGAGAGAGAGAGAGGTCTTCCATCTGCTGGTTCACTCCCCAAATGACTGCAAATGCTAGAGCTGAGCTGATCTGAAGCAAGGATCTTCTTCCAGGTCTCCCATGTGTGTACAGAGGCTAAGGGAGTTGAGCCAACTTCCACTGCTTGCCCAGGCCATAGCAGAGAGCTGGATCAAAAGTGGAGCAGGGGGAATCAAACCAGCATCCATATGGGATGAAGGCACTGCAGGCAGCAGCTTTACCTGCTATGCCACAGCTCTGGCCCCCATTAATAAGTTTTTAACAGATTCAAAGTGCTTTGTAGATATAATTCTAAAAACAAACTGATATTCCCTTTCTTCCTCCCTTAATTTCTCCTCCTCTCTCCCACCCACCTTCTTTCTCCCTCCCTCTTTTTTAGTTTTTGAGATAACATATTTACATTACTGTAAAAAGGCTTAATACTTTGCCAAATAAGATGGCAGAATAGTGAGGGCACACTGACAGTCCGAGAAAAGATAATATAATAAAAGTGGAGTTATGGTAGCCTCAGGAAAAGGATCAGGGAAAAACTCTTCCAGATCTAGTGGCTGTGACTCGGAGGACCTACGGGGAGAGCAAGGTCACCCACCTAATGGAAGCTGAGTCGCCGGACCCTGCGGAGCCGCAGAGTCTGCACGCCAGCACTGGAAGGGGAGGTGAGACAAAAACCTCTTGGTAACCCGAGACATTGGTGGGGAAAGGCAGAAAAAGCCTACAGAGAACGAGGCCTGAAACCCCATTGGGGAAAGTTCACCAGGCTGGCTGGAGGAGAGAAAAAATTGAATAAATAAGGGGAACCTGCAGGGACATTTAGCCTCTCTCTCCACTCACCTTACAAAGCTGAGCAAGACAAAGGGCAGGCGCCATTTTACATAAGTAAAGTGGTGCATACCATTTTGCATATGTAAAGCGGGTGCCCTTCATTAGCCAAGCAGAAAAACCTGACTCTGGTAAGCAAACGAATACCCACAGGGGCCAGATTTCATACATCAACTACTCTCAATTCCATTCAGCTGTGTGGAATTACTTCCCAACTGAGTCAAAAAAAAAAAAAAAAAGGAGAGAGAGAGGAGAGAGCCAGAGCAAGAAAGAGAACAATCAGGGTGAATCACCTTTGGCACACCCTTAACCCTGTAGAACCAGAGCTCTCTGGCCACACCCATCACAGCCTCTAAGGATCCATCAAAAGCAGACAGTCCTCTTAATCTAGAGTCACAGTATAACGAGAAAAAAAAAACAAAGAATATCTCCAATATGCCAAACAACAAACGCAAAAACCGAGGTAACAAGAACAAGGAAGACAGTATGACGCCCCCAAATGAAAGAGACACCCCAATTCAAGATTATGAAGATGATAAGATAGAAGAAATGCAAAAAGCGGATCTCAAAAAATTGATAAGAACATTAAGAAGTTCTCAAAAACAAATTCTCAAACTACAGAAATCCTTAATGGACAAGATAGAAAATCTCTCTCATGAAAATGAAATATTAAGGAGGAAATAAAATGAAATGAAACAACTAGTAGAACATGAAACTATGATAGTGATGAGAAATCATAATGAAATGAAGAATTTAATAGATCAAATGATAAACACATTAGAGCGCCTTAAAAACAGAATGGGTGAAGCAGAAGAGAGTATTGGACTTAGAAGACAGAGCACAGGAAAATATACAGTCAGACCAAAGAAAAGAAGAGGAAATTAGAAATCTAAAACATATTGTCGGGAATCTTCAGGATACTATTAAAAAACCCAACATTCGGGTTCTAGGAGTTCCTGAAGGCATGGAGAGGGAGAAAGGATTAGAAGGCCTTTTTAGTGAGATACTAGCAGAAAATTTCCCAGGTTTGGAGAAGGACAGAGACATCCTAGTACAGGAAGCTCATAGAACCCCTAATAAACATGACCAAAAGAGATCCTCACCACGACAGGTTGTAATCAAACTCACCACAGTGAAACATAAAGAAAAGATCCTAAAATGTGCAAGAGAGAAATGTCAGATTACTCTCAGAGGATCTCCAATCAGACTCACAGCTGACTTCTCATCAGAAACCCTACAAGCTAGGAGGGAATGGCGAGACATAGCACAGGTACTAAGAGAGAAAAATTGCCAGCCCAGAATATTATATCCTGCAAAGCTATCATTTGTGAATGAAGGTGAAATAAAGACCTTTCAGACCAAACAGAAATTGAAAGAATTTGTCACCACTCGTCCAGCCCTTCAAAAGATGCTTAAAGATGTGTTACACACAGAAACACAGAAACATCAATATGAAAGACAGTAAATGAAGGAAACCTCACGCCTAAAGATCACAGGAAGTTCAAAACATGTATCAGAAAATATCTTTGGCAAATGGCAGAGCAAAGTTACTACTTATCAGTAGTCATATTGAACATTAAAGGCCTGAACTGTCTAGTTAAAAGACACCGATTGGCTGATTGGGTAAAGGAACAAAACCCATCTATTTGCTGCTTACAAAAAACACATCTTTCCAAAAAAGATGCATACAGACTGAAAGTGAAAGGCTGGAAAAAGATATACCATGCCAACAGAAATGAAAAAAGAGTGGGCATAGCCATCTTAATATTGGACAACATAAACTTTATCACAAAAACTGTTAGGAGAGACAAAGTGGGGCACTATATAATGATCAAGGGATGAATTCAACAGGAAGATATAATGATTATCAATGTATATGCACCTAATTACATGGCACTGGTTTATTTAAAAGATTTGTTAAGGGACTTAAAGGGAGACTTAGACCCCAATACAATAGTGTGGGGAGCAACTGGGAGCAACTTGGACTAGACTAAGTTACTGGAATTAAGACTTATTCTATGCATCTGCTCTCCCACAATATGGCGCTGAGAAGGGAGGAAACAGCTTCTACACAGCTGCCTCCAGTTCAACCAATAAACAGCAGGACCTTATCCTGATTGGAGGAGAGCAGTGTACTCGGCGTGTGGGTAGCAGAGTTGGGATTGGTGGAAGAGGACTATAAAGGAGGAGAGAGACAACATGCACCAGGAACATCTATCTGAAGGAACACCTGTGCAGCCCCCGAGAGAGCTGGCTGGTGGTGTGCCGCTCCCCCGCGGAAGTGGGGAAAGTGGCTAGAGGGAACCTCCCTTCCACGGAGATGGAAGGGTCGGTAGCCAACCCGGGAAGAACCAGCAGCAAACACGGGGAGGGCCGAGCAGACAAATGAACAGTGCAGGGTTCAGTGTCGCTCCTCCACGAAGATGGGGAGCGACAAATAGTACAGGGGGATTTCAATACTCCACTCTCAGAAATAGACAGATCAACAGGACAGAAGATCAACAAGGAAACAGCACATTTAATCATCACTATTGCCCAAATGGATCTAACATATATCTACAGAACTTTTCATCCTACACAGAAAGCATTTACATTCTTCTCAGCAGTACGTGGAACCTTCTCTAGGATTGATCACATACTAGGCCATAAAGCAAGTCTCAGCAAATTCAAAAGAATTAGAATCATACCATGCAGATTCTCACACCATAAAGGAATGACGTTGGAAATTAGCAACTCAGGAATCCCTAGAGCATATGCAAACACATGGAGATTGAACAACATGCTTCTGAATAAACAATGAGTCATAGAAGATATTAAAAGAGAAATCAAAAATTATCTGGAAGTAAATGAGGATAAAAGCACAATGTATCAAAACTTATAGGATACAGCAAAAGCAGTGTTAAGAGAAATGTTTATATCAATAGGTGCCTACATCAAGAAATTGGAAAGACACCAAATAGATGACTTTCACTGTATCTCAAGGATCTAGAAAATCTGCAGCAAACCAGACCCAAATCTAGGAGGAGAAGAGATATAATTAAAATCAGAGAAGAAATCAACAGGATTGAATCCAAAAAAAAAAAAAAAATTCCAAAAAATCAGCCAAACGAGGAGCTGGTTTTTTGAAAAAATAAACAAAATTGACACCCCATTGGCCCAACTAACTAAAAAAAGAAAAGACCCAAATCAATAAAATCAGAGATAAAGGAAGTGTAACAACTGACACCACAGAAATAAAAAGAATCATCAGAAGTTTCTATAAAGACCTGTATGCCAACAAACAGGGAAACCTATCAGAAATGGATAGATTCCTGGACACATGCAACCTACCTAAAATGAACCAGGAAGACATAGAAAACCTAAACAGACCCATAACTGAGACAGAAATTGATACAGTAATAAGGCCCTCCCAACAAAGAAAAGTCCAGGACCAGATGGATTCACAGCTGAATTCTACCAGACATTTAAAGAAGAACTAAATCCAATTTTTCTCAAACTATTCAGAACAATCAAAAAAGAGGGAATCCTCCCAAATTCTTTCTATGAAGCCAGCATCACCTTAATTCCTAAGCCAGAAAAATATGCAGCACTGAAAGAGAATTACAGACCAATATCCCTGATGAACATAGAAGCAAAAATCCTCGATAAAATACTGGCCAATAGAATACAACAACACATCAGAAAAATCATCCACCCAGACCAAGTGGGATTCATCCCTGGTATGTAGGGATGGTTTAATGTGCGCAAAACAATCAATGTGATACACCACATTAACAGACTGCAGAAGAAAAACCATATGATTATCTCAATAGACGCCAAGAAAGCATTTGATAAAATACAACACCCTTTCATGATGAAAACTCTAAGGAAATTGGGTATGGAAGGAATTTGAAAGCATTTCCACTAAGATCTGGTACCAGACAGGTATGCCCACTCTCACCACTGCTATTCAATATAGTTCTGGAAGTTCTAGCTAGAGCTATTAGGCAAGAAAAAGAAATCAAAGGGATACAAATTGGGAAGGAAGAAGTCAAATTATCCCTCTTTGCAGATGATATGATTCTTTATTTAGGGGATCCAAAGAACTCTACTAAGAGACTATTGTAACTCATAGAAGAGTTTGGCAAAGTAGCAGGATATAAAATCAATGCAGAAAAATCAACAGCCCTTGCATACCCAAGCAATGTCATGGCTGAGAAACAACTGCTAAGATCAATCCCATTCACAATAGCTACAATAACCATCAAATACCTTGGAATAAATTTAACCAAGGATGTCAATGATCTCTACGATGAGAATTACAAAATCTTAAAGAAAGAAATAGAAGAGTATTCCAAAATATGGAGATTTAACAATTGACACTCTTTTTTATGGCAGTAATCACCCAAGGTCAGTAATCACCCAAGGCTCTTGTCATGAGCTTCCAAGGCTATGGAAGCCTCTTGAGTTCACAAACTCCTACTTTATTTAGACAAGGCCGTAATCAAAATGGAAGTTCTCTACTCCCTTCAGAGAAAAATGCCTCCTTCTTTGATGGTCCATTCTATAAAGCGATAAATTTCATACAAATCCATCTATAAGCCAGGGTAAAAAAGGCACCCAGAATTGTAATAATATTGCTTTCAAGGTGAGCATGAGCATGTCATCTACAAATGTGCACCTACTACATGGTGATATGAAGAATCTAGTCATTGTTCACATTGCAAAAAAAAAATGCTTCTTCACATGGGCAAGGTGTGGATCATGGCAGAAATGTGGGGAATTTTTGGATGAGGCTGTCCCTACACTGATCTATGTCATTCTGAGCACAGATAAGATCACATTTTACATGCCCAGTGCTTTAAGGACAGTGATTCCCCATTCACAGTATGAAAGAAAAAAAAATGCACCACTACAGGCTGTGGATGCTTTGCATTTCCAACTGAGAAGACATGAACTTTGGATGTAGCATCAGGAAGACAGTAGACAGTGGATTTCCCTCATCTTCTCCCCATGCCACTGGGGGAGCACAACCCCCTCTCTCAGCAACCACTGTTATGTGTTCACACTGAGACTAATGACAATCTTTACTGCATTGATCTCTTACAACTTTGGGGTTCATGTGTCACCACAGTATAACCTGAGTTACCTTAGAAATGCAATCAATCCAGCCCAGAATCTTCCAAAGCTACTGTGTTCTGTGTTTTGCAGTGATATGTCCTGACTGTTGCTTGTTTGAAATCATCCCTTCATTGAGAATATCTGAGATGCTAATGCAGACCATGGGAAGCATCAGAAGTGGCTCATGTAATTGGATTTCTAACACCTAGATTGGAAACTTCTATTGAGTTCCTGGCTCTTGGTTTCTTCCCAGGACCAGGTGGGCTTCTGCTATTGAGGTGTGCTTTTAGTGAGAAAACAGCAAATAGGAGCTCTCTCTCTTTCTGTCCCTGTTTCTCTACCTCTCAAACAGAACAGTCAGAGGTTGTTGTCGTGTCCCTCGACCAGCAAGGAAGACACAACCCGAACTCTTCTTCAAGTAGTTTATTCAGGAACCTTGAACAAGCTTCTTCTTCCGCCTCCTTCCCTCTCCCATCCCTCTTATAGCCATCAGCACACCAATCAAAAGCAGCCAAGTGGCAAGGATTGATAGGTACAGCAAAGCGGAAGCCAGAAGGGAGCTCAAACATCTCCTTATTAGGAGTTGTTTGTTTCTCGCCAGTCCTTCCGGGAGAAAGGAGCCGGCGCCATCTTTAGGGCGTGGTGCAATGGCTCCCCACAGTTCCCCCTTTTTGTTTTAGAACCAGGCATCTAAGGATTACAGGAGAAGGTAGAGTCTGTCCCCCACTGCCAGGCATCCACCTGGAACAGCATCCTTTTCGCGGGGGTGGGATCTGGGATGCCAACCCACATGCAGACAGAATTGCCTTCCAGAGAACGTAATGGCTCGTTCTCTCTGCAGTGCTTTGCCTCGCACCCTGCACCCATGCCTAGCATTCAAGGAAGGCCAGCCATGCTTGCGGTGATTGTCCAGCCTCAAGGGCATAAAAGGCTTGAGCTGTCATGGCCAGTTCCCGCTGATGAGCTGTCCTCATCCTGCACAAACACCACAGGCAAAATAACACAACAAGTAACAGCAACCCCGTCAAAGCTCCAAGTCCCGCCCACTCCTTCAGGTTGGAGACGGCTATGCGGATCCAGGATGACAATCCAGATGCAAAGGAGACATCCACACATGTGGAGTTGGTGGTGACCATGGCAAGGCACAGTTGCTTCAAGGTGTAGTCAAATTCTGTGGACCAATTCTGCAAGAGCATCTGAGACAACTGTTTAGAGTAATTTGCTGCCTGAGTCATGTTATCGTACTGAACAGAGGTCACACACAACCCTGAAAATTTCCACTCACATCCTAGCTGAGCAAGCTGCCAGAGAGTATCCACCTGCTCCTGTACCAAATACACACACTGATTAACAATCATCAAGCCTCCCTTTATTTGTGCATTTAAGGATGTCTGAGTATCCAAAGCAGCAGCCACGGAGGCCGTTAAATTATTCAGGGTATTAGCAGTTTGAACTGTCCCTGTGAGCACTATAGCAGCTGTTGTAGTGCCCACAGCTGCAATGGAAATGGCGGTTATAATGGCTGCAGTAACGATCCCAATCAGCAATGTTATAATGAAGATAGAGGGGCTGCTTTGTGACATTGTCTGTTTGCCGCACCAGTCGCTCAGGTAACCATCGAGAATATAGAAACATGTCCACGTCCCCATATTAAAACAGGGTCAGGTCCATACCATTGAGCAGTTAGAGGGTCTTTCCACTTCACATAGACTTGTTGTCTTTTGGTTTCAGGATGCCAGTGAAGATCAGCTGCAGTTTTCCCTTGATTATCCAGTATTAGAAAATTTAAAATTAAAAGAGCATGTGATAGCCATTTTTGTGGGGAATATGCCATGGTCCCGTATTCCCCCTTTTTTATTTTTTGTAAATAGTTTTTTAATGTGGCATGTGCTCGTTCCACAATACCTTGTCCCTGCGGATTATAAGGAATCCCGGTGATGAGAGATGTGGAAGTTAGTACAGAAGTGCTTAAAAGAGTTGGAAGAATACGCTGGGCCATTATTAGTTTTTATCTGTATAGGGGTTCCTAGAACAGCAAAGGCCTGAAGGCAATGAGAGATGTTTGGCAGCCTCGCCGCATTGCGGGGTGGCAAAAACAAAACCTGAACATGTATCTAAAGAAACATGTATGTATTTTAGTTTACCAAATTCAGAAAAATGGGTAACATCCATCTGCCAAAGCTGACTAGGCATAAAACCTCTAGGATTTACACCATAATAAGGGACCGGGAGAAATGTGACACAGGAAGGGCAGGATTTTACAATTTGCCTTGCCTGTTTCCGGGTGATTCCGTATCTTAATCATAAGGTTTGGACATTGAGGTGATGCAAATCATGACCATGGGATGCTTCTTAGACTTTGTCAGTCCCTCTTTAAAGGATCTGGCTTCTGAGCCAGAGACTGGAGCAGCTAGAAAGAAACACGTTTATAGCTGAAGTTTAGCATCATTTCACATCTTGGCACCACTTTTAATCTAAACAGCCCGATTGGTTATTATCTCTGCAAGATGAGAGATATATCTTTTGACATCTCCAGGGGCCCTATGGAGATACCAAAATTCCAGAGAATTTAGAACTTTGATTTTCAGAAAGTCTGTTAAAGGTGCCAAGAGAACTTAGAGTATCTGGTCAAAATAGAATTCCTTAACATTTAGTCAGGGCGATTTTAACACTTTTAGACCAGATCTGATCATAATAATATTTAACATAACTTTTTAAGACTTAATATTTTTATCAATCATAACTTAACAGACAGTAGTGTTAAAAAGAGATGTTACAGTTTTTGCAACAACAGATTTTAAGATTTACAATTGAGACCATTTCCAGATAATTACTAACATTAGTAAACATTTTAAAAAATCCCATTGTTATAACAGAAGATCAGACTTCAACTTTAGGTTAGTGTAATTTTGGCATTAACATTTAACTTATAGAAAACTCTGTAAACAATGTTTTAAAATTGTAAACTTTTTACAACTTTTCATGACTTGCTCACACCTTCTGAAACTTTATACCTGTAGTTACTTTTACAGTCTTGAATTATCATGTATGGACAACCTATGAGAATACATGCTGGCAAACTTAAAAGTCTCTCTTATCAAATTTAAGATGTTAAAAGTACACATAATATGTTTTCCATATTTTACTTAGCACCGATGCCTGGATAACTTAAAACACTGAGCTATTAATGAATACCACACCATTATCTGAATTAAAAGTCAAAATTACATTTCCATGTTTTTAAGTAACATAAGGATAACACCACTTGGGCAGCAACAGTCACTAGTGCATATTTACAACTTTGAAAAGATCTTCATCCTTAAGAGAAACAAGTTTAAAGCATATCAAAGACATGTAAATGTAAAACTGAGCAAGTAAACCAAAGGGCGTTTGCATTAACCCAATTTTCTGAACCAATCTGTATTGGCTTACTTGAGTTAACAACAGAAAGGCTTGTATACACAGAATTTACTCTCATTTTTACAAGACTACTCTACCTGAAAAGCAAAAACATGAATACAACATAGATTTGACATCATTTACTACATTTTAATATACTTTGTATAATTTGAATTGACTCAAACAGCTGTTACTTTAACAAATTTAGAGTCCCATCCTTTGAGAGTTCCAGGGATCCGACTGGAAGCCCCAAAGTTGAAAGACTCGGTTTAGAATTTAAACTATCAGAGAGTCAAACCATTTTAGTCAAAAATTAGTACGTTTAACCAAGGCTGTGGACTAGATCTAATCAGAGTTAGGTAATCACTCAAACATTAAAGATATAACGTAAACAGCTTCATGGTGCAGTTTTTCCAATCAAGACTCATACTGGCAATAGAAAAATGCGAAACCTTCAAGACACATGAAAACTCTCATTAGATAAGTTAGCTACAGCAGCACAGAAAAGAATTGATTATCAGCGTATGAGCCCATTGCTTAAGTTTTTATTAACTGTAAAGAGAAAAACCCATCAAGTTGGAAAGGGTTATCGAATTAAGACTTTTGTCTAGGTCAAGATACCTGTGGAATTTTTCCTCTCTCTTTCTCCTGGCCTGTCGCGTCCCCCTTTTCATTTTAAAAGATATTCTTTCAGTGTGCGGTGTGCTCGCTCAATTATGCCCTGGCCCTGAAGATTGTACGGCAATCCATGGACAAGTTGAACCTCCATTTTTTGGCAAAAGGTGGTAAAGGTTTGAGATGTATAGGCCGGGCCATTATCAGTTTTTAGCACCTGGGGTCTCCCCCAGGCGGCCCATGCATCCAGACAATGAGCAATCACCTCACGCTAGGGATGCAATTGGGCTAGAAGGTTTAATCAGTCCTGCGGTTTCCAATATCTTTAATGCGTTCACCACATATAAGGAATCTGACAACAAGTTAAAGGCAAAAGAGCACTGCTTAAGGACTTCAATAACTATTTTTAATTCCACAACTTGAGGTGAGCCTGGCTGAAACTGATGAAATACCGGGTCATTACCCTCTACCATATAAACCCCACAGCCTGTTTTTGACCCATCCGTAAATATATTTGGAGCACCTGGTAATGGCTCAGTGGCTGTAATTTTTGGAAATCCTCATTTGCCGATTCAATTCCCGTACTTGCTTTATACCAGACTCTTTGTTATCGCCACACTCTTCAGACTCACTGCTGCTTTCTGAGCTACTTTCTGCACTAGTACTACTTACTAAGGAGGGGCTGCGCAACTCGGAAAGATCGGGGTACAGTTTTTTCCTAGTTCTTTTCTGACTCTCGTTCAAAGTTTTCCCTTTTTCACTGGCAGCTCTCTCGGAGCGCTCTTCCTGAAGCTCCTCCAAGGCAGCTTGACCGCTCAGAATAGTTTCACTACACCGCTCATCCTCAAGGCATGCTCGCACTAACTTCCATATTGGTCTCACTCCCCTTTCGAGATTACCCTGTTCGAATGCAAAATCCAAATCCCTGCCTAGTTTGTCCCATGAAGGGATAGTAAGGCTTCCCGAAACCCCATACCAGGGTGCAATGGTATCGCAGTTACGTAAAAACCTATGCAATGTACTAGGCTTAAGTTTAAAACCGTTTTCTCAAAGCAGCGCATTCAGCACCAGAAAAATTGGATGGGACTGTGAATTACCCATCGACAAAAATTGTACTCTTTCCCTGGCCATGGGTCAGAGCTCCTTCTGCTTTTGTCGCAGAACTTCCTCTGCTTTAATCGCAGAGCTATCCTCCCGCTATTGTCGCAGGACTGCCCGCTCTTATCGCGGATCCCCACCTTATTTTCCTGGGGGACTTACCAGCGCTGCCCTGACTGCAGGAAGTTCTGAGTTCACGTTTGAGATGGTTCCCCGTACGGGCCACCAGTTGTCGCGTCCCTTGACCAGCAAGGAAGACACAACCCGAACTCTTCTTCCAGCAGTTTATTCAGGAACCTCTTTCACACTTCTACTACTGCGCCCTTTTCTCTCCCCTCCCTCTTATAGCCATCAGCACACCAATCAAAAGCAGCCAAGTGGCAAGGATTGATAGGTACAGCAATGTGGAAGCCAGAAGGGAGCTCAGCCATCTCCTTATTAGGAGTTGTTTGTTTCTTGCCAGTCTTTCCGGGAGAAAGGAGCCGGCGCCATCTTTAGGGCGCGGTGCAATGGCTCCCCACAGGTTGTAATGAGAATGTTTTCTGGGTGCACTTTGACAAAATCTGCTTTTGTGGAAGAGATTGTGGCAGGCTTGGGCTTGGGCAGGTGAGTGTGTGAATTCCAGTGTAATTGTAACTGAGCCTTAAATGCTCTTTGGGGAATCTTCAGGACTAGCATGGCCCTCAGCTTCATCTGAAGTGGAAACCAGATGTCCAGGTATTCACATCTACACATCTAACCACCTTTGGTCCCTGGATGTCTTCTAAGAGAGCCTTGTCTTAGGACAGAATATTTCTGCATGCTATAAATATCTTATGTGTCAAAGAGCTGTGATTAGTCAAAAGTCAATATTCACAGAAGATGGCAAATGGATATATTATCCTCAGACAGCAATCAGAGTGGGCTCCCTCAGGTTGCACTGCTTCACACCTTCATTAGTTCTTCCACTTTTTAATATTCTCAGAATCCAGCTGACTCCCTGGGACACATTGTACACCATGGTAGGATACCCATACTTGTCTTCTACATTTGCCTTTCATCAGATGTGAGAGAATGGTATTGGTGGAGACTCACACATTGCTCTTCAGAATTAGGATTCCATTTACCTGTGGGGTTTTAGAGGTCCAACAAGTACCATCTATGCAGAAGATGCAGACATGGTTCCAGCAATAACAAGTGCTTTGTATTGTGTATGGCAATTATAGTTAGAGGGAGTAAATGCTTTTTGAAGAGAAAATGCAAAACATTCCTAAGGGTCAATTGGTCCATGACAAAGGCATTGCAGATTTGGAATTCCATGGATAGGTTGAGGAGTTATTGTGGGTCCTTATTGATCACCTGGATGGCAAAGTAAGAGGCTAACATATATGGGTGGTTCTTCCCTGACCACCTAAATGAAGCAGCAGATTTAGAGAGAAGGGTGAGATCCTATTTTTCAGTGTAGTTTCACAGCTAAACCCAAAGGAAGCCAAGGCTGGATTCAGTGTGCCACTCAGTGATGCTCCAGGGTCGCTGGAGGATTGTGGAATGTCCTTTTTTACATTCTTGGAAGCAAACTGTGTCCATGCACAACCTCATCTTCATGTGCCCTTTGGGAAAGCTTTGGTAAATTCCAATGTGGGAGCTCATTTCTGCTTAAGAAGAGAAACCAATCTGCATCTATGTTTTCTGTAGGTTCTGGAATAGTTTGAATAGAACTTTGTTTGCCACTTGTTCAAATATGTGAGAATATTATCATCTGTGACCATATTCACCAGTGTGATTTCCCGAGACTTTTTGATAAGTTTCTACTTTTACATATCAACTCTTGTCAAAGCAGGTTTATTAAGTTAGATTTTCAGTGAAACAAATGCATCCAATTCAGGACTTCTTATATTAGAGATTTCAGAAGGTTCACTTTGTCTTCATTTATTAATTTCCTGTGTATTGAATTTATCTTGTCTTTTCACATTTTACAATTTAGCAATCTGTATTTTCCCACATTTCCTGCCTGAAAATATGAGTTCCTGTAATTTAAGATGGATTTATGCTATTGTGAATAATAAAACAGTTGTTCTATTTTTTCACTATGATTTTCTTTGCCCCACTTTCCTTGGAATTCTGGACTTTATCTTATTTCCTACATTTCATCCATAATTTGAATGTCAAGAAAATTGTCACATTGTAGTTATAAGGGAAGAAATATATTTATCCAATCATTTCTTCAGTTCATATACACTGATTTTTTGTTTGCAATGTTGAATTAATAAAGTGCCATTTCTATTTTGTTCCTTCTTATAATATATTCATAGTTTCAAGATGGCAGTGTTTCATTTTTAGTGTAAAGGTACTTTTCTATTTTGACACACTGTGTTGTATGTATTATCCTTCCACATGAATTTAAAATTTTCTACTGTGGTCTAAACAAGTGTTGCTTTCCCATAAACACCTGAACCAAAATTGGATTTCTGATCCCAGGAGGACTCACTTGTGGGACACTAAATAGATCTGGTGCAAAAAATTATGCTGTGGATCCATTGAGTAATTTTATGTATTTTAATGATAAGAATGTTGAATTAAATTTTTAAAATCATTTTTTCTTAGTGATAAACTTTTACACTATGAAGGGTATATGTGTTCACCCCTGGGTGACTTATAGCTCTGACAATCAGTTGAATATTGAGTACCTTAACCATGTAAATGTTCTGAGAAAAGTATACTTCTCACTGATACAAGGTACAACAAGGGTAAGATATGAAAATAGAAGATTGGCGGAGCCAAGATGGCGGAATAATGAGGGCGCGCACCGATAGTCTGGGAAAATTTAGTTTAATAAAAGGGGAGTTACGGTAGCCTCAGAAAAAAGAACCAGGAAAATATTGCAGAGGAAACTCTCTGGATCGAGTGGCTGTGAATCGGAGGACCTACTGGGAGAACAAGGTCGCCCACCGCGTGGAAGCCAACCTGCGGGAGCCGCAGGGTCTGCGCGCCAGTGCAGGAAGGGGAGTGCATGTCACACAGACACCAGCAGGAAGAATTGTGACGTCCAGGGCTCCGAGTCCACACATCGGCGCTGGAAGGGGAGGTGAGCTCAATAACCTGAGACATTGGCGGGGAAACGGGGGTCAGAATCTAGAGGGGGGCTGGAAAGTGCAGCAGACTCACTACCAAAAAGAAGGAAAAAAAAAAGTGGGGGGTTTCTCTCTCCGCCAACCTTGCAAAGGTTGAAAGGCTGCAAAGCTTGAGTTTGCAAGAGACAAAGAGCAGGCCCCCTCTCTGGATTTACATAACAACAGGGGAGAGCTAAGGAACTGAGTCACTACAATTCAGTAGCATAGGCAACCCAGTGGGAGTCCAGAGGAGAAAGGGAGCCTACACAGACTCTTTGGGTAGAAGCCAGAGACCGGAAGCTGAATACCATCAATTCTGCACAGCCGTGCCGTGTGGTATTACTTACCCCCTGAATAAAATAAATAAATAAATAAATAAATAAATAGAGAGAGAGAGATTTACCACGTATAGCCTGAGGGTGTCAACTTTGCACACCTGTAACCTGGAAGAACCAAGCAGAGCTCTCAGGCCACACGCATCTCAAGCCTCCAAGGCTCCTCCAACAGCAGGCAGTCCACCTAACACATAGTATAAAATAAAAAAAATTAAAAAAAACGCACAGTGACGAAAGAAGAATTAACTATGCCAAGCAACAAACACAGAAATCGAGGGAACAAGATCAACGATGGCACGATGATGCCTCCAAATAAACAAAACACCCCAAACCAAGATTATGAAGATGATGAGATAGAAGAAATGCAAGATACGGATTTCAAAAAATTTATGATAAGAACATTTAGAAGTTTCCAAAAGCAAATCCTTGAACTACAGAAATCCTTATTGGACAGGATTAAAAATCTCTCTCATGAAAATGAAATTTTAAGGAAGAATCAAAATGAAATGCAGAAACTAGTAGAACAGGAAAGTGTGATAGTGAAGAGAAATCAAAATGAAATGAAGAGCTCAATAGATCAAATGACAAACACATTAGAAAGCCTTAAAAACAGAATAGCTGAAGCAGAAGAGAGAATATCGGACTTAGAAGATAGAGCACAGGAAAACATACAGTCAACCCAAAGAAAAGAAGAGGAAATTAGAAATCTAAAAAATATTGTAGGTAATCTACAGGATACTATTACAAAAAACCATATTTGAGTTCTAGGAGTTCCTGAAGGCATGGAGAGAGAGAAAGGATTAGAAGGCCTTTTTAGTGAGATACTAGCAGAGAACTTTCCAGGTTTGGAGAAGGACAGAGACATCCTAGTACAGGAAGCTCATAGAGCCCCCAATAAACATGACCAAAAGAGATCCTCACCACGACACGTGGTAATTAAACTTACCACAGTGAAATATAAAGAAAAGATCCTAAAATGTGCAAGAGAGAAATGTCAGATTACTCTCAGAGGATCTCCAATCAGACTCACAGCAGACTTCTCATCAGAAACACTAAAGGCTAGGAGGGAATGGCGAGACATAGCACAGGTGCTAAAAGAGAAAAATTGACAGCCCAGAATATTATATCCTGCAAAGCTCTCATTTGTGAATGAAGGTGAAATAAAGACCTTTCATAGCAAACAGAAATTAAAAGACTCTGTGACCACTCGTCCAGCCCTGCAAAAGATACTTAAAGATGTGCTACACTCAGAAACACAGAAACACGGCCATCAATATGAAAGAAGGGAAAGGAAGAACACCTACCAGTAAAAGAGCATGGGAAGTTCAAAGCATATACTAGAAAATATCTACGGGAAAATGGCAGGGCAAAGTCACTACGTATCAATAGTCACAGTAAACATTAATGGTCTGAATTCTTCAGTTAAAAGACACCGATTGGATGATTGGCTCAAAGAACACAACCCAACTATTTGTTGCCTACAAGAAACACATCTTTCTAACAAAGAGGCATGCAGACTGAAAGTGAAAGGTTGGAAAAAGATATTCCATGCCAACAGAAACCAAAAAAAAGCAGGTGTAGCCATATTAATATCAGACAAAATAAACTTTAATACAAAAACTGTTAAGAGAGACAAAGAGGGACACTATATAATGATTAAGGGTTCAATTCAATAGGAAGATGTAACTATTATTAATGTATATGCACCTAATTACAGGGCACCAGTCCATTTAAATGATATGTTAAGGGACTTGAAGGGAGATTTAGATTCCAATACGATAGTACTGGGGGACTTCAATACTCCACTCTCAGAAATAGACAGATCATCCGGGCAGAAGATCAACAAGGAAACAGCAGATTTAATCGACACTATTGCCCAAATGGATCTAACAGATATCTACAGAACTTTCAATCCTACATCTAAAGCCTTCACATTCTTCTCAGCAGTGCATGGAACCTTCTCTAGGATTGATCACATACTAGGCCATAAAGCAAGTCTCAGAAAATTTAAAAGAATTAGAATCATACCATGCAGCTTCTCAGACCACAGCGGAATGAAGCTGGAAATTAGCAACTCAGGAAACCCCAGAAAGTATGCAAACACATGGAGACTGAACAACATGCTCCTGAATGAACACTGGGTCATTCAAGAAATCAAAAGAGAAATCAAAAACTTTCTGGAAGTAAATGACGACAACAACACAACATATCAAAACTTATGGGATACAGCAAAAGCAGTATTGAGAGGCAAATTTATATCAATAGGTGCCTATATCAAGAAATTGGAAAGGCACCAAATAAATCAGCTTTCAGCGCATCTCAAGGACCTAGAAAAACTGCAGCAAACCAAACCCAAATCTAGTAGGAGAAGAGAAATAATTAAAACCAGAGAAGAAATTAACAGGATTGAATCCAAAAAAAAAAAAAAACACTACAAAAAATCAGCCAAGCGAGAAGCTGGTTTTTTGAAAAAATAAACAAAATTGACACCCCATTGGCCCAACTAACTAAAAAAAGAAGAGAAAAGACCCAAATCAAGAAAATCAGAGATGAAAAAGGAAACGTAACAACAGACACCACAGAAATAAAAAGAATCATCAGAAATTACTACAAGGACTTGTATGCCAGCAAACAGGAAAATCTATCAGAAATGGATAGATTCCAGGACACACGCAATCTACCTAAATTGAACCATGAAGACAAAGAAAACGTAAATAGACCCATAACTGAAACAGAAATTGAAACAGTAATAAAGGCCCTCCCAACAAAGAAAAGCCCAGGACAAGATGGATTCACTGCTGAATTCTACCAGACATTTAAAGAACTAATCCCATTTCTTCTCAAACTATTCAGAACAATCGAAAAAGATGGAATCCTCCCAAATTCTTTCTATGAAGCCAGCATCACCTTAATCCCTAAGCCAGAGAAAGATGCAGCACTGAAAGAAAATTACAGACCAATATCCCTGATGAACATAGACGCAAAAATCCTCAATAAAATTCTCGCCAATAGAATACAACAACACATCAGGAAAATCATCCACCCAGAACAAGTGGGATTCATCCCTGGTATGCAGGGATGGTTTAACATTCGCAAATCAATCAATGTGATTCACCACATTAACAGACTGCAAAAGAAAAACCATATGATCATCTCAATTGATGCAGAGAAAGCATTTGATAAAATTCAACACCCTTTCATGATGAAAACTCTAAGCAAACTGGGTTTGGAAGGAACATTCCTCAATATAATCAAAGCAATTTATAAAAAAACCCACGGCCAGCATCCTATTGAATGGGGAAAAGTTGGAAGCATTTCCACTGAAATCTGGCACCAGGCAGGGATGCCCACTCCCACCACTGCTATTTAACATAGTTCTGGAAGTTTTAGCCAGAGCCATCAGACAAGGAAAAGAAATCAAAGGAATACAAATTGAGAAGGAAGAAGTCAAACTATCCCTCTTTGCAGATGAGACGATTCTTTACTTAGAGGATCCAAAGAACTCTACTAAGAGACTATTGGAACTCATAGAGGAGTTTGGCAAAGTGGCAGGATATAAAATCAATGCACAAAAATCAACAGCCTTTGTATACACAGGCAATGCCATGGCTGAGAAAGAACTGCTAAGATCAATCCCATTCACAATAGGTACAAAAACATTCAATTACCTTGGAATAAACTTAACTAAGGACGTTAAAGATCTCTACGATGAGAATTACAAAATCTTAAGGAAAGAAATAGAAGAGGATACCAAAAAATGGAAAAATCTTCCATGCTCATGGATTGGAAGAATCAACATCATCAAAATGTCCATTCTCCCAAAGTAATTTATAGATTCAATGCAATTCCAATCAGGATACCAAAGACATTCTTAGATCTAGAAAAAATGATGCTGAAATTCATATGGAGGCACAAGAGACCTCGAATAGCTAAAGCAATCTTGTACAAAAAAACAAAGCCGGAGGCGTCACAATACCAGATTTCAGGACATACTACAGGGCAGTTGTAATCAAGACAGCATGGTACTGGTACAGAAACAGATGGATAGACCAATGGAACAGAATTGAAACACCAGAAATCAACCCAAACATCTACAGCCAATTTATATTTGACCAAGGATCTAAAACCAATTCCTGGAGCAAGGACAGTCTATTCAATAAATGGTGCTGGGAAAATTGGATTTCCACGTGCAGAAGCATGAAGCAAGACCCCTACATTACACCTTACACAAAAAGCCACTCAACGTGGATTAAAGACCTAAATCTACGACCTGACACCATCAAGTTATTAGAGAACATTGGAGAAACCCTTCAAGATATTGGCACAGGCAAAGAATTTCTGGAAAATACCTGGGAGGCACAGGCAGTCAAAGCCAAAATCAACTATTGGGATTGCATCAAATTGAGAAGTTTCTGTACTGCAAAAGAAACAGTCAGGAGAGTGAAGAGACAACCGGCAGAATGGGAAAAAATATTTGCAAACTATGCAACAAATAAAGGATTAATAACCAGAATCTACAAAGAGATCAAGAAACTCCACAAAAACAAAACCAACAACCCACTTAAGAGATGGGCCAAGGACCTCAATAGACATTTTTCAAAAGAGAAAATCCAAATGGCCAACAGGCACATGAAAAAATGTTCAAGGTCACTAGCAATCAGGGAAATGCAAATCAAAACCACAATGAGGTTTCACCTCACCCCGGTTAGAATGGCTCACATGCAGAAATCTACCAACAACAGATGCTGGCGAGGATGTGGGGAAAAAGGGACACTAACCCACTGTTGGTGGGAATGCAAACTGGTCAATCCACTATGGAAGTCAGTCTGGAGATTCTTCAGAAACCTGAAGATAACCCTAACATTCGACCCAGCAATCCCACTCCTTGGAATTTACCCAAAGGAGTTTAAATTGGCAAACAAAAAAGCAGTCTGCACCCTAATGTTTATTGCAGCACAATTCACAATAGCCAAGACCTGGAACCAACCTAAATGCCCATCAACGGTAGACCGTATAAAGAAATTATGGGATATGTATTCTTTACAATACTATACCGCAGTAAGAAACTTGAAATCCAGTAATTTGCAACAATATGGAGGAATCTGGAACACATCATGCTGAGTGAAGTAAGCCAGTCCTAAAGGGACAAATACCATATGTTCTCCCTGATCGGTGACAACTGACTGAACACCAAAAAGGAAACCTCCTGAATGAAATGGACACTATGAGAAATGGTGACTTGATCAGCATAGCCCTGACTGTTAATGAACAACTTAATACATTATCCCTCTTAGTAGTTTTTTTTTTTTTTTTGTCGGTTCTACTTAATATGACTGGTTTAATTCTGTAATTATCACACAGTTATTCTTAAGTGTTGAAAATTAACTGAAATGTGATCCCTGTTAAACATAAGAGTGGGAATAAGAGAGGGAAGAGATGTACAATTTGGGACATGCTCAAGCTGACTTGCCCCAAATGGTAGAGTTAGAAACATACCAGGGGATTCCAGTTCAATCCCATCAAGGTGGCATGTGCCAATGCCATCTCACTATTCCAAGTGATCAATTTCAGTTCACAACTGATCATAATGAAAGGACTAAGAGTCAAAGGGAGCACATAAACAAGTCTAGTACCTGCTAACACTAACTGACAGAATAAATAAAGTGGAGAGTGTTCCAACATGGGAAGCGAGATACTCAGCAGACTCATAGAATGGCAGATGTCCTAAATAGCACTCTGGCCTCAGAATCAGCCCTAAAGGCATTCGGATCTGGCTGAAAAGCCCATGAGAGTATTTCAGGCATGGAAAGCCAAGACACTCTGGCAGAAGATCTCTGTGAGTGAGATCCCAGTGGAAAGAACAGCTCTTCAAAGAAGGAGGTACCTTTCTCTGAAGGGAGGAGAGAACCACCACTTTGACTATGACCTTGTCTAAACAAGATAAGAGTCGGAGAACTCAGAGGGCTTCCGTAGCCTTGGAAACTCATGACTGGAGCATAGGGAGATTACTGATGCCATAGACAGGAGTGTCAATTTGTAAAGTCAACAACAGGAGTCACTGTGCACTTACTCCTCATGTAGGATCTCTGTCCTTAGTGTGCTGTTCATTGAGATTTAATGCTATAACAAGTACTCAAACAGTATATTTCACTTTGTGTTTCTATGGGAGTGCAAACTGTTGAAATCTTTACTTAATGCATACTAAACTGATCCTCTTTTAAAAAAAAAAAAGAAATTATCAATTCCCAACTTGACTCTCACTGGGATTAAACATGACAATAGGTCTGATCTGATTTCATCATCATTTAAAAAATCATTTATTATTTTTCACTTTATGTTTCTGTGTGGGAGCAAACTGTTGAAATACTTACTTAATGAATACTAAGCTGATCTTCTGTATATTAAGATAATCGAAAATGAATCTTGATTTGAATGGAAGGGGAGAGGGAGTGGGAAAGGGAAGGGTTGCAGGTGGGAGGGACGATATGGTGGGGAAGCCATTGTAATCCATAAGTCGTACTTTGGAAATTTATATTCATTAAATAAAAGTTAAAAAAAGATATTAAAATATTGGGCAGTTAAAGAAGCTCATCCCAAAGGGTGACAAAGTGAATTAGAGGTTCTTGTCTTCTGATAAGAAATGTCAGACATAAGATGGAACAGTGATAAGCAAGGCAGCAACATTGAATGAAGTAGTGCATGCATCACAATAGCTAGGCTCCTCTCCAGACAGATCTGGACATTTGCAGTAATGGTCCTGGGTCCCAACAGTCTTATCTTTGCCAAGATCCCCAAAGTTGGATCAGGGGATGTGCTTATAGGGTGGGCACAGAAATCTTGATGCCTATCCTCTGCCTCTGAAAGGCTGGGGAGCAAACGGAAAATTCCATGGAAGGCACAACAAGGCTGAGAACCTCTGCTTTCATTCATCTGCCTTTCTGCCACACATTTTTCAGAATTGCCAATACGGACAAAACACACAGGCACAAACATGCAGTCACATGCAGTCACAATGATACTTAACACATACACACAACCTTGAGCTTACCAAGATGCTGACACTGTGTTTTCTGGCTTGAACATAAGAGTCTGGTTGTGTCTCTATCTGTAGACTTTCGGTGTAGACATTTATCCTCAGATAAGTTTGGTAGCTGCTGACCAACATATCAAGGGAAGTGTGCAGGGGGTGGAGTTTCAAGCAGAGAAAAAGCAGACATGATGACATGTCAAGATCTCCCCAGCATAAAGTCAGAGACCAGAGTCTCAACTGAAATGGGGAGAACGTGGAGTAGATGCTATCTTCAGGGTCAGCCCTCGTCAGGGAGAACTGGTCTCTGTGTAGGGCACAGCCAATCCCAGGATTGCTGTTTTTTTCAGCCTACAGAATGCCCATGAGAGTCTGGTGATCCAGATAAGGACCCAGCTAGAAGCCAAAGGGAGAAATTTCTAAGTCAGTCACAGTGCTGAGACCTTGCCTTTGTGTCGCTGTGATCACAGCAGGTCAGACCTCTGTGTCCTTTTATTGCTTTATCCCTCTCCATAGGCCTATTATATAAAATGACATTGTCATTTATAAGTTGATGGTCTGCTGTGTTTCAGCTTAAACAGCGATTTCTTTTACTTTATATGAAAACATTTCTAGACTGCTTTGTGGTTTTTGAGAGGAAGAGAGAGAAGCATGGAAAGAGAGATAGTTGAGAGACCAACCTTTTGCTGCTTCACCTCTCAGTGCACATAGTGGCTGAGCCTGGATTGAGGCAAGAGCCAGGAGGTAAGAAAAAAGTAACTGACAGGGACCCAATAGCTCTGAGTCATTACCACTCATTCGGTGCATTTCTTTTCTTGAGAATCTGGGGTCAGGAATCAGCCAAATTTCAAACCCAATTATTGTCATGTGGGACAGGGTCATAATAATTACTATATAAATGACTAACCAACAATGGTTTATAATTTGCTTACTTCACAATGTTGAAAGGGTGCTTCACTTTGGATTTTGTTTACAAAGTTATAATATGAAGAAATGCCTGAGAATAATAATTTAGGATCTCCTAGAACTGCTCTGGTTCTTTAAAGCTTTTAAAGAAATTGAGTTGGGGATACAGAGCATCTTTGGGATACTAGTAATACTATGTTCTGAATTTGGGTGTTGATTTTGAGTGTGATGCAATGATGAAAACTCATTTATCTGTAGACTTATGTGAATCTCTTAGTATGTATACTGTTTTTAAATACTTTCAACATGTTCCATAGCATAAATTGTTTTTTAAAATGTTCAATAGCAGATAACAAATCCTCCACACTCAGATAACTATTATAGATGTATATATGCCCAGTGAAGAATGAAAGAGCCCACTTTCCATCATACCTGATCATGCCAGTCTCAGCATGAAAACATGGTCACGTGTTACTGCAATAAAAATACCTGAGGATGCTAACAGGTGTTCAGTGAGTGTCCTGTTCTGGGAGATGTTTACCTGCCATGGAAGAATCCTAGGGTGAGCTGCATCTCCTGGAGATCCCTTTTCTATTTGCTCTGAAAGCATCTTATGGAGGGCATGGGCCACTGCATACACAGCATTGTAGATGAAATAGCTGGAGTCAGATATGATCAGCATGTCAATGCATCCTGGGAAAAAATCAAAAGAAGCAATTGGTGGGCAGACTCCAGTTGTTCCACAAAGTGACCCAGGAGGTAAGCAGTGAAAAGCATGAAGCCATAGTTGACTGAGGAAGAAATCTTCTGGGTAGTGGGAAGGGTCCACTGTCTTGACAACATGTTTGAGGCCAGGGATTTCTCTCTTTTGGTGTGAAAATGAGAAGCCTCCATGGAAAGAAGTCAATATGTGTTGTGTCTCATGCACAACAATATCCCACTTAGCAGCCATGATCCACTGTTGCAGTTGATTTCTGAGAGGAGGAGCGTGGTGGGGGCAAGAGGTGAGGAGTCACCACACAGACCCTGGGAGTCGGGTGAAAGCAGGCTTGAGGCAAGCAGCCTGGAAACTCATTTATTTCAGTTGGAATATATGTAGAATCTCTGTGAATTAGTTTGCTTCTTTCTACTAAATTTGCTTCTTTCCTCCTTGTATTAGCTTTGTTACTACCATTCTCTAACTGCTGATAGAAACCTGCACATTTGATAGACACTGGATGATGACTTGTGTGAGGAACATAATATTTTATGCATGCATGTGAAATGAGAATTGAACGCATATTTAAAATTTCACACATCATCTCTTCTCACCTCCTTCTGTTTCAAATTCTTCTCATGGAACCATACCTCCTTGAATTCAGTAGGCCATTTTATCATCTTTGCATTGATAACCAAGCCTTGGTAATGTGCACGCTTGGCAGGGAAACTCTCCAATTTTATCCAACAACTCAAGACCTAGAGGAAAATCCACACACTATGGACATTGTGGTGTGCAATACGGTGCCTTGATCATAAGAGGAATCTCCTTCCCCAGCACTGTTTTTTTTAACCTTTATTTAATGAATATAGATTTCCAAAGTACAGCTTATGGATTACATTGGCTCCCCCCACCAATGACTTCCCTCCTACCCACAACCCTCCCCTTTCCCACTGTCTCTCCCCTTCCATTCTTATCTAGATTCATTTTCAATTTTCTTTATATACAGAAGATCAGTTTAGTATACATTAAGTAAAGATTTCAACAGTTTGCACCCACATAGAAACACAAAGTGAAAAATACTGTTTGAGTACTCGTTATAGCACTAAATCTCAATATACAGCACATTAAGGACAGAGATCCTACATGAGGAGTAAGTGCACAGTGACTCCTGTTGTTGACTTTACAAATTGACACTCCTGTTTATGGCATCAGTGATGTCTCTAATGCTCCAGTCATGAGTTTCCAAGGCTATGGAAGCCTTTTGAGTTCATCGACTCTTATCTTATTTAGACAAGGTCATAGTCAAAGTGGAAGTTCTCTCCTCTCTTCAGAGAAAGGTACCTCCTTCTTTGGAGACCTGTTCGTTCCACTGGGATCTCACTCACAGAGATCTTTCATTTAGGTCCTTTTTTTTGCCAGAGTGTTTGGGCTTTCCATGCCTGAAATACTCTCATGGGCTTTTCAGCCGAATCCGAATGCCTTTAGGGCTGATTCTGAGGCCAGAGCCCAGCACTGTTTGTAAATGGGCTTTTCCTTAGAAGATGCTGAAGCTGTAGGACAGGGATATTTGGAAAGAGAGTGAGAGCACTCAAATGAGAGGCAGGAAGTGCATGTGTACTCATCTGTCCTTATTATTTTTCCTTGACCTCCCTATCCTCAATGTTTCTTTTTGGTAGAAATTAGTTATTGTTTGTTTGTTTTTTGGTGGCCACCATGTAATAGGTTCAGATGGTGAGAAATGTTTGTCCATGAACCCTTCCAACAAGTTGGGAATTGACTTAACACAATCAAGATAGGTGTATGATGTAGTTCAAAGTTGGCTAGGGTATGGGCTATTTGCAAACATCCTAAAGATTTCGTTGCATCTTTATGGAAGCTAAACCTATTTTTTCAGTAACATAAGCAAATCATGGATGGATAAGTCACTATGATTTTTGGGTAGGTCACACATAGAGTGGTAGGTTTATTTTAAAATTCTATTTACATTCAATAATTCAAGCTCAATTTTGGTTCAGCAAATACAAATCGATCCATAGATTTTTCAGAATGCACAATTTCTGTTTAAAGACACCTTGTGTTATCTTGTAGGCCCAAACTTAAAAAAATGTGTACATTCTATAAATTTAAACCTATGTATACATACTACTTATGTTATGTTACATCTCTAATATAGGAGGATGTCATTTTCTTTTGATATCATAAGGATTACTGCATGACCAAAAACAAAACTTCCAAATCTCCGCATGATATTACAACTATTCATAGTGTGAGCTAATCCTTATCTTCAGGGATTATGATGCCTAATATAGGGTATATTAGGTATACATCTTTGGGACCCTTAGACAAATTCATTGTAAATTACTCCAAATGATGGACTGTAAATAAAAGCACAGACTATTTCAAGTAATGTAACTACAAGAAAAAAATAATTAGATGTGAAATAAACTCTTGGCTATTTTTTTTATATATAGCTATTTGTCTTTTTCCTAGACTTTAATCTCTTCGACTAATTTAACCTATATATCCCTTGAGTTACTAAATATATTCTTTTTTTTATCTTTTATTTAATGAATATAAATTTCCAAAGTACGACTCATGGGTTACAATGGCTTCCCCCCCCATACCGTCCCTCCCACCAACAACCCTCCCCTTTCCCACTCCCTCTCCCCTTCCATTCACATCAAGATTCATTTTCGATTATCTTAATATACAGAAGATCAGCTTAGTATACCTTAAGTAAGTATTTCAACAGTTTGCTCCCACACAGAAACATAAAGTGAAAAATAATAGATGATTTTTTTAAAACGATGATGAAATCAGATCAGACCTATTGTCATGTTTAATCCCAGTGAGAGTCAAGTTGGGAATTGAAAATTTCTTTTCTTTTTTTTTTTTTTTTTTTTTTTTTTTTTTACAGAATATCAGTTTAGTGTACATTAAGTAAAGATTTCAGTTGTTTGCACCCCCATAGAAACACAAAGTGAAATATACTGTTTGAGTACTCGTTATAGCATTAAGCCTCAGTGTACAGCACGTTAAGGACCGAGATCCTACATGAGGAGTAAGTGCACAGTGACTCCTGTTGTTGACTTTACCAATTGACACTCCTGTTTATGGCATCAGTAATCTCCCTATGCACCAGTTATGAGTTTCCAAGGCTATGGAAGCCCCTTGAGTTCTCCGACTCTTATCTTGTTTAGACACGGTCATAGTCAAAGTGGAGGTTCTCTCCTCCCTTCAGAGAAAGGCACCTCCCTCTTTGAAGACCTGTTCTTTCCACTGGGATCTCACTCACAGAGGTCTTTTTGCCAGAGTGTCTTGGCTTTCCATGCCTGAAATACTGTCATGGGCTTTTCAGCCAGATCCGAGTGCCTTTAGGGCTGATTCTGAGGCCAGAGTGCTATTTAGGACATCCGCCATTCTATGAGTCTGCTGAGTATCTCACGTCCCATGTTGGATCACTCTCCCCTTTATTTATTCTATCGGTTGGTGTTAGCAGATACTAGACTTGTTTATGTGCTCCCTTTGACTCTTAGTCCTTTCATTATGATCAATTGTGAACTGAAATTGATCACTTGGAGTAGTGAGATGGCATTGGCACATGCCACCTTGATGGGATTGAATTGGAATCCCCTGGTATGTTTCCAACTCTACCAATTGGGGCAAGTCAGCCCGAGCATGTCCCAAATTATACATCTCTTCCCTCTCTAATTCCCACTCTTATGTTTAACAGGGATCACATTTCAGTTAATTTTCAACACTTAAGAATAACTGTGTGATAATTACAGAATTAAACCAGTCATATTAAGTAGAACAGACAAAAAAAAATACTATGAGGGATAATGTATTAAGTTGTCCATTAGCAGTCAGAGCTATGCTGATCAAGTCACCATTTCTCATAGTGTCCATTTCACTTCAGGAGGTTTCCTTTTTGGTGTTGAGTCAGTTGTAAATATATTCTACATATAATAAATGGGCCATCTTTTGCTTCTATCCCAGACCAAGTGTCCTAAGCAATCCCATTTTTATTTCCAAATCTCAAGTTCTCTGTTGGGAGAGGCTCAGTTTTGCTTGAGTGGTCATGGCCTCCTGGACTCAAGTGGGAGAAATTTTCCTCACCCATGGAAATGATGGGGGAGCTGTTGATTCAATCATCAGGATTCTGTAATATTTTTGAGCGGGTTTCTGGAATGTCCTTGGGTATTTTTTGATGTGAATTCTCATACTTCAGAAAGGCATGTGGATGCAAATTCCTACTTTATTGTTTTTAAAGAAGCCATTTATTTCAGGAATACAAACTTCATGAATTTCATAAGTACAACTTTAGGAATATAGTGATTCTTCTCACCATACCTGCTCTCCCACCCACACGCCCAGACTCCCTCCTCCTTTTCCCACTCCCAGTCCCATTCTCCACTAATATTCACTTCCAATTAACTTTAACACAGAAGACCAACTCTGTAGTAAGTAAAGAGTTCAACAATTTGCATGAAAAAAAAAAAAACTGTTCCTCAACAGTCGAGACAAGGGATGTTCAAATCTTCTACTTAATTCACTAAAATGAAATAAAACTTTGAGAACAGGTTTCGCAGTTAAATCTCATTGAGGACAACTCATTGAGTACAGATGCCCTGCATGAGAAGTTAGTGCACAGTGACTCTTGTGGTTAATTCAACAATTAACACTCTTGTGTATGACGCCAGTCATTAACTGAGGCTCCTGACAAGAGCTGCCTAAGCTATGGAACTTTTTTAAAATGTTTTTTTATTTATTTTATTTGAAAGGCAGAGTTACAAAGAGGAGAGGCAGAGAGAAATAGGTCTTCCATCCACTGGTTCACACCCCAGATGGCTGCAATGGCCAGAGATGTGCCCATCCAAAGCCAGGAGTCAGGATCTTCTTCCAGGTCTCAAATGCAAGTGCAGGGGCTCAAAGACTTGGGCCAACTCCCACTGCTTTCCCAGGTCATGCAGAGAGCTGTATAGGAAATGGAGAAGCAGGGACTTGAAATTGCACCCATATGGGAGGCCAACACTGCAGGCAGTGGCTTTACGTACTACACCACAGAGTCGGCCCTTACGGAAGACTTTTGAATCCACAAACATTGTCAGGATTTAGACAAGACAATAAACAAAGTAGAAGTTCTCTCCTCCCTTCAGAGAATAGTACCTCATTTCTTGAAGACACCTTCTTTCCACTGGGGTTCCACCCACCGATGTCCTTCATGTAGGACACATTTTTGCAGTAGTGTCTTCATTTTCCATGCCTGAAATGTACATGTGGGCATTGTAGCCAGAACAGAATGCCTTGAGGGTTGTTTCTGAGTTAAGAGTGCTACTTAAAGTGATTATCATTCTATGAGTCTGCTGTGTGGACTGCTTCCCATGTTGGAACAGTCTCTCCTTTTAAATCTATTATTATGATTATTATTATCATTACCAGACACTTAATCCTATTTCTATGAGCACTTTAACACTTAATCCTATCCACATGATTATTTTCATACTTAAGATTTTTTTTTTACCACCCAACCTAAGGGGATTTGGTGCCCATGAATGTCTACTTCTTTGATGGTGATGCTGATACTATGATGTATGTGATGTCCAAAGTTGTCAACATACATACATAAAACGTACTAAATTTGTATTACTATACATCAGGAAAGCTTGAAAAAGCCATTTTCCCCTCATGCTTAAAAATTTGGTCTCTTGTGTGTGAATGTTTCTGTCTTCTGACATTTCAGGAAACAAGGTGTGACCAAACATGATAACTTTTTAAAAAGGATTTATTTATTGATTTGAAAGTCAGAGCTCAAGACATATATATATAGAGAGAGAGACTGAGAGAGAAAGAGATTTTGTATCCATGGGTTCACTCCCCTAATGGCCTCTACAATAAGCAGCTAGGTCAGACTGATTCAAGGAGTCAGGAGTTCCTTCTGGGTCCCCTATGTGGGTGGCAGTGGCCCAAGCACTTGAGTCAGCTATCACTTTTCTTCCCAGGTTTATCAGCAGGGAGCTGGGTTGGAAATGAAGCAGCTGGGACTCGAACTGACTCCCATATGGGAAACCAGTGTCTGAGGTAGCAGCTTTACCTGCTTGGCCACCAAGCTGGTCCTGTGATGAAATTTTTAAATGGAATGTTCAAAACTGTGACATTTTGAAGCTCATGACCCTGATGTTGGAATTAGCCAACTACATATTCCTTAAAAAAGATTTTGTTCTTCAGTAGCTTGATATAGAAGAATTGTAAACAATGGTATCAATCAAAATAACAGAGGTGAAACTTGTCCAAAATTTCAAATGTACCAAATGCCACTGATTTGTTTACCTGAAAATACTTCAGAGGCTGACCCTGTGGCACAGTAGGTTAATTCTCTACCTGTAGTGCACCAGCATCCAATATGGGCACTGGTTGGTGTCCCAGTTGCTCCTCTTCCAATCCAGCTATCTGAGAAGGCCTGGGAAAGTAGTAAAAGATGGCTCAAGCACTTGGGCCGCTACACCAATGTGGGAGACCCAGAAGAAGCTACTGGCTCTTGATTCAGATTGGCATAGCTCCAGCCACTGCGACCATTTGGGGAAAGAACCAGTGGATACAAGACCTTTCTCTCTGTATCTCCCTCTCACTCTCTGTAACTCCACCTCTCAAAAAATGAATAAAAAATTTTAAAAGTGAAAATCATTCACATGGACATCAGAGGAAGAGAATGTCTTTGGAGCAGGGGCCATCATTTCCTTTAATGTTAAGTAATGGAAGAAGAAAAATGAGTAAGGCAATAATCCCTCAATAGATTACCGATGAAGATGGTGATGTAAAAATGAAAAAAAAAACTGTAAAGAGAAACTGAAACACTTTCTCAAGGGAAACTTATCATGTCCCCACAAAAAGAGGCACAATCCACACTTCCTTTCTATCAGAGTTTAATAAAGTACAGTAGGGGATTATTGGATCCATGAAGGGGGCCGGACTGACATTACACACAAAGACCAACATGGAAAGCTCTTTCTTGGGGGCTCCCCCACCCCCACAGAGCCTGTACCACGTGGCTGCCCCTTCTCTCCAGCTTCCCCATGTTCAGTCTCCCCTCCCCACCTTCTCTTCCTCTCTGATGATCTTGTCTGCCTGCAGGGCCTCAGCCAGTCTCCTCCTCAGCTCCTTCACTTTCCTTGTCTGCCTTTTGATGTCCTCAGGAGTTACCTGCCAGCTGGAGAGGCCAGGAGACACTCAGATCTGCTGGTGGAATCACCACTACCATCTTGGAGGCTGGCTCAGGGGTAGGCTTGGGCCTGGGCTGCAGACAACCAGCACCAGCAGGACCTGGGGATCTGCTTGGGATTGCTGGTGCTGTCATCTTCCAGGAGTTTGCAAATTCCAAAGTGGGTAAAGGCTCTCCCTCGCTGCTGCTGGCACAGAGCCCCTGCAGTTGCCTGATTGCACAGACCTGCTGGGGTTTCTCCAGGTACCCCTCTGCCAGCCAGTGCTGAACCACATTGCCCGGGTGGGCAGTGACTCGAGTGATCAGACTCTTGAAGATGCAGCTGGTCAGTCTGACTGGCCATGCAGAGCCTGCTCCGGGTCTTGGCTTGGCCTTCAACACACGCACTACTTGCTTCCTTTTCAAGGTCTCAGGAATAATCATTCTTCTCAGTCTCCCCTTGGAAAACAACTTGAGCAGAGTGGAAGACACAGACTTCCAACCATGGAAGGGATCCCAGGTGCCTCCACCTCCCCTTCTCCTGGTGGAAGCTGCCTCGCACTGTGCACCATTGTCATCCAAAAGATTTGAGGCCAAGTGCATTGGAACCACAGGCGGTTTGAGGGGATGAAAACAAAAAGCTGTGTGTTTTAGGGTTTGTTTTTATTTGATAGCAGAGTGCCAGAGAGAGAAGGAGAGAGGGGGAGGATGGAAGATCATCTCTCACTAGCTCTTACTGTTGTTCTATGTAACTCTTCCTTTGAAATAAATTAAGAAATATTTCAGAACAATCTGGTCTATGATCCCAAGAAAGTTCACATAATTAAGGGTAGATGACATTGACTGTCACTCAAAACCAGGGAGTGAAGCCCCATGTTTGCAGTTGTGGCCATGTTTGGAGTGAACCAGCACATGGAGGGCTTCTCCCCCTCTCTTTCTCTCCCAATCTTTGTCTGTAACCCAGCCTTCCAAATAAATTACTAAATCTTTAGAAAAATCCTGTCAGTTACTGAGAGAAATTTATGTAAAGAAAGAAGTACACCAGTGGACACTGGGTGGTCACAATAATTCTCAACTCACCAGGGAGGGCTGGTTTGGAGATGAGAATGACGCAGGTTCTCCCATGGTCACAAGTTTTGCCTGGCTGCCCTCAGAGTAGGATGCATACAGCCTGTGGATTCTTGGAAAATGCTGGATCTTTGCCCTCTGGCTCATCCTTATAGAGGAAGACAATAGATAAGCAAAACAGTGAGAAATCCACAGCTACCGGGAAAAATGCAATTAATTCCCCCAGTCACAATCCCATCAGTGGATAAGCCACAGGGCAAGGAAAAATATATATGGAAAACATATTTATATGTAAAAAACTAGAAAGTTTCCATACACAGAAATTTGCATATGCCATTGGTTTTAATAGGCTCAGGAGAAACTGTGCTGCTGTTGTGGCCCAGGGGAATAAGCCACCCTGGAATCATCCACATCCCTTAGAGGCACAGGTTGGAGTCCTGGCTCCTGTGCTTCCAATCCTGCTCCCTGATGAGTATGGAAAAGGAGTGGAAAGAACCAGCGGATGCAAGATGGCTCTTTGGGTCTCCCTATCCCACTGCCACTTTGCCTTTCTAAATAAATAAGGAAGGAAGGAAACCAGTAGTAAATAGGTAAAAAGAATGATTTCAAAAATCAAATCCTGTGGCTGTGGCTGTGGCATAGCAGGTAAAACCACTGCCTGCGGTATCAGAATCCCATAGGGTCACTGGTTTTAGTCCTGGCTGCTCCACTTTTGACCCAGCACTTTGCTATGGCCTGGGAAGACAATAGAGGATGGCCCAAGTCCTTGGGCCCTTGTACCCATGTGGGAGACCCAGAAGATGCTCTTGGTTACTGGCTTCGGATCCGCACAGCTAAGGCTATGTAAACAACTGGGGAGTGAACAAGTGGATGGGACAATTTTTTCTCTCTCTCTCTGCCTCTCCATCTCCCTCTGTAAACTCTGACTTTCAAATAAATAAACTACTCTATAAAAATCAAATGCTGTAAAATTGCACAATGGTTATGGGAAAAACAATCACATCAAGGAGCAAGAGAAGTGTTTAACAAAATTGCATACCATAGGCAGTTCTTACTGGATGGGATTTTAATCAGGGGAGGTTCTATTGGATTGACTTTCATTGATAGACTGCCAGCCGATCATTATTCTGATTGATTGAGTTCTGCCTAGCAAACCCTTCCCCCCATAAGCTCATCAGGCTGTAAATATGAGGAGGAAGCCAAGGCTACCATTCCTCCCTGGCTCCACCTCTGCCTCCCACACCTGGATGCGTTCCCAGGAGCTCCCTCTGTCCGAGTTCACTCTGCCCGTGTGAGGCCGCAGGAACATCTCCCTAGCACTCAAGTTGCCTGGGGTCCCAGCTGGGGGGCTGATCCCTCTGCCTCAGGTGAAGAGAAAGAGCAGGAGCCAACGGGAGATCTGCAGGAAGCAGACATCGCCTGGGGTTGGCACAGACAGACCAGAGAATCTGTACCATGAGCGGCTGCTGGCGCCCAAGGAGCCCCAGTGACTCCTGCCCAGAAGGGACCAGCGGCCCTGTTGGAGACAGCAGGTATGTTGGAGGAGAGTGTCTAGGTGACAGATTGAGTGTGTGTGTGTGTGTGTGTGTGTGAGAGAGAGAGAGAGAGAGAGAGAGAGATGCCTCGTAGGTTCCTGTCCCATGTCGGTGTGTGCTGAGGTGAGCACAGTTTCAGGGGTGGGAACATCAGCCCCTTGGGTCCAGTGATGCTCTTTTGTTCCGCCTGTGCTAAAGGATCTGCAGGTGGGACCCAGATTGCAGAACAGCAGAGCAGACTCCTTTTTAAGCTGAGTGGTTGTTATGGCCCCCAATTGATGTTGTACTATCCACATGGGCCTTGGCAGATCAGAAGTCCCCACCCTCAGGGGAGAAGAGGGATTCGGGCAGCCCCAGCATTGGGCGTTGAATCTGGGGGACTGGGATGGGCTCAGGGCTGCAGGGCTGCAATGAGTTAGGGGCTTTGTGTAACAGGTCTCGCTGGTCTCAGCTGACTGAGTCCCATTCTCCTGCAGGCCACACGGGACACAAGGCAACCTCCCCAAACGGCAGAGACTGCAGCAGGGTCCCAGGCCAGGTAAGGCATTTTCTATGCTCTCACCTGACTGCCCCCACTAGGAAAGACCCCCTTCCAAGGCTGACTGGAACGGGGGAGGGACTTTCTCTAGGATGCCCAGGGCTGCAGCCACCTCCGTGGTGGGAGCAACTATGCCCCTCCACTGGGACTCCTGCGGGACAGCCGCCTCCCCTCAACACCCTCCGTGTTCCCCTAGGTGCAGAAGCTGCACAGGAAGGGCAGCCGTGTCCATGTCATGATGAAGCAGTACTCCATGGAGCCCTGATGGTATGTCCTGGGGTCCACATGCCTGATGTGCTCCAGGGCCCAGGGAACGTCCCTTGGTGATCTTGTGAGGGTTTCAGGAAAGTGACATTTCTGGGTGTCCATGGAGAGCTGGATTTGGGGGCTGAGTTTCAGGTAGGGACACAGCCACCTGTACCCTGTCAGCTGCTTTCTGACAAGCCCTAACTCCTGGCTTCTGCCCCATCTAGGGCTGAAGAGTGCCAGCACCCAGATGATCCTGGTAGTCTTTGAAGTGGAACAGAGCTGCAATTCCACCTGGGAGCTGAGAGCCTTGTGCTGGCCCTTACAGAGAGCCCTGCAGCTCATGCTGGGCCATGTGGTGGTGGTAGTGTTCCCTGAGCACATCCTAAGGCAGTAGAGGGCTCTGGTTCCCTGCCCAGGCCTCCTGCATCCCACTCAAAGTGCTGACCCCACCTGGAAGATGCTCACCAGGGAGCAGCCGATACGTATGTGCCACAGACAGGGTGGCTGGTATTCTCCAAGGCCCCCAGCCACCATCAGCATGCCCAGCCAATGCAGCGCCAGGAGCTGCTCCTCTCACTGTCCCAGCCCCCTCTTCCTCACTCCTCGCTACAGAGCTGCCACCACTCTGGGCTACTCCCACATGCCCAAGCCTCAACTGGAGAGGCGTCTTCTGCCAGCTGAGTTCCAGTTGAGTCTCCATGGCCTGGAACCCCTGGCCTGCTCTGCCCTCAGACCTCTGCCTCCCTCTCCCTCTCCCAGCCCAGGGCCCAGAGCCCCTCCCATCAAGGCCCACCCCAGGCCAGGCTGCAAGGTGCACAGATGTCTCTTCCAACACTGATGCCCCGGGAGCCCTCAGGCCCCACACAAACTGCAGACAAGCTGACAGCAAGACCATGGACACCTGCCCCTTCCGAGATTGCCGCCTCCCTGACCTCACACCCCGCTGAATGAGGGGGACACTCTGGGTGTGGGGGGCTGTGCAGAAATGCCGTGGGCTCTCACCAGACTGTCACCAGCTGGAGATGCTTGGGAGAGAAGTGGAGCTCTGTATTTGGTGTACTTGGAGGAAGGGGATTTTGCCAGTGTCCCTAGAGCTGTGCTGTGGAAGATGGTGTTTGTAACTCTCCTGAATTCTATAAATAAACTTAGGTATTCAAATTTTATATGGAGATGCACTGGGTTCATGATATACATCCTAGATTTGAATTCAGAAGAAGAAGTTTAGTCAAATCTTTACAATTTGATATCCTATGTTTGTAATGATGCTACTTGGCTTCTTTTGGTTGAACAAAATACAAAAATGAGTTCTGTGTTTGTTGTATTTATTTTCTTTCACAAGCACACATTTCAAAAGGCACATTGTAGGCTGGAAGATGCCACCTTTGTTCAAGGCCACAGTGAACAGACAGGGAGGGTCGTTCTCAAGACAGTGATGTCCACTTCCAAGAGTCAGAAGCTCAGAACCAGAGTTGTGGTGCAAGAGGTTAAGTCCATGGCTGTAGCACAGGCATTCAATATAGGCACTGGATTGAGTCCTGGCTGCTCCACTTCTAATCCAGGTCTCCGCTAATGTGCCTCAGAAAACAGCAAAGGATGGCCCAAATCCTTGGGCCACTGCACCCATGAAGGAGACCTAGATGGATTTCCTGTCTCTTGGCTTCAGCCTGGGCCATCCCTATCCATTTCAGCCATTTGGGGAGGGAAACAGCAGATGAGAGATCTCTTTTTCTCCATCTCTCTATTTCTCTCTGTAATTCTGATGTCAAAGAAATATACAAATATTACATTTATGTATTTATTTGAGAGGTTGCATACAGAGAGTGTGGCAGACAGAGAGAATTTTCAACCCACTGGCTCACTTTCCAAATGGCCACAACAGATGGAGCTGGACTGATCTGAAACCAAGAGCCAGCAGCTTCTTCCTGGTCTCCCACATGGGTGCAGGGGCCGACTTACTCGGGCCAACTTCAGCCACTTTTCCAGACCATAGCAAAGAGCTGGATCCTAAGAGGAGCAGCTGGACTCGAACCGGCTGCCATATGGGATGCCGACCTTGCAGGTGGAGGCTTAACCCACTACCCCACAGTGCCAGCCCCAAGACATAAATCTTGAAAGAGAGAGAGAGAGAGCGAGAGAGAGAGAGAAAGCTCACACCCTCCCTACCACACTCTTGCATACACACTCAGAAACATAATCTCAAAAGCATGTCCACAACTCCTACATAAGTTCACTTAAGGTGATCTTCATATCCCTCAGTATTTCTCAATGCCATGAGTCTTTTCCAGTCTTTTCTGGGCTGGGAGTTGTGGAGCATGCTTCATATGCACACTCCAATACTGGAGTAACTGAGTTCAAGTTCAGGCTCTACTCCATGTCCTTGTACCTTGGGAAGCAACAGGTGATAGCTCAAGTAGGTGGGTCCTGGCCACCTATGAGGTTACTGGGATTGAATTCCCAATACTTGGTCTGGCCTATCCCTACCCCATGATTGCATGCATTTGGGGATGAAACAGCAATTGGGATCTTGCTCTCTCTCAAATAAATAAAGTAAATCTTTTTCACCCCAAACACTCTTTCCTTTAAGGACATCCCAGGTGGTCTGTTTGGACAATTAGGTGGAGTTCTAATCAGAAACTCACATAAGGTGATGAATTTATCTCTACTTCTCTGAGGAGTTCATACAAATTATGAGTAACATTCTTTGTAATATTCTTTTCAAAAATCAAATTTAACAGTGTAAACATTCATAAGCAATTATTTCAGGGAATGAATGATATAGTATAGCAAAATGTGAACATCACTACTATGAAATATTTTCTGGATAAAAGAGCAAATCTCGTCCAACTCACCAGGAAGCAGTGAGATTAGTGGATCAAGTGGTCAGCATATTCCTTCTAGAGCTGGTGTTAGGGCGTAGCAGTTTAAGCCTCTGCCTGAGATGCCGGCATCGCATATGGGCACTGATTCAAGCATCGGCTGCTCACCTTCTTCCCCAGTTCCCTGCTTATGCACCTGGGAAGGCAGCAGAAGACAGCCTCAGTGCTTGGGCCCCTCACCCATGTGGGAAACCCAGGTGAAGCTCTTAGCTCCTGACTTCAGCCTGGCCCAGCCCCAGCTGTAGTGGCCATTTCGGGAGTAAACCAATGATTTGAAGACCTCTCTCTCTGTATCTCTATATCTCTCTCTGTATCTATCTCTCTGTATCTCTTTCTCTGTGTGTGTGTGTCTCTCTGTCTCTCTCTCTCCCTCCCTCCATCCTCCTCCTTCTCTTCTCTCTTTAACTCTAACTTTCAAAGAAATAAAAAAAAATATTTTTAAGGAAACCAAGAAAAAAGTGTCCCTCTTTCTGTATTATCAATTCACTCACAAGAATCACCAGCTAGGACATCCAGTCCTGCAAATAAGAAAATCATCAAGAGAAACTACTGCATGTGATTTAAACATGACTCCTGCTTTCCACAAAATGTGGGAACAAAGCCTAAATGTACTGAGAATGAAGCTGTATAAAAATGAAGTCTAGGGTCCAAAAATGTATAGTCATGTGAAACTGGAAACCAGCATGGGCCATGACCAAATATGATGGGGGAGCACTTTTCCATGAGTGTGCAGGCATTGTCGGTTCCTTCTTCCTCCTAAGCATCAGGCTCGTGTACTAAGAGATACTGAGAACAACCACATATCAGAGAAATTGATGATGGAAATGTGGCATGACATACAGACACTGGGTCAAGAGTACTATTCCTGGGGCCAGCACTGTGGCATAGTGGGCTAAGCCTCCACCTGTGGTGCCAGCATCCCACATTGATGCCAGGTTGTGTCCTGGCTGCTCCACTTCCAATTCAGGTTTCTGCTCATGGCCTGGGAAAGCAGTGGAAGACGGTCCTAGTGCTTGGGCTCCTGCACCTGATTGGGAGGCCTGGAAGAATCTTCTGGCTTTGGATTGGTTCAGCTCTGGCTGTTTGGGCCATTTGGGGAATGAACCAGCAGATGGAAGTCCTTTAAATCTCTCTCTCTCTCTCTCTCTCTCTCTCTCTCTCTCTGCAATTCTACCTCTCAGATACATAAATCTTAAAAGAAAAAGAGTAGGATTCCTTTTATTTAGAATGAAAAGACAAGGTCAGCAATGTGGCTCTGTGCACTAAGCTGCCACTGTGACACTGACTGCCACTTTCTATGGCTGGCTCAAGTCCCAGTAGCTGGTTCAAGTCCCAGTTACTCTACTTTCCATCTAGCTTTCTGCTAATGACCCTGGGAAAGCAGCGGGTAATGGCCCAATTACCTAAGCCTGTGCCTTCTCTGTGGGAGATCAGAATGGAGATTCAGGCTTCCGACATCAGCCTGGCCCAGGCCTGGCCATTGAGGCCATTGGAGAAGTGAACCAGCAGATGGAAAATTTTGCTTGCTCTCTCTGTCTCTCCCTGTAAATCTGAATTTCAATTAACAAGTAAATAAATAAATCTTTTAAAGACATCATATCTGTAACTTCCTCAAACCCCCACCCACCCATCTTATAGGGGTTGAATAATATGATGTTTCCTTTTCTTGAGACTTAACAAATTCATTCAAGAAGGAAGGATTAACTTTGTGGATATTATGTTTTTATAACCATGATGAAATTTTAATTGCAAAAATGTAGATGTGGAGGGTTTATACTTTATTTTTATTTTCTGAAGATGTATTACTAACTCATTTTTCAAAAGATTTTGATTTATTTGAAAGTCAGAGTTACACATAGAGGAGAGGCAGAGAGAGAGAGAGAATCTTCCCTAGATTCACTCCCTAGATGGTTGCAATGGTCAGAACTGTGCTGACCCAAAACCAGGTGCCAAGAGCTTCCTTCTGGTCTCCTATGTGGGTTTAGGGACCCAAGGACTTGGATCATCTTCTACCACTTTCCCAGGCCATACAAGAGAACTGGATTTGAAGTGGAGCAGCCGGGACTCGAACTGGAGCCAACATAGGATGCTGGCGCTTTAAGCCAGGACGTTAACATGCTGTGCCACAGCGCTGGCCCCGCTACTCATTATTTTTTGAAAATTTATTTGAAAGAGAAATGGTGAGAGGGAGAATTGGGGAGACAGGGAGAGAGATGGCTACAATAGGCAGACCAGGGTCTGGACCAGCTCAGAACCCAATGCAGGTTTCAGACAGCTGTGGCATGGACCTAAACATTCAGCTACCACTTTCATCTCCCAAGGTCACATCAGCAAGAAGCTGGAAATGGGAGAAGAGCTAGGACTAGACCCCAAGCCTTCTGTATTGGATACAGACATTCAAAATGGCTGATTTTCTTTTTTTAAGATTTATTTATTTCATTTATAGGCAGAGTAACAGAGAAGGAGAGAGAGAGAGAGAGGAATTCCTTCCATTGGTTCACTTCCCAAATGGCTGCAATGGCAGGTGCTGGGCTCATCTGAAGCCAGGGGTCACAAGTTTCTTCCAGGTCTCCCACATGGGTCTGTGGCCCAAGGACTTGGGCCATCCTCCACTGCTTTCCCAGACATTGCAGAGAGTTGGATAAGAAGAGGAGTAGCCAATTCACAATAGCTAAGACATGGAGTCAACCAAAATGCCCATCAACATGAGACTGAATAAAGAAATTATAGTATATGTACTCTATAGAATACTATTCAGCAATAAAAAAATGAAATCCAGTCATTTGCAACTAAATGGAGGAATCTGGAAAACATCATGCTGAATGAAATAAGCCAGTCCCAAAGGGACAAATATCATATGTTCTCCCTGATTGGTGACAACTAACTGAGCTCCTAAAAGGAAACCTGTTGAAGTGAAATGGACACTATGAGAAACAATGACTTGATCAGTCCTTGTCCTGACTGTCAAGCAAAAATTTGCTATTTCATTCCTTTTAGTATTTTTTTTGTTCTACTTAATAGTATTGGTTGAATGATAGAGTTAGAAACATGCCAGGGGATTCCAATTCAATCCCATCAAGGTGGCATATACCAATGCCATCTCACCAAAGTCTAAATCCAGGGTGTGTTTCACACATACAGGACTCCATAAGAAACTTTAGTTCATCATACACATCAGGTATGTACAGAGGTTTCACAAGAGTTACAGGCCCCAGATAAACCTGACAATCCCAAACTGTCCAAATTCACCTTCAATAATTGCAAGATGTGTAAGGACTCACAGTGCTGCTATTTTGATTTTTATCACAGTGTTCTAGTATTTACAATTGGATTTTAGGTATTTACAATGGTGTCACCCAAAATTCTCATCCCATTGACAGTGAGGACACTGGAAATCACTGACACCCCAAATTCATCACTACCACTATTTATCTCTCCAGCACCTGTGGCAGATCTGAAAGCACCACACATCTGCAGTGTCCCCCGCGCATACTCGGGGGTGATGTCAGGGATGGGTGAATCCAGAAGGGGCAGGTGTCCATGGCCTTTATGTAAGCATCTCTGCAGTTTGTGTGGGGCCTGAGGGCTCCTGGTGCATCAGTGTTGGAAGAGACATCTGTGTGCCTTGCAGCCTGGCCTGGGGCGGGCCTTGATGCAAGCTCTGGGACCTGTGCTGGGAGAGGGAGGCAGAGGTCTGAGGACAGAGCAGGCCAGGGGTTCCAGGCCATGGAGACTCAACTGGAACTCAGCTGGCAGAGGATGCCTCTCTGGGTGAGGCTTGGGCATATGGGAGTAGCCCAGAGTGGCAGCAGCTCTGTAGCGAGGGGTGAGAAAGAGGGGGCTGGGTCAATGAGAGGAGCAGCTCCTGGCACTGCATTGCCTGGGCATGCCAACAGTGGCTGGGGGCCATGGGGGCACCAGCCTCCCTGTCTGCCTGTGGGACACACACAGTGACTGCTCCCTGGGGAACAGCAGACCCGTCTTCCATGCTGATCTCCCAGGTGGGGTCAGCACCTGTGAGCAGGAGCCAGCGTGCCTGAGCAGGAAACCAGAGCCCCTCTGTTGCTGTCAGGACGTGCTCAGGGACCACCACGACTACCACATGACCCAAGGTGAGCTGCAGGGCTGTCTGTGGGGCCAGCACCAGGCCCTCAGCTCCCAGGCGAAGCTGCAGCTCTGTTCCCGCTTCCAAGACCACCACGATCATCTGGGTGCTGGCCCTCTACAGCAGCTGGGGGGAAAAGCCAGCAGTTAGGGCTTGTTGGGGAACAGCAATCAGGGCACAGGGCAGGGGACAGCCCTACCTTCAACCCCAGCTTCCTCATCTAGCTCTGCATGTCCATCCAGAAATGTCACCCTCATGAAACCCTTAGGAATCTAACCAATGGACATTCCCTGGGTCCTGGAGCCTAAGCAGTTGGGTGGGACCCCAAAACTTACCTTCAGGATTCCTTAGGGCACCACTTCATCCTGACATGGCACAGCTGTACCAGTGCAGCTTCTGCAGCTGTGGGAACACAGGAAAAGAAATCATGATTTTTTTTTCTTTTTCTGTAACAGGCAGACACTGATTTCTTGCTGTAATCAAGAGAGATGGAATGGCTGCTGCACTCATGGACTTAAAGTAGAAAAAAAAAAAAAACAGAACTAAATGCTTCCAAAAGACTTGAATAAATATTTCTGAAAAGAAGTTTCACAGTGAACAGGTATATGAATAAATGTTCATCATCACTAATCATCAGAGAGTTGCAAACTGATACTATAAAGAGATATCACCACACACATGTTAGAAGAGTTATTAGAAAAAACATAAAAAGGGGGCTGGCAATGTAGCATAGCAGGTAAAGCTACTGCCTGTGACACTGGTATTCCATATAGGTGATAGTTTCAGATCTGACTGCTCCACTGCTAATACACCTGCCTGCTAATGACCTGGGAAACCATAGAAGATGTTCCAAGTGCTTGAGCCCCTGAACACACATGGGGGAATTGAAAGAAGCTCCTGGCTCTTGGCTTTGGCTTGGTCCAGCCCTAGCTGTTGTGGCCATTTAGGAGGAGTGAACCAGTGGATGGAAGATCTCTCTCTCTCTTAATCTCTCTCTCTCTCTCTCTCTCACCCCCTCTCTTTCTTTCTGTTTGTTCCTCCTCCCCAGTATAAATTTGACTTTCAAATAAATAAAATAAATATTTAAAAAACATAGAAGAAATAAATCTTAACAAGGATGAAGGTAGAAAGGTAAATTAGTATAAATATAATGAAAATTGTATGATGAAAAATAGAACCTTCATATTACCCAGCAGTCCCAGTGCTACCTGTAATTATATATCTAAAGGATTTGGAATTTGCATGTGAAAGAGACATCTGCACTCCCATGTTCATTGCAACATTATTCAAAAATTCCAAGGGTGGAATCAACCTAAGTGTCCATCAATAGATAAATGTATAAAGACAATGTGGTCTGTACATACAATGCAATATTATTCAATCCTAACAATAAGGAAAATCTTATTACTTGACAACATGGATGAGTCTTGAGGATATTTGGATGCATGAAATACATCAAACACACACACACACACAATATATCCCCTCCTCACCCCTAGGTCTGGTGTCCAAAGTCAACTTTAGAAAGAGAGCTTTTGGGGCTGTTGCTGTGGCATAGCTGGTAAAGCTGCCGCCTGTAGTGCCAGCATCCCATATGGATGCCAGTTAGAGTCCTGGCTCACCACTTCCAATCAAGCTCTCTGCTATGGCCTGAGAAAGCAGTAGAAGATGTCCCAAGTCCTTGGGCCCCTGCACCCACATGGAGATCCGGAAGAATCTCCTGGCTTCTGGCTCCTGGCTTCTGATCGGAACAGCTCTAACCATTGGGGACATATTGGGAGTGAACCAGCTGATGGAAGACCTCTCTCTCTGTCTGCCTTTCTTTCTCTCTCTGTGTAACTCTGACTTTAATATAAATAAATATTTTTTGAAAAAAATAAATAGAGCTTTGTGATTAAAACACTAGGAAGTGGGAAACTCAGAACATGTTAATCACAGCAGTCAAAATTAGGCAAGACCAAGGAGTACAATTGAACTGTCACAAATCATGAGATAACTCAGTGAACAACATGTTGTATACTTCAGAAAGTGTTGACATAGTAGACTTTTAAGTGTGGTCAACACAAGAAAAAATAAGGCAATGAAGTAAAGCTGAAACACAAAACAGTTGTATTATACCACTCAACATTGTGTACAGGTATCAAATCATTCTCTGGTAGATATACATCTACATAATTTAAAGTTATGAATTTCAAAATGAAAATACACATGAAGGACATTCTATTGTCTCTGAAAAGTGGGAGAAAATAGATATGACAACAGAAAATAAGTGATTGAGAACCAACACAGTTTCTTTCAGTTGTCATATTGAAATCACTGATGCTGCTCCTCCTTGGTGATTCAAGCATTCTCTATGTGGAGGGCATCAGGATGATGGATGGGGAGCTCAGCTGTGGGGGAAGAGTAGGTGTGGAGGACGGAGTACTTCCTCTCTCTAGAATGTGGTTTATTAACTTATTAATTTTTTAATTTTATTTATTTATTTATTTATTTTTGACAGGCAGAGTGGACAGTGAGAGAGAGACAGAGAAAGGTCTTCCTTTTGCCGTTGGTTCACTCTCCAATGGCCACTGCGGCTGGCGCGTTGCGGTCGGTGCACCACGCTGATCTGATGGCAGGAGCCAGGTACTTCTCCTGGTCTCCCATGGGGTGCAGGGCCCAAGCACTTGGGCCATCCTCCACTGCACTCCGTGGCCACAGCAGAGAGCTGGCCTGGAAGAGGGGCAACTGGGACAGAATCCAGCGTCCTGACCAGGACTAGAACTCTGTGTGCCAGCGCTGCAAGGCGGAGGATTAGCTTAGTGAGCTGCAGTGCCAGGCTTATTCACTTATTAATAAGGAAGCCCATTTTTTTGGCAGCAGAATACCGTGGCCCTGGGAGTGACATTAGGCACGATAATGATGAGCATTCCTGTGGTGTCAGAAGTCATCTGTGACTGATGTCAGCCCTTCACCTAATGTCTACAGCATCATGTGGGAAGATGCAGCTGGGTGTTTTGTTTATTCCAAAACCAACTTTTTCTAACCCTGCTGAATTCCTCAAAGATGTCTATTCACAAAACCCTTGGCCACTGTGCATACTATTTAACAGAGCTTTGTACCAAGATGCTATGATTGCCAAAGCCTTGTTGGACTATGATGCAACCCTAAAGGCAAAGGAGGTAGACAAGTGCAAAACATGTTTTTCCAAAGGGTTTTCCCCCATAATGCAGGACAACAGGTGCAGAGCCTCAGACAGGTGGATCCCCTGAGTTTCTTGATGAGACAAATGGGAAGCATTGAAAATACAGGGAACCCAGAGCAGCTCTGATCACAGGACACTCAGAGCCAGGTCTCAGCACTGTGTCTTGTTTTGAACTCTGCATTCTGCTTTTAGCTGTGCTCTGGTCTAGCTCACCAGACTGGCACACAGGTTCCTACAGGCAGAGGGCACACGTCAATACCTGGAGTCAGCTGTGCTCTACACAGAGCTCCACTGTCACTGCTGATTGATGAGCCCTCAGACCTGATCCAGCTCTGTGTCTCCTCCTCTCAGTTGAGACTTAAGGCTCTCACTATAGTTTGGGGAGACAGTAACATGTCATTGCCTCTGATTTTTCTCTACCTACTCCTGCAGGATTTATCTAATTCACAGGACAGAATTGTTGAGAACTGCCATGAGTATCTGAAGCCAAGTGTCTTCAGAGATGGAGACCTAGTGCTGGGAGTGTTTTTTCCCCTGTACTACATGGGCCCAGAAAGAGAGATGGTCCAATTATCCTTTTTACTCAAGCCTGAGTATAACATGGTGGCATCTTGGTAAGTTCAAGGTGTGTGCATATGTGTTTTTCAAGTTTTATTTGAGGTACACATATTTCATTGCTTTCATATATACAGAATCAGGAATAATAATCCTTCCCTCCCTCCTCTGCCCTCACCCTTCTTCCTTTCCTATTCCTACTCCTAATTTTACAAATCTATTTTCAATTTACTTTTCCCTTATAAGATTAACCCTACAGTAAGCAAATAAGATGAGGGAAAAAACACTGTTCCTCAACAGTAATCCAAGGGCTGTAAATAGCCATCAAATTTCAAAATGTCAATTTCAATCTTATCCACTATATTTTAGATATTCTCTAGCTGTTAAGTGTTGTTATGCCTGCATTTGAGTACATGCTCATGTCTGCGTGTGTTCAACACCTCTTGCGAGTTCTGATAATTCTTCTAAGAATGGCAGAAACACAGTTCCATGAACGCTAAGGTCCTCTCCTTTCTTTAACATTTCACTACCTTTCATTTCCATTTGCTTTCTGACTCCTTCAGAGACATAGGAGAGGCATCACAATTTTTGTGCCTACTCCATTGGCCAGGTCTCTGTAATTAAGCCCTGGGGTTCTGTTCTTGGAGTCAGTGAGATGGTTGGGACCTCAGGTCCCCTATTGCTAGCACCTGTGAAGGAAGCACACAGGAGTCCTAAGACTATGTCCTGAGGTCAATGTTGGGAGGGCCTTAGTCTAGGTAGCCACTGCCGACAAGGGCAATACTCATTTTGCTTGTGACTTGAAGCCATGAGGCAGACCCGGTACCCTCACAGATCAATAATTAAATCCTACTACACTGGAGGCATTTGAACCCTGATCCTGAACATCAGAAGCAAGGGAAATAATTTCCCATACATAGTTAATGGCTTTTTCTCAAAATCTGACATTTTCTTCTCCAGAAACAATGCAGAAACTGTGATAATTCTGAGCTTTGCATTAGTGGTGTGTCTGGTAACTCAGTCACTGCATTGGTGCTTAAGGAGGGGTTTAGTAAAAGGCCTGTGTCTACACACCTTGTTGGTGCCAGCAGAGGAGTTTGCTTCTCAATTGCCCCAGAGATCCACATGCTCATGTGATAGGAGAGTTTTGCAGTGTGCAATTTGTTTAAATGATGTGAGTCTGTCCTTGTCAGTTCTTTCTCGTGTATAGCACCTACTACCTCCGCAGGTAGTGTTGTGCTAGTGAGAAAGTGGGGGTGCTGATCTTTGGGTCAGAATCACACCTTGTAATTACTTCTAATGTGTACTGTTAAATACTTCCATTCTTTTTCAGTGTTTCACTTTGAGTTTCCTTACCTCTTTGTATTTTCTTCATTGCTAGTCCCAATGTGTAATGGCACATGTGATGGAAAATGTTTCATGCTTGTGGATTCTCTGCTTAGGTGGCAGCTGATTTCTGTTTGCATTCTGCCAGTGGTGGGGCTCTGTGTAGGGAAAGTGAGGACCTGCCTTGTTCATGATTCCCAGAGGAGAGTTCTGTTTATGCCACAAGTTTAGAGGCCAAACTCTGTACTCTGCCTTATGTCCTCCAGCCCAAAACATGTCTGGCCACACTCCCTGTGTGCTGAAGAGTGCCAACCATCATGTGCTTGTTGTGTCCTAGAATGTTCTAGGCCTCAACCAAGGTAAGCCCTGTTATAGGCAGACAGACTCAGTTTCTCCTCAATTACGCTTCCATATATCATGAATGTATTTCCCTATAACTGATGGATAGTGTTACTGTTTCCATGCCAACCAAGTTTTATTTTATGTTAATAATGCACACCTGTTTACTCAATGTGCATATTTAGGAAATCATTAATTGTGTGTGATTTTGAGTAATATATAATGATCATTTTTAGTTAATAAAGCTTGCATATTTTTTCTTACTCAGATAATTGGGCTAATTAATAGGACACGAGGTATGCCGTTTCATAAAACTCTCAGTGCTTATTGCCAAATACTTGCTTGTTAACTAGGAGACGTTCATCTCCCCTTCAAAATCTAAATACCTGTTTTCAGTGCATCCCCATCCCTCTGACCTTCCCTCCTGCACTGGATAACACTAATCCATCCTTGGTCTCTGTGGAGCTGTCTATTCTGGACATTTTCTGTAAACTGATTCATGTCTTTGTGATCTTTTTGACTGGGTTTTGGCTGCATATTATTTTCACATTTTATCCATGGAAGAGCTTATAGCAGTGCATAGTATACTGTTATCATCATAATATCTTAATATCTAAGTCTGCTTTTGAAATGAAGATCTTTCTGTTGGCTCATAGCAGGCAAGGAGTATTATTTGTTCCTCAATGTTCTGGGTATTATTTGTACCATTGGCATTTTCTATAATTTAAACAATCAGAAAAAAATTCCCAAGTGGAGCAACCATAAATATTCTTTTGCCTGCAGAAATTAGTTTCCAGATTCAATCTTACTTTATCATTGGTTCTTAAAAGTTGTCCTTTGTTTCTAAAATGTTTGATAAACATGCACTGTTATTCACTTTAGTTGCACCAAATGAATATTCTAAAACATGTATATGTCATAAACTGACACTATATTATATTGCATTCGTTATTATGTGAAATGATTGCATCAAGATTTGTAAGTGGAATCAGAAGAAAATAATTCCTTTAAGAGATAGTAATGCCTCCAATTTGAGTTTTTCTTCTTAAAATTCCTGTTCTATTCTCAGTCTTTTGTGCTTTCATATGAACTTTAAGACTGTTTTTATTTTCTTTTTTTTCCTTTATTTGAAAGTCAGAGTTATACAGAAAAAGGAGAGGCAGAGAGAGAGAGAGAGAGAGAGGTCTTCCATCCGATGGATCACTCCTCAGATGGCCGCAATCGCAGGAGCTGTGCCGATCCAAAGCCAGGAGCCAGGAGCTTCCTCCAGGTCTCCCACGTGGGTGCAGGAGCCCAAGGACCTGGGCCATCTTGCACTGCTTTCTTAGACCACAACAGAGAGCTGGATTGGGAGAGAAGCATTCAGGACTAGAACTGGCGCCCATGTGGGATGCCAGCGCCTCAGTGCCAGCCCCTGTTTTTCTAAATCTATAAATCATGTCACTAGAATTTTTTCTCGTTGTTTCTTTTTTTTCTTCCTTTCTTTCTTGTTCCTCTTTTACTTTTTTCAGTCACTAGAATTTTAATGGGGATTGCAATGAATCTTTAGATAGCATTTTAACACAGCTAATTGTTCTAATCCATGAACAAGAGACATCCTTCCGTTTTTTTTGTGTGTCTGTAATGATGCCTCTCATAAATGTTTAATAAATTTCACTATTATTTGCATTCTAGATAACTTTATCTTTTCAGGTTAATTTATTCCTAAATATTTAATTTTTGAAGCTACTGTGAATACGATTTCTTTCTTTTTAAAATTATTATTTATTATTTTTATTTATTTCCATTTTCTTTTTTTTAAACTTTTGTTTAATGCATATAATTTTCCAAAGTACGACTTATGGATTACAATGGCTTCCCCCCCATACCGCCCCTCCCACCCACAACCCTCCCCTTTCCCACTCCCTCTCCCCTTCCATTCACATCAAGATTCATTTTCGATTATCTTAATATACAGAAGATCAGCTTAGTATACATTAAGTATGGATTTCAACAGTTTGCTCCCACACAGAAACATAAAGTGAAAAATAATAGATGATTTTTTTTAAATGATGATGAAATCAGATCAGACCTATTGTCATGTTTAATCCCAGTGAGAGTCAAGTTGGGAATTGATAATTTCTTTTCTTTTTTTTTTTTTTTTTTTTAACAGAGGATCAGTTTAGTATGCATTAAGTAAGGATTTCAACAGTTTGCACCCCCATAGAAACACAAAGTGAAATATATTGTTTGAGTACTCATTATAGCATTAAATCTCAATGTACAGCACATTAAGGATAGAGATCCTACATGAGGAGTAAGTGCACAGTGACTCCTGTTGTTGACTTTACAAATTGACACTCCTGTCTATGGCATCAGTAATCTCCCTATGCTCCAGTCATGAGTTTCCAAGGCTATGGAAGCCCTCTGAGTTCTCCGACTCTTATCTTGTTTAGACAAGGTCATAGTCAAAGTGGAGGTTCTCTCCTCCCTTAAGAGAAAGGTACCTCCTTCTTTGATGACCTGTTCTTTCCACTGGGATCTCACTCGCAGAGATCTTTTGCCAGAGTGTCTTGGCTTTCCATGCCTGAAATACTCTCATGAGCTTTTCAGCCAGCTCCGAATGCCTTTAGGGCTGATTCTGAGGCCAGAGTGCTATTTAGGACGTCTGCCATTCTATGAGTCTGCTGAGTATCTCACTTCCCATGTTGGATCACTCTCCCCTTTATTTACTCCATCAGTTAGCGTTAGCAGTAAGACCCAAATCAATAAAATCAGAGATGAAAAAGGAAATGTAACAACAGACACCACAGAAATAAAAAGAATCATCAGAAATTACTACAAGGACTTGTATGCCAGCAAACAGGGAAACCTATCAGAAATGGAGAGATTCCTGGACACATGCAACCTGCCTAAATTGAACCAGGAAGACATCGAAAACCTAAACAGACCCATAACTGAGACAGAAATTGAAACAGTAATAAAGGCCCTCCCAACAAAGAAAAGCCCAGGACCAGATGGATTCACTGCTGAATTCTACCAGACGTTTAAAGAAGAACTAACTCCAATTCTTCTCAAACTATTCAGAACAATCGAAGAAGAGGGAGTCCTCCCAAATTCTTTCTATGAAGCCAGCATCACCTTAATTCCTAAGCCAGAGAAAGATGCAGCACTGAAAGAGAATTACAGACCAATATCCCTGATGAACATAGATGCAAAAACCCTCAATAAAATTCTCGCCAATAGAATGCAACAACACATCAGAAAGATCATCCACCCAGACCAAGTGGGATTTATCCCTGGTATGCAGGGATGGTTTAATGTGCGCAAGACAATCAATGTGATACACCACATTAACAGACTGCAGAAGAAAAACCATATGATTATCTCAATAGATGCCGAGAAAGCATTTGATAAAATACAACACCTGTTCATGATGAAAACTCTAAGCAAACTGGGTTTGGAAGGAACATTCCTCAATACAATCAAAGCAATCTATGAAAAAACCACAGCCAACATCCTATTGAATGGTGAAAAGTTGGAAGCATTTCCACTGAGATCTGGAACCAGACAGGGATGCCCACTCTCACCACTGCTATTCAATATAGTTCTGGAGGTTCTAGCCAGAGCTATTAGGCAAGAAAAAGAAATTAAAGGGATACAAATTGGGAAGGAAGAACTCAAACTATCCCTCTTTGCAGATGACATGATTCTGTATTTAGGGGACCCAAAGAATTCTACTAAGAGACTATTGGAACTCATAGAAGAGTTTGGCAAAGTAGCAGGGTATAAAATCAATGCACAAAAATCAACAGCCTTTGTATACACAGACAATGCCATGGCTGAGGAAGAACTTCTATTTCCATTTTCTTTGAAAGGCAGAGAAACAGAGAAAGGAGAGAAAGTGATATCTTCCATCTACTGGTTTGCTTCTCAAATGCCAGCAATAGCCGGGCTGGGCCAGGCCACAGAAGAAGTTCAGAAGTCAATCCAGGATGGCAGAGACCCAAGTATTTGAGCTGTTACTGCTGTGTCCCAGCGTGTGCATCAGCAGGTAGCTGGAATCAGAAGCAGACCATAGCTCAAACACTGGCACTCTACTATGGGTTGCAGGAATCCCAAGAAGTGTTTTTTTTTTTTTTCTCCTAAGTGAAAACCATTATTTTATTTATTTTTTCCTGTTTTTTTAACTTTTATTTAATGAATATAAATTTCCAAAGTACAGCTGATGGATTACAATGGCTTCCCCCTATACCGTCCCTCCCACCCGCAACCCTCCCCTTTCCCACTCCCTCTCCCCTTTCATTCACATCAAGATTCATTTTCGATTCTCTTTATACACAGAAGATCAGTTTAGCATACATTAAGTAAAGATTTCAACAGTTTGCTCCCACACAGAAACATAAAGTGAAAAGTACTGTTTGAGTACTAGTTATAGCATTAAATCTCAATGTACAGCACACTAAGGACAAAGATCCTACATGAGGAGTAAGTGCACAGTGACTCCTGTTGTTGACTTAACAAATTGACACTTTTTTTTTGACAGGCAAAGCGGACAGTGAGAGAGAGAGAGATAAAGGTCTTCCTTTTGCCGTTGGTTCACCCTCCAATGGCCGCCGCGGCCGGCGCGCTGCGGCCGGCGCACTGCTCTGATCCGATGGCAGGAGCCAGGAGCCAGGTGCTTTTCCTGGTCTCCCATGGGGTGCAGGGCCCAAGCACCTGGGCCATCCTCCACTGCACTCCCGGGCCACAGCAGAGAGCTGGCCTGGAAGAGGGGCAACTGGGACAGAATCTGATGCCCCGACCAGGACTAGAACCCGGTGTGCTGGCACCGCAAGGTGGAGGATTAGCCTAGTGAGCCGCGGTGCCGGCCACAAATTGACACTCTTGTTTATGGCATCAGTAATCACCCTAGGCTCTTGTCATGAGCTGCCAAGGATATGGAAGCCCCCTGATTTCACTGACTGATCATATTTAGACAAGGCCATGGTCAAAGTGGAAGTTCTCTTCTCCCTTCAGAGAAAGGTACCTCCTTCTTTGATGACCCATTCTTTCCACTGGGATCTCACTTGCGGAGATCTTTCATTTAGGTTTTTTTTTTTTTTTTTTTTTTTTTTTTTTTTTTTTTTTTTTTTTTTTTTTTCTGCCAGAGTGTCTTGGCTTTCCATGCCTAAAATACTCTCATGGGCTTTTCAGCCAGATCTGCATGCTTTAAGGGCTGATTCTGAGGCCAGAGTGCTGTTTAGGACATCTGCCATTCTATGGGTCTGCTGAGTATCTCACTTCCCATGTTGGATCGTTCTCTCCCTTTTTTATTCTATCAGCTAGTATTTGCAGACACTATTCTTGTTTATATGATCCCTTTGGTTCTTAGTCCTATCATTATGGTCAACTGTGAACAGAAATTGATCACTGGGACTAGTGAGATGACATATGTACATGCCACCTCGATGGGATTGAATTCGAATCCCCTGGTATGTTTGTAACTCTACCGTTTGTGGTAAGTCAGCTTGAGCATGTCCCGAATTGCACATCTCTTCCCTCTCTTATTCCCACTCTTACATTTAACAGTGATCACTTTTCAGTTAAGTTTCAGCACTTAAGAATAATTGTGTATTGATTACAGTATTCAACCAAAAGTATTAAGTAGAACAAACAAAAAAAATACTAAGAGGGATAACATATCAAGTTGCTCATCAACAGTCAGGGTGAGGACTGATCAAGTCACCGTTTCTCATAGTATTCATTTCACTTTCACAGGTTTCCTTTTTGGTGCTCTGTTAGTTGTCACATGTATTCTTAGAATTTATAGAAGGCATTAGACCTTCTGGTAAATGTTTTCCTAAGTTGTTATCTAACGGTTGAAATATTTTTTTCAAAGAAACTTTTTATTTATGGATTACAAACTTTATGCATTTTATAAATTTCAACTTTAGGAATGTAGTGATTCTGCCCAATATACACGCCCTCCAACCCATACGCACACCCCTCCTCCTCTTCACTTCCCCATTCCCAGTTACATTCTGCACTAAGATCCATTTTCAATTAACTTTATACACAGAAGAGATTTATTTCTCGATTTCCATTTAATGAGATAATTATTGGTATATTGAAATGTTGGTTTTTGTTTGTTGATTTTGTGCCTTGTGAATGTGCTGAATTGGTTTATCAATTCTAATAGATTTGGTGGAGTAGTTTTTTTTTTTTTTTTTCTCATGACAACTGCTAACATGGACATCTACCTTTTTTCTTTTCAATTCTGAAGTTCTTTATTTCATTTTCATTCTCCTAATCTCTTTTTTTTACTTTCTAATTTTTTATTTTTTTAACTTTTATTTAATAAATATAAATTTCCAAAGTACAGCTGATGGATTACAATGGCTTCCCCCCCATAACGTCCCTCCCACCCGCAACCCTCCCCTTTCCCACTCCCTCTCCCCTTTCATTCACATCAAGATTCATTTTTGATTCTCTTAATATACAGAAGATCAGTTTAGCATACATTAAGTAAAGATTTCAACAGTTTGCTCCCACACAGAAACATAAAGTGAAAAATACTGTTTGAGTACTAGTTATAGCATTAAATCTCAATGTACAGCACACTAAGGACAAAGATCCTACATGAGGAGTAAGTGCACAGTGACTCCTGTTGTTGACTTAACAAATTGACACTCTTGTTTATGGCATCAGTAATCACCCTAGGCTCTTGTCATGAGCTGCCAAGGCTATGGAAGCCCTCTGAATTCACTGACTCTGATCATATTTGGACAAGGCCATGGTCAAAGTGGAAGTTCTCTCCTCCCTTCAAAGAAAGGTACCTCCTTCTTTGATGACCCATTCTTTCCACTGGGATCTCATTCATGGAGATCTTTCATTTAGGTTCCCCCCCGCAGAGTGTCTTGGCTTTCCATGTCTGAAATACTCTCATGGGCTTTTCAGCTGGATCACATGCCTTAAGGGCTGATTCTGAGGCCAGAGTGCTGTTTAGGACATCTGCCATTCTATGGGTCTGCTGTGTATCTCACTTCCCATGTTGGATCATTCTCTCCCTTTTTTATTCTATCAGCTAGTATTTGCAGACACTATTCTTGTTTATGTGATCCCTTTGGTTCTTAGTCCTATCATTATGATCAATTGTGAACAGAAATTCATCACTGGGACTAGTGAGATGGCATATGTGCATGCCACCTCGATGGGATTGAATTCGAATCCCCTGGTATGTTTACAACTCTACCGTTTGAGGTAAGTCAGCTTGAGCATGTCCCAAATTGCACATCTCTTCCCTCTCTCATTCCCACTCTTATATTTAACAGCGATCACTTTTCAGTTAAGTTTCAGCACTTAAGAATAATTGTGTATTGATTACAGTATTCAACCAAAAATATTAAGTAGAACAAACAAAAAAAATACTAAGAGGGATAACATATTAAGCTGCTCATCAACAGTCAGGGTGAGGACTGATCAAGTCACCATTTCTCATAGTGTTCATTTCACTTTCACAGGTTTCCTTTTTGGTGCTCAGTTAGTTGTCACCTATCAAGGAGAACAAGTGGTATTTGTCCCTTTGGGATTGGCTTATTTCACCCAGACCAAGTGGGATTTATCCCTGGTATGCAGGGATGGTTTAATGTGTGTAAGACAATCAATGTGATACACCACATTAACAGACTGCAGAATATGAAAAACCATATGATTATCTCAGTAGATGCCGAGAAAGCATTTCATAAAATACAACACCCGTTCATGATGAAAACTCTAAGCAAATTAGATATAGAAGGAACATTCCTCAATACAATCAAAGCAATCTGTGAAAAACCCACAGCCAACATCCTATTGAATGGTGAAAAGTTGGAAGCATTCCACTGAGATCTGGTACCAGACAGGGATGCCCACTCTCACCACTGCTATTCAATATAGTTCTGGAGGTTCTAGCCAGAGCTATTAGGCAAGAAAAAGAAATTAAAGGGATACAAATTGGGAAGGAAGAAGTCAAACTATCCCTCTTTGCAGATGACATGATTCTGTATTTAGGGGACCCAAAGAACTCTACTAAGAGACTATTGGAACTCATAGAAGAGTTTGGCAAAGTAGCAGGGTATAAAATCAATGCACAAAAATCAACAGCCTTTGTATACACAGACAATGCCATGGCTGAGGAAGAACTTCTAAGATAATTCCCATTCACAATAGCTACAAAAACAATCAAATACCTTGGAATAAGCTTAACCAAGGACGTTAAAGATCTCTACGATGAAAATTACAAAACCTTAAAGAAAGAAATAGAAGAGGATACCAAGAAATGGAAAAATCTTCCATGCTCATGGATTGGAAGAATCAATATCATCAAAATGTCCATTCTCCCAAAAGCAATTTATAAATTCAATGCAATACCAATCAAAGTACCAAAGACCTTCTTCTCAGATCTGGAAAAAATGGTGCTGAAATTTATATGTAGGCACAAGAGACCTCGAAGAGCTAAAGCAATCTTGTACAAAAAAAAACAAAGCCGGAGGCATCACAATACCAGATTTCAGGACATACTACAGGGCAGTTGTAATCAAAACAGCATGGTACTGGTACAGAAACAGATGGATAGACCAATGGAACAGAATTGAAACACCAGAAATCAACCCAAACATCTACAATCAACTTATATTTGATCAAGGATCTAAAACTAATTCCTGGAGCAAGGACAGTCTATTCAATAAATGGTGCTGGGAAAATTGGATTTCCACGTGCAGAAGCATGAAGCAAGACCCCTACCTTACACCTTACACAAAAATCCACTCAACATGGATTAAAGACCTAAATGTATGACCTGACACCATCACGTTATTAGAGAACATTGGAGAAACCCTTCAAGATATTGGCACAGGCAAAGAATTTCTGGAAAAGACCGGGGAGGCACAGGCAGTCAAAGCCAAAATCAACTATTGGGATTGCATCAAATTGAGAAGTTTCTGTACTGCAAAAGAAACAGTCAGGAGAGTGAAGAGACAACTGACAGAATGGGAAAAAATATTTGCAAACTATGCAACAGATAAAGGGTTAATAACCAGAATCTACAAAGAGATCAAGAAACTGCACAAAAACAAAACCAACAACCCACTTAAGAGATGGGCCAAGGACCTCAATAGACAGTTTTCAAAAGAGGAAATCCAAATGGCCAACAGGCACATGAAAAAATGTTCAAGGTCACTAGCAATCAGGGAAATGCAAATCAAAACCACAATGAGGTTTCACCTCACCCCGGTTAGAATGGCTCACATACAGAAATCTACCAACAACAGATGCTGGCGAGGATGTGGGGAAAAAGGGACACTAACCCACTTTTGGTGGGAATGCAAACTGTTCAAGCCACTATGGAAGTCAGTCTGGAGATTCCTCAGAAACCTGAAGATAACCCTACCGTTCGACCCAGCCATCCCACTCCTTGGGATTTACCCAAAGGAATTTAAATTGGCAAACAAAAAAAAGGTCTGCACCCTAATGTTTATTGCAGCTCAATTCACAATAGCTAAGACCTGGAACCAACCTAAATGCCTATCAATGGTAGACTGGATAAAGAAATTATGGGATATGTACTCTTTAGAATACTATACCGCAGTAAGAAACAACGAAATCCAGTCATTTGCAACAAAATGGAGGAATCTGGAACACATCATGCTGAGTGAAATAATCCAGTCCCAAAGGGACAAATACCATATGTTCTCCCTGATCGGTGACAACTGACTGAACACCAAAAAGGAAACCTGTTGAAGTGAAATGGACACTATGGGAAATGGTGACTTGATCAGCATTGCCCTAACTGTAAATGAACAACTTAATACATTATCCCTCTTAGTAGTTTTTTTTTTGTCTGTTCTACTTAATATGACTGGTTTAATTCTGTAATTAATACACAGTTATTCTTAAGTGTTGAAAATTAACTGAAATGTGATCCCTGTTAAACATAAGAGTGGGAATAAGAGAGGGAAGAGATGTATAATTTGGGACATGCTCAAGCTGACTTGCCCCAAATGGTAGAGTTAGAAACATACCAGGGGATTCCAATTCAATCCCGTCAAGGTGGCATGTACCAATGCCATCTCACTAGTCCAAGTGATCAATTTCAGTTCACAATTGACCATAATGAAAGGACTAAGAGTCAAAGGGAGCACATAAACAAGTCTAGTACCTGCTAACACTAACCGATGGAATAAATAAAGGGGAGAGTGATCCAACATGGGAAGTGAGATACTCAGCAGACTCATAGAATGGCAGATGTCCTAAATAGCACTCTGGCCTCAGAATCAGCCCTAAAGGCATTCGGATCTGGCTGAAAAGCCCATGACAGTATTTCAGGCATGGAAAGCCAAGACACTCTGGCAAAAGATCTCTGCGAGTGAGATCCCAGTGGAAAGAACAGGTCTTCAAAGAAGGAGGTACCTTTCTCTGAAGGGAGGAGAGAACCTCCACTTTGACTATGACCTTGTCTAAACAAGATAAGAATCGGAGAACTCAGAGGGCTTCCACAGCCTTGGAAACTCATGACTGGAGCATAGGGAGATTACTGATGCCATAGACAGGAGTGTCAATTGGTAAAGTCCACAACAGGAGTCACTGTGCACTTACTCCTCATGTAGGATCTCTGTCCTTAATGTGCTGTGCATTGAGAATTAATGCTATAACGATTATTCAAACAATATATTTCACTTTGTGTTTCTATGCGGGTGCAAACTGTTGAAATCTTTACTTAATGCATACTAAACTGATCCTCTGTAAAACAAAAAAAAAGGAAATTATCAACTCCCAACTTGAGTCTCACTGGGATTAAACATGACAATAGGTTTGATTTGATTTTATCATCATTAAAAAAAATCATCTATTATTTTTCACTTTATGTTTCTGTGTGGGAGAAAACTGTTGAAATCCTTACTTAATGTATACTAAGCTGATCTTCTGTATATTAAGATAATCGAAAATGAATCTTGATGTGAATGAAAGGGGAGAGGGAGTGGGAAAGGGGAGGGTTGTGGGTGGGAGGGACGGTATGGGGGGGAAGCCATTGTAATACATAAATCGTACTTTGAAAATTTATATTCATTAAATAAAAGTTAAAAAAAAGTAAAATATATATTAGTATTAATCCCCACATTGAAACATAAGAATCAATGCAAACCTCCAGTCGCATATACATTATTAAGAAGTGAGATTTTTCATATGAATGAAATTATGGATGAAATGTATAAATTAGAGAAAGTTCAGAGCAATTTTCAGGAATTCATATTTTTTCACAAAAAAGGAAAAGAATGTTCAATGTGAAATGTTAAGAAAGTTCAGTGAAGAGGAGAAAGGACAACAAAGTGATATAATTTGAGTTCTTATTACTTAGAAGCCCTAAATCTATTATTTTTACTTGTTGAATTATAAATATAAACAATCACTATATTTAGTGATTATAAAGTGAGTTGAAAGTTTGTTGTTAAAAATTAAAAGTAAAAAAGAAAGAAATAAATGAAGAGGCAGGGAGGGAAGTGTCATATTCTTAGAATTGTTTTTTTGAAATACACAAAATCAGTTCTCTTCATATTAATAATAAAACAGGAAAAAGAAGAAATCCCAAATCAAATGCTTATTTTCAAAATAAATATACTTTTAAAATATTAATTTATTTATTTGAAAACCAGAGTTACACAGAGAGAAAAGGAGAGGCAGAGAGAGAGTAAGAGAGGTCTTCCAACTGCTGGTTCACTCCTCAACTGGCTGCAAAGGCCAGAGTTGTGCTCAGCTGAATTCAGGAGACAGGAGATTCCTCTGGGTCTCCCACATGGGTGCCAGGGCCCAAGGACTTGGGTCATCCTCCACTGCCTTTGCAGGCCATAGCAGAGAGCTGGGTTGGAAGAGGAGCAGCTGGGACTTGAACTGGCACCCATATGGAATGTCAGCACTATAGGCAGCGGCTCCACTCACTACACCACAGTGCCGGCCTCCAAAGTAAATATAATTTTTTATTTTTTATTTTATTTTTATTTTTTTTTAATTTTTTTTGACAGGCAGAGTGTACAGTGAGTGTGAGAGACAGAGAGAAAGGTCTTCCTTTGCCATTGGTTCACCCTCCAAAGGCCGCCGCGGCCTGTGTGCTGTGGCCGGTGCACCGCGCTGATCTGATGGCAGGAGCCAGGTACTTATCCTGGTCTCCCATGGGGTGCAGGGCCCAAGTACTTGGGCCATCCTCCACTGCACTCCCTGGCCACAGCTGAGAGCTGGCCTGGAAGAGGGGCAACCGGGATAGAATCTGGCGCCCCGACCGGGACTAGAACCCGGTGTGCTGGTGCCGCAAGGGGGAGGATTAGCCTAGTGAGCCGCGGTGCCGGCTTCAAAGTAAATATAATTTAATGACGCTTCTTTTACAAGATTTGATACATCAGAGCAGAAAATTGCAGAAATGGAACATGAAAAATTAATTCAGGTGAATGCGTTTAGAGGGGATAATATTTAAACAATTGGCAAATCAGTTGCATTTAAACTCTTTCAGAACTAACAGAAAACAAAAATTGCATCTTGATTTCTGTCTCTGAGTAAGACTCAGATTCCATATTGAGGTACATCAAGGCTTGTCTAAAAAGTTCATGAAGAGAAGTGTTTGCATAGGCAGTTTGCTTCTTTCCCACATCTGCACTGAAGAACTCACTCCTTTCCATGAATCTGACCCTCTTCATAGGTGGTTGTGGAAGAACTACCAACATGCCCTGGCCTTTCACTTTGCCATCCAGGAGATCAATAAGAATCCCTACTTATTACCAAACATGTCCCTGGGTTACCAATTCTACAATGGTTTTCCCAGTGATCAGCTCACCTTGTGGAGCACTCTGCACTGGCTCTCAGGACAGGGTATATTTGTCCCTAACTACAACTGCAAAAAAAACAAGACAAATCAGTCGCCATCATTGCAGGAATCACAGCAACATTTTCTGCTGAAATTGGAACCCTTTTGGAGCTCTACAAAACCCCACAGGTACATGGGTTCTGAATTTCAGAGAAGAATGTTTAAGTTTTTCCTAACACCATTCTCTCATCTGTGTTGAAAAGGCAATGTAGAAACCAAGAATAAGAGAGGGAAGAGATGTGCAGTTCAGGACAGGCTCAAGCTGACTTACCTCAAATGGTAGAATTAGAAACAGAGAGGGAAGAGATGTGCAATTAGGGACATGCTCAAGCTGACTTACCTCAAATGGTAGAATTAGAAACATACCAGGGGATTCCAATTCAATCCCATCGAGGTGGCATGTACCAATGCCATCTCACTAGTCCCAGTGATGAATTTCTGTTCACAATTGATCATAATGATAGGACTAAGAACCAAAGGGATCACATAAACAAGAATAGTGTCTACAAATACTAGCTGATAGAATAAAAAAGGGAGAGAACGATCCAACATGGGAAGTGAGATACACAGCAGACCCATAGAATGGCAGATGTCCTAAACAGCACTCTGGCCTCAGAATCAGCCCTTAAGGCATGTGATCCAGCTGAAAAGCCCATGAGAGTATTTCAGGCATGGAAAGCCAAGACACTCTGGGGGGGAAAAAAACTTAAATGAAAGATCTCCACAAGTGAGATCCCAGTGGAAAGAACGGGTCATCAAAGATGGAGGTACCTTTCTGTGAAGGGAGGAGAGAACTTCCACTTTGACCATGGCCTTGTCCAAATATGATCAGAGTCAGTGAATTCAGAGGGCTTCCATAGCCTTGGCAGCTCATGACAAGAGCCTAGGGTGATTACTGATGCCATAAACAAGAGTGTCAATTTGTTAAGTCAACAACAGGAGTCACTGTGCACTTACTCCTCATGTAGGATCTTTGTCCTTAGTGTGCTGTACATTGAGATTTAATGCTATAACTAGTACTCAAACAGTATTTTTCACTTTATGTTTCTGTGTGGGAGCAAACTGTTGAAATCTTTACTCAATGTATGCTAAACTGATCTTCTGTATATAAAGATAATCGAAAATGAATCTTGATGTGAATGAAAGGGGAGAGGGAGTGGGAAAGGGGAGGGTTGCGGGTGGGAGGGACGTTATGGGGGGGAAGCCATTGTAATCCATAAGCTGTACTTTGGAAATTTATATTCATTAAATAAAAGTTAAAAAAAAAAGAAATCCAATACTAAAAAAAAAAAGAAACCAAGAATATATATCCCACCATGATTTTAAGTGGGAAAACCCTGGCCTGTGAAATTAACAGAAGGAAGGAGGTAGGAAGAAAGGGAAGTGGCAGTGAATGCTGAGGGTCTCCACTCAGATTCCTACCTAGGGCCAATATATCCATCCCTACCATTGGATTTATTGACTTCATTGTATTCACAGCTAAGTATCTCAAAGGAAATTTCCACAGCACCAAGAAGTGTACTGTCCAAGGTGGCATCCACAAGTGATAATGTAGATGTGGGGATTTGAAAACCTGGACATTTGCTTTTCCTTTGGGACATCACAGAGGACCATGCCTTCCCTAAGTTTGCTAAGAGCGTTTGAGGCTCAGTTCCAGTGAAATGGGTGTTCCTGCACTCCATCATCCAAACCTCCCTCACTCACCTGCACTGAAAGATTCCTTCAGAAGAATCTCACTGAGTGTTCTATTTACAATTCCTGACATCACAGATGGTTTTTCCTAACATTTTGGTTTGAGAGGCAGAAAGAGACATAACAGAGGTCTTCCATTCATTGGTACACTCACTAATGTGCTGGGAGTCTGGCAATTGTAGGCCCTGGGTATAGGAATTCTGTTCAGGTCTTCCATGAGGGTTAACTGTTTCAATTAATCAAGACATTACAGCTGCCTTCCAAGATCTGCATTAGGAGATCAGTGATTTATGTAAGACCCAGTACACACCATCAGCAATATAGGCCCATTACTACCAAAAAAAAAAGACTTCAGTCCCATAAGAGGATTCTAAGCTGGAAAAATTATTTCACCAAAAATCAGAGTGAGTAACTGTGATTTTCATGACAAGTTATGTGATGTTGTGAAAAGAAATGAAATCCAGTGTATCAGGAGATCCATACAGACTTTGTCATGGTTTACATGCCACATGGGTTCTATCCCACATTTGGGTGAGAGAGAGCAGGATATTATCTTGGTGGTATTGCATTCAGAATTGATGCCTTCCCAGTTTGCACTGCAGGATGTGAAGAGAAAATAGGGATATGACACATTTTCATGCTATCACCTTTCTTCCAAAGGCTAAGGGCATGAGAAGCATGGTGTTCTTTGTGTGCAGAATAACAGAATTCAGCTATCTCTAGAGCAATCTTTCTTTTTACCCAGTAACATTCTCCTCAAAGGCCTCCCTTGGAGAGAATATCTCAGCCTTACCCCAACAAAGATAATTCACAGTCATGACTACTTTGGCTTTCAGATCACCTATGGCCCTTTCGATCCTCTGCTAAATGATAAAGACCAGTTTCCCTCACTCTATCAGATGGCCACCAGTGACAGCTCTGTGGTCCATGGAATGATCTCCTTGTTGCTGCATTTTGGCTGGACTTGGGTGGCGCTCTTTGTATCTGATGATATGAAAGGAGAGCAGTTCCTTCGGTACTTTGAGACAGAGATAGTAAAGAGAGGTCTCTGTGTGGCCTTCACGCAAAAGCTCCCTGCCACTAAGAGACTGTATGCCTCCACTGATATCACTTTCATGACTGGGATCAGCCTTTCTTCTGCAAATGTGCACGTACTCTATGGTGAAGTAAGGAGACTCACCAATGTGGACTTTGCAGGAGGATACTTTTTAACTGTGGGCAAGGTGTGGATCATGGTAGCAAAGTGGAACATTGTTGTGCATGAGACATACCGTGCACTGCACTCTTTCCATGGAGGCTTCTCATTTTCACCACACAAGGGGGAAATCCCAGGCCTCAAACATTTTCTCAAGACAGTGGACCCTTCCCACTACCCAGAAGACTTTTACTTCACTAAACTCTGGTTTCACATTTTCACCTGCCTACCTTCTGGGTCACTATGTGGAGAAATAGGAGACTGCCCACCAAACACTTCCTTAATGTTTTCCCCAGGAGACATCGACATAATGACCATATCTGACTCTAGCTATTTCATCTACAATGCTGTGTATGCAGTGGCCCATGCCCTCCATAAGATGTTTCTAGAGAAAGTAGAAATGGGATCTCCAGGAGATGCAGCTCAACCTAAGCTTCTCCCTTGGCAGGTAAACCTCCTCCAAAACAGGACAGGCATGAAACCCTAATATATTTGCACTTTTTTTTTTACTGAAGTAGAACTCCATGGTTTTTGTCATATACTGCCAGATAAGGTTTAAAAAGCTAATCAAATTCTCAACTAAGTTTCTATAGGAGAGCAGAGAAAAACCCACACGGTATCAATTTTAAGCATTAGTGAGATATAAAATTCTAAGTATAGATAATTTAACACATATAACTCATGTGTTTGTCTTATTTTGGATCTACAAGGACTGCTAGAAATCTTCAATTTTAGAAAAATGTATATCTTTAAAAAACTAGACTTATGTCAAATTTTAAAAGCATTAATATTCTGACTTTTAAGTTTACTTTGTTGAACCCTAGAAGAAGCTCAGGTAAGAACACAACTGGTTACCATCATTAAAATTATCCTTTAGCACACCCATCCATGACAGACCCATGTTTAAGTGCAAAGCTTACCTTCCCTAAAGCCCCAACTAAACCTCCTTCCTGGTCATGGATACAGCAGAGTGCATGCCTAAGCCAGCTAATATAATTTACTGTTTGTATCAAATCACTTCCCATCATTTCTTCAGGCAATGATAGAATAGTTCCCCTCACATGAACCCATGACATGGTGACCACCCAAACCCAACTAAGTCTCTCCTAAGAAGAATCCCTGAGGATTATGAGCCTGGGAAGTGACTGCTTAGTGCATGTACACCACTCAATAACCTGTAACTTGAATTCCATTTCTGGGATTTCTTCAATCTCATTGTCTTCACAATCTCGTATTGAAGTGTTGTGTACTTTTGTGGCCATCATAGTGTCTTGCTTATTCTGTTTCTTGAACTGGTGCATTTGTTGATCGTCATTTGTGGAGATACTAGTTGGTTTCTGTGTTTTATCACTGTGGTGGCTTTCATCTTTGGATTATGTGTGGATTAATGGAATGTCTGCTTCCAGGGAATCCCTAGAGCTTTGTGGTAGATATGTCCAGGAAGCTCTTTTCAGTGCTCCAGGGTGAGGTTTGTATCTGAGGTGACACACCCAGGTTTGGCATAGTAAATCTCTATCTCTTTCTCTCTCTTTTTTTTTTTGATCAGATAGGTTTGTTTTTGTCTGTTGGTGTAGACTCAGCTGAGCTCCTCTACTCAAAGGAGGCCAGTTACTGGGTGCTAGCTCCAGTGTGTATATTATTTGTTTGCTCTGCCATAAGGACCACACAGAGGATCTGTGCAGTCCTCAGTGTAAGCTCAGATTCTCCAGCAATGTCCCTGGCCAGCTCACCAGGGAGCCCTGATCATATGGCGCCTCAAGCAGTGAGTGCCCAAAGTCTCAGCCACAGGCTGAGTCCTCTTATATGTTTGTCTTGTTTTGGATCAACAGGGACTGCTGGAAATCTTCAGTTTTAGAAAAATGTGTATCTAAAAAATAGGCTTATGTCAAATTTTAAAAGCATTAATAATGTGACTTTTATGATTACTTTGTTGAACTCTAGAAGAAGCTCAGGTAAGAACACAACACATTCCTGCACACAAGCCTCCCATAGTCACAAGCACTCAGCCCCCTGTCCTCCTCACCAGACTCAGGAGTCTCTGCTTGGCTGTTTGCTGGTGCAGCTGTTATGTATGTCCAAGGTTATGCCTGTTCTCTATCAGCTTGTTACAGGACACAGTTGCAGGGTAATTGGAGAGAGAAAACATGCCCCCTACTTTGTTTATTTTCCTGTAGTTTGTCAGGTACACTATCCCCCATGGGACTCCAAGCTGGATTCCCTCTAAGCTCTTCCTGCAGCTTTTCGCCAGTGGCTTGGGCTCCTGCGGACTGGTCTCACCTCACTCTCCAACACTGGTGCAGAGGCTCTCAGCTGCTGGGGTCCTGAGTTGTGCATGTCCTTACCCTCCACATAGATCCACTGTGTCCCTCCAATTTGTGTAGAATTTCCTCTGCTGTTTTCTTCCTAACACTTCCCTGAGCCTGCAGTCCTTCTACTTTTTCTTAAACTATGTTCTCCTAGGCTACAGCAGCCATCACCCTCTCTTCTCCACCATTTTAATCCCATCGCTAGCACCTAAACTTGAATGCTGTACATCTTACAATTATGTTTGTCCTCTAGCTTCACCCACTCCTGAAGAAAATCCAGTTTAGGAACAGTGCTGGAAGTGACATATCTTTCCATGAAACAAGGCACGATGTGGTACAATATGATATCCAGAATATTGTGAATTTTCCTGTGGGCCTTGGGTTGATGGTCAACATTGGAAAGTTTTTCTCTAAGAGTTCACGTGATCAAGCCATGGTTATCAATGAAGACATGATAGAATGGCCTATTGCGTTCAAAGAGGTATGGATCCCTTTCAATACCACAGGCCTACATAGAGGTCTGAGTAGAATCTTGGGAGTAGATTAATTACAAAGCCTTTATGTAAGCATCAGAGTCTCAGTTCACATCATGGTTTCCAAATACATGGTAATACTTATATATGTAGCTAATCCTTACATATTCTTATATATATATAATCCTTATTATATATATATATATTATAATCCTTATAATATATATATTACAATCCTTATAATATATATAATCCTTACATATTATATATATATATATATATATATATATAAATAGGTAATCCTATATATATATAAAATATATGTAGGTTATCCTGTATATAGGTAATATATATTATGTATTCTTATATATATATAGAGAGAGGTAATCCTTATATAGTCTTAGGTAATGCATGTTGAATGAATGTGCAACTTGGAATAATCTACTGATTTATTATTTTTTTAATTTTATTTATTTGAAAGGTAGAGTTATAGACAGTGAGAGGGAGATACAGAGAGAAATGTCTTCCATCCAGTGGTTCACTCCCCAAATGGCTGCAACGGCCGTGCTGTGCTGATCTGAAGCCAGGAGCCAGGTGCTTCCATCCAGTCTCCCATATGGGTAAAGGGGTCCAAGGACTTGGGAAATCTTCTACTGCTTTCCCAGGCCACATCAGAGAGCTGTATTGGAAAAAGAGCAGCCAGGACTAGAACTAGTGCCCATAGGGGATGCCGGTGCCACAGGTGGAGGATTAACCTAATGTGGCACAGCACCAGCCCCTGATTTTTTTTTTTAATTCGAGCACATACATTTTGTAGATGTTTAGTGAATAGAATGAAGGCTATAAATGAAAAGAAATAGAGAGATTAGTGTATAGACACATAAATCCTAAATATATCTATATATTCTGAAGACCTTAATCACATATGGTGAAGGTCTTTATGTTGTGATGCATGATGAACACAGTGGATTATGGGTTGACTTATCATTCACCTCTTTGTAGATAGTATTTCCTTTTTTCATTCCACATGCTACTCAGTCTTCCACAATTTATTCTACATAACATCTTGAGATATTGACAATAATTTGTCATGTTTCCAAAATATATTTTCTGCATGACCAAATATAACAACAATGCATTGCACCCAAGTGATGTGTTTATCTCTAAAATTAATGGTCTGCCTGAATGGAAAATATCATAAATGTACTAAACACAATTATTGTTTTGTAACACATTCTAACCATTTCTATGTTGACCTGAATTTTTCATAGTTACTCTCAGTGGTGTGCCTCCGTATCATGTCTTTTGTTTCTTTTATCTGTGATATAAAATATTCTAATCAACTAAGTATGAGTTCATGGTCAATTTTTTTCTCAGACATTCTAGTTTTCAGAATCATTGCCACATAGAAACCCACATTAAACATATTTTGGATATAGTGGTTCAATAAGAGATAAATGGCAGAGGATGTTAGTTGGTGATGTGTGAAATAAAAGTGATTAACTGCATTTGTAATATTTGCTACATGTTGATAAAGTACAATGATGACCACAGAAGCTCCACATTAGCTGCCTAGGTAATGATGACTTGGCAGGCATAAGAGGAGACACAGTGGTGACCTTCAACTGAAGGTCACATTTTCTGTGGTGAGGGGTTAAGCATTGAAATTCTATCAATGTGGCCAATAATCAAGATGAGTGTTTCTACTTTTTCCTTTCAGACTCCTCAATCTGTGTGTAGCCAGAGCTGTGGCCCAGGATTCAGGAAAGTGCCACAGGAAGGAAGACCTGTCTGCTGCTATACTTGCACTTTTTGCACAGACAGAGACATTTCCAATCAGACAGGTAGAAACCATATCCATTTCTACTGATATCTCCACTGTCATAATTATACTACTCAGCCAAAAAAGGAATGAAATCCTGCCATTTGCAACAACAGTGATGCAACTGGAAGCCATTATGCTCAGTGAAATAATCCAGTCCCCAAAAGATAAATATCATCATATGTTTTCTCTGATATTTAGTAGTTAATATAGACTACAAAAAAGCATTGCTTAAGAATGAAACTGACATCTTAGGATTTCATTATGTTTTTTAGCTCTTTTCTATACCCCTGTGGAACAGTGTGCTGTTTCTACATTTTACTTCTTGAATATTATGGCTAATGGTGCATTAAGTCTGTGGTTATAAAGCAATTGAATTTGTATTATTGTAAAAGTTAAAACAAGAAAGGAAAGAAGGAAGGAGGAGTATTCTGGGAGGGAAGGGAGGAGGGAAGTATGGCTACCATCTTAGAGTTGTTTCTATAAAATATATGAAATCTGTTCTCTTTACATTGATAAAAATTTAAAATAAGAATAAATAACCCAAAGTGAATTGTGATTGGGAATGTGATGGGAGAGAGAGTGGGAGGTGGGGGATGGGAGGGTTGCAGGTGAGAGGGAGGTTATAGGGGGGAAAAGCCACTGTAATCCAAAAGTTGTACTTTGGAAATTTATATTTATTAATTAAAAGTTTAAAAAAATGAAAAAAAACCAAGAATATTTATAATGAGATTGTAGTGAACCATTGCTATGAATACAAACATTCACTTGTTATCTCCATACATCCATTTTATGATCGCTATGTCTACCACATTATGTGTAGACTGGTTTCTGGTGGCGCTCATCCTTTTGGGCTTAATTGTGCTATTGATTTGACAAGACATCTTATTTTACCCTCCAATTCTGAGAGAGGCAGTCCTAATCTGAGCTCTTCCAATGGGCTGTGCTTAAATCTAGGCAATACATGTAAAAAGCATCACCACCAAGCTTAGTTATGCTTCCTTAGATGAGCAAATCCTTGTATTTTCATGCATAAATGCAATGTACAGGGACGGTGCAAGTTGATACAGAAATGTTTTATTACTCTTGTACCATATTTAGCATTATGCAGTGTGAAATATGAAGACAATATATAATCATAAAGGATGCAGATTGGCATCATTAAAAAGGGTCTTTGCACAAGATAAACATTTAAGGAATTACCTATGAAAGCCAAATATATCAAATTATGTAAAGTAGACATACACTAATTAGAAAATGCTTCCATTATTCAAAATACAGAGCAGATAATACTTTTTAAAAGATTTATTTTATTTATTTGAAAGACAGAGTTACAGGGTCAAGTAGAGACAGAGAAAGAAGTCTTACATCTGCTGGTTCACTATCCAGATGGCTGCAATGGCCAGAGCTGCACTGACCTGAAGCCAGAGGCCAGGAGATTCTACCAGGTCTCCCATAGCAGGTGCAGGGGCCCAAGGACTTGGGTCATCTTCTACTGCTACCCCAGACCATAACAGAGAGCTGGATCAAGGGGCAGCTGGGACTGGAACCTACACCTGTATGGGGTGCTGGCCAGGGCATTAACTTGCTGAGCCACATCACCAGCCAAAAAATAGTTTTTATTGCTCAAAAATAATAATTCAATGACCATTAATGCAGCAGTAGAAAGCACTTAATTTTTCACACTTCAGAGAAAGAATAGATTTATCAGGTGTAAAGATTATAACAAATAATTTATCAGAGTGATGTGCAACACCCACTAAGTATATGAAACAAGAAACAAAAATAAATTACCATCATATGAGAATTCATAGCTCATCACATAGGTGCTTGTGTGTGTTCAGATTGTCTCTGAGACAAAAGCTAGGAGCACCTACTGATTCTAGGAAGAAGGCATTCTCCCTGGATTGGGAATGCAGAGTTACCCTAGTGCATCTTGGTATATGATAGAGGCAGTCTGTTCTCAAAGTGGCAGTGCAAAACTGACGCCTTTCCTGGATAGAAAAAGGCAGCAATTAAGTATCAATCCTGAGTCTCTCTTTTTCCTCAGATGCAGAGCAGTGCATCCCATGTGCAGATCACGAGTACCCAAACATGGAGAGAAACCACTGCCTCCCCAAGCTGGTGACCTTCTTAGCCTTTGAGGAATCCCTGGGGATAGCTCTGGCCTGCATGGCTCTGTGCTTCTCTGTCCTCACGGCTGCGGTCCTCTGGGTCTTTGTGAAGCACTGAGACACTCCCATCGTCAAGGCCAATAACAGGACCCTCAGCTACATCCTACTCATTGCCCTCCTCCTGTGCTTCCTCTGCTCCTTACTCTTCCTTGGCCGTCCCAACACAGCCACCTGCCTCCTCCAGCAAATAGCATTTGGCCTTGTGTTCACAGTGGCTGTTTCCGCTGTGCTGGCCAAGACCATCACTGTGATTCTGGCCTTCAAGGTTACAAAACCTGGAAGAACTATCAGGCGATTGCTGGTATCAGGAGCTTCTAACTCCTTCATTCCCATCTGCTTCCTGATCCAACTGGCTCTCTGTGGCATCTGGTTGGGAATCTCTCCTCCCTTCACTGAGTTAGATACACACTCTGAGCATGGCCACATCATCCTGGTGTGCAATAAGGGCTCGGTCACTGCCTTCTACTGTGTCCTGGGATACCTGGGCTCCTTGGCCCTGGTGAGCTTCACCTTGGCTTTCCTAGCCAGGAACCTGCCTGACACGTTCAATGAAGCCAAGGTCCTGACATTCAGCATGCTGGTGTTCTGCAGTGTCTGGGTGAGCTTCCTGCCTGTCTACCACAGCACCAAGGGGAAGGTCATGGTGGCTGTGGAGGTCTTCTCCATCTTGGCCTCCAGTGCAGGGCTCCTGGGCTGCATCTTCCTCCCCAAGTGCTACATTATTCTCATAAGGCCTGAAAAGAATTCTTTGAAAGACTTAAAGAAAAGAGCAAGTTCTAAGGGATTCTAAAGATTTCCACTTGTTTTGCTGTCACATATTCAGAGTTTATGACCGATAATCCAGACTGAAGTGGCATTTAAGATATATGAAGTAAATGAAATTGATTTTTCCTTTAAATACAACTGGTGGGTTGGGTGTTTAGCCTAGTGATCTGAGAGAATGGCATCAGTTTCTGGCTCTGGTTTTTGCTCCTCACCTGGGCTACTGATTCCCTGGAGGAAGTGGTGAATCTTCATGTAACTTTGTCCTGGCCATCCATGTAAAATTCTTGGGTCTGACTCCCTGTTGTTGGTTGTAGCCTCGACCCAGGTACAAGCACTGGGGTTGAGGAGGTGTGAGGCATTGAATAGGATTTCTCTTTGTCTCTATCACTAAACTTCTTTTTCTCTCCCTCTCAGAGTTAGTAATGGAGTTTAGGGAAAAATTTTAAATTGAGTAAAGTAAATCATGGTGTAAATCAAACCTCGGATGTGCATCAAGGCTATAACAGCAATGTTATTTTATATTAAATTGCTATTCCTAAAATTCTGGAGACTGAATTAATTTCTATTTATCAATGTGCAGACAATGTAAGAGTTCTTATTTGCTAAGACATCTAATTAACATGCTTCACATTCTGTTTGCCCTGGCTATTGATTGTTTAACATATAATTCTTGGCATTGTGATTTAAGTGAGGTTTTTTCCCCAGACACAGGAGGAGCATGGTCAAGCAGTGTTCCTTGTGGGGATGCCACGAGTCCAAAAAATCTTAATAAATACTGATTGTTGAGTGGATTTTTGTGTAAGGTGTAAGTTGGGGGACTTGCTTCATGTTTCTGCACGTGGAAATCCAGTTTTCCCAGCACCATTTATTGAATAGACTGTCCTTACTGCAGGGATTGGTTTTGGATCCTTGATCAAATATAAGTTGATTGTAGATGTTTGGATTGATTTCTGGTGTTTCTATTCTGTTCCATTGGTCTATCCATCTGTTTCTATACCAGTACCATGCTGTTTTGATTACAAATGCCCTGTAGTATGTCCTGAAATCTGGTATTGTGATGCCTCTGGATTTGTTTTTATTGTACAAGATTTCTTCAGCTATTTGAGGTCTCCTGTGTCTCCATATGAATTTCAGCATCATTTTTTCCAGATCTGAGAAGAATGTCTTTGCTATTTTTATTGGTATCACATTGGATGTATAAATTACTTTTGGGAGAATGGACATTTTGATGATATTGATTCTTCCAATCCATGAGCATGAAAGATTTTTCCATATTTTGTTAGCCTCCTCTATTTCTTTCCTTAAGATTTTGTAATTCTCATTGAAGAGATCTTTAACGTCCTTGGTTAAGTTTATTCCAAGGTATTTGTGTTTTTTTGTGCCTATTTTGAATGGGATTAAAGATCTAAATCTATGACCTAAGACCATCAATTTATTAGAGAACATTAGAGAAACCGTGCAAGATACAGGTACCGGAAAAGACTTCTTGGAAAAGACCCTGGAATCACAGGCAGTCAAAGCCAAAATTAACATTTGGGATTACATCAAATTGAGAAGTTTCTGTGCTGCAAAAGAAACAGTCAGGAAAGTGAAGAGGCAACTGACAGAATGGGAAAAGATATTTGCAAACTATGCAACAGATAAAGGATTAATAACCAGCATCTACAATCTACAAAGAGATCAAAACAAACAACCCACTTAAGAGATGGGTCAAGGACCTCAATAGACATTTTTCAAAAGAGGAAATCTAAATGGCAACAAACACAAGAAAAAATGTTCAAGATCACTAGCAATCAGGGAAATGCAAATCAAAACCACAATGAGGTTTCACCTCACCCCGGTTAGAATGGCTCACATTCAGAAATCTACCAAAAACAGATGCTGGCAAGGATGTGGAGAAAAAAGGACACTAACCCACTGTTGGTGATAAATCAAACTGGTCAAGCCACTATGGAAGTCAGTCTGGAGATTCCTCAGAAACCTGAATATAACCCTACCATTCGACCCAGCCATCCCACTCCTTGGAATTTACCCAAAGGAAATTAAATAGGCAAAAACAAGACTGTCTGCACCTTAATGTTTATTACAGATCAACTCATAATAGCTAAGACCTGTAATCAACCCAAAAGCCCATCAGCAGTAGACTGGATAAAGATATTATGAGACATGTACTCTACAGAATACTATATAGCAGTAATAAAAATGAAATCCTGTCATTTACAACAAAATGGAGGAATCTGGAAATCATTATGCTGAGTGAATTAAGCAAGACCCAAAGGTACAAATATCATATGTTCTCCTTGATTGGTGCCAACTAACCGAGCACCAAAAAGGAAACCTGATGAAGTGAAATGGACACTATGAGAAACAGTGACTTGATCAGCCCTTGTCCTGACTGTTCATGTACAATTTAATACTTTATCTCTTTTCAAATTTTTTTGTTCTACTTAATATCATTGGTTGTACTCTGTAATTAACACATAGTTATTCTTAGGTGTTGAAATTTAACTGAAAAGTGATCTCTGTAAAATGTAAGAGTGGGAATAAGAGAGGGAGGAAATGTACAATTTGGGACATGCTCAAGCTGACTTGCCCCAAATGGTGGAGTTAGAAACGTGCCAGGGGATTCTAATACAATCCCATCAATGTGGCTTGTGCAATGTCATCTCACTAGCCCAAGTGATCAATTCCAGGTCACAATTCATCATAATGATAGGACTAAGAGTCAAAGGGATCACACAAACATGACTAGTGTCTGCGAATACTAACTGATAGAATAAAAAAGGGAGAGAATGATCCAAAATGGGAAGCAGGATACACAGCAGACTCATAGAATGGCAGATGTCTTAAACAGCACTCTGGCCTCAGAATCAGCCCTTAAGGCATTGGGATCTGGCTGAAGAGCCCAGGAGAGTATTTTAGGCATGGAAAGCCAAGACACTCTGGCAAAAAAAAAAAAAAAAAAATAGGACCTAAATGAAAGATCTCTGTGAGTGAGATCCCAGTGGAAAGAACAGGTCATCAAAGAAGGAGGTACCTTTCTCTGAAGGGAGAAGAGAACTTTCACTTTGACTATGACCTTGTTGAAATAAGATCGAAGTCAGTGAACTCAAAAGACTTCCATACCTTGGCAACTCATGATTAGAGCCTAGGGAGATTACTGACGCCTTCAACAAGAGCGTCAATTTGTTAAGTCAACACAGGAGTCACTGTGCACTTACTCCTCTTGTAGGATCTCTGTCCTTAATGTATTGTACAATGTGAATTAATGCTGTAACTAGTACTGAAACAGTATTTTACACTTTATGTTCTGTCTGGGTGCAAACTGATGAAGTCTTTACTTAATATATACTAAATTGATCTTCTTATATAAAGATAATTGAAAATGAATCTTGATGTGAATGGAATTGGAGAGGGAGCGGGAGATGGGAGGGTTGCAGGTGGGAGGGAAGCTATTAGGGGGGAAGCCATTGTAATTCATAAACTGTACTTTGGAAATTTGTATTTACTAAATAAAAGTAAAAAAAAAAGAACAGTGATCCTACATGGGGAGTAAGTGCACAGTGACCCCTGTTGTTGATTTAACAATTGACACTCTTATTTATGACGTCAGTAATCAGTCAAGGCGCTTGTCATGAGTTGCCAAGGCTATGGAACCCTCTTGAGTTCACAAACTCCTATCTTATTAGGAGAAGGCCATAGTCAAAGTGAAAGTTCTCTCCTCCCTTCAGAGAAAGGTACCTCCTTTTGTAATGGCCCATTCTTTCTGATGGGATCTCACACACAGAGATCTTACATTTAGGTTATTTTTTTGGCACTCTGTCTTGGCTTTCCATACCTAAGAAGCTCTCAAGGGCTTTTTAGCCAGAGCCAAATGTCTTAAGGGTTGATTATGAGGACAGAGTGCTGTTTAGAACAGCTGCCATTCTATAAGTCTGCTGTGTATCCTGCTACCCATGTCAGACCATTATCTCCTTCAGTTGTTATTCTTCAGTTATTATTAGCATACACTAGTATTGTTTATGTTTTGCTTTTGACACTTAATACTATCATTATGATCAATTGTAACATTAAACTGAACACTTTGACTAATGAGATGGCATTGGTACATGCCACCTTGATGGATTGAATTGGAATCCCTGGCACATTTCTAGATCTACCATTAGGGCAAGTCCAAATGAGCAGGTGCCAAAGTGTATATCTCCTCCCACTCTTAGATTTAACAGAGATCACTTTTCATATATTTAAATGCCCAAGAAAAATTGTGTGTTAATTAAAGTGTTCAACCAATGATATTAAGTAGAACAAAAAAAACACTAAAAGGAATAAAATAGTAAGTTGTTCCTCAACAGTTAGAACAAGGGCTGATCAGATCATTGTTTTTCATAGTGCCCATTTCGCTTCAACAGGTTTCCTTTTAAGTGCTCAGTTAGTTGTCAGCAATCAGGGAGAACATATGATATTAGTCCCTTTCAGACTGGCTTATTTCACTCAGCATGATGTTTTCCAGATTCTTCAATTTGTTGCAAATGACCATATTTCATCTTTTTTACTGCTGCATAATATTCTATAGAGTACATATCCCAGAATTTCTTTATCCAGTCTTCTGTTGATGGGCATTTAGGTTGATTCCATGTCTTAGATATTGTGAATTGAGCTGCAATAAACATTGAGGTGCAGACAGCTCTTTTATTTGACGATTTCATTTCCTTTGGGTAAATTCCAAGGAGTGGGATGGCTGGGTATGTGGTAAGGCTATGTTCAGGTTTCTGAGGAATCTCCAAACTGTCTTCCATATTGGCTTTACCAGTATTCATTCCCACCAGCAATGGATTAATGTGCCTTTTTTCCCACATCTTTGCCAGCATCTGTTGTTATTTGACTTCTGTATGTAAGCCATTCTATCTGGGGTGAGGTGAAAACTCATTGTGGTTTTGATTTGCATTTCCCTGATGGCTAGTGATCTGTTTGCTATTTGGATTATTATTATATTATAATAATTATTATAATTTTATTAATTTTTATTATATATTATATTATATAAGAATATTTATTATTATTATCTGTTGGCTGTATGGATTTTTTCTTTTTTTTATTATTATTATTTGACAGATAGTGAGAGAGAGAGAAGGAGAGACAGATCTTCCTGTCATTGGTTCACCTTTCAAATGCCTGTTATGACCAGAACTATGCTGATCCAAAGCTAGTAGCCAGGTGCTTCCTCCTGTCCTCCCATGCAGGTGCAAGGGTCCAACCACTTGGGCCATCCTCCACTGACTTCCAGTACCACAGCAGAGAGATTGGCTGGAAGAGGAGCAGCGGGGACTAGAACCTGATTCCCTTATATGATTCCGGCACCGCATGCAGGGGATTAAATAAGTGATCCATGGCACTGGCCCATGTGTCGCTCCCTTGCCCACAAAGGAACGATGCTGCTCCCAGCTGATCGGTCTTCAGTAGACTTTTATTTAAACAGGATAGAAAAAGAAACCCTTGAGCAAGGGGAGCTCCAAAAGAAAGGGGAAGCTCCTGTACCACATCACAAATGGCTTATATAGTATATCATTGCAGAAGCATGTAATGAAAGCTTAGTCCATGCTACAGTCCATGCAGCGGTGCTCCAATCGGGTGCCTGATCATGCACAGTCCATGTGCTCCTTGTCCAACCATAAAGGTGATCACGCACCTTCATCCAATCAAGCTCCTGGTCACGTAGCAGACGACTCGGGTGCTAACAACAAGCTTCCACCTGGTGTTTTCTTAGCCTTGGTCAGTGGGAAAAGAAGTACAGGAAGCCCCAAGGCCATAGTTGTTTTGATTCTAGCCTGGGGTTATGAAACGGTCCTGATATCACAGCTCAACAGAAACCATAAACATCCACACAGCAGTAACTATTGCAAATGGTCAGCAAGCTAAGCCTTAGCATGTGGGCCAATGGCCGGCTCATGGGTCCCCACACCCATGGATTTCCACTTTTGAAAAATATCTGAGTGCTCCAAGGGGAGTGCATGCCACACAGACAACAGCGGGGAGACTTGGGACGCTCCACACATCGGCGCTGGAAGGGGAGGTGAGCTCAATAACCCGAGACATTGGTGGGGAAACGGGGGTCAGAATCTAGAGGGGGGCCGGAAAGTGCAGCAAACTCACTACCTGAAAGAAGGAAAAAAAAAAGCTTCGGGGTTTCTCTTCCCCCTAACCTTGCAAAGGTTACAAGGCTGGAAGGCTAGAATTCCCAAGAGACAAAGAGCAGGCCTGCGCTCTGGATTTACATATCAATGGGGGAGAGCTAAGGAACTGAGTCACTACAATTCAGTAGCCTAGGCAACCCAGTGGGAGTCCAGAGGAGCCAAAGACTGGAAGCTAAATACCATCAATTCTGCACAGCCTTGCCCTGCGGTGTTACTTACCCCCTGAATAAATAAAATAAATAAATAAATAAAAAGAGAGAGATTTACCACGCATAACCTGAGGGTGTCACCTTTGCACACCCTTAACCTGGAAGAACCAGGCAGAGCTCTCAGGCCGCACCCATCTCAAGCCTCCAAGGCTCCTCCAACAGCAGGCAGTCCACTTAACACGGACACAGTATAAATAAAAAAAAAAAAAAGAAAAGAAAAAAAAAACGCACAGTGACGCAAGAAGAATTAACTATGCCGAGTAACAAACACAGAAATAGAGGGAGCAAGATCAACGATGACACTATGATGCCTCCAAATAAGCAAAACACCCCAAGCCAAGAGTATGAAGATGATGAGATAGAAGAAATGCAAGATACGGATTTCAAAAAATTTATGATAAGAACATTTAGAAGTTTTCAAAAGCAAATCCTTGAACTACAGAAATCCTTAATGGACAAGATTGAAAATCTCTCTCGTGAAAACGAAATTTTAAGGAAGAGTCAAAATGAAACTCAGAAACTAGTAGAACAGGAAAGTGTTATAGTGAAGAGAAATCAAAATGAAATGAAGAGCTCAATAGATCAAATGACAAACACATTAGAAAGCCTTAAAAACAGAATGGGTGAAGCAGAAGAGAGAATATCGGACTTAGAAGATAGAGCACAGGAAAACATACAGTCAAACCAAAGAAAAGAAGAGGAAATTAGAAACCTAAAAAATATTGTTGGGAATCTACAGGATACTATCAAAAAAACCAACATTCGAGTTCTAGGAGTTCCTGAAGGCATGGAGAGAGAGAAAGGATTGGAAGGCCTTTTTAGTGAGATACTAGCAGAGAACTTTCCAGGTTTGGAGAAGGACAGAGATATCCTAGTACAGGAAGCTCATAGAACCCCCAATAAACATGACCAAAAGAGATCCTCACCACGACACGTGGTAATTAAACTTACCACAGTGAAACATAAAGAAAAGATCCTAAAATGTGCAAGAGAGAAACGTCAGATTACTCTCAGAGGATCTCCAATCAGACTCACAGCTGAATTCTCATCAGAAACCCTACAAGCTAGGAGGTAATGGCGAGACATAGCACAGGTGCTAAGAGAGAAAAATTGCCAGCCCAGAATATTATATCCTGCCAAGCTCTCATTTGTGAATGAAGGTGAAATAAAGACCTTTCATAGCAAACAGAAATTGAAAGACTTTGTGGCCACTCGTCCAGCCCTGCAAAAGATACTTAAAGATGTGCTACACTCAGAAACACAGAAACACGGCCATCAATATGAAAGAAGGGAAGGGAAGAACACCTACCAGTAAAAGAGCATGGGAAGCTCAAAGCATATACTAGAAAATATTTCCGGGAAAATGGCAGGGCAAAGTCACTACATATCAATAGTCACATTGAACATTAATGGTCTGAATTCTTCAGTTAAAAGACACCGTTTAGCTGACTGGCTCACAGAACACAACCCAACTATTTGTTGCCTACAAGAAACACATCTCTCTAACAAAGAGGCATGCAGACTGAAAGTGAAAGGTTGGAAAAAGATATTCCATGCCAACAGAAACCAAAAAAAAGCAGGTGTAGCCATATTAATATCAGACAAAATAAACTTTAATACAAAAACTGTTAAGAGAGACAAAGAGGGACACTATATAATGATTAAGGGTTCAATTCAACAGGAAGATGTAACTATTATAAATGTATATGCACCTAATTACAGGGCACCGGTCTATTTAAAAGATATGTTAAGGGACTTAAAGGGAGATTTAGATTCCAATACAATAGTACTGGGGGACTTCAATACTCCACTCTCAGAAATAGACAGATCATCCGGACAGAAGATCAACAAGGAAACAGCAGATTTAAATGACACTATAGCCCAAATGGATCTAACAGATATATACAGAACTTTCAACCCTACATCTACAGACTTCACATTCTTCTCAGCAGCGCATGGAACCTTCTCTAGGATTGACCACATACTAGGCCATAAAGCAAGTCTCAGCAAATTTAAAAGAATTAGAATCATACCATGCAGCTTCTCAGACCACAGCGGGATGAAGCTGGAAATTAGCAACTCAGGAAACCCCAGAAAGTATGCAAACACATGGAGACTGAACAACATGCTCCTGAATGAACACTGGGTCATTCAAGAAATCAAAAGAGAAATCAAAAACTTTCTGGAAGTAAATGAAGACAACAACACAACATATCAAAACTTATGGGATACAGCAAAAGCAGTATTGAGAGGCAAATTTATAGCAATAGGTGCCTATACCAAGAAATTGGAAAGGTACCAAATAAATGAGCTTTCAGCGCACCTCAAGGACCTAGAAAAACTGCAGCAAACCAAACCCAAATCTAGTAGGAGAAGAGAAATAATTAAAACCAGAGAAGAAATTAATAGGATTGAATCCAAAAAAAACATTACAAAAAATCAGCCAAGCGAGAAGCTGGTTTTTTGAAAAAATAAACAAAATTGACACCCCATTGGCCCAACTAACTAAAAAAAGAAGAGAAAAGACCCAAATCAATAAAATCAGAGATGAAAAAGGAAACGTAACAACAGACACCACAGAAATAAAAAGAATCATCAGAAATTACTACAAGGACCTGTACGCCAGCAAACAGGAAAACCTATCAGAAATGGATAGATTCCTGGACACATGCAACCTACCTAAATTGAACCATGAAGACATCGAAAACCTAAATAGACCCATAACTGAAACAGAAATTGAAACAGTAATAAAGGCCCTCCCAACAAAGAAAAGCCCAGGACCAGATGGATTCACCGCTGAATTCTACCAGACATTTAAAGAAGAACTAATCCCATTTCTTCTCAAACTATTCAGAACAATCGAAGAAGAGGGAATCCTCCCAAATTCTTTCTATGAAGCCAGCATCACCTTAATCCCTAAGCCAGAGAAAGATGCAGCACTGAAAGAAAATTACAGACCAATATCCCTGATGAACATAGACGCAAAAATCCTCAATAAAATTCTGGCCAATAGAATACAACAACACATCAGAAAAATCATCCACCCAGACCAAGTGGGATTCATCCCTGGTATGCAGGGATGGTTCAACATTCGCAAATCAATCAATGTGATTCACCACATTAACAGACTGCAGAAGAAAAACCATATGATTATCTCAATTGATGCAGAGAAAGCATTTGATAAAATTCAACACCCTTTCATGATGAAAACTCTAAGCAAATTGGGTATAGAAGGAACATTCCTCAATATAATCAAAGCAATTTATAAAAAACCCACAGCCAGCATCCTATTGAATGGGGAAAAGTTGGAAGCATTTCCACTGAAATCTGGCACCAGGCAGGGATGCCCACTCTCACCACTGCTATTTAACATAGTTCTGGAAGTTTTAGCCAGAGCCATCAGACAAGAAAAAGAAATCAAAGGAATACAAATCAAGAAGGAAGAAGTCAAACTATCCCTCTTTGCAGACGATATGATTCTGTACTTAGAGGATCCAAAGAACTCTACTAAGAGACTATTGGAACTCATAGAGGAGTTTGGCAAAGTGGCAGGATATAAAATCAATGCACAAAAATCAACAGCCTTTGTATACACAAGCAATGCCATGACTGAGAAAGAGCTGCTAAGGTCAATCCCATTCACAATAGCTACAAAAACAATCAAATACCTTGGAATAAACTTAACCAAGGACGTTAAAGATCTCTACGATGAAAATTACAAAACCTTAAAGAAAGAAATAGAAGAGGATACCAAAAAATGGAAAAATCTTCCATGCTCATGGATTGGAAGAATCAACATCATCAAAATGTCCATTCTCCCAAAAGCAATTTATAGATTCAATGCAATCCCAATCAAGATACCAAAGACATTCTTCGCAGATCTAGAAAAAATGATGCTGAAATTCATATGGAGGCACAAGAGACCTCGAATAGCTAAAGCAATCTTGTACAACAAAAACAAAGCCGGAGGCATCACAATACCAGACTTCAGGACATACTACAGGGCAGTTGTAATCAAAACAGCATGGTACTGGTACAGAAACAGATGGATAGACCAATGGAACAGAATTGAAACACCAGAAATCAACCCAAACATCTACAGCCAACTTATATTTGATCAAGGATCTAAAACTAATTCCTGGAGCAAGGACAGTCTATTCAATAAATGGTGCTGGGAAAACTGGATTTCCACGTGCAGAATCATGAAGCAAGACCCCTACCTTACACCTTACACAAAAATCCACTCAACGTGGATTAAAGACCTAAATCTTCGTCCTGACACCATTAAGTTATTAGAGAACATTGGAGAAACCCTTCAAGATATTGGCACAGGCAAAGAATTTCTGGAAAAGACCCGGGAGGCACAGACAGTCAAAGCCAAAATCAACTATTGGGATTGCATCAAATTGAGAAGTTTCTGTACTGCAAAAGAAACAGTCAGGAGAGTGAAGAGACAACCGACAGAATGGGAAAAAATATTTGCAAACTATGCAACAGATAAAGGGTTAATAACCAGAATCTACAAAGAGATCAAAAAACTCCACAAAAACAAAACCAACAACCCACTTAAGAGATGGGCCAAGGACTTCAATAGACATTTTTCAAAAGAGGAAATCCAAATGGCCAACAGGCACATGAAAAAATGTTCAAGGTCACTAGCAATCAGGGAAATGCAAATCAAAACCACAATGAGGTTTCACCTCACCCCGGTTAGAATGGCTCACATACAGAAATCTACCAACAACAGATGCTGGAGAGGATGTGGGGAAAAAGGGACACTAACCCACTGTTGGTGGGAATGCAAACTGGTCAAGCCACTATGGAAATCAGTCTGGAGATTCCTCAGAAACCTGAATATAACCCTACCATTCGACCCAGCCATCCCACTCCTTGGAATTTACCCAAAGGAGTTTAAATTGATAAACAAAAAAGCGGTCTGCACCCTAATGTTTATTGCAGCACAATTCACAATAGCCAAGACCTGGAACCAACCTAAATGCCCATCAACGGTAGACTGGATAAAGAAATTATGGGATATGTATTCTTTAGAGTACTATACCGCAGTAAGAAACAACGAAATCCAGTCATTTGCAACAAAATGGAGGAATCTGGAACACATCATGCTGAGTGAAGTAAGCCAGTCCCAAAGGGACAAATACCATATGTTCTCCCTGATCGGTGACAACTGACTCAACACCAAAAAGGAAACCTCCTGAAGTGAAATGGACACTATGAGAAATGGTGACTTGATCAGCATAGCTCTGACTGCTAATGGACAACTTAATACATTATCCCTCATAGTATTTTTTTTTGTCTGTTCTACTTAATATGACTGGTTTAATTCTGTAATTATCACACAGTTATTCTTAAGTGTTGAAAATTAACCGAAATGTGATCCCTGTGAAACATAAGAGTGGGAATAAGAGAGGGAAGAGATGTATAATTTGGGACATGCTCGGGCTGACTTGCCCCAATTGGTAGAGTTGGAAACATACCAGGGGATTCCAATTCAATCCCATCAAGGTGGCATGTGCCAATGCCATCTCACTACTCCAAGTGATCAATTTCAGTTCACAATTGATCATAATGAAAGGACTAAGAGTCAAAGGGAGCACATAAACAAGTCTAGTATCTGCTAACACCAACCGATAGAATAAATAAAGGGGAGAGTGATCCAACATGGGAAGTGAGATACTCAGCAGACTCATAGAATGGCAGATGTCCTAAATAGCACTCTGGCCTCAGAATCAGCCCTAAAGGCACTCGGATCTGGCTGAAAAGCCCATGACAGTATTTCAGGCATGGAAAGCCAAGACACTCTGGCAAAAAGATCTCTGTGAGTGAGATCCCAGTGGAAAGAACAGGTCTTCAAAGAGGGAGGTGCCTTTCTCTGAAGGGAGGAGAGAACCTCCACTTTGACTATGACCGTGTCTAAACAAGATAAGAGTCGGAGAACTCAAGGGGCTTCCATAGCCTTGGAAACTCATAACTGGTGCATAGGGAGATTACTGATGCCATAAACAGGAGTGTCAATTGGTAAAGTCCACAACAGGAGTCACTGTGCACTTACTCCTCATGTAGGATCTCGGTCCTTAACGTGCTGTACACTTTGTGTTTCTATGGGGGTGCAAACGACTGAAATCTTTACTTAATGTACACTAAACTGATCTTCTGTAAAAAAAAAAAAAAAAAAAAAAAAAAAAGAAAGAAATTTTCAATTCCCAACTTGACTCTCACTGGGATTAAACATGACAATAGGTCTGATCTGATTTCATCATCATTTTAAAAAAATCATCTATTATTTTTCACTTTATGTTTCTGTGTGGGAGCAAACTGTTGAAATACTTACTTAAGGTATACTAAGCTGATCTTCTGTATATTAAGATAATCGAAAATGAATCTTGATGTGAATGGAAGGGGAGAGGGAGTGGGAAAGGGGAGGGTTGTTGGTGGGAGGGACGGTATGGGGGGGGAAGCCATTGTAACCCATGAGTCGTACTTTGGAAATTTATATTCATTAAATAAAAGATAAAAAAAAAAAAAAAAAAAAAAAAAAAAAAAGAAAAATATCTATTTAAGTCCTTGGCCCATCTCTCAAGTGGGTTGTTTGGTTTGTAGTTGTGGAGTTTCTTGATCTCTTTGTAGATTCTGGTTATTAATCCTTTATCGGTTCTATAATTTGCAAATACTTTTTCCCATTCTTTCAGTTGCCTCTTCACTTTCCTGTTTATTTTGCAGTACAGAAACTTCTCAAGTTGATGTAATCCCAACTGTTAATTCTGCCTTTGACTGCCTATGACTATAAGGTCTTTTCCAAGAACTCTTTGCCTGTGCCTATATCTTGCAGGGTTTCTCCAATGTTCTCCAATAATTTGATGGTATCTGGTTGTAGATTGAGGTCTTTAATCCATGTTGAGTGGAATTTTCTGTAAGGTATTCAGGTAGGGGTCTTGTTTCATGCTTCTGCATGTAGAAATGCAGTTTTCCCAGCGCCATTTGTTGAATAGGTGTCCTTGCTCCAGGAATTGCTTTTAGTTCTTTGTTCAAATATAAGTTGACTGTAGATGTTTGGATTGATTTCTGGTGTTTCTATTCTGTTCCATTGGTCTATCCATCTGTTTCTGTACCAGTACCATGCTGTTTTGATTACAACTGCCCTGTAATATGTCCTGAAATCTGGTATTGTGACCCTCTGCATTTGTTTTTGTTGTACAAGATTGCTTTAGCTATTCGAAGTCTCCTGTGCCTCCATATGAATTTCAGCATCATTATTTCCGTATCTAAGAAGAATGTCTTTTGTATTTTTATTGGTATCACATTGGATGTATAAATTACTTTTGGGAGAATGGACATTTTGATGATATTGATTCTTCCAATCCATGAGCATGAAAGATTTTTCCATATTTTGGTATCCTCTTCTATTTCTTTTTTTAAGGTTTTGTAATTCTCATTGTAGAGATCTTTGACATCCTTGGTTAAGTTTATTCCAAGGTATTTGTTGGTTTTTGTAGCTATTGTGAATGGGATTGATCTTAGCAGTTCTTTCACAGCCATGGCATTGCCTGTATATACAAGGGCTGTTGATTTTTGTGCATTGATTTTATATCCTGCTACTTTGCCAAACTCTTCTATGAGTTCCAATAGTCTCTTAGTAGAGTTCTTTGGATCCCCTAAATAAAGAATCATATCATCTGCAAAGAGGGATAGTTTGAGTTCTTCCTTCCCAATTTGTATCCCTTTAATTTCTTTTTCTTGCCTGATGGCTCTGACTAAAACTTCCAGTACTATATTGAAAAGCAATGCTGAGAATGGGTATCCCTGTCTGGTACCAGATCTCAGTGTAAATGCTTCCAATTTTTCCCCATTCAATAGGATGCGGAGTTAAATAAGCCAGTCTGAAAGGGACAAATATAATATGTTCTCCCTGATCAGTGACAACTAACTGATCACTTAAAAGGAAACCTGTTGAACAGAAATGGACACTAAAAGGAACAATGACTTGATCAGCCCTTGTCCTGACTGTCAAGGAACAACTTACTGTTTTATTCCTTTTAGTGTTTTTTGTTGTTGTTCTACTTAATACCATTGGTTGAACTCTTTAGGTAACACACAATAATTTTTAGGCATTTAGATTTATGAAAAGTGATCCCTGTTAAATGTAAGAGTGGGAATAAGAGAGGGAGGAGATGTACAATTTGGCACCTGCTCACTCTGACTTACCCCTAATGGTAGAGCTAGAAATGTCCCAGGGGATTTCAATTCAATCCCATCAAGGTAGAATGTACCAATGCCATCTTACTTGTTAAAGTGATTATTTTAAGTTCATAAACTATCAAAAGTTGGAGTTACATAGAGAGAAAAGGAGAGGCAAAGAGAGAGACTTCCATCTGCTGGTTCACTCCCCAGATGGCTGCAATGACTGGAGCTATGCTGATCTGAAGCCAGGATCCAGGATCCAGAAGTTTCTTCTGGGTCTCCCATATGGGTGCAGGGGCCCAAGGACATGGGCCATCTTTTACTGCTTTTCCAGGCCATGTCAGAAGCTGGATCAGAAGTGGAGCAGCTGGGTTTTGAAGTGGTGCCAATATGGGATGCCAGCACTTAAGGCTAGGGCATTAACCCATTTTGCTGCAGCACTGGCCCTGATTATCTGTTTAGAGCTACTTTCCACTGACATGGGGTGATGAGGTACACTCTGCCTGCATGGAGTGACGTCTCAAGCCACTTCACTTCTCCTTGGTGGGGAGCCCAGTATATCCTTGTAGCAGCATTTTTTTTCACCACCTGGTTGCTGAAGGCCTGGTTCATTCCATTATCACCTGTAAACACTTAAACAGACACGGTAGTATAAAAGACAGGGTGAGTAAAGCAACCAATGATCCTAAGAGTGTCATTAAACAAGTAATGAGAGGATCTCATATAAAAGAGGAAATGAGAGTGGTCTCTAGACCCTTGTGAGGACTGTTTGACAGATGTGGTTTAAAGCTGATCCCAGCCAAAACCAGGAGAAAAGCCACTCATCATTTTTTTTTTTCGGATAGAGGAGTTTGTCTGTAGAGAAATACTGAACAATTATGCAATATTAATTGGGCTAGAGCACCATAAATACATACAGGTTGGGAGTAGAGGCATTGATGTTAGAGTAGAAGCTATAATTACAAAGGAACAAGGCCCCAGATGAGCTAGATAGGGTCTAGAACAAAAGACATAGTCATTATTGGAGAACCTAAGAAAGGTGCTTTCAAAGCCACAAATAAGTCCCCCAATTGGGAGGAAAATATAAACTGACAGAAGAGGCCAGATAATAATCTGTTGGGCTTTAATGCCTTGTCAGTTATGTGGCCCAGGCCTATCTATCTCTGCCCAATGGGTACATCCCAAGGGAGGTGTGAACCTCCTTGGGGAAAACACCCTGTTGATTTCTATTACCTATCTGGCATGGGAGGAGAGCTGGCCAGGCAAAGGAAGTTGGCAACTCTAACAGGAAATTTACATTTCTGTCTGCAATATTACTGGCTGTACTTGGCCAACCCCTCAGCAGCAGTGGTTACTTTGGAAGCTGGGCTGAGTGAAGGGATTTTCAGCTTAGAGCTAGAAAGATATGTGGCTCTGACCTGGGTGTCTTCAACTCCAGGACAGTTCCATTTCCGATGATCCACCTCTTTGCTGGCAGAGCTGCCAAGGCTCTCCATGAGCTGACTTTCTGCTGAAGCCCTAGCTTTCCACATTGAAAGCCACTGCAATGGACTGACCTGTTGGGTCTCTTTGAGGGCAGATCACTGAAGAGAGCTGCTGTTAATAGGCTTGCTACCTATCTTTACATTGTGTCTGATACCTAGCTTTCTTCTGATCCTTGTTTTGTTAAAACAGACCAGAGGATGCAAGTCAAGGGAGTGCTCAAGTCCCATCCCTAGTCTCCAGTGGCCTAAACTGGAAGTCTATAGTCACTGGCATATTCTAGTAGTGTTTTTCTGAGGTAGAGAATGTCCATGAGGAAAGCTATGTCATCACTTTTAAACATTCACTCCCTTTGTTTGGTCTGAAAGGGAGGTTTTGCCTGTTTACTGTGCCCACGGCAAAGTAAATCTAGCTATGAAATCATAATTTAAGCTGTCCCTTTAGCTATACTATTATTACAGAAAATGTTAGCCATCCCTTTTACAAGAACTAAATAAAAATTTTGAATCTTACAGAATCTTTTAGCATGGAGTCAGTTTCCCACCTTGAAGAGAATAGAGAAATAAGGGAAAAAGTCAGGCTTAGAATAGAGAAATGCAGAAGGAAGTCTCAGATTGCTTAATGACAGTACCCATATCAAAGGAAAACTTGGCAAGCAATTTCAACCATTAGGAAACATTTACCAGAAGGTTCACTGCCTTCTATAAATTTTAAAAATGCATGTATTTGGAAACATCTCTTAAATATCTAACATGGTGTAGCTTGTAATTCTCATCATAGAGAACTTTAACATCCTTAGTTAAGTTTATTCCAAGGTATTTGATGGTTTTTGTAGCTATTGTGAATGGGATTGATCTTAGCAGTTCTTTCTCAGCTATGGCATTGCCTGTGTATACAAAGGCTGTTGATTTTTGTGCATTGATTTTATATCCTGCCACTTTGCCAAACTCTTCTATGAGATCCAAGAGCCTCTAGTAGAGTTCTTTGGATCCCCTAAATAAAGAATCATATCATCTGCAAAGAGGGATAGTTTGAGTTCTTCCTTCCCAATTTGTATCCCTTTAATTTCTTTTTCTTGCCTGATGGCTCTGGCTAAATCTTCCAGAACTATGTTGAATAGCAGCGGTGAGAGTGCGCCTTCCTGTCTGGTACCAGATCTCAGTGGAAATGCTACCAACTTTTCCCCATTCAATAGGATGCTGGCCGTGGGTTTTTCATAAATTGCTTTGATTGTATTGAGGAATGTTCCTTCCATACCCAGTTTGCTTAGAGTTTTCATCATGAAAGTGTGTTGAATTTTATTGAATGCTTTCTCTGCATCTATTGAGATGATCATATGGTTTTTCTTCTGCAGTTTGTTAATGTGGTGTATCACATTGATTGATTTCAGAACATTGAACCATCCCTGCATACCAGGGATAAATACCACCTGGTCTGGGTGGATGATTTTTCTGATGTGATGTTGTATTCTATTGGCAAGAATTTTATTGAGGATTTTCCACTTCTTGGAAAAGACCACAGAGGCACCGGCAGTCAAAGCCAAAATTAACTTGGGATTGCATCAAATTGAAAAATTTCTAAGTTTCTGTACTGCAAAAGAAACAGTCAAGAAAGTGAAGAGGCAACTGACAGAATGGGAAAAAATATTTGCAAATGATGCTACAGATAAAGGATTAATAACCAAAATCTACAATGAGGTCAAGAAATTCCACAAAAAAACAAACAACCCACTTGAGAGATGGACCAAAGACCTCAGTAGACAGTTTTGGAAACAGGAAATCCAAATGGCCAACAGACACATGAAAAAATGTTCAGGATCACTAGAAATCAGGGAAATGCAAATCAAAACCACAATGAGGTTTCACCTCACCCTGGTTAGAATGGCTCACATACAGAAATCTACCAAAAACAGATGCTGGCGAGGATGTGGGGAAAAAGGGACACTAACCCACTGTTAGTGGGAATGCAAACTGGTTAAGCCTCTATTGAAGTCAGTATGCAGATTCCCAGTAACCTGAATATAACCCTACCATTCGACCCAGCCATCCCACTCCTTGGAATTTACCCAAAGGAAATGAAATTGGCAAACAAACAAGCTGTCTGCACATTAATGTTTATTGCAGCTCAATTCGCAATAGCTAAAACCTGGAATCAAACCAAATGCCCATCAACAGTAGAATGGATAAAGAAATTATGGGACATGTACACTATAGAATACTATACAGCTGTCAAAAACAATGAAACCCAATCGTTTGCAACAAAATGGAGGAATCTGGAATTAAGCCAGTCCCAAATGGACAAATATCATATATTCTCCCTGATTGGGGACAAATAACCAACCACAAAAAAGGAAACCTGTTGAAGTGAAACGGACACTATGAGAAACAATGACTTGATCAGCCCTTGTCCTGACTGTTGATGTACAATTTAATACTTTATCCCTTTTCAAATTTTTTTGTTCTAGTTAATACTATTGGTTGAACTCCATAATTAGCACACATTTATTTTTAGGTGTTGAAATTTAACTGAAAAGTGATCCCTGTTAAATATAAGAGTGGGAATAAGAGAGGGAGGAGATGTACAATATGGGACATATTCAATTGGACTTGCCCCAAATGGTGGAATTAGATTCCAATACAATACCATCAAGGTTGCATATACCAATGCCGTCTCACTAGTCCAAGTGATCAATTTCAGTTCACAATTGATCACACTGATAGGTCTAAGAGTCAAAGGGATCACACAAACAAGACTAGTGTCTGTGAATACTAACTGATAGAATAAAAAAGAGAGAAAGATCCAACATGGGAAGTGGAATACACAGCAGACTCATAGAATGGCAGATGTCTTAAATAGCACTCTGGCCTCAGAATCAGCCCTTAAGACATTGGGATCTGGCTGAAGAGCCCAGGAGAGTATTTTAGGCATGGAAAACAAAGACACTCTGGCAAAAAAAGAGGACCTAAACGAAAGATCTCTGTGAGTGAGATCCCAGTGGAAAGGATGGGCCATCAAAGAAGGAGGTACCTTTCTCTGAAGGGAGGAGAGAACTTCTACTTTGACTATGACCTTGTCGAAATAAGATCAAAGTCAGAGAACTCAAGAGGCTTCCATAGCCTTGGCAACTCATGACTAGAGCCTAGGGAGATTTCTGACGCCATAAACAAGAGTGTCAATTTGTTAAGTCAACAACAAGGGTCACTGTGTACTTACTCCTCATGTGGGATTTCTGTCCTTAATATATTGTGCAATGTGAATTAATGCTATAATGAGTACTCAAACAGTATTTTACACTTTATGTTCTGTGTGGGTGCAAACTGATGAAATCATTACTTAATCTATACTAAATTGATCTTCTGTACATAAAGATAATGGAAAATGAATCTTGATGTGAATGGAATGGCAGAGGGAGCGGAAGATGGGAGGGTTTAGGTGGGAGGGAAGATATGGGGGGGGAAAGCCATTGTAATCCATAAACTGTACTTTGGAAAATTATATTTACTAAATAAAAGTTAAAAAAATAATTCAAATAGAGAGAATGTTTGAACATGGGAAGCAGTTCACACAGCAGTCTTATAGAATGACAAATCTCCTAAGCAGCAAACAGTGTCTATAAGTTCAGGCATAGCCCTATCATAAAATGATATTGCTATTCATAACTTGATTTAAAACTTGTTCTCCTGTGTTTCAGTTTTAAATATTACTCTTATTTCATATTAAAATACTTCTAGACTGCATTGTATTTTTTGAGAGGCAGAGAGAAAAACAGAGAGAAAGAGAGAGATGGTTGGAGACCAACATTTCACTGATTCACCTCTCAGTGCCTGCAGTGGCTGAGCCTGGACGGAGGCCAGAGCCAAGAGCCAGAAAAACTGTAAACTGACAGGGATCCAATAGCTCTGAGGTGCCACCACTGACTCAAAGGGTTTATTTTCCTGGGAATCTGGAGTGGGGTGAGGGGTCATAGCCCAATTACAGACACAACTACTGTCATGTGGGACATGGTCATCTTAATAGCTGGGCTAACTTCCTAACCAACAATGGTTTATAGTTTTGCTTATCTGATATGGTTGAAATGCTGCTGCCCTTTGTTTTTTTATTAAAGTAGGAAAATGTAAAGAAACTCATGAAAAAACTTTCAGGCTGCACTAGAACTGTGTTGGTTCTTTAAACATTTCAAAGTGTTTTTCTCAGGTTTTATGAGAATAACATAACACTTGGGGGCAAAGATGCAGCTCAGGAGCCCTGTACTGGAGGCCAAGATGGAGACCTCCATGGCCACCATGGCTTTCCCCTTTGTGCTATGGTAGACAGACAGGTAGGTCACCCAGACACTGCAGAACACCAGCATGAAAAAAAAGGCTGGCACCATGGCTCAGTAGGCTAATCCTCCACCTTTGGTGCCAGCACCCTGGGTTCTCGTCCTGGTCAGGGTGCCGGATTCTGTCCTGGTTGCTCCTCTTCCAGTCCAGCTCTCTGCTGTGGCCCAGGAAGGCAGTGGAGGATGGCCCAAGTCTTTGGGCTCTGCACCCACATGGGAGACCAGGAGAAGCACCTGGCTCCTGGCTTCAGATGAGCATGGAGCACTAGCCACAGTGTGCCAGCCACAGATGCCATTGAAGGGGGGAAACCAATGGAAAAAGGAAGACCTTTCTCTCTGTCTCTCTCTCTCACTGTCCACTCTGCCTGTCAGAAAAAAAAAGAACACCAGCATGCTGAACTAGGCTTCATTGAATGTGTCAGCCAGATTCCTGGCTAGGAAAGCCATAGTTAAGCTGGCCAGGGCAAAGGAGACCAGGTAGCCCAGGACACAGTAGAAGGCAGGGAAGGAAAAATTCTTGCATGCCAGGATAATAAGACCATGGTAAGAGAGTGCATCTAACTTAATAAAGGGAGGAGATATTCCCAACCAGATGCCACAAAGAGCCAGTTGGAACAAGGAGTATATGGGTATGATGAAGTTAGAAGTGCTTGATACCACAAATTGATGGTTCTTCCAGGTTTCAGTGCTTTGAAGGTCAGAATCACAGTGATGGTTTTGGCTTGCATGGTGGAAAAAGCCACTGTGAACCTAAGGCCAAATGTAATTTGCTATAGAATGCAGGTGGCTGTGTTGGGATGGCCAATGAAGAGTAAGGAACAGAGGAAGCATAGGAGGAGGGCGATGAGCAGGATGTAGCTGAGGGTCCTGTTATTGGCCTTGACAATGGGAGTGTCTTGGTGCTTCACAAAGATCCAGAGGACCACAGCTGTAAGGATAGAAAAGCACAGAGCCATGCAGGCCAGAGCCATCCCCAGGGATTCTTCAAAGGCTAAGAATGTCACCAGTTTAGGGAGGCGGCGACTTCTTTCCTGGTTTGGGTACTCGTGATCTGCACATGGGATGCACTGCTCTGCATCTGTGTGGAAAAGGAAGACTCTGTGTTTCCATTTCACAATTTGCTCCTTCTTCCTTGTTAAGGAAACATTCCTTTGCAATGTTGTGGTGAGTCCTGCCTGCTCTGATGTATACCAAGAAACAATAGAGGAGGTTTCAGCAGTCCTGTTCCAGGTATGATGTTTATCTCCATTTGGCAGAAACTCATTTAAACAAACTCCTTAGCATATAGGGCTATGTGGACTCATCTTGTCATCCAGAGGTATTTCTTTCAGTGTTTTAATATCTATAAAATGATGAATTTCCTGTATTTCATATGGGTATGGAGTCTTCCAAACCCTCTTCTCTACTGTCCCCAGTGTCTTTCTCAGGAGAAGCCTTGTAATCACATGGGTTAGAATATTTATCTGGGGTCATCAGGTTTAAGGTTTTTCTTACTTATACTCAAATGGAGAAGACCTATTTAAAAGATTAAGAACAGGCTAGTTGGTGAATTTGTCTCTCTTTCAATCATATGTCAATGTAACAAACCAAAATATCTTCAGTATTGTGGCATGGTAGGTAAAGCCACCACCTGCAATACCAGCAACACATTTGGACATTGTTTTGTGTTCTAGTAGATCCATATCAATCCAGCTCCCTGCTAATGAAATGAAAAAAGCAGCAGAAGATGGCCCAAGTGATTGTGTCCCCTGTACCCAAGTGAACCTGGCTGCTGGCATCTGCCATGCTGAACCTGGGCAATTGTTTCTGCTGGAGCATGAATAAGTAGATGGTCTCTCTCTCTCTCTCTCTCTCTCTCTCTCTCTCTCTCTCTCTTTCTGTAACTCTTTCAAATAAAATAAATACTTTTTTAAAAAAGAAAGGAAATGATATTACTTGGGCCATACTTGCAGTAAGGGTGCTACTCAGGTTTTAAGTTGGTAATCATGCAAGAATAGAAGCTTCATGGGCTTGAGGTGTGATGTAGTTGCACCCTTATTAGGGTGTTTTGTCTCTAAATTTCGTCCTGGTTTTCTTTTATTCTAGTATATACAATAAAAGGAGAAGGAGGAGGCATTCATTATGTGTACTACACATCATGCACTATGTGAAAGATGTAGCACAGAAAGCAATACAATATTCTGGCACACCTCATGTGAAGTAGCTCCCTGCTTTTTAGTTGTTTATGAAAATGTTTTGATTTCATGACTTCTAGAAATCCTAAGGGAGCCTTAACAAATATCTGACTTATATTTATTGTTTAGACCTTAGACACAGATTGAGACAGTCTCATCCAGCACTGGATGGGAAAGAAGGATGCCAGGTAGATTCATTGTCAGAGTTGAGCTTGAGAGGATGAGCACCACCAGACAACAGCTTACACATGATGAGATAGTGATAGTGATCATACAACAAGGGTATGGAAAGAGTGAGTAAAGGTGTGCATGGAGAATTAGAGGGCACTCTGATACCATCACAAATATGCTTGGTTTACTTTTTATCAAGAGGTATTTCAGAGACTGGAGTTCTCATAGATCAGTTATATGTTTTTTACCTATACGATTGGCAATGTCTCTTTCTTGACAAACAACAAAGTAAAGCAGTAGACAAGTCTCCCTTCCTGTGGCATTTTCATGAATTCTGAACCACACCTCTGTCTACATAATGACTGAGGAGTCTGAGGGGAAAAGAGAAGTGATGGTCATTGTTTTGTACATCATTAGGCACTGTGATAGGATGTCTCTAATTGCCTCATCACCCACAAGGTCATCACTATGTCCTCCCCAATCTGAGTCTCCTTGATTTTACCTAGACGTCCAATTTGGAGTTTCTGTGATGCTCATCCCAGGTTTATCAGCTGTCTACCAAATATTATAAGGGTACTTGATGGCTTTAATTTGGTACTTCACCAGATCTATGCTAAGCATTTGTCTCTTTCTGTTGAATTGCTTCCTCTGAAATCTTTCCAGTTCATCTTTTTATGTGGTAATTATTTTGAGAATGTATATGTCTCAGACTATTTTACATGCCTCTTTCCTCGATTGAGTATGTTTTACATGTCAGAAAAAATATCCAAAAAATCAGAATGACTAGGTACAATTCTCAGTAATTACTCAGGGAAAGATACGCCCACACAGAAGTGATGAGAAAATGTTATAAGCCAATGATTGTGCATTGATCTATTTCTGGACTTTTGGACCCAGGAAGAGCATCAGTTCTAGACACTATTAATGCATTTGTAATTTAACGCACAACAGTTAAACAAATCACCGATATAATTGTCTGGGGTATTTCAACACAGCTATGAGGTACAATTCGGAAGAAAAACTGAACTGGTTGGAAAGCACAATGAAAATATAGAGAATGGGAATTTTTTTTACAAATAGGTGATGGATAAGTCCACTCATAATTTACTTGTGTGCATATAGCATCAAAACATGACTCTCACCAAGTAATTAAAATATCACTATGCTTATAAATATATATATATATATAATACATGAAAACTGAACTGATTCACAGCACAATGACAAAGGAAAATGGGAATAGTTTCTACAAATAGTCAACTCATAATTTACTTGTGTTCATACTGCATCAAAACATAATAATGACTCTCACCAAGTGATTAAAATATCACTATGCTAATATATATTTATATATATATATATAAAATACATGAAATTTTTTCAAGTTATATAAATAAAAAAGTTGAAATAAAATTTTGGAGTTTGGGTTGACATGCATTTAGTAATTTATATCTATATATTGATCTCTTTCTCCATTCCTTAACCTTGCTCATTCTAGTCACTCAACCTCGGGATGCATAAATATGCCCAGAGTAAAAAAACACAATATCTAATACAAATCTGCACTTCTAATTCACACTGGTTCTTATATGTGTAAGGAACACCATAACTTTGGAAGCCAAGATGTGAAATGAGAGTTTAATGCTTATTTAAATTCTCACACATAATCTCCTCTCAGATTCTATTCAGAACCTCCATATGTATCCAATATTCCCATGGATCCACACCTCCTTAAATGCAACAGGCCATTCTATCATGTCTTCATTGAGGACCAACTCTTGGCCGTGTGCACTCTCAGAGGAAAACCCCCCAATTTTAATCAGCAAACGAAATCCAGCGGGAAAATTCACAATGTTGTGGATATCACAGTGTGACATACGATGTCTTGTTTCATGAAAGGAAACATCCTCCCCAGCACTGTTGGTAAATTGGATTCTCCTCAGAAGTGGATGAAGCTGGAGGGGAGGCACAATTGGAAAGAGGGAGAACATTCAGATGAGAGGTGGGAGGTGCACATGAGAAATCCTGCTTTTCCCTCCTCTCTATCCTCAGAGAGTCTACTTGGTAAAGGCTGAGTTTTGTCTGAATGGTCACCATATTGTGGGTTCAAGTGTGGGGAATTCTGCCTCTCCCCAATTAAAATGATGGGGAGATCTTTTCATGTGTCTCTTGGCCATTTATATTTCATCCGTTGAAAAATGCTTGTTCATATCCTTAGTTCATTTCTTTTTTTAAGATTTATTTATTTATTTGAAAGTCAGAGTTACACAGAGAGAGGAGATGCAGAGAGAGAGAGAGAGAGAGAGAGAGAGAGAGGTCTTTGATCTGATGGTTCACTCCCCAGTTGGCCACAATGGCTGAGCTGTGCAGTTCTGAAGCCAGGATACAGGAGCCAGGAGCTTCTTCCAAGTTTCCCATATGGGTGCTGGGGTCCAAGAACTTGGGTCATCTTCTATTGCTTTCCCAGGCCATAACAGAGATCTGGATCTGAAGTGGAGCAGCTGGGTCTCAAACTGGTGCCCATATGGGATGCTGGTGCTTCAGGCCAGGACATTAATCTGCTGCACCACAGCACTGTCCCCAGTTCATTTCTTAATTGGAATGCTGATTATGTGGTTGTTAAGTTTCTTGAATTCCTTATACGATCTTGGTATTAATAGTTTATTGAATGCATATTTTACAAATATTTTCTCCCATTCTGTTAGCTGTATCTTCACTTTGATGAATATATCTTTTGCTGAGCAAAAGTTACCTAGCTTGATTTAATCCCATGTGTCTATTGTTGCCATTATTGCCTGTACTTTTAGGGTCTTTTTTTGACAGGCAGAGTTAGACAGTGAGAGAGAGAGACAGAGAGAAAGGTCTTCCTTCATTTGGTTCACCCCCCAAAATGGCCACTATGGGGATCCAAAGCCAGGAGCCAGGTGTTTCCTTCTGGTCTCCCATGCGGGTTCAGGGCCCAGCACTTGGGCCATCCTCTAGTGCCCTCCTGGGCCACAGCAGAGAGCTGGTTGGAAGATGAGCAACTGGGACAGAACCGGCACCCCAACCGGGACTAGAACCTGGAGTACCAGTGCCACAAGCGAAGGTTTAGCCTAGTGAGCCATGGTGCCGGCCAGTTTTGGGGTCTTATCCAAGAAATCATTGCCTAGGCACATGTCCTGCAGTGTTTCCCCAGTGTCGGCCTCTTGTAATTTGATGGTTTCAGGTTTTTGGCTAAGATCCTTGATAAATGATGAGTTGATATTTGTATAGGTTGTAAGGTAGCAGTCCAATTTCAAATCTCTGCATGTGGAAATCCAAGTGTGTGCATTTATTGAAGAGACTCCTTCTCTAGGGAGTGAGTTTAGCTCCATGTAACATTTTCAATTCAGGCTATATAATGACAGATCATAGAAGAATACTGTTTCTCACTGTAGGATGAAATGCTATAAAATATCTTAATGCAGCAGCTCATTACTAGGACTAGGAAGAAGGTAATGATCAAAACCACACTTTACTTTGAAAGTATTGCAAAGCCAGGAAATATGGACTATGGTGTATCCCACAGCAGCTATCTCCTCTATAACGCTATACACTGTAGCCCATGCCCTCTGTGAGACCCTGATGGGGAAAATAGAAGTGGGGTCAATGTTATATCATAAAATGACTCTGACACAGGAAGTGATGTCATATAGAAAGCCTGCCACAAAGAGTAAGGAAGGGTTGTGAGCCTATTATTATTTACAAGATCACTAAGCATGCACATAAGCACAGGGTACACCCATTGGATTATATATGGATTTTTCTTGATTTTAACTCTAGCTTACATAAATCTAATACCCATTGTAGAACACAATTAGGAATTTCTCCATTTATGTACAGGAAAATATACTGATCAAATTATTTGAGTAAATCAAATAAATTTAATGTCTCACAGAAGAAATATATATAATCTGCATATACATATATGTAAATGGACATCAGCATGTTTACTTGATTATGTAATTTCTGTGTTTAAGTACAATAATAGTTGACACACCAGTTGTGATTTGGTAGCCTCATAACTAGAAAAGTAAGTATATAGGCCAAGAATGTTTCCAAAGATTATTGTTATTTATGAAGTCCTTGGTTCAAATTAGTGAAGACAAGATGATAGTTGTTTAAAGAATTGGTCATCCCACAAAGGTGTCAGGAGACTCAGAAAGTCAGGGCTAGTACATACTGTCCAGATCCTAACTACCATCAGGACATTCATAATTATCTTTTTTGGTTGTAAAATATTTCCCCTATCATCTCAAAAGGTACCGGTATTATCAAGAAAAAAAGAGTCAAAGTGCAGAGAGACAAATAAAACTCATGCATATTACTGTTAAACTCTACTGAGATGAAAATGCTATACAAATAGACCTGCACATACACAGCATAAATGAATTTATGAGTTTAGAACTACCAGGTACAGCCAGGGATGTACAAGCAGATTTTGTAAAATGTTTATTAAGAAAAATTATGCTTAAATTTCTGATTCATAACGCCAAAATCAACTGATAGTTCATTCAATTTTGTTAAACTTTTAAAAAGTATGAAAATCAGAGTTACTGTGAGAGAGGGAGATACAGAGAGGGAAAGAAGAGACAGATCTTGCATCTGCTGATTCACTCCACAATGGCTGCAAGGACTTGGACTAGGCCAAGCCAACCCAGGATGCAGCAGCTTCAACTGTGTCTCCCATGTGACTACAGGGTCCCAAGCACTTGGATGCTAATCATCAGGGAAGTGCCAATAAAAACTACAGTCAGATTTCACTCCATCCCACTTAGAATGTGAAAAATGTGGATAATTACAAAGTCTGGTGAGGATCTGGAAAAGAAGTCCCTAAATATATTGTTGATGGGAAAGATTGTAAGCTTGTACAACCATAATGGAAGATAGCAGAATGAGTCTTCAGAAATGCAATACTAGTTGTATCATATGGTCTAGCTGTCCACACCTGGGAATGCATTCAAAGGAAATGAAATCAGCACATGAAGGAATAACCTATACTCCCATGTTTATAGCAGCTCAATGCACATTAGCTAGGATGTGGAATCATCTAGATGTCCATCAACTGATGACTGTATGAAGGAAATGTGACATACACACACACACACACACATATATATACATATACATACATAAAAATATATATGTACATGTATATATATATAATGGAATATTACTCAGCCATGAAAAAGAATGTATACATGGCATTTAAAACTGGAGGTCATTACAGTAAATTATATAAGCCAGACCTAAAATAATATCAAGTTTTCTCTTACTTGTGCTAGTTAATATACAGAGTATAAAATTGTGTGGTTGTCAGATCATTGGCTATTTAATAGTAGCATAGCTTCACTGAATCATATCATGTTAATGACAATATGCTCCTCTTTCACATGTTAAAAAAATTGAGTTGGGATACAGAGCTCCTTTGGGATACTAGCAATGCTATGTGCTGAATTTGGGTGTTGATTATGAGTGTGATGCAATGATGAAAACTCATTTATCTGTAGACTTTCATGCATTTCTTAGTATGTATGCAGTTTTTAAATATTTTCAACATGTTCCATAGCAGAAATGTTTTTTTTAAATGCTCAATAGCAGATTATAAATCCTCCACACACAGATAACAACTACAGATATATCTATGCCCTGTGAGGTATGGAAGAGAGCCCACAAAGCGGGAAGATGGTGGAATAGAGAGGGAGGGAGCACAGCAAAGCTCCACTAAGGGAAGGTTCAAAGAGGGATGAAAATTTGTAGTTTTTAAGCCCTTCCTCAAACTGGGGTGTTAGGGTGGACACGCGAGGAGGACGCGGACGCCTGAGACTCAGGACACCAGCAGGAGCGTTTACGCACCAGCGCTGGAAGCCGAGGTGAGACGGGGCGCTAGCCCAGCACCGCGGCACAGCTGCCGCTGCCCCTCCCCCAACACACCCTGGGAAGGACACTGAGACATGCACGACTGAGTGGGGGAGGAAATAGAAAACGGAACAGAGTGAGTGGCGCCGGCGGAGAGGGTGCACGATTCAGGGACACTAACTGAGAGACTGAGTAAGCCAGTATCTCTTGGCGCCTCCCCAGAGTTCCAGCGGGAGGGAAGCAGCCATTTTGTTTGTTTACATTCAGGCTTAAAGGAGAACTATCTTTGCCTCCACACTAACCTTCGGAGGCGGAGCCCAAAGGTGGAGCTGAGGATGCTCGAGGGAGGGCAGCCCAAAGTCCTGAGACCCGACTACTCAAGTTACTGAATAGCGCCTCCTGGTGGGGAAAAAGCACAGGATCCAGAGCTGCAGTGGGCAGAGAGCAGCCATCCTGTCTGTTTACCTGCGGGCTGTGTAGAGCAGCCTGGTTACACTGGATATTGGTAGAGACTCACAGCAGCCTATAGTAGAGGGAAATCAACCTGAAAAATCAGCCAGACAGAATGCCAAAAAACAAAACCAAAAACCAAAAAAAATAGAAGATAATATAAATTTGCCAATGGAGCAGGCTAAACCAACCATAACAGAGGCAGAAGAAGAAGAAGTTGAAAACATGCCAGAAAAAGAATTCAGAAAATTAATAATCAGAATACTTAGAAATAATGAGAAACAGTGTCAAGAGCTGAATGAAAAACAAGCCCAAGGATTAGAGATCTTAAAGAGAAGCCAGAATGAGATACTAGAACTGAAAAACTCAATTGACCATATAAAAAACACCGTGGAATCCCTCGGAAATCGAACAGATGAAATAGAAGACCGAATATCAGAATTTGAAGACAAACTTCCAGAAATAATACAGTCAGTTCAATCGCAGGAAGAAGAAATTAAAAAATTAAAAAACACGGTCGGAGACCTACAAGATTCAATCAAACAGTGTAATGTTCGGATAATAGGAGTCCCTGAGGGGGTGGAAAGAGAGAATGGATTAGACGGTGTCTTCAACGAAATAATATCAGAAAACTTTAAACAAAGGCAGCTGGATAACAACACACAAATACAACAGATAACCAGGACTCCGAACAGAGTAGACCAGAAGAGAAATTCACCACGACACATTGTGGCAACACTCAGTTCAGTGACACACAAAAAACAAATCCTAAAATGTGCCAGAGAAAAGCGACAAATCACATTCAGGGGTAAGTCAATCAGACTCACCCCAGACTTCTCATTGCAAACACTACAGGCAAGGAGACAATGGCATGATATATTTCAAGTTTTAAAAGACAAACAATGCCAACATAGAATACTATATCCTGCAAAGCTATCATTTATGAATGAAGGGGAAATAAAGATCTTCCACGACAAACAGAAACTGAAAGAATTTGTATCCACGCGTCCAACCCTACAACACTTGCTCAAAGACGTGCTGCACACAGAAATACAAAAACAAGAACTTCACTGCAAAAAAAACGAATGTAGAGTAACCCACAAGCAAAGTTCAAAATACATAAACAGCTCGTTTCAGGAAACATGAAGGGAAAAAGACAGTACTTAACAGTAATCACATTGAATGTGAATGGTCTTAATTCCACGACAAAGAGGCACAGACTAGCGGATTGGATAAAACAAGATGATCCAACTATATGCTGCCTTCAGGAGACACACCTCATCAGCAAAGATGCATGCAGACTGAAAGTGAAAGGATGGAAAAAGATACTCCAAGCTAATGGAAATCAAAAAAGAGCTGGTGTGGCCATCCTAATATCAGACAAAATAGACTTTAACATAAAAACTATTAAAAGAGACAGAGAAGGGCACTATATAATGATTAAAGGGTCTATCCAACAGGAAGACATTACTATTATAAATGTATACGCACCTAATTACAGGGCGCCTGGCTACCTGAAAGAATTACTAAAGGATTTAAAGGGAGATATAGCCTCAAATACAATAGTAGCAGGGGACTTCAACACCCCGCTCTCACCAATGGACAGATCAACCAGACAGAAATTCAGCAAGGAAACAACTGAGCTAATTGACGCCATAGACCAAATAGACCTAATAGATATCTTCAGAACCCTCCACCCCACAGACACAGAGTTCACGTATTTCTCCCCAGTACATGGAACATTCTCTAGGATTGACCATATACTAGGCCATAAAGGGAGCCTCAACAAGTTCAAAAAAATTGAAACTATACCATGCAGTTTCTCAGACCATAGTGCAGTGAAACTTGAAATCAACAACCCAAGAATCTCTACATCATATGCAAATATATGGAGAATGGACAACATGATCCTAAATGAACAGTGGGTCATTGAAGAAATTAAAAGAGAAATCAAAAGATTCCTAGAAACAAATGAAAATGATAATACAACCTATCAAAACCTGTGGGACACAGCAAAAGCAGTGCTAAGAGGAAAGTTTATAGCAATTAGTGCCTACATCAAGAAGCTGGAAAGGAACCAAACAAATGAACTCTCCATGCACCTCAAGGAACTAGAAAAACAGCAGCAAATCAAGCCCAAATCCAAAAGGAGGAAAGAAATACTAAAGATCAGAGAAGAAATAAACAGAATTGAAACAAACAAAAAAAAAACAATACAAAAGATCAACAAAACCAGGAGCTGGTTCTTTGAAAAAATAAACAAAATTGACACACCATTGGCCCAACTAACCAAAAAAAGGAGAGAGAAGACCCAAATCTGTAAAATCAAAGATAGTAATGGAAATGTAACAACTGACACAATAGAGATAAAAAGAATCATCAGAAACTACTACAAAGAGATGTATGCTAACAAATTGGGGAACCTGGAAGAAATGGATAGATTCCTGGACAAATGCAACCTTCCTAAACTGAGCCGTGAAGATATAGAAAATCTAAACAGACCCATAACCATGGAAGAAATTGAATCAGTAATAAACGCACTATCGAAAAAGAAGAGCCCAGGACCGGATGGCTTCACTGCTGAATTTTACCAGGCATTTAAAGAACAACTAACCCCAGTTCTTCTCAAATTATTCCAAGCGATTGAAAGAGAGGGAATCCTCCCAAATTCCTTCTACGAAGCCAATATCACCTTAATTCCTAAGCCCGGAAAAGACACAGCAGAGAAAGAAAACTACAGACCTATCTCCCTGATGAACATAGATGCAAAAATACTCAACAAAATTCTGGCAAACCGAATCCAACTACACATCAGAAAGATCATTCACCCGGACCAAGTGGGATTTATCCCTGGTATGCAGGGATGGTTCAATATTCGAAAGTCAATCAACGTAATCCAGCACATTAACAAATTGAGAAACAAAAATCATATGGTTATCTCAATAGATGCAGAGAAAGCATTTGACAAAATACAACACCCCTTAATGATGAAAACCCTAACCTAATTGGGGTTAGAAGGAACATTCCTCAACACAATTAAGGCAATCTATGATAAACCAAAGGCCAGCATCATATTGAATGGGGAAAAGTTGGAGGCATTTCCTTTGAGAACTGGCACCAGACAGGGATGCCCACTCTCACCATTGCTATTCAATATAGTCCTAGAAGTCTTAGCCAGAGCCATTAGGCAAGAAAAAGAAATTAAAGGGATACAAATGGGAAAGGAGGAAGTCAAACTATCCCTGTTTGCAGATGACATGATACTATATATAGAGGACCCAATAAACTCCTATAAGAGGCTACTGAAACTCATAGAAGAGTTTGGTAAAGTAGCAGGATACAAAGTCAACGCTCAGAAATCAACAGCCTTTGTATACACAGACAATGCCAGGGCTGAGGAAGAACTACTAAGATCAATCCCATTCACAATAGCCAGAAAAACAATAAAGTACCTTGGAATAAATTTAACCAAGGAGGTCAAAGACCTCTATGATGAAAATTACAAAACACTAAAGAAAGAAATAGAAGACGACACAAAAAAATGGAAAAACCTGCCATGCTCATGGATTGGAAGAATCAATATCATCAAAATGTCCATTCTCCCAAAAGCAATTTACAAGTTCAATGCGATACCAATCAAAATACCAAAATCATTCTTCAAAGACCTAGAAAAAACGATGCTGAAATTCATATGGAGAAACAGGAGACCCAGAATAGCTAAAGCAATCCTTTACAATAAAAACAATGCTGGAGGCATCACAATTCCAGACTTCAAAGCATACTACAGGGCAGTTATAATAAAAACAGCCTGGTACTGGTACAAAAACAGATGGATAGACCAATGGAACAGAATAGAAACACCAGAGATCAATCCAAACATCTATAACCAACTCATATTTGACAAAGGACCTAAAACCAACCCCTGGAACAAGGACAGCCTCTTCAATAAATGGTGCTGGGAATACTGGATGTCCACATGCCGCAGTATGAAGCAAGACCCCTACCTTACACCTTATACAAAAATCCACTCAATATGGATCAAAGAACTAGAGTTGCGCCACGACACCATGAAACTAATTGAGAGCATAGGGGAAACCCTCCGAGATATCGGAATAGGCGAAGAATTCCTGGAGAAGACCCCACAGGCACGGGTAATCAAAGATAAAATAAACAAATGGGATTACCTAAAATTGAAGAGTTTCTTAACAGCAAAGGAAACAGTCAGGAAAGCGAAGAGGCAACCAACAGAATGGCAGACGTTATTCGCAAACTACACAACAGATAAAGGATTAACAACTAGAATCTACACAATGATCAAAAAACACCACAGAATCAAAACAAACAACCCAATAAAAAAGTGGGCCAAGGACCTTAACAGGCATTTTTCAAAAGAGGAAATCCAAATGGCCAACAGACACATGAAAAAATGCTCAGGATCCCTAGCCATCAGGGAAATGCAGATCAAAACCACAATGAGATACCACCTCACTCCGGTTAGATTGGCTTACATACAGAAATCAACCAACAACAGATGCTGGCGAGGATGTGGAGAAAAGGGGACACTAATCCACTGTTGGTGGGAATGCAAGCTGGTAAAGCCACTATGGAAGACAGTCTGGAGAGTCCTCAGAAATCTGAACATAGCACTACCACAGGACCCAGCCATCCCACTCCTTGGAATATACCCAAATGGAATTAAAGGGGTGAGAAAAGCCATTTGCACCTCAATATTTGTTGCAGCTCAATTCACAATAGCTAAGACATGGAATCAACCTAAATGTCCATCAACGGATGACTGGATAAAGAAACTATGGGATATGTACTCTATGGAACACTATACAGCAGTAAAAAACAACGAAATCCGGGCATTCACAACAAAATGGAGGAAGCTGGAAAACATCATGCTGAGTGAAATAAGCCAGTCCAAAAGGGATAAATATTACATGTTCTCCCTGATCGATGGCAACTAAACGAGCACCTAAAATGATACCCATTGAAGTGAAATGGACACTATGAGAGACAATGACATGAGCAGCCCTTGTCTAGACTGTTGAGGAAAAACTTACTATTTTGTTCCTTTAGTATTTTTGTTGTTGTTGTTGTTGCTCGGTATGCTCTACACAAGACCACTGGTTGAACTCTGCAATCAATGCACAACCATTCTTAAGCGTTTAAAAATTAATAGGAAATTGATCTCTGTGGAACATGGGAGTGGGAATAAGAGAGGGAGGAGATATATAGGACGGCACATACTCACTCAGACCTACCTCCAATGGTGGAACTGGAAATGTGTCAGGGGATTTCAACTCAATCTTACCAAGGAGGCAGGTACCAATGCCAGCACACTTGGTAAAGAGACAAATATAAATACACAACTGATCCAAAAGATAGGGTAAGTGTCGAAGAGATTACACAAATAAGACCAGTGTAAGCAAATAATGAAAGAATCAAAAGGGTTGAGAATGATCCTGCGGGGGAAGCAAGTCACACAGCAGACTCATAGAATGGCAAATGCCCAAAATAGCACTCCTGTCTCGGAATCAACCCTTGGGACATTTGGATCTGACTAAAAGGTCCATGAGAGTCTCTCAGGCATGGAAAGCCACGACACAGTGGCAAAAAAACAATATAAATGAAGGATCCTGGTGAACAACACTCCAGCAGAAGGATCAGGCCATCAAGGAGAGAGGCGCCTTTCTCTGAAGGGAGGAAGGAACCTCCACTGTGATATGGCCTTGACTAAACAAATTCAGAGTTGGTGAACTCAAGGGGCTTCCATAGCCTAGACAGCTCATAGCAAGAGTCTCGGGTGATTGCTGACGTCATAAATAAGAGTGCCAATTGTTAAATCAACAACGGGAGTCACTAGGTTCATGCTCCCCTCACAGGATCTCTGTCCTTTATATGTTTATCTATGAAACTCAAAAACAACACTACTAGTCGAACAATACCCTATACCTGGTTCGGTTGTGTGAGTGCAACCTGTTGAAATCCCTGCTTAGTATATACTAAATTGATCTTCGGTATATGAAGGTAACCGAAAATGAAACGTGATGATGGGGGGGAGGGGAGAGGAAGTGGGTGAGGGGAAGGCCACGGGAGGGAGGGAGGTCGGGGGAAGCCACAACAATGCAAAAGATGCATTTTATATTCTACTTAAAACTATTGGTTGAGCTCTGTAATTAATACACAATTAATCTTAAGTGTTTAATTAATGCTATAACTAGTACTCAAATAGTATTTTACACTTTATGTTTCTGTGTGGGAGCAAAATGTGGTAATCTTTACTTAACATACGCTAAATCGATCTTCTGTATATAAAGATAATTGAAAATTAATTGTGATGTGAAGGGGAAGGGAAGAGGGAGTGGGAGAGGGGAGCATTGTGGATGGGAGGAAAGACATGGGGGGGGTGGAGGCTATTGTGGTCCATAAGCTGTGCTTTGGAAATTTATGCTTATTAAATAAATTAAAAAAAAAGATTAAAGCATTTTAAAAAAAAGAGAGCCCACTTTCCATCATGCCTGATCACTTGGAACTGCAATAAAAATACCTGAGGATGCCAACAGGTGTTCAATGCGTGTTCTGTTCTGGGAGATGGTTACAGCTACAGCATGAGAGAAGTCATTACGAATAGGCCAGTTGGTGAATATGTCTCTCTTTCAAATGTCAAACAAACAAAAATAGGGTCATTGTTGTGGCATAGTAGGTAAAGCCACCACCTACAATGCCAGCATCCCATATGGATACTGTTTTGTGTCCCAGTTGATCAGTTTCCAATCCAGGTCCCTGCTAATTGCCTAGGAAGAACAGCAGAAGATGGCCCAAGTACTTGGGACCCCCACACCCATGTGGGAGACCCAAAGGAAGCTCTTAGCTCCTGGCTTCTGCCTGGCCCAGCCTGAGCCAATGTTTCCATCTGGGGCCTGACAATTAGATTGAAATTCTCTCTCTCTCTCTCTCTCTCTCTCTCTCTCTCTCTCTCTCTCTTTCTCATTCTCTGAATCTCTGATTTTCAAATAAAATAAATAAATCTTTTTTTAAAAAATAAAAAAAATGTTATTAGTAGGGCTACACTTGCAGTAAGAGTCCTACTTTGCTTTTATCCTTGGTGCTCATGCAAAAATACAAGCTTCTGGGACAAGACTTGTGATGTAGTGGTTAAAGTCACTGTTTGCGATGATGGCATCTCATACAGGCACCTGTTCATGTCCTGGCTGCTTCACTTCCAAACCATCTCCATGCCAATGTGCCTAGGAAACCAGCAGAGGAAGGCTCAAATGTTTGGGCCTCTGCAAGACCTGGAAGAAGCTCCTGGTTTCTTTCTTTGGCCTGGCCCATAACCAGCTATTGCAGCTATCTGGAAAGTGAATCTACCTGATGGAAGATTTTCTCTGTATCTTCTCTCCCTCTCTATTACACTCTCCCTCTATCTGTAACTCTAATATTGAAACAAATACATAAATATATTTCATAAAAAGAGGGAATATGAACATTTGCAAAAATTTTGAGGAATTCTCTCTTTCAATTCTTTTCAATGTATACTGTTTACTTTTAATAGAATGTAGGTGCTTCTGGCACCTGTCTCAGAGATACCCCAGGAATACATAGGCAAGGGTATATTGTACAATGGGTTAATGCATGATACTTTAGTTTTCTTTCACTAACTTTCTGCATGTTGAGTGTTTTCACAGAAACTTGAAGTCATTTTTCTGTTATCTTCTTTATACTTGAAACTATATATAGCTTGTTTGAAGATACTGAAATCAAAATATTTCTTGAGCAAAGATTATGTGAATTAAAACATCCTTTGGAAGAATTCAAATTATTAATACCATATTTATTCTACATTGAACAGTGGAGCTATTTACCAATGAGACTTTTACATTTCTCAAAACATTTGGCTTTGATATTTTATTTGATGTTTAACATTCCTTAAATGTTTGCCTTGCAAAGGTTTTTTGAGTTAGCAAGTTGCATCATTTTTAGGATGCTGTGTCTCTATATTGAATCTTGTTTTTCCTCTTCTTCTGGTTTGTACATAAAGGAAAAGTGGTTGCATTCATTATGTGTACTGCACACCATGCACTATGTCAAAGAGGCAGCACAGAAAGTAATACAGTATTCCCATCACAATTCATGTGAAGTAGCTACCTGCTTATCAGTTGTTTATTAAAAAGTTTTGATTTCAAGCCTTCTAGATATCCTTAAAAACACAAATATTGTATTTCTTGTTTAGACCTTAGATCTCAATTTGAGAGTCTTGTCCATCACTGGATGGGAAAGAAGGATGACAGATAGAATTATTGTCAGCATTGAGCTTGAAAGGATAAGCACCACTAGACAACAGCTTACACTTAATGAGATGGCAATAGTGAGCATACAACAAGGGAATGGAAATAATGAGTGAAGACTATTATCTCATTGCAAATATTCTTGGTTTGCTTTTTATCAAGAAGCAGTTCAGAACCTGGGGTTCTCACAGGTAAGTTATATGTTTTCTACCTGTATGATTGGAAATGTCTCTTTCTGGACAAACAACGCAAGTATAGCAGCAGACATGTTTTCCTTCCTGTGGTATTTTCCTGAATCCTGGACCACACCTCTGGCTACACAAAGACTGAGGAGTCTGATGGGGAAAGAGAAGTGATGGTTATTGCCTTGCATGACATTAAGCACTGTGATAGGATGTCTCTAATTGCCTTTTCATCCCAAGGTCATCATTATGTCCTCCCCAGTCTGTATTTGTTGATTTTATTCATACATCCCATTGGAGTTTCTAAGATGCTCATTCCAGGTTTGTCAATTGACTGCCAAATATTATGAGGGCACCTGATGGGTTTAATTTTGCTCATCACTGGATCTATGCTTCTGGGCATTTGTCTCTTTATTGAATTGCTTCCTCTGAAATCTTTTCAGTTCAGTTTTTATGTGGTAATCATTCTCAGAATGTGTATGTCTGAGACTATTTTACATGTCTCTTTCCTTTATTGAGTAGATTTTACATGCAAGAAAAAATATCCAAAAAATATGATGACTAAGTACACTTCTATTAGTAGATACTCAGAAAAAAGACAAGCCTACAAATAAAAGATGAGCAAATGTTACAAACCATGGATTGCGCATTGATCTACTTCTAAATGTCTAAACCCAGGGAGAGCATCAATTCCTGATTCTACCAATGCATTTGTGGTATAACACACAATAGTCATAAAAATCAGCCACAAAATTGCCTGGGGTGTATCAACAGCACAATGATGATAAATTTTTTATCACAGCTGTGTGGTGATATTCAGAAGAAAAACTGAACTGATGTACAAGCACAATGACAAAGCAAAATGGGAATAGTTTCTACAAATAGTCAACTCATAATTTAGTTGTGCTCATACTGCATCAAAACATAATAATGACTCTCACCAAGTGATTAAAATATCACTATGCTTATAAATATATATATAAAATACATGAAGTTTCTTCACCTTATATAAATAAAAAAGTTGAAATAAAATTTTAGAATCTGTGTATACATGCATTTAGTAAATTATTTCTGTATATTGATCTCCATCTCCATTCCTTAACCTTGCTCATTCTAGTCACTCAACCTCAGGATGCATAAATATGCCAAAAGTAAAAACAACAATATCTAATACACATGTGCACTTATAATACACACTGGTTCTTATATGTGTAAGGGACACCATAACTTTGGAAGCCAAGATGTGAAATGAGAGTTGAATGCTTATTTAAATTCTCACACATAATCTCCTCTCAGATTCTATTCAGAACCTCCATATGTATCCAATACTCCCATGGATCCACACCTCTTTAAATGCAACAGGCCATTCTATCATGTCTTCATTGAGGACCAACTCTTGGCCGTGTGCACTCTCAGAGGAAAACTCCCCAATTTTAATCAGCAAACGAAATCCAGCGGGAAAATTCACAATGTTGTGGATATCATAGTGTGCCATTCGGTGTCTCATTTCATGGAAGGAAACATCCTCCCCAGCACTGTTGGTAAATTGGATTTTCCTGAGAAGTGGATGAAGCTGGAGGGGAGGCACAATTGGAAAGAGGGAGAACATTCAGATGAGAGGTGGGAGGCGCACATGAGAAATCCTGCTTTTCCCTCCTCTCTATCCTCAGAGAGTCTATTTGGTAAAGGCTGAGTTTTGTCTGAATGGTCACCATATTGTGGGTTCAAGTGTGGGGAATTCTGCCTCTCCCCAATTAAAATGATGGGGAGCATTTGAATCCAAACAGAGAAATCACAGAATGTGTCCCACAAGGTGGCTGACCATGAAGGATTAGTCAGAGATTTAGGAAAGCTCATCTTAGTTCTTCCACATGAGAACAACACGGCTTTGTATGTGAGATATCTTGATCATTGTGATGGTTCCACAGGGGAGTGCAACTGTGTGCACTTTTAAAAGTTTAATCCTACCCCCCCAAAATTATGAAATTCTCTCTTTTTTAAAAAAAATAGATTCAGCTGGATACCATTATGCATAACGAAATATAGCCATTCCATAAAGAAAATATCAAATAAGTTTTTTTGGTGACAGGTACTACATATTATAGAATGGAAGAAAAACCCACAATATATAAAAATGAAACTGTCTTCTCTGGATTTGGTTTGTGTTTATCACCCTTGTGTAAATTCCTGAGGAGTAGTAGTCTTTCTACTTTTCACTTGTGGAACTTATGATTCGTAGTGTGTTAACCCTGCAACTTAAAGTAAATGGAAATGATGTTATTGCAAAAATTAAAAGGAAAATAGGAAAGGAAGTAGTGGGGATTGAGAAAGGAAAAAAAAAAGCATGGTTATCTTCTTAGAATTGTATCAATGAAATACATAAAATCTGTTCTTTTATATTAGAAAAAATTTCTTCATTTAAGAAATTTGTGCTGTCTTGTGGTGCAGCAGGTGAAGCCACTTTCCACTGTGCCCAGAACCCCTGTGAGTGCCAGTTTAAATCCCAGGTTTTCTACTACTAATTCAGCTTCCTGCTAATGTGCAGTTGAATTTAATTAAATGAATTAAAAATTGAAGCATAATTTTTCTTAATAAACATTTTCCCAAATCAGCTTGTACATCCCTGGCTGCCCTTGGTAATTCTAAACTTATAAAATTATGTATGATGTATATGTGTAATTTATTGTAAAATATTTTTACCTTAGTAAAGTTTAATAATAATGTGCCATGACTTTTTTTTGACAGGCAGAGTTAGACAGTGAGAGAGAGAGACAGAGAAAGGTCTACCTTTTTACATTGGTTCACCCCCCAAATGGCTGCTATGGCTGGTGTGCTGCGCTGATCTGAAGCCAGGAGCCAGGTGCTTCCTCCTGGTCTCCCATGTGGGTGCTGGGCCAAAGCAATTGGGCCATCCTCCATTGCCATCCCAGGCCACAGCAGAGAGCTGGACTGGAAGATGAGCAACTGGGACAGAACTGGTGCCCCAACCGGGACTAGAACCTGGAGTACCAGTGCCGCAGGCAGAGGATTAGTCTAGTGAGCCGTGGTGTCATGACTTTTATTTCTCTCTCTGCACTTTGACTCATTTTTATTGCATATAATGCTACCTTTTGAGATGATAGGGGATATTTTAAAATCAGAAAGATTTTTAGCTGCTGTGGGATACAACATAGTCCATATTTCCTAGCTTTGCAATCATTCCAAAGAAAAGAGTAGTTTTTGATCATTATCTTCTTTCCAGTCTTTGTAATGAGCTGTATTAAGATACTTTATAGGCCGGCGCTGCAGCTCACTAGGCTAATCCTCCACCTTGCGGCGCCGACACACCGGGTTCTAGTCCTGGTCGGGGTGCTGGATTCTGTCCCGGTTGCCCTTCTTCCAGGCCAGCTCTCTGCTGTGACCAGGGAGTGCAGTGGAGGATGGCCCGAGTACTTGGGCCCTGCACCCCATGGGAGACCAGGATAAGTACCTGGCTCCTGCCATCGGATCAGTGCAGTGCCGCAGCCTGCTGGCCGTGGCGTGCCAGCCGCGGCGGCCATTGGAGGGTGAACTAATGGCAAAGGAAGACCTTTCTCTCTGTCTCTCTCTCTCACTGTCCACTCTGCCTGTCAAAAAAAGATACTTTATAGCATTTCATCCTACAGTGAGAAACATTGTTTTTCTGTGATCTGTCATTATAGAGTCTGAGTTGAAAATGTTACATGGAACTAAACTCACTCCCTAGAAAAAGACAGTCTCTTCAACAAGTAGTGTTGGGAAATTTGGATTTCTATTTGCAGAGATTTGAATTCAGACTGTTACCTTACACCCTATAAAAATATCAACTCATATTTTATCAAGGATCTAAGCCTAAATCCAAAACCATCAAATTATAAGAGGCAAATACTGGGGAAACACTGCAGGACATTTACCTAGGAAACAATTTCTTGGACAAGATACAAGAAATAAAGGCAGTAAAGGCAACAAAATACATTAAGCTAAGTAACTTCTGCTCAGCAAAAGATACACTCATCCAAGTGAAGACACTACTTACAGAATGGGGGAAAATATTTGCAAAACATGGATCCAATAAAGTATTAATCTCCAGATTGTATAAGGAGTTCAAGAAACTTAACAACAACATAACCAAAAATCCAGTTAAGAAATGACCTAAGGATAATAACAGGCATTTTTCAAAGGATGAAATACAAATGGCCAAGAGAAATATGAAAAGATGATCAGGACTGCTAACCATTAGGGAAGTGCCAATAACAACTACAGTGAGATTTCACTCCACTCCACCAAGAATGAGTATTATCCAAAATTTGAAAAAACAAATTCTGATGAGGATCTGGAAAAAAATATGCCAATACATTTGATGGGAATGATTGTAAGCTGGCACAACCATAATGGAAGATAGTAGAGAAATTCCTCAAAAAACCAATACTAGTTCTACCACATGGCCCAGTTCTCTCACTCTAGTGAATGCGTCCAAAGGAAACAAAATAAGCACATGAAAGAGTCACTTGCACTCCCGATTCTATAGCAGCTCAATGCACAATACCTAAGATGTGGAATCATCTAAATGTTCATCAACTGATGACTGGGTGATGGAATTCTGATATTTATCTATCTATCTATCTATCTATATTTGTGAGATATATATATTTGAATATTACTTATCCATGAGAAAAATGAAATCTTGACATTTAAAACTGGAGGACATTACAGTAAATTGCATAAGCCAGGCCTACAAAAACATCTTGTTTTCTCTTATTTGTGCTAGTTAATATATAGAGTATAAAATGGTGTGGTTGTCTGATCACTGTCTATGTAATCTTAATATTGTTTCCCTGCAGCATACCATGTTATTGACAATATGCTCATCTATCACATGTAAAAAAAAAAGAAATTGAGTAGGGGATATAGAGCTCTATTTAGGTATTAGTAATGCTATGTTCTATTTTTTGGCATTGGTTATCAGTGTGATCAAATGTCCAAAACTATTTATCTGTAGACTTATGTGCATTTCATAGTATTTATACTATTTTTAAATATTTTCAACATGTTCCATAGCAGAAATTGTTTTTTAAAATGTTCAATAGCAGATAACAAATCCTCCAAACACAGATAACTATTACAGATGTATCTAAACACAGTGAGGTATGAAAGAGCCCACTTTCCATCATACCTGATCATGCCATTCTCAACATGAAAACACGGTCATATGGTAATGCAATAAAAATACCTGAGAATGCTATCAGGTGTTCAGTGCATGTCCTGTTCTGGGAGATGTTTACCTGCCATGGAAGAATCCTAGGTTGAGCTGCATCTCCTGGAGATCCCTTTTCTATTTGCTCTGAAAGCATCTTATGGAGGGCATAGGCCACTGCATACACAGCATTGTAGATGAAATAGCTGGAGTCAGATATGGTCAGCATGTCAATGTGTCCTGGGAAAAACTCAAAGGAAGCATTTGGTGGGCAGACTCCAATTGTTCCACAAAGTGACCCAGGAGGTAAGCAGTGAAAAGCATGAAGCCATAGTTGACTGAGGAAGAAATCTTCTGGGTAGTGGGAAGGGTCCACTGTCTTGACAAAGTGGTTGAGGCCAGGAATTACTCCCTTGTGATGTGAAAATGAGAAGCCTCCATGAAAAGAGTGCAGCATGTGGTCTGTCTCCTTCACAACAATCTCCCACTTTGCAGCCATGATCCACACCTTCCCCAGGGTTAAATAGCATTTGCTTAGAAATTCCATGGTATAGAGGCTCCTCACATCACCATATAGAATATGCACATTTGCTGATGCAATTCGGATCCCCTCTAGGAAAGAGATTTCACTTTCTTCATACCTTGACTTAGCGTCAGGGAGCTTTACTGAATAGGCCAAGCAGACACCTTTCTTTACCATCTCAGCTTCAATATCCTGTAGGAACTGCTCTCCTTTCATGTCATTAGATACAAAGATCGCCACCCAAATCCAGCCAAAATGTAGTAGCAAGGAGAGCATTCCACAGGCCAGAGAGCTGTCACTAGTGGCCATCTGATAGAGCGATGGAAACTTGTCTCTCTCACTTAGCATGGGATCAAAAGGACTGTATGTGATCTGAATGGAAAGGAAACCATGATGATCTGAGGTTTGTGGGTAGAGAAGACCACGTTCTATCATCTGGGTTCAGAGAAATCCATGCTTCAATGCTTATTGCTTTCAGGATTAGAATGGACATCCTCATTCACAGCATGCAAAAATGTGTAAGATACCTGTAAATCTTCATATTCATTTGAGGGAAGAAGAGTGCATGGATTTTGGACCCGGACATTGGTTTTTCCCACTTTTCACCCCATGTTACATCTGGAGATAGCCCCCATTGAAACTGGTGTTAATGTTTCCTCTGAGCCAAACAACCTTTTACTGTGTTGATTTCTTGATAGCTTGAATTTCATTAATTTTTCTGTCATAACCGAAATTGCCTTGAAGAAAACACTCACCTACCATCTCTGAGTTTTCTTAAACTTGCTTTTCAGACCAGAATCCTCCTATGCTACTCTACTGTGAGTTTGCTGGTAATGTGTGTAGATTGCCACCTGTTTGAAGTGGGTTTCCTTTAAGAATCCTAAGAATGTGAATGCAGACCCTTGGAGGTCGCTTGAATGGATTATGTAATTGGGTTCCTGACACCTAATTGGGAGATTTGAATTGAGTTCTAGGCCCCTCAGTTTTTCAAGGGCAGTCAGCAGCAGAACCATAATGGGTATTTGTTGACTAAACTAGTGAATGGGTGTACACTGTGTGTGTCTCATTGTTTCTCAGTTCATGAAACACACAGTAAGATTTAAATCTCTTTGTTGCACATGGAAAGTGAACTGGGAATGCTGTGAAGGAATCTGCTGAATGTGAGGAAGTCAGGATTGGAAGGGTGTGAAATCTCATGCAACTGTAACTCAGCCCCAAACACTCTTTAATGATCATTGGGGCTGTTATGTTCCGTGGAATCCAAAGGAAAGTACTGTCCCAGGTCTTCATATATCCATGTATAACATGGAGTCATCCTAGGACATCTCTGTGCTGTGGGTATTTCCTGTGAACAGTCAACAATCTATATTCCCAAGAGGTGGGGATGGATACATTGGCCCCAGAAGAGTATCTTGGTGGAGGCTCTCAGCTTACACTGTTCCTTCCCTTTCTCATTCTAAGGAATTCCCCAAAATCTTTTTCAACTAATAGTGGAATATGTCACTTGGCTTCCACAGGACCTTACCCCAGATGTAACAGATCTGGTGGGAGATGGAAGTATTTCTCACCAGATTTCACAACCCATTTACCTGTGGGGTTTTGTAGAGCTCCAACATCGTTCCAATTTCAGCCAAAAATGCTGATGTGGTTCCAGCAATGATGGCAACTGTTTTGCCTTGTGTCTGGCAGGTGTAGTTAGGGATGAGATGATGCTTTCCAGTCAGCCAGTGCAGAGTGCTCCTCAGGGTGAAATGACCACTGGTTACAGAATTGTAGAGCTGGAAACCCAGGGTCAGGTTGGGGAGGAGCTGGGGGTCCTTATTGATCTCCTGGATGGCAAAGAAGAAGGCCAGCACATATTGGTAGTTCTTCCACAGCCACCTAAAGAGAGGGGCAGCATCAAGGAGAAGGGAGAGAGTATGGAATTAAGAGCAACACCACAGCCATGCCCTGAAGCAGCAATGGTCAGACTCAGGTTTCCATTCAGTGATGCCTCAGCTCTGGCACATGGAGGAGGTGTGAGTGAGGTTCCAAGGGCTCTAGAAGATCATGGAATGGCCATTGGACTCCTCTGAAGTAAACTGTGCCCATGATCACACTCACCTTCCCAAGCCCTTCAGGAAAGCCTTGATGTGTCCCAACATGGGATTTCACTTCTACTTGAGGATGGAACCCAAGAGGCAAGCATCACTGTTTTCAGTACCTTTTGAAATAATTGAACACCATCTGACTTGTCAGTCATGTTATCATTTGGGAACATCTCTAATCTATTCACCAAAGCCATTTTTATGAGCCCTTTCTGTAATTTTCCACTTAATATACCAACATTCACAGAAGCAATTTTGTTCAAACATAGTTGCTTTAAAAAAGAGCATTTCATTCAGAACGTCAAATTGTCAGAATATTTACAATGTTCACTTTATTTTATTCACTGTTTTCCTCAAGCTCTGAATTCCATGTCATCATTTCACTCTTTATTCTTTAATATTTTCTGCATGTTTCTATAAAGCTTAACCAAAATTATGAGTTCTTGGGATTTAGTAATGGCTCTCAAATTTTACCTGTCCAAGAGTGTGAATGTTTTGTTTTCACATAATGGATACCTCTGCACGTCTTCTTACAAAATGTTTTCTTATTTCTATATTTTATCCATAATTTGAATGTCAAGCAAATACATACTTGTCAATAGATTACGTGGGATTAAATCAATTTATGGAGTCATCTGTTGTTTGGGTGCATTGATCCCTTTTTAAATGTTGAGGTTAATAGATTGTTATTTCAATATGTGTTAAATTTATGAAATATGCCTATACATTTTCTAAAATTCAGTGTTTGATTTTAGGATAAGTGCATTTTTCTCAAGTTTCACACAATTCTGTATTATTCTAACAGAGAATTTGAATTTTTTTTACCTAAAATAGTCAAATTTTGTTACTTTTTATAAACAGGTGATTCAAAAGTTTTTTTTTTTTATTTCAGAAACAGGGTTTATTTGTTATACACTATGTAGACCAATCACAAAATATGCTACTGATGGGGCTGGCACTGTGTCGTAGTAGGTTAATCCTCTGCCTGTGGTGCCGCATCCCATATGGGCACCAGTTTTAGTCCAAGCTGCTCCTATTCCCATCCAGCTATCTGCTATTGCCAGGGAAAGCAGTAGAAGATGGTCCAAGTCCTTGGTCCCTTGCACCCGTGTGGGAGACCCAGAAGATTCTCCTGGCTCCTGGCTTTGGATTGACAAAGCTCTGGCCATTGCGGCTATTTGGAGAGTGAACCAGCAGACAGAAGACTTTTCTCTCTGTCTCTCCCTCTCACTGTCTGTAACTCTACCTATCAAGTAAATAATTTTAAAAATATGCTACTGAAGACTGTTCCATATGTAGTTTTACTTATTTGAATGAAACTTAAGAGCATTGAACTGAAATGTTTCTTGCTTTTAATCATTTTTGCTTAATTGCAATTAATTCCCTGGTACAGGGATTTTTATTCACTGCTGGGTTACTTACAGCACTTGTTGTCAGCTGCAAGCTGACAGGTTTACTTCTTTTTTCCATTACACAAGGCTGCCAGGTCTTAAGTTCAGACCTTGCATATCCATTTCAAGACTCTTGGAGGCTGATCAGGAGGTGAGATCAATAGAGTGGGTAAAAATGTCCATCTCTCACTCTCTGCAGGAATGGAGAGCAAACAGAAAATGTAAAGGGATGGTTGTGAAAGGCAAAAGAAGGGAAGCAAGTGCAGCCTTCATTGACATGCATTCCTTCAACTTCTCTATATGTTCTTTTTTAAGAATTCCCAAGTGCAATTAACCACACACAGGTACAAGCACACACTCTCACAGTCTGAACCACAGTTGACACTTAACTCAGTGTTGGACTTACCGGTCTCTTTCCATTTTATCCATTGGCCTGGATAAAAAAGATAACCGGATCATGTCTGATTCTGGTTCCAGGAAGTAAAGGGGGAAAAACCCACCCAGTACCAAGTCTCCATCTCTATAGACACTTGGCCTCATGGAATTATAACATTTCCAGGGAGATATGTCCTGTGAACTGTATGAAAAATTCAGGAGTGGGTTGAGAAAAATCACAGAAAACAACATGTCAAGTGAACCAAACATAAAGTTAAAGGCTGAAGTCTCTGCTGATATTGGGAGAGAATGGTCTGTATTATCTCTGATGTCTCAGCCCCCTGCAGTGAGACTAGATATCTTAGTAGTACATAACTGGTCCCAGGATTCCTGTATGCCCTCGAGCTGTAGATAGTGTGTGCTAAATACTGGTTCACACAGGGACACAGCTAGAACCACAAGGAAGACATTTCAAATGGAGGCACAGTGTTTAACCTTGCCTTAATGTCACTGAGATCAGAAGAGCTCTGGCTTTTATATATTTCATTGCTGCATTTCTGTCCCATCCAGGAACTCATGGCATCACCCTGCCCTGAGGCTATGCACCTGCCACTCTCCATTATGGGGAAAAACAGCTTTGGAAAACATGCTTTGGACTCTCATTCCTCCCTGGGGCACTGCTGGGACAGAGCTCTGTAAACCTGTGTGCACATGGGCCAAGAGTTGTTAGGTCAGTCTATTGTTTTGATGGATTTGTCAATTGTAGAAAGAATTACTGTTGGAATTAAAAAAAGACACACTCAGTTTTACCTGTTCACACCATCCTTCATCAAGAAGGTGAAAGGTCACATTCACCACTGATGACCCAATATGTACCCAGAAAGTCTCTTCATGGCTGTGCCTAATATCTCTCCCAGGCCTGTAGTAGTCTAATGGAGAAACTGGCTTCATGAATTTTAAATAACTAAGTATATCCAGAGAAGGGCAGTAGTGAATCCCTGCACTTACCCTTAAACATCTTTTTGTGTAATCTAATTGTGTTCAGAGTGCATCAAAATACAGTAAATTTTCTCACCATATGTAATTATGCCTTTCAGAATGTATTCAGGAATATATGTAGCATCCGAGCATGTGTGTGTTCTTCTTTCTTTTTAATTTGCTTCTTTCCCTATTTATTAGCTTTGTTACTACAATTCTCTCAGCTGATGATACAAACTTACACATTCGATAGACACTGGCTGAGGACATGTGTGAGGAACATCATAGTTTGTGCATATAAGTGAAATGAGAATTGAATGCATATTTTAAAATTTCACACCTCATATCCTCTCACCTCCATCTGTTTCTAATTCTCATGGAATGACACCTCCTTGAATACAGTAGGCCATTCTATCATCTCTGCATTGATGACCAAGTCTTGGTCATGTGCACTCTTGCATGGAAACTCTCCAATTTTAGCCAGCAACCCAAGACCCAAAGAAAAATCCACACACTCTGTTTATCATAGTGTACCATACTGTGCCTTGATCATGGAAGGATACATTATCCCGAGCCCTGTTTGCAAATTGGATTTTCCTTGGAAGTTGCTGAAGCTGTACAATAGGCATAATTGGAAAGAGAGAGAACACTCAAATGAGAGGTGGGAGGTGCATGTTTTCTTAGCAGTCATTATTTTTTCTCAAACTCCCTATCCTCAATGTTTCTTTTTGGTAGAAATTAGTTTTTTGTTTTTGTTTTTGTTTTTGTTTTTGTTTTTGTTTTTGGTGGCCACAACCTAATGGGTTCAAATGATTAGAAATGTTTGTCCATGAACCCTTCTAACAAATTGGGAATTGACTTAATACAATCAACATAGGTGTATGATATAGTTCAAGGTTGGCTTGGCTATGGGCTCTTTGCAACTCATCCTAAAGATTTGGTTGCATCTTTATGGAAGCTAACCCTGGTTCTCCAATAACATTAGCAAAACATGGATGGACAGGCCACTATGATTTTTGTGTAGGTTACTCTTCTAGTGGTAGGTTTATTTTAAAATTTTATTTAAATTCAATAAATGAAATTCAAGCTCAGTTTTGGCTCAACACATACAAATCAATCCATAGATTTTTCAGAATTCACAATTTCTGTTTAAAGACACTTTGTTTATTTGGTAGGCCCAAACTTATAAAAATGTGTACATTCTATAAATTTAAACCTATGTATAATACTACTTATGTCATGTTCCATCTCTACCCTTGGACTACTTTATGAAAATGTGATCTTCTTTTCATAATATAAGGATCTGTGTATGACCAAATACAAAACTTCCAAATCTTCACATTATATTACAGCTATTCATAGTGTGAACTAATTCTTGCCTTCTTGGATTATGATGCCTAATATAGGGTATATTAGGAATATATCTTTGGAACCCTTGACAAATTCACTGTAAATTATGCCAAATTACCAACTGTAAATAGGAGCACAGACTATTTCAAGTACTCTTACTATAAGTAAAAAAAGAAATTAGGTGGTGAAATAAACTCTCTGAGGTTAACTTTTACATATGATTATTTGTCTTTTTCCTAGAATTTAATTTCTTCAGCTAATTTAATCTATTTGTACCATGTGCATGCCTATCTGAATTACTAAATATATTTTACATATAAGTAATGAATTCAGATAATGAAGTGGTAAAACCTAAATAAATCTAGGAAGAATTCAAATTCAAAGAAACAAATTCAGGAAGAAAAGCATCCTCAGTATCTAGTGATATTGCTTTCAAGAGGAGCATAAGAGTTTCCTCTGCAAATGTGCACATGCTACACAGTGATGTAGAGTCTTGTAGGTGTATACATTGCAGAAAAATGCTTCTTCATGTGGCTAAGGTGTGGACCATGGCAGCAACGTGGGGCATGGTTGTGGATGAGGCTGTCCCCATGCCGCACTCTGTCATTCTGAGCATAGAGAAGATGACATTTCACATGACCATTGCTTTAAGGAGAGTGACTCTTCACTCACAGCATGGAAGAAAACAGGCAAGATCCCCACATGCTGTGCATGCTTTGCAGTTCCAACTGAGGAATACATGGACTTTGGATGTAGATCATCAGCATAGTGGTCTTTCCCTCATTTTCTCCCCATGTCTCTGGGGAAAACAACCCCCTCTCTCAGCAGTCACTGTTATATGCTCATTATGAGACTAATTTAAATCTTTACTGCATTGATCTCTTACAACTTTGGTGTTCATGTGTTTCCATAGCATAATCTGAGTTACCTTGGAAATAAAATCAACTTCCAGCACAGAATCCTCCAAAGCTACTGTGTTCTGTGTTTGGCATGATATGTTTAAAAGAATCTGGGAAAGCCCTTAAATAGCTTGAGCATTTTATCATCATTTTGTATTATTAAAGAACCTAATTTTCTGGTTTCAGAAAATATTTCTCTTTTTAAAAATAATATAAAGTAAATCAATGAATTATGAAATAGATACTTAAGAAAATAGTTATTAAAAAGCAAGATACTAAGAAATGTCATGAAAAAGTCATATCTCATAAAATACTACTATACTGGCTATACCTTTATAAGTAATGTTTGCCTAGAATTTTAACACTCAACATATTTATATTTAAGTATTTTGTATATTTGGATACTAGAGATACTATTTTGTATGTTTGGATACTATATATATTTGTATATTTGTATACTAGGTTAACCCTAACCATAACCCTAACCTTTATTATTCTTATTATCTTTATTATTCTTAAAAAATTTGATTTACATGTCACTTTTTTTGTTTTTTTTTTTAATTTCCTTTACATTATAGAAACTAGCCTAAAACATGAATAAATAAAAACTAAAAAGTTTTACTAAAATAAACATATATATTCACTGTGTTTTCCTCATAACAATTTGAAATATCCTGTGCATTCAGAAGAGTTGAAGGTGCATACCCAAACATATATTTTTACAAGAATGCTCAGAAAATTCTGCTCATGACACCGAAAGGATGAGACCCCCAAATTGTCACCTGTGAATAATTGAACAAGTTGAATATGGGAAATCCATAACTTTGAATGTTAAACAGGCATAAAAATAATGAAGGATACCTGCTATAAATTAATGAATTGAAAGTGTAATGCCATGTGAAAGAAGGTAGATCTCAGAAGTCGCATATTATCTCATCCCATTGCTGAGAACTATCCAGAAGAGGTAAGCCCATAGAAACTAAAGGAGATGAATGGTTGCATAAACTATGTTCATGGAGGTTTACAAGCAGCTGCTTCATGGAGAAAGGCTTTGATTATAGGGTGATGCAAAAAGCTGCAATATACACAGACATCATAATTGCATAAACTTGTGAATGTACTTTACAAAAATCAATGCAGAATTTTAATGTGAATGTACTGTAATATCACATCATTGTACAATACTTCAGTGGTTCTTATTGGGTATGTGAATTTCACCTCAATAATAGCATCATTGTTGCAAGGAATAAGAATTCTAAGCAAAGACCAAAACAGAAAGCTGTCAAATGATAGAGGGCACAATTATAGAATCATTACTATGTAATCGTGAATACTACCTACAAATGTGATAAATATAGTTTTTCAAAATAGCCAGGCCGTATTATTTACTAAGAGTTTTGTGAACAATACAGTGTCCAAAGAGATGAATGCTCAAGGATTATTTGACTTTTGTATTTGGGAAAGAAATTCCATTACATTATTAACACAAAATAAAAAAAAAATGTTCAATGACCTTCATGGAAGCAACATAAAGCATGTATAACTGAGACATATTTTCAAATATGAGTATTTATAACATCTAAAGTGATAAAAAATCAAATTAATTAGTGTGCATATTTTCAGGGAGAGCCCTATCATATAAAATGTGATTGCTGTTTATAATTTGATGGCCAGCTCTGTTTCAATTTTAAGCAGTGATTCCTTTCATCTTATATTACTATATTTCTGCCAGCTTTGAGTTTTTGAGAGTAAGAGAGAAACAGAGAGATAATTGAGAGACCAACCTTTCACTGCTTCACATCTCAGTGCCTGAAGCTACTGACAATGGATTGAAGCCAGAGCCAGGAGTCAGGAAAAAAATCAACCTACAAGGACCCAGTAACTCTGAGTCATCACCATTCACTCAAAGGGTTTAATTTCCTGGAAATAAGGTGTGAGGGGTCAGAGCCAAATTACAAACTCAGCTACTGTCATGTGGGACAAGGTCATCTTAATTGCTAGGCTAAATGCCTAACAGACAATGATTTATAGATTTCTTATTTGACAATGTAGGAATGCTATTTTCCTTTTGTTTTTGTTTATAAGGTTTGAAAATGTGAAGAAACTCATGAGAAAAATACTTTAGGATCCCCTCGAACTTCTCTGGTTCTTAAAAGGTTTCAAAGAATTTTAGTGAGTTTTTATAAGACTAAAATAGCCATTGGGGGAAAAGATGCAGCCCAGGAGCACTACACTGGAGGCCAAGATGGAGAAGACCTCCACAGCCACCATGATCTTCACGTTGGTGCTGTGATAGACAGGCAGGAAGGTCACCCAGACACTGCAGAACACCAGCATGCTGAACGTCAGGAACTTGGCTTCATTGAACGTGTCAGGCAGATTTCTGGCTAGGAAAGCCACAGTTAAGCTGGCCAGGGCCAAGGACCAGGTAGCCAAGGACACAGTAAAAGGCAGTGACCCAGCCCTTGTTGCATGCAAGGATGATGTGGTCAGGCTCAGGGTGTCTCTAACTCAATAAAGGAAAGACAAGTTCCCAACCAGATGCCACAGAGAGCCAGTTAGATCAAGGAGCAGATGGGAATGATGAAGTTAGAAACTCCTGATACCAGCAATAGCCTCATTGTTCTTCCAGGTCACATCACAGCGATGGTCTTGGCCAGCATGGTGGAAACAGCCACTGTGAACACAAGGCTTTTTTATTTGTTATTTGTTATTTGCCGGAGGAGGCAGGTGGCTGTGTTGGGATGGCCAATGAAGAGTAAGGAGCAGAGGAAGCACAGGAGGAGGGTGATAAGTAGGATGTAGCTGAGGGTCCTGTTATTGGCCTTGGTGATGGGAGTGTCTTGGTGCTTCACCAAGACCCAGAGGACCGCAGCTGTGAGGACAGAGAAGCACAGAGCCATGCAGACCAGCGCCATCCCCAAGGATTCCTTAAAGTCTAAGGAGGTCACCAGCTTGGGGAGGCAGTGGTTTCTCTCCATGTTTGGGTACTCGTGATCTGCACATGGGATTCAGAGCTCTGCATATGTAGGGGGGAAAAGACTCCATGTTTCCTTATCTCAAATTCTTCATTTTTCTCTGTTGTGAAAATTTCTGCATTCCTAACCCAGGGAGAACACTCATCTACAGGTGCCAAGTAGTCCATCCAACAAAACCTTTAGCAGATGGCAGGGCTTAAATTGCCTTTTCCTTAGGTTCACTGATGGACATGGATGCTTCTCAAATCTTTCTTCTACTGTCCACATTGTCTTTCTCATCAACCTTGTATTTACTTGACTTAGAATAGTTGTTTAGGGGCCTGTGCTATGGCATAGCAGGCAAAGCTGCCGTCTGCAGTGCTGGCATCCCATATGGGCGCTGATTCAGGTTCTGGCTGCTCCACTTCCAATCCAGCTCTCTGCTATGGCCTGGGAAAGCAGTGGAGGATGGCCCAAGTCCTTGGGCCCCTGAACCCATGTGGGAGACCCAGCAGCTCCTGACTCCTGGCTTTGGATAGGTCCAGCTCTGGCAATTGTAGCTATTTTTGGAGTGAATCAGGGGATAGAAGACCTCTCCCTGTCTCTCTCTCTTTCTCTGTCTCTCTCTCTTTCTGTCTCCCTCCCTCTTTCTCTCTCGCTGCCTCCCTATATCTCTGCCTTTAAAATTAATAAATAAATCTTTGAAAAAATTATACTTGTATAGTGTCATCAAGTTTAAAACTTTCCTTGCTCATAATCAGATGGAGAAATAAACTACTTAGTACTCCTAGGACATCCTCACTTTAAACAATACTTATTTTCTACGATTTTGTTCTTTATATATCTTGGTATCTGTTAGAAGAAGTCTTTCCTTATTTTATATTTTCCTTTCTCTGGAATTCCTGAGGTCAGCTTTATGTATAAATATTGTGATGTATTGAACAGAAGACACTGCATTGGAATGGAATTTTATTTACTTTGGGTAAAATTGTTATTTTCATTAAAATATTGAAGAAAAGCCTGTATTTAAGAAAATTCAACTCATCTCATTTTCAGTTTAAATTATGGTTTGTTATATGCTTGTGTCATCTGCCTGTCAAGAAGACCTTGAACTCTGCAAATAATATTGTGTATTTTAAGATAGCTCACCACTGTTAATATAGCAGGATAGAGGTTACAAAGCACATGTCAATTAATGGACATGCCCTTATTTTAATTAAATTTTAATCACATACAGATATCAGTATTAGTTTGTCTGTTCATTCCAGAAGAATATTACTCAGTTTTTAATAGGACAGGTTTGGGTGTAGCTGAGCATACTTATTGATCTCCTGGATGGCAAAGTGGAAGGCCTACACATATTGGTAGTTCTTCCACAGTCACCTAAAGAGAGGGGAAGCATCAGAGAGAAAGGTGAGACCATGGAATTCAGAAGAAGTCCTAAGTCAGACTATGGTTGCTACTTAGTGATGTGCCAGCCCTGAGGGCCATGGAAGATCTTGAGATGCCTCTTTGACTCCTATGAAGCAAAGTGTTTCCAAATCACTGTGAGGGATGTTCAGGTTTTGTAACTGGGGTGAGGTAGCACACTCCTGTTTCCTGGACAGATATTTGAAGGTCCTACAAATAGTAGGGGTGTGTCTCCATGTGTGGACCAGACAGCAAGATGTTGCCCTCTAGTGGTGTGCAAAAGTTGTGCACACACTCAGCCTCATGAACTTTTCTGGAAAGGACTTGGTGTATCCAGTTTGCAATCCAATTTCTGCTCAGTAGCAGAAACAAACTTACAGGCATTTCTATTTCCCATAAGGTTTTGAATATTTTAAATAACCACCCAACCTGCCAGTTTTTCCAGCTTTGGAAAGCATTCTCCTCTTTATCCATATTCACCTGAGGAACATTTTTGGGCCCTTTGTATAATTTTCTACTCTAATATGTCAACGATTATGAAAGCAGCTTTGTTCAACTATATTCTCTTAGAAAGATGAGCATTTATTTCAGGACTTGTGACTTAATGTGTAGAATCCAAGCCTGTTACTCAAGTGTCTTTATTTTCAGTCCTGGTAATGAATTTTCCTCTCTTCATTTCACATTTTGCACCTGAATATGTTCTGCTTATTTTCAGTGGTTTAGCCAACTACATTTATTCTTGGAATTTAAAAATAACTCCCACATATCATTTTTCTATGATATTTAATTGTGTTTTCTCATTGTGAATTATTTTTCTCTTCTTCTATTTGAATTATTCTCATCTTTTCTGAATTCTCAAGTTACCTACATAATTTGAATATAAAAACTCTTCCTTGTTAATAAATTATGAAAGACTAACAATGTTTGTCCATTAAATCATTGTTTTTTCCATGATTCTTTTGTTCTAACTAATAAATTACATGGAATTTTATTTTGTGTTAAATCTTTAAATAATTTTGATATTCTTAATGAGATACCAAGACAGAACTAATAGCTGGTGCCCATGTTATATTACCAAGGTCTAGGCATCAAAAATTCTAGGATGTGACAAGCACTTGATGGCTGGGCCACTTCTGCACAGGACGAGGGTGGAGAGATACTTCCCTAGCTTCAGGACAGAAGGCAGAGTGCACCTCCAGCTTTGGTACCTGAGCTAAAGGCTCTCACTCTGATGTTAGGGATTCCTTCATCTTCAGATCACATTCCACCTCCTCATTTGTAACACAATGCAAACAGTCAGTAGCTGTCACCTAACCAAGGAATTCACACACATGAAAGACCTCCCACAAAAATGTTTCCATTCAGATTTTGGGTAGAAATGGAAATACTAAAAGAGATTGGGACACCAAGTGGAAACAGTAATAAGGGATAGGTTATGTAAAGGCACAGGTCAGGGAAACCACAAGGCTGCAATTCTGTCCCCAAAACAAGGAGCTCCCTCCTATGCAAGGTAACCTGCTGAGGGGACAGGTATAAATTCCAAAAGAAACTCACAAGGGCAGACTAACTCCAATTAAACAACTTAAATGTTCCTCACCCTGTTTTGAACACATGAGCGTGTGGATCTCTTGAACGAGAAGCACTCTCCACTGTTGTGACCAACAAGGTGTTAAACCCCCTTGTTAATCAGCAAACTAGCAGCCCAGCCCAGAATTAATGCCATTTCTGTAATGCTCCTAAAAAAGTACCATCAGCATCCTAGAGCAAAAAACATTGACTCCTTAGGAAACATATTTCTTTTTCCTTTTCTTTTCATGATCAGGAACACCAATGCTTCCTCTCTGGTAGAACTGAGTTATTGATTGATGAGGGGTCTGTTTAGAGTGGTAGATCTCAGGCTTTCATAGCTTCTAGTTCAGGCACATCTCAACAATGCCCTTTTAGGCCATGATACCAGGGAGAGCCCCTTGGGATCTAAGCATGACCTTATGCCAGGTTATCAGTGTCTCAGGACAACTGTGAGCTATCTCCATGGACACTGATTAGACTCATTTGCGGATGCCAGCAGTCTCACCCATTCCAATACCCGAAATAATAGATCGGGGGATGTGGCAAGATTAGTGGGCTTAAAAATGTTGACACCTCTCTTCTGTTCTGAGGGACTAGGGAGCAAACAGAAAAGGGAAATGACAGCTGTGGAAGGGAAAATTAATTAAAAGGACTCAACTTTCAAAGGACTGGATTTCTGTCACTTCTTTGTATACTTCTCAAAATTGTTCATTCCCCTGGACCTACCCCTCCACACAATAAATTTATTTCCACAAAAATCTTCTCAGTTCTCTATTCTGCAACAGCAAGGCTTCTTTAAACATCCCATGGCAAGTGGAAAATCACAGGAACTGTGATAAGTGACATATCCTGTGAAAAGTGACAGAAAATGTATTCGTTATCAAACATTGATTTCCTGGTCATATCTATGTTCTCTCACATTTCATAGAAAAAATCTCAAAAGAATTTTCTTAAATACTTTTATATGATTATTTAAAATGTAACAAGTTATGGTTCCATGAGAATGATTTGCAACTGCATACACTGAGTATTGGCTCTATCCAACTATGTGTCTTGTTCATTACCTCACGCCCTTTTCATTTTTCTGTGTGACCACACTTAAAGGATGGTGTCCAAGCACTTTGCAACAGATAATATGTTTTTAGTATATTTTCTATCGTATGTAAAATATATGTAAACCTATAGAAACAAGGAAAGAGGCTGGACCTGTGTTGTACATGGTAAAGCCAACACCTGCAGTGCCAGCATCCCATATGGGGGCTGATTGGATTCCCATCGGCTCCAGTTCCAATCCAGCTCTCTGCTATGGCCTAAAAAAGCAGTAGAAGACAGACCAAGTCCTTGGGCCCCTGCACCCATGTGGGAGACCTGGAAGAAGTCCTGGCTCCTGGCTTCGGATTGGCCCAGTTCCAGCCATGGTGGCCATTTGGGGAGTGAACCGACAGATGGAAGACCTCTCTCTCTCTCTCTGCCTCTGTGTCAGTCTGACTTTCAAATAAATAAATAAAATTTTTAAAAATTTTAAAAAGAACCTGAAGGAGATGGAGGGTTCTATGCCCTGTGGTCTGAGAACTTGCTGGTGGCTGCTTAATGGAGAAGAGATTGACTATGGGATGGTGAAGTGGTTTTGGATCTACATAGAGATGTTGTTTGCACAAATCTGTAAACATGTTGTATACAATGCGAATGTACCATGTAAGTATGAATATGCTTCAGTTCCACTGAGGTTTTCAGTTTAAAATGATACACTTTTTAGCTATGTGAATTATATATCAATAGAAACAGCATTCTCTGCATTTGGAATAATGGAAAAAACTCTAAGCGAAGTAAAAAATGAACAGCAGTCAATAGATAGATTTAGTCCTATGTATTTAATTACAGACTTATTTCTATGTATTCATGAAAAATACATATATGTGTGATAAAGATACCACCTTATTTTTATTTTTTGAGTATGAATAAGAAAAGTTCATTAGTTAAATAATGATTCTACAACGATTTCCCCTGAAGATTATGTTAGCAGCTTTGTGGTTTCATAAAAGCATAGGAATGTGACGTTCAGGAAGAAAACATTGTAAATCATGATTAAAACAGATTCTTTGCATAAGCATATTCTCTGTTAGAGTATGTAGGATTTGGGGGATGGGGGTGGGTGTTGGGGTAGAACATAGTAACCCACAGTCAGCTACTCTGATGTTAATAAAAACAAGGATCAAGACATCTTTGAGAATACCAGCGTGTGTAGATGGGCAATGATTATTCATTAAAAGCTGTGTGGATAGTACAGTATCCATTTCAGGATAATAGCATGATCAATAGACTTTGCTACTGGGAAGGAAACCCCACTTAAATTATGGTTCCAACAGTGAAATGACAAACTCAAATGAGCCGGAGTAAACTGAACAAAAAGCATATGTAGTATAGATATCATATCAAATATGAGTGATTGTAGTGTAAGTAAATTGATTAAGGAAATAGATATTAATTCAATATTCCCAAATTCAGGAATAGCTGCTCATAAATATGACATTATTATTTATATCTTTGCTAGTCAGCTGAGGTTAGATTCACACAATTACTCTTTTTCTTTTATTTCAAAAATTCCCCAGCCATGTTTATGTTTTAATAAGTCTAAGAGGAAAGAGCAAAATCACCCACTCAGCTGGGGCTGGTTTGGGACAGAACCAGATTCCCAGAAATAAATGCACATAGGTGACAGGGAACCAATACTTGATCTGTCACCACTGCCTCACAGAGTCTGAATTACTGAGAAGTTGGGGTCAGGAGCTGGAGCCAAGGTTTGAACTCAGACACTCCACTGAGGACATGGTCATCATAATCACTAGGCTAACATTTTTGCTATCCATTTTGTTAAAAAACAGAGAGAAATCAGCTGGTTGCTAGGTTTTCACAGCATTTGTTTGTCATAGACCCAGAGTTCTGAGATGAGTAGCTGTGAGAGACCACAGTACAGCAGAAACTGCTGAGTGGGAGATCACTAAAGATGGGAGCACAGTGACAGTGAGCATGGCTATGGAAAATACAAGTGAAGCCATTGCCCTTGCCTACAGATTTGGGAAGTGTATGTACCTTGATATAATCTATTCTTACTCTTCATCATGAAGTCATAAAATACTGATTTTAAAATGATGTCAGCCATTGGCATTGACAAAGATTTCTGGAAAAGACCCTAGAGGTACAGGCAATAAAAGCCAAAATTGAGAAATGGGATTACACCTAATTGAGAAGCTTCTGCACTGCAAAAGAATCAATCAGCAAAGTGAAGAGACTCTGACAGAATGGGAGAAATTATTTGCAAACTATGCAATTGATAAAAGATTAATAACCAGAATACATAAAGAGCTCAAGAAACTTAACAACAACAAAACAACCCAGTGATGATATGGGCAAAGCACTTAGACATTTTTCAAAAGAGAAAATCCAAATGGCCAACAGACACATGAAAAAAATTCTCAGGATCACTAGCCATCAGGGAAATGTAAACCAAAACCACAATGAGGTTTCACCTCACCCCAGTTAGGATGGCTTTCATATGGAAATCAACAAACAACAAATACTGGTGAGGATGTGTGCAAAAAGGAACGCTAATCTACTGTTGGAGGGAATGTAACCTGGTAAAGCGGCTATATAAAAAAGTATGGAGAACCAGTTTATACCAGTTACAATGTGGAAAAAAATGAATGTCCTGCTGTAGACAAGTAGATAAAATGAATATGGTAGACAGAAAGACAAATACCACAGGTTCTCCCTAAAATGTGGGAGCTAACTTTAAAATAATCACAAGATGAAAGTTAAAAAAAAAAAAAAAACAACAACACTTGGAGATGCGATGACTTTGAACAGCCCTTTTCTCAATTTTTGAGGAATGGTTTATTTTTTCATACTAGTTGTTGAACTTTTATTTAGCATAGAATTAAGCTTATGTGTATAAAGTTATTTGAAAATACATCTTGAAAAGATAGTTTAATAAAAGTGGAGTTACTGTAATCTGAGGAAAAGGCTCGGAAAAAAATTGCAGAGGAAACACTTCCTGATCTAGTGGATATGACACAGAGGACCTACAGGGAGAGCAAGGATGCCCACGGCACAGAAGCCGAGGTGTGGAGTCTGCATGCCAGCGCTAGAAGGGGAGGTGAGACAAAAACCTCGGTAACCAAGTCATTGGCGGGGAAAGGCAGAAAGAGCCTAGAGGGAAGGAGGCTTGAAGCCCCACTGTGGAAAGTTCACCAGGCTGACTGGAATGAAGAAAAAAAAATAAATAAGGGGAACTGGCATGGACACTAGCCTTTCTCTCTACTCAGCTTACAAAGCCAAGTAAGACAAAGAGCAGGCACCATTTTGGACATACAAAGCGGTGCCCACCATCAGCCAAGCAGAAAAAACTGACTCTGGTGGGGAGAAATAACTGGAGGTTAGAACATAGTGAAAGTGTGGAGCTAATGAAATGAGACTGTGAAAATCTAAGAGTGGGCGAGAGAACTCACTGAGTACACAAACTCGGTAACCTTGGCAATCTGGTGAGAGACTGCAGAGAAATTTGAGACCACACTGAGGGCTGCATAGACCCTTTGTGTGATCCTTGGGGTAGAGCAGACTAATACCCACAGGGGCCAGATTTCATACACAAACTGCCTTAAATTCCACTCAGCTGTGCAAATTACTTCCCTTCTGAGACAAAAGAGAGAGAGAGAGAGAGAGAGAGAGAGAGAGAGAGAACGAGCAAGGGAGAGAACAACATGGGTGAGTCACCTTTTGTACAACCTTAACCCTGAAGAAACAAAAAGAGCTCTCTGGCCACACCCATCACAGCCTCTAAGGATCCATCAAAAGCAGACAGTCCACTTACTCTAGTCATAATACAACAGGAAAAAACACCACAGTGAAGAAACCAAAGAATATCTCTACAATGCCAAACAACAAATGCAGAGACCGAGGTAATAAGAACAAGGAAGACACTATGATGCCCCCAAATGAAAAAAAAAAAAAAAACAATTCAAGATTATGAAGATGATGAGATAGAAGAAATGTAAGAAGCGGATCTCAAAATATTAATAAGAATATTAAGAAATTATCAAAAACAAATTCTTGAACTACAGAATTCTTTACTGGACAGGATAGAAAAAAATGAAAAAATGAAATATTGAGGAGGAATCAAAATGAAATAAAGCAACTAGTAGAACATGAAACTGTGATAGTGAGGGGAAATCATGATGGAATGAAGAATACAATAGATAAAATGACAAACAAATTAGAGAGCCTTAAAAACAGAATGAGTGAAGCAGAAGAGAGAATATCGGACTTAGAAGATAGAGCACAGGAAAACATACAGTCAAACCAAAGAAAAGAAGAGGGAATTAGAAATTAAAAAATATTGTTGGGAATCTACAGGATACTATTAAAAAAACCAACATTCGAGTTCTAGGAGTTCCTGAAGGCATGGGGAGAGAGAAAGGATTAGAAGGCCTTTTTAGTGAGATACTACCAGAAAACTTCCCAGGTTTGGAGAAGGACGGAGACATCCTAGTACAGGAAGCTCATAGAACCCCTAATAAACATGACAAAAAGAGATCCTCACCACGACACGTTGTAATCAAACTCACCACAGTGAAACAGAAAGAAAAGATCCTAAAATGTGCAAGAGAGAAACGTCAAATTACTCTCAGAGAATCTCCAATTAGACTCACAGCTGACTTCTCATCAGAAATCCTACAGGATAGAAGGGAATGGCCAGATACAGCCAACGTATTAAGAGAAAAAAAAACTGCCAGCCCAGAATATTATATCCTGCAAAGCTCTCATTTGTGAATGAAGGTGAAATCAAGACCTTTCATAGCAAACAGAAATTGAAAGAATTTGCGGCCACACATCCGGCCCTGCAAAAGATACTTAAAGATGTGCTGCACTCAGAAACACAGAAACACGGCCATCAATATGAAAGAAGGGAAAGGAAGAACACCTACCAGTAAAAGAGCATGGGAAGCTCAAAGCATATACTAGAAAATATTTCCGGGAAAATGGCAGGGCAAAGTCACTACGTATCAATAGTCACATTAAACATTAATGGTCTGAATTCTTCACTTAAAAGACACCGATTGGCTGATTGTCTCAAGGAACACAACCCAACAATTTGTTGCCTACAAGAAACACATCTCTCTAACAAAGATGCATGCAGACTGAAAGTGAAAGGTTAGAAAAAGATATTCCATGCCAACAGAAAACAAAAAAAAAAAAAGCAGGTGTAGCCATATTAATATCAGACAAAATAAACTTTAATACAAAAACTGTTAAGAGACACAAAGAGGAACACTATATAATGATTAAGGGTTCAATTCAACAGGAAGATGTAACTATTATAAATGTATATGCACCTAATTACAGGGCACCGGTTTATTTAAAAGATATGTTAAGGGACTTAAAGGGAGACTTAGACTCCAATACAATAGTACTGGGGGACTTCAATACTCCACTCTCAGAAATAGACAGATCATCCGGACAGAAGATCAACAAGGAAACAGCAGATTTAATCGACACTATTGCCCAAATGGATCTAACAGATATCTACAGAACTTTCAATCCTACATTTAAAGACTTCACATTCTTCTCAGCAGTGCATGGAACGTTCTCTAGGATTGATCACATACTAGGCCATAAAGCAAGTCTCAGCAAATTCAAAAGCATTAGAATTATACCATGCAGCTTCTCAGACCACAGCGGAATGAAGCTGGAAATTAGCAACTCAGGAAACCCTAGAAAGTAAGCAAACACATGGAGACTGAACAACATGCTCCTGAATGAACACTGGGTCATTCAAGAAATCAAAAATAAATCAAAAACTTTCTGGAAGTAAAAGAGGATAACAACACAACATATCAAACTTATGGGATACAGCAAAAGCAGTATTGACAGCAAGTTTATAGCAATAGGTGCCTATATCAAGAAATTAGAAGGCACCAAATAAATGAGCTTTCAGCACATCTCAAGGACCTAGAAAAACCGCAGCAAACCAGACCCAAATCTAGTAGGAGAAGAGAAATATTAAAACCAGAGAAGAAATTAACAGGATTGAATAAAAAAAAAAACTACAAAAAATCAGCCAAGCAAGAAGCTGGTTTTTTGAAAAAAATAAGGAAAACTGAAAACCCATTGGCCCAACTAACTAAAAAAAAGAAGAGAAAAGACCCAAATCAATAAAATCAGAGATGAAAAAGGAAACGTAACAACAGACACCACAGAAATAAAAAGAATCATCAGAAATTACTACAAGGACTTGTATGCCAGCAAACAAGAAAATGTATCAGAAATGGATAGATTCCTGGACACATGCAATCTACCTAAATTGAACCAGGAAGACATAGAAAACCTAAATAGACCCATAACTGAAACAGAAATTGAAACAGTAATAAAGGCCCTCCCAACAAAGAAAAGCCCAGGACCAGATGGATTCACTGCTGAATTCTACCAGACATTTAAAGAAAAAGTGATCCCATTTCTCCTCAAACTATTCAGAACAATCGAAAAAGAGGGAGTCCTCCCAAATTCTTTCTATGAAGCCAGCATCACCTTAATCCCTAAGCCAGAGAAAGATGCAGCACTGAAAGAAAATTATAGACCAATATCCCTGATGAACATAGAAGCAAAAATCCTCAATAAAATAGAATACAAGAGCACATCAGAAAAATCATCCACCCAGACCAAGTGGGATTCATCCCTGGTATGCAGGAATGGTTCAACATTCACAAATCAATCAATGTGATTCACCACATTAACAGACTGCAAATGAAAAACCATATGATCATCTCAATAGATGCAGAGAAAGCATTCGATAAAATTCAACACCTTTTCATGATGAAAACTCTAAGCAAATTAGATATAGAAGAAACATTCCTCAATATAATCTAAGCAATTTATGAAAATCCCATGGGCAGCATCCTATTGAATGGGGAAAAGTTGGAAGCATTGCCACTGAGATCTGGTACCAGACAGGGATGCCCACTCTCACCACTGCTATTCAACATAGTTCTGGAAGTTTTAGCCAGAGCCATCAGACAAGAAAAAGAAATTAAAGGAATACAAATTAAGAAGGAAGAAGTCAAACTATCCCTCTTTGCAGACGATATGATTCTTTACTTAGAGGATCCAAAGAACTCTACTAAGAGACTCTTGGATCTCATAGAGGAGTTTGGCAAAGTGGCAGGATATAAAATCAATGCAAAAAAATCAACAGCCTTTGTATACACAGGCAATGCCATGGCTGAGAAAGAACTTCTAAGATCAATCCCTTTCACAATAGCTAAAAAACAATCAAATACATTGGAATAAACTTAACCAAGGACATTAAGGACCTCTACGATGATAATTACAAAACCTTAAAGAAAGAAATAGAAGAGGATACCAAAAAATGGAAAAATCTTCCATGATCATGGATTGGAAGAACCAACATCATCAAAATGTCCATTCTTCCAAAAGCAATTTATACATTCAATGCAATTCCAATCAGGATACCAAAGACATTCTTCTCAGATCTAGAAAAAATGATGCTGAAATTTATATGGAGGCACAAGAGACCTCGAATAGCAAAAGCAATCTTGTGCAAGAAAAACAAAGCTAGAGGCTTCACAATACCAGATTTCAGGACATACTACAGGGCAGTTGTAATCAAAACAGCATGGTACTGGTACAGAAACAGATGGATAGACCAATGGAACAGAATTGAAACACCAGAAATCAACCCAAACATCTACAGCCAACTTACATTTCATCAAGGATCTAAAACCAATTCCTGTAGCAAGGACAGTCTTTTCAATAAATAGTGCTGGGAAAACTGCATTTCCACATGCAGAAGCATGAAGCAAGACCCCTACCTTACACCTTAGACAAAAATCCACTCAGCATGGATTAAAGACCTAAATGTATGACCTGACACCATCAAGTTATTAGAGAACATTGGAGAAACCCTTCAAGATATTGGCACAGGCAAAGAGTTTCTGGAAAAGACCCGGGAGGCACAGGCAGTCAAAGCCAAAATTAACATTTGGGATTGCATAAAATTGAGAAGTTTCTGTACTGCAAAAGAAACAGTCAGGAGAGTGAAGAGGCAACTGACAGAATGGGAAAAAATATTTGCAAACTATGCAACGGATAAAGGGTTAATAACCAGAATCTACAAAGAGATCAAGAACTCCACAAAAGCAAAACCAAGAAACCACTTAAGAGATGGGCCAAGGACCTCAATAGACATTTTTCAAAAGAGGAAATCCAAAGGGCCAACAGGCACATGAAAAAATGTTCAAGGTCACTAGCAATCAGGGAAATGCAAATCAAAACCACAATGAGGTTCCACCTCACCCCAGTTAGAATGGCTCACATTCAGAAATCTACCAACAACAGATGCTGGCGAGGATGTGGGGAAAAAGGGACACTAACCCACCGTTGGTGGGAATGCAAACTGGTCAAGCCACTATGGAAGTCAGTCTGGAGATTCCTCAGAAACCTGAAGATAACCCTACCATTCAACCCAGCCATACCACTCCTTGGAATTTACCCAAAGGAATTTAAATTGGCAAACAAAAAGCAGTCTGTACCCCAATGTTTATTGCAGCACAATTCACAATAGCCAAGACCTGAAACCAACCTACATGCCCATCAACGGTAGACTGGATAAAGAAATTATGGGATATGTACTCTTTAGAATACTATACCGCAGTAAGAAACAACGAAATCCAGTCATTTGCAACAAAATGGAGGAATCTGGAACACATCATGCTGAGTGAAATAAGCCAGTCCCAAAGGGACAAATACCATATGTTCTCCCTGATCGGTGACAACTGACTGAACACCAAAAAGGAAACCTCCTGAAGTGAAATGGACACTATGAGAAATGGTGACTTGATCAGCATAGCCCTGACTGTTAATGAACAACTTAATACATTATCCCTCTTAGTAGTTTTTTTGTCTGTTCTACTTAATATGACTGGTTTAATTCTGTAATTAATACACAGTTATTCTTAAGTGTTGAAATTTAACTCAAATGAGATCCCTGTTAAACATAAGAGTGGGAATAAGAGAGGGAAGAGATGTACAATTTGGGACATGCTCAGGCTGACTTGCCCCAAATGGTAGAGTTAGAAACATACCAGGGGACTCCAATTCAATCCCATCAAGGTGGCATGTACCAATGCCATCTCACTAGTTCAAGTGATCAATTTCAGTTAACAATTGATCATAATGAAAGGACTAAGAGTCAAAGGGAGCACATAAACAAGTCTAGCACCTGCTAATACTAACCGATAGAATAAATAAAGGGGAGAGTGATCCAACATGGGAAGTGAGATACTCAGCAGACTCATAGAATCGCAGATGTCCTAAACAGCACTCTGGCCTCAGAATCAGCCCTAAAGGCATTCGGATCTGGCTGAAAAGCCCATGAGAGTATTTCAGGCATGGAAAGCAAATACACTCTGGAGAAAAAAAAAAAAAAACACAACCCTAAATGAAAGATCTCTGTGAGTGAGATCCCAGTGGAAAGAACAGGTCTTCAAAGAAGGAGGTACCTTTCTCTAAAGGGAGGAGAGAAACTCCACTTTGACTATGACCTTGTCTAAATAAGTAAGAGTCGGAGAACTCAAAAGGCTTCCGTAGCCTTGGAATCTCATGAATGGAGAATAGGGAGATTAGTGATGCCATAAACAGGAGTGTCAATTTGTAAAGTCAACAACAGGAGTCACTGTGCTCTTACTCCTCATGTAGGATCTCTGTCCTTAATGTGCTCTACATTGTGATTTTTTTTTTTTTATTTTTTGACAGGCAGAGTGGACAGTGAGAGAGAGAGACAGAGAGAAAGGTCTTCCTTTGCCGTTGGTTCACCCTCCAATGGCCGCCGCGGCCGGCGCGCTGCGGCCGGCGCACCGCGCTGATCCGATGGCAGGAGCCAGGAGCCAGGTGCTTTTCCTGGTCTCCCATGGGGTGCAGGGCCCAAGCACCTGGGCCATCCTCCACTGCACTCCCTGGCCAAAGCAGAGGGCGGGCCTGGAAGAGGGGCAACCGGGACAGAATCCGGCGCCCCGACCGGGACTAGAACCCGGTGTGCCGGCGCCGCTAGGCGGAGGATTAGCCTACTGAGCCGCGGCGCCGGCCCTACATTGTGATTTAATGCTATAACGAGTACTCAAACAGTATATTTCACTTTGTGTTTCTATGGGGGTGCAAACTGTTGAAATCTTTACTTAATGTATACTAAACTGATCTCCTGTAAAAAAAAAAAAAAAAAAAAGAAATTATCAATTCCCAACTTGACTTTCACTGGGATTAAACATAACAATAGTTCTGATCTGATTTCATTATCATTTAAAAAATCATCTATTATTTTTCACTTTATGTTTCTGTGTGGGAGCAAACTGTTGAAATATTTAGTTAATGTATACTAAGCTGATCTTCTGTATATTAAGAGAATTGAAAATGAATCTTGATGTGAATGGAAGGGGAGAGGGAGTGGGAAAGGGGAGGGTTGTGGGTGGGAGGGACGGTATGGGGGAAGCCATTGTAATCCATAAGCCATACTTTGGAAATTTATATTCATTAAATAAAAGTTAAAAAAAAAGAAAGTTACACACTAGGTGAAAATATTTGCAAATCATATACCTAAAAGATATTATATTAATAATATCTAAATATTTCTTTCAACTCAGTATACTGTAAGACAATCTTAAAAAGCATAGAAGAAATCTGTCCAACAGAAATAAAAACATAGGTTCACATAAGAACTGGGGAGATTTTTTTTTTTCTGGCAGTCAGAGTTGGACAGTGAGAGAGACAGAGAGAAAGGTCTTCCTTCCGTTGGTTCACCCCCCAAATGGCTGCTACGGCTGGCACTGCACTGATCCAAAGCCAGGAGCCAGGTGCTTCCTCCCGGTCTCCCATGCAGGTGCAGGGCCCAAGCACTTGGGCCATCTTCCACTGCCTTCCTGGGGCACAGCAGAGAGCTGGACTGGAAGAGGAGCAACCGGGACAGAATTTGGCGCTCCAACCAGGACTAGAACCCGGAGTACCAGCGCCGCAGGAGAAGGATTAGCCTAGTGAGCCATGGCGCCAGCTGGAGATGTGTTTTTGATAATATTATTCATAATAATAAAATCTGAAAGCAATTTAAGGTCTATTCAGGTAGATGAATAAATCAAATTGGTATATTTGTGCAGTGGAATTCTATTCAGCAATAACAACCTAGATACTTGATACATGCCACAGCATGGGTGAAGCTCAAAATGATTATGCTAAATTAAAGAAGCTAGTCTTTTTTTAAACTAGAAACCTTTTATTTAAGGTATAGAAACTTCATGCATTTCATATATACAAATTAAGCATCATAGTGATTCATTCTTCCCACCCCACCCTCCCTCCCACCTTCTTCCTGCTATCCTTCTTCCTCCTCCCTCTTCTATTCCCATTATTATTTTTCACTAAGATCTATTTTTAATTATCTTTATGCACCTAATTTTTAAAAAAATTTTATTTGACAGATAGAGTTAGACAGTGAGAGAGAGACACACACACACACACAGAGAGAAGTCTTCCTTCTGTTGGTTCACTCCCCAAATGGCCACCATGGCTGGTGCTGCACCGATCCGAAGCCAGGCACTTCCTCCTGGTCTCCCATGCGGGTGCTGGGCCCGGGCACTTGGGCCATTTTCCACTGCCCTCCAGGGCCCCAGCAGAGAGCTGGACTGGAAGAGGAGCAACCAGGACTAGAACCCGGTGCCCATATAGGATGCCGGCACTGTAGGCAGAGGATTAACCAAATGAGCCACAGCGCCAGCCCTATACACCTATGATTAACCTTACATTAAGTTAAAGAGTTCAACGAATAGTATGCAAAAGAAGTCTGTTCCTCAATTGTTGAGACAAGGGCTGTTCAAAGTCATCACATCTCAAAGTGCCAAATTCAGTTCTATAGATTACATTTTAGGTACTCTATTATATTAGTTACCACAGATTAGGGAGAACATATGGTATTTGCCTTCTTGGGACTGGCTTATTTCACTAAGTGTAATGGTTTCCAGTTGAATCCATTTTGTTGCAAATGACAGGATTCCCTTTTTTTTTAATTGCTGTGTAGTATTCCATGGTGTAATATACCGTAATTTATTCAGTCTTCAACTGATAGACATCTGGATTGATTCTATATCTTAGCTATTGTGAATTGAGCGGCAATAAATATGGGGGTACAGATAAAAAAAAAGAAATAGATCAACAGGACAGAAGATCAACAAGGAAACAGCAGATTTAATTGACACTATTGCCCAAATGGATCTAACAGATATCTACAGAACTTTCAATCCTACATTTAAAGATTTTACATTCTTCTCAGCAGTGCATGGAACCTTCTCTAGGATTGATCACATACTAGGCCATAAAGCAAGTCTCAGCAAATTCAAAAGCATTAGAATTATACCATGCAGCTTCTCAGACCACAACGGAATGAAGCTGGAAATTAGCAACTCAGGAAACCCTAGAGAGTATGCAAACACATGGAGACTAAACAACATGCTCCTGAATGAACACTGGGTCATTCAAGAAATCAAAAGAGAAATCAAAAACTTTCTGGAAATAAAAGAGGATAACAACACAACATATCAAAATTCATGGGATACGGCAAAAGCAGTGTTGAGAGGCAAGTTTATAGCAATAGATGCCTATATCAAGAAATTGGAAAGGCATCAAATAAATGAGCTTTCACTGCATCTCAAGGACCTAGAAAATCTGCAACAAACCAGACCCAAATCTAGTAGGAGAAGAGAAATAATTTAAATCAGAGAAGAAATTAACAGGATTGAATCCAAAAAAATGCTACAAAAAATCAACCAAGAGAAGAACTGGTTTCTGAAAAAATGAATAGAATTGAAAACCCATTGTCCCAACTAACTAAAAAAAAAGAAGAGAAAAGACCCAAATCAATAAAATCAGAGATGAAAAAGGAAATGTAACAACAGACACCACAGAAATAAAAAGAATCATCAGAAATTACTACAAGGACTTGTATGCCAGCAAACAAGAAAATCTATCAGAAATGGATAGATTCCTGGACACATGCAATCTACCTAAATTGAACCAGGAAGACATAGAAAACCTAAATAGACCCATAACTGAAACAGAAATTGAAACAGTAATAAAGGCCCTCCCAACAAAGAAAAGCCCAGGACCAGATGGATTCACTGCTGAATTCTACCAGACATTTACAGAAGAACACTCCAATTCTTCTCAAACTATTCAGAACAATTGAAAAGGAGGTAATCCTCCCAAATTCTTTCTATGAAGCCAGCATCACCTTAATCTCTAAGCCAGAGAAAGATGCAGCATTGAAAGAGAATTATAGACCAATATCCCTGATGGACATAGACGCAAAAATCCTCAATAAAATTCTTGCCAATAGAATATAACAACACATCAGAAAGATTATCCATCCAGACCAGGTGGGATTCATCCCTGGTATGCAGGGATGGTTCAACATTCGCAAATCAATCAATGTGATTCACCACATTAACAGACTGCAAAAGAAAAACCATATGATCATCTCAATAGATGCAGAGAAAGCATTCGATAAAATTCAACACCCTTTCATGAGGAAAACTCTAAGCAAATTGGGTATAGAAGGAACATTCCTCAATATAATCAAAGCAATTTATGAAAAACCCATGGCCAGCATCCTATTGAATGGGGAAAAGTTGGAAGCATTGCCACTGAGATCTGGCACCAGACAGGGATGCCCACTCTCACCACTGCTATTCAACATAGTTCTGGAAGTTTTAGCCAGAGCCATCAGACAAGAAAAAGAAATTAAAGGAATACAAATTAAGAAGGAAGAAGTCAAACTATCCCTCTTTGCAGACGATATGATTCTTTACTTAGAGGATCCAAAGAACTGTACTAGAGACTCTTGGAATGCATAGAAGAGTTTGGCAAAGTGGCAGGATATAAAATCAATGCAAAAAAATCAACAGCCTTTGTATATACAGGCAATGCCATGGCTGAGAAAGAACTGCTAAGATCAATCTCATTCACAATAACTACAAAAACTATCAAATACCTTCAAATAAACTTAACTAAGGATGTTAAAGATCTCTACGATGATAATTACAAAATCTTAAAGAAAGAAATAGAAGAGGATACCAAAAAATGGAAAAATCTTCCATGATCATGGGTTGGAAGATTCAGTATCGTCAAAATGTCCATTCTCCCAAAAGCAATTTATAGATTCAATGCAATTCCAATCAGGATACCAAAGACATTCTTCTCAGATCTAGAAAAAAATGATGCTGAAATTCATATGGAGATGCAGGAGACCTCAAATAACTAAAGCAATTTTGTACAGCAAAAACAAAGCCGCAGGCATCACAATACCAGATTTCAGACATACTACAGGGCAGTTGTAATCAAAACAGCATGGTACTGGTACAGAAACAGATGGATAGACCAATGGAACAGAATTGAAACACCAGAAATCAACCCAAACATCTACAGCCAACTTACATTTGATCAAGGATCTAAAACCAATCCCTGCAATAAGGACAGTCTATTCAATAAATGGTGCTGGGAAAACTGGATTTCCATGTGCAGAAGCATGAAGCAAGACCCCTACCTTACACCTTACACAAAAATCCACTCAGCATGGATTAAAGACCTAAATCTATGACCTGACACCATCAAATTATTAGAGAACACTGGAGAAGCCCTGCAAGATATTGGCACAGGCAAAGAGTTTCTGGAAAAGTCCCTAGAGGTGTAGACAGTCAAAGCCAAAATTAACATTTGGGATTGCATCAAATTGAGAAGTTTCTGTACTGCAAAAGAAACAGTCAGGAGAGTGAAGAGGCAACGGACAGAATGGAAAAAATATTTGCAAGCTATGCTACAGATAAAGGATTAATTACCAGAATCTACAAAGAGATCAAGAAACTCCACAAAAACAAAACCAACAACCCACTTAAGAGATGGCCCAAGGACCTCAATAGACATTTTTCAAAAGAGGAAATCCAAAGGGCCAACAGGCACCTAAAAAAGTGTTCAAGATCACTAGCAATCAGGGAAATGCAAATCAAAACCACAATGAGGTTTCACCTCACCCCAGTTAGAATTTTTCACATTCAGAAATCTACCAACAAAAGATGCTGGTGAGGATGTGGGGAAAAAGAGACACTAATCCACTGTTGGTGGGAATGTAAACAGGTAAAGCCACTATGGAAGTCAGTCTGGAGATTCCTCAGAAACCTGAATATAACCCTACCATTAAACTCAGCCAACCCACTCCTTGGAATTTACCCAAAGGAAATTAAATTGGCTAATAAAAAAGCGGTCTGCACCTTAATGTTTATTGTAGCTCAATTCACAATAGCTAAGACCTGGAATCAACCTAAATGCCCATCAACAGTAGACTGGATAAAGAAATTATGGGATATGTACTCTGCAGAATACTATACAGCAGCGAAAAACAATGAAATCTCGTCATTTGCAACAAAATGGAGGAATCTGGAAAACATGCTGAATGAAATAAGCCAGTCCAAATGGACAAATATCATATGTTCTCCCTGATCGGTGACAACTATCCGAGCACCAAAAAGGAAACCTGTTGAAGTGAAATGGACACTATGAGAAGTGGTGACTTGATCAGTCCTTGCTCTGACTGTTGATAAACAACTTAATACTTTATCCCTCCTAGTATTATTTTTGTTTGTTCTATTTAATACTATTGGTTTAATTCTGTAATTGATACACAGTTAGTCTTAAATGTTGAAACTTAACTGAAAAGTGATCCCTGTTAAAATATAAGAATGGGAATAAGAGAGGAAAGAGATGTACAATTTGGGACATGCTCAAGCTGGCTTGCCCCAAACAGTAGAGTTAGAAACATGCCGGGGGATTCCAATTCAATCCCATCAAGGTGGCATGTACCAATGCCATCTCACTAGTCCAAGAGATAAATTTCTGTTCACAATTGATCATAATGATAGGACTAAGAGTCAAAGGGATCACATAAACAAGACTATTGTCTGAAAATACTAACCGATAGAATAAAAAAGTGAGAGAACCATCCAACATGGGAAGGGGGATACACAGCAGACTCATAGAATGGCAGATGTGCTAAACAGCACTCTGGCCTCAGAATCAGCCCTTAAAGCATTCGGATCTGGCTGAAAAGCCCATGATAGTATTTCAGGCATGGAAAACAAAGACACTCTGGCAAAAAAAAAAAATTGACCTAAATGAAAGATCTCCATGAGTGAGATCCTAGTGGAAAGAACAGGTCATCAAAGGAGGTACCTTTCTCTGAAGGGAGGAGAGAACATCCACTTTGACTATGAACTTGTCTAAATATGATCAGAATCAGTGAACTCAAAGGCTTGCATAGCCTTGGCAACACATGACAAGAGCCTAGGGTGATTACTGATGCCATAAACAAGAGTGTCAATTTGTTGAGTCAACAACAGGAGTCACTGTGCTCTTACTCCTCATGTAGGATCTCTGTCCTTAATGTGCTGTACATTGTGATTTAATGTTATAACGAGTACTCAAACAGTATATTTCACTTTGTGTTTCTATGTGGATGCAAACTGTTGAAATCTTTACTTAATGTATACTAAACTGACCTTCTCTATATAAAGATAATTGAAAATGAATCTTGATGTGAATGGAATGGGAGAGGGAGCAGGAGAGGGGAGGGTTGCAGGTGGGAGGGACGTTATGGGGGGGAAGCCATTGTAATCCATAAGCTGTACTTTGGAAATTCATATTCATTAAATTAAAGTTAAAAAAAAGAAAATAGATCTCAGTGTAAAGTAGGAATGGAAATTGGAGAGGAAGGAGGAAGAAGGATGTGGAGATTCACAATGTTCCTAAGGTTGTATTTATGAAATGTTTGAAGTTTAGATACCTTAAATAAAAGTGTTCTGGGGAAATAAAAGAAAAATTCATTTTGGCTATGAAATAAAAATAAATTAAAGGAAAGTAAACTGTCTGTGTGTATCATTTTGGTTGAAAATACAATGTTTTGCCATGCTTAGTTTTAAATCTTTGTGGAATAAATTATTAAGAACTACATGGTAGCTTTGGGATCCACAAGGAGAGAAGGCCTATACTTCTGGGAATGGAGAGACCCTACCCGCACTTCTGGGAAAGAAAAGTCCTTGTGAAGGTCCACCGGTTGCCTAAAGGTCAACCCACGAGGATCAGACCTGCCTCAACCTTTTACCTCTATGCCCTATATCTATAAAAGGAGCCCTTCCAACCTCTGACGCTCTGTTGGGGCTGGGAAACCTTGCCCAGGAGCGGAATCCCAATAAAAGCTTGTGAATTAATTGATTCGTCTGCCTGGGAAGGTTTGTTATGTGCCAGAAACCTTCCACTGCACACTACCATAGCATGAATTTTCAAAAGTTATTTTAAAATTTGCTACATATAAGAGAAGTTGAACATTTTTCATTGGATTATCATTTACATCCCCTGCCTATATTCCTGCAGAACTATGGTCTTCTTTCTTGGTATTTGTTGAACACTTTATGTAGTGCAGCATTAAGCCTTTGAGTCAAATGCAAACTAAAACTATACTATCTCAAAATAACAAATAAAATATTACTAGGTTGAGCAATAAAATGAATCAATAAAATTGTAAAACAGAATGATAAAAATCTGTAAGATGGAAAGTTATACAGTTTGAAAAAGAAATAAATGATGCCTGCTGCAATGTGGATGGGTTTGAAGCCAGACTCCTATGCTACATATTGATCAGAATTATTCAGAAAAGGTAAGCTCAGAGAAACTAAAGAAGATGATTGCTTGCATGATATGAGTTTGAAACTGACTTCTTATTGCATAAAGAAATTTTTATAGGGTGATGAAAATGTCTTCAATCCACTTAGAGAAGACTATTGCACGAATGTGTGAACATACTATGCACAATCTGAATGTTCAATATGAATATGCATGTACTTAAATGCTTTTGACTTATCCAGTTTAAAATTGGTTCATCTTAGCTATGAGAATTTCACATTAATAAAAACAACATTGTATCGCATGTGCAAGTGAAAAAATAAAACTTAAAACAAAGACAAAAACAAAAACCAATATATTGATGAAAGAACATACAGTTAATGATTCGGTGCCATGTTTAAATGAATATTCCATATATGTTTGATAAAGACATCATTTCAAAATAGCTCAACAATGAGAATTTATTAAGATATTTTGGGCAACACAATATCTCTACAGAGGAACACTGTATGACCAAGCACCTCCCGTGTCTGGAAAAGGAATCTCACTTAAATGACAATGTCAACAAAGAGATGTCAAGCACTCAATAGCCAGGGCAAACAGAACATAAAGCTTGTATAATTAGATGTCTTAGCAAATATGAACAATTACATTGTCTGTACATTGATAAAAAATATAAATTAATTCAGTCTCCACCATTTCAGGGATAGCCTTTTAATATAAAATAACATTGTCGTTGTAGTCTGGATGAAAATTTACATCATAATTTATTTTTACTCAATATAAAATTTTTCTCTAAAATCCATTACTAACTCTGAGAGGGAGAGAAACACAACCCCATGCCTGTCCTGGACTGAGGCTACAACCAACAACAGGCAGTCAGACCCCAGTTTTTCACATAGGTGGCCAGGACCAAGTTAACATGAAGATTCAACCCTTCCTTCCAGGGTCCCCAGGAGTCAGACGTCCATGACAGGAGCCAAAGCCAAAGGTAGAAATTTATGCCATGCACTCAGAATGCTAGGATAATGTCCAATACAATAAGTTTTTAAAGGAAAAATCAATTTTAGTTCCCCCATATTTCTGGAATGCTATTTCAGAGTGGATTCTTGGTACTAAACTCTAAATATATGATAATAAAACAAGTGGAAAAAATTTAGAATCCTTTAGAACTTGCTTTTTTCTTTAAGCCTTTCAAAGTGTTCTTCTCAGGTCTAATAAGAATAACATAGCACTTGGGAAAAAAGATGCAGCCTAGGAGCCCTGCACTGGAGGCCAAGATGGAGAAGACCTCCACGGCCACCATGACCTTCCCCTTGGTGCTGTGGTAGACAGGCAGGAAGGTCACCCAGACGCTGCAGAACACCAGCATGCTGAATGTAAGGAACTTGGCTTCATTGAAGGTGTCAGGCAGATTCCTGGCTAGGAAAGCTACAGTGAAGCTGGCCAAGGCCAAGGAGCCCAGGTAGCCCAGGACACAGTAGAAGGCAGTGGCCGAGCCCTTGTTGCACACCAGGATGATGTGGTCAAGCTCAGAGTGTGTATCTAACTCAATAAAAGGAGGATAGGTTCCCAACCAGATGCCACAGAGAGCCAGTTGGATCAAGGAGCAGATGGGAATAACAGAGTTATGGCGCTTGCTCTGTGCTTATCATGTGTTTGTAAAGATGAATTGGTTTCATGATCTACAGGCATCAATAGAAAGTCTTGATTATTACACTTCCTGAATTTCTCAGCTGCAATATAGCAGGTTCCACCTGCAAATCTCAGATGATGACTCATCTAATGTGTTGTGATGTCTTTTAGCATCAGTGCTAAAGTTGACTTTCTAGAATGAGCACCACCAGACAACAGCTTAAACATAAAGAAATAGCTGTAGTGATCATAAATTGATATATTGAATTAACAAGTACATATGTGCATAGAAAAAATGATGCACTAAAAATTCACTGGGTCCTACTGAAACTCTTTGGTTTCCCTTTTGTGGAGAATTAATTAGGACCATAAATTATGGATTGGAAATTTTCTACCTGTCTGATTGGCAATTTCTCTATATTATATAATTACATAATGTATATAATTAATTTATATTATGTATAATTAATCAATTATAGATTTGATCAATATTTGCAACAAAATACATGGAATTGAAGATCACTATGCTGAGTGAGATACTGCAGGCCCAGGAAAGAAACATCAGATGTTTTTCTGATTTGTTCAAGTTAATATACAGAGTACAAACACTGTGATGATATCCTAGCATGTTGTTTCCATGAAGCATACCATGTATATGATATATACCCTAATTTCCCTTTATTAGGAACATTGTCATTAATCCCTCACCTTTTTAATTTAATAGTCCTATTCCAAGAAAAAGCTGTATATATGAATATATATAAATATCTACATGTGATGTACACGTAGCAGGATGCCAAAATTGTTAAATTTTACAAATGAAAAATGAATAGAAATGAAAAATAATTGGTCAATATGTCTTTTTTGGCTTTATATAAATTCCAAAGAATATTAGGGAATGACAACTTTTTATCTGTTGTTTACTCATGTGTTTCATTGTATACTTTACAGTATTTCAGCCAGCATTAGAAACTTTCCTAATATGATTTCTGATTAGAAAGTAAACATTCAAAATCTACAGTGACTGAAATTTCCAGCCAAAGCCAACAATCACAGATATACCACTAACCAAAAGAAAGAGCCCATATTCTTTTGTACCTAATCTCTCTGAACTTGAGATGAAAAGCAGGGTCATGATGCTGTACCTCAATAAAACATCTCTAGATTCCATCAAGTGGCCAGTGCTTGTTCTGTTCTAAGGGAGGTTTACCTGCCAGGGAAGAATCATGGGCTGGGCTGCTTCTCCTGGAGATCCCATTTCTACTTTCTCCAAAAGCATTTTATGGAGGACATGAGCCACTGTGTAGACAGCATTGTAGACTAAATAGCTGGAGTCAGATATGGTCAACAGGTCAATATGTCCTGGAAGAAACTCTAAGGAAGTATTTCGTGAGCAGGTTCCAATACGTCCACAAAATGACCCTGCAAGTGAGCAGTCCAGATGGAAAAGCCATAATTTACTAAAGTAAAAGTCTTCTGGGTAGTGGGAAGGGTTTGCCATCTTGACAAAATGTTTGAGGCCAGGGATTTCTTCCTTGTGGGGTGAAAATGAGAAGCCTCCATGTAGAGAGTGCAACATGTGGTTTGTCTCAGACATAACAAGATCCCACTTTGATGTCAAGATCCACACCTTCCCCATGGTTAAAAAGGACCTCACTGAAATATCCACAATGATGAGACCTCTTACATCACCATAGAGTATATGCACATTTGCAGATGAAGCTCTGATGCTACTCATGAAAGTGAGATCACTATCCCCATACAACTTCTTTGTGACAGGGAGCTTCACTGTAAAGGCCACACAGACACTTTTCTTGAGCATCTCTGCTTCAAAGTACTGAAGGAACTGCTCTCCCTTCATGTCATCAGACACAAAGAGAGCCACCCACATCCAGCCAAAATGCAGCAACAAGGAGATCATTCCATGGCCCAAAGAGCTGTCACTGGTGGCCATCTGATAGAGTGAGGGAAACTGGTCCTTATCATTTAGCATGGGATCAAAAGGGCCATAGGTGAGCTGAAAGCAAAGAAAAACATGATCACATTTTTGTGAGATTTGTCTTATCTCACTTGGAAGTGAGTGAAAAAAAATCTCCCCAAGGTGAGCTTTAAGTAGGTTACTATTGTGTGAAAAGAAAAAGTGCAGTGAGATGAAAAATCTTGCTATATTGACCACAGAGAAGACCATGCTTCACATGCACATTACTTTAGGTTAATAAATGTGACTCCTCATCCTTAGCTTTAAAGAAAATCTGTCAGTTTCTGTATGCTCTTCATGTCCTGCAGTGGGGACTGAGGAATAAGAAACTTTGGATGCTGCTTCACCCAGCCAGTGGTCTTTCCCACATCCTTGCCCAGGGTGATTGGTGGAGCAGAGCCACCTTCTCCATGGTAGATAACTTTAGACAGAAATCTCTACTGTGTTGATCTCTTGGTATTTGGTGTACACGGATTACCACAGGAATCCTGCATTGTCTCCAAGAATACAATTACCAACCCTCTTTGATTTGGGGCAAAATAATTTTTCCAAAACAGAAACTTCCACTCACCATGTGGCCTATGTTTGGCAGGCACATTTTCTTGTGTAGTGTGTCCCTGGGGAAGTATTTTTTAGATACTGGTGCAGACCTAGGGAGGAAGTGATAATGTCTCAAGTCATTGGGTCATGGAATTCATGTGGAATGACTTCCTGGTTCTACACATCTGCTCTGGCAGACTCAGCCCAACATCATGGCAGACATTTGGTGAGCAAACCAGCAGAGCTGGTTATATTGGAGCCCCTTGTCTGACTGGCTGCTTCGCTGTCTCCTGAAGATTGGATTCAATGTCCACATGTTTGATATGTAGAGTTGTATATGGCATGGCCACTGAGAATGTGAAAAAAATCAATCTGTGTGCTTGTGACTAATTAGGATTGAAAACATGATTGGTTGAGCTCCAGTATAACTGGATATGAGTCTCAACACTCCATGGTGGAGCCAGCCTTGTGGCACTGCGTGTTAGCCTATCAATGATGATACCAGCATCCAATTTTAAATTGTCAGTTCAAGTCCTGGCTAATAAGCTTCCGATCTACTTGCCTGCCAATGTGCCTGAGCATTCAGCAATGTGTTACACAAGTACTAGGCCCCTTTCTACCATGTGGTATAACTGGACGGAGATAGTGGCTGCTGGCTGCTGGCTGCTGACTGCTGGCTGCTAGCTGCTGGCTGGCTCAGATCTAGCTGTTGTGGGAGTTTGGGGAGTGACCCTGTGGAATAGGAGATCCACCCCACCTCTGTGTGTATGTGTATGTGCCTTTCCTTCTTTCTCTATTGCTTTGCCATTTAGATAAACAAATATAGAAGTCTTTTTAAAAATAATTTTTCACTGTTACACTCAGTGTTTTCCCAAAGAGAACCAAGAGGTAGATCCCCATATCCATTAGTCCTAGATCTCTGGGTGCCACCTGAGACAGTGCTGTCCTAGGATGGGGCATGTCTGTGTGCTGTGGACATTTTTTATGAGGCATAGAGGTGAGACTATTAGATAGTCAATGCTTCCAGCAGGTGGGAGATGGTTACACAGGCCCTAGACAGGAATATTAAGAATATGGTCAGCCGGCACCGCGGCTCACTAGGCTAAACCTCCACCTTGCAGCACCAGAACACTGGGTTCTAGTCCCAGTTGGGGCACTGGATTCTGACCCAGTTGCCCCTCTTCCAGGCTAGCTCTCTGCTGTGGCCAGGGAGTGCAGTGGAGGATGGCCCAAGTGCTTGGGCCCTGCACCCCATGGGAGACCAGGATAAGCACCTGGCTCCTGCCATCAGATCAGTGCGGTGCGCCAGCCGCAGTGCACTGGCTGCAGCGGCCTTTGGAGGGTGAACCAATGGCAAAGGAAGACCTTTCTGTCTCTCTCTCTCACTGTCCACTCTGCCTGTTAAAAAAAAAGGAATATGGTCAACATACCCTGCTATTTGCCTTTATTCCTTATCCTTCCCCTGTTAATAACCTCATGTCCCTGAAAAATCCATGGGATCTCTCCTATACCATGGTGGAATATGCACACTCGGCTGCCCCATTTCCATTTTTCAGAGGTGAGAGAATGGTGTTGGAGGAGATTCAACTATTGTTCTCCAAATTCACAACTCATTTACCTGTGGGGTTTTGTAGAGCTCCAAAAGTGTTCCAAATTCAATGGACAATGCTGATGTGGTTCCAGCAATGATGGCAACATGTCTTCCTTGTTTATGGCAGCTGTAGTTAGGAAAAGCCAGATTCATCCCAGCCAACCAATACACTAAGCTCAATAAGGTATACTGTTCACTGGCAAAGGCATTGAAGAATTTGAAACCCAGGGTCAGGTTGGGGAGTAGCTGGGGGTCCTTATTGATCTCCTGGATGGCAAAGCAGAAGGCCAGCACGTATTGGTAGCTCTTCCACAGCCACCTAAAAAGAGGGGCAGCATCAGGGAGAAGGTTCAGAGCATGGAATTCAGAGCAACAACACAGCCACGCCCTGAAGCAGCAATGGTCAGACTCAGGCTTCCACTCAGTTGTGCCACAGCTCTTGCACATGGAGGAGGTGTGAGGGAGGTTCCAAGGGCTCTAGAAGATCCTGGCAAGGTCCTTGGACTCCTCTGAAGCAAACCATGTCTATGATCACTCTCACCTTCATGAACCCTCTAGGGAATCTTTGATGTGTTCAACCTAAGGACAACACCCAGGAGCAAGCATTTCTGTTTTCAGTAATTTCTGGAGTAGGCTGAATACCACCTGACTCATCTGTTGTCCAAAATTTTAGAACATTCTCAGGGCCACCTGAGCTGTTTTTCCCTAGTCCTCACTTTAATTTTCTACTCTAATATTTTGCTTTGCTCAAATCAGATTTAACATTTTGTTTTCCTTGAATGTAAACATTTGACTCCTGAAATCTGTCAGATAATTGCTGATGATTGCTTAGTTTCCATTTATTTTTTTCTCTATTGAATTCACATTTGTCATTTCATATTTTACACTTGCATGTTGCCTCCTGTTTTCTATATATGTTCTTAAAATTGTTATTAATACAAAGATTTCATATATTTCATAGATATTCTAAGAGGATAACCATATGTCCCTCCCTTAATTATCCCTCCTTCCTTTCTCTTTTTTCATTTAATCTTTGATATAACATAATCTCAATTTACTCTATAATCACAACATATATCTTAAGTGAAAATAGGATTTCTGAGAATTTAGGAACTCTCACATTTTATGAGAGAGTGGATGGTCTATTTCCTCACTATGGATTTCTTTTATCTTCTTCCCTTGGAATTCTTTTGAACTTTTATAACTTATTACATTGCTTCCATAATTTGAAAGCTAAGAAAAGTCATACATGTTAATAAGTTACCTGGGACTCAATATATTCATCCAATCATTCCTTTAGTTACTTTGCATTGGATATTATGTTTCTGTTTTGGGCTTAATTAAGAGTTTGTCATTTATCCTTATCCTCAATATTATAAACACATTCAAAAAGTTTCTAATTGACAGTGCTTTATTTTTAGCTGAACAGTATTTATTGGGTCAGACAGTGTTGTGCATGTTGTTCTTATATGAGGAGTTTAAAATTTAATTTTGTCCTCCAGGTAAAAGTCAGTATTCTAGACACACTTAATCCAAGGAGATTTTCAGATATGTCGAGGACTTACTTGTTAAAAATGAAGTCAACCTGGCACAGAAATCATGCTACTGTCATGTGTCCATAGCTTAAATTTATTTATTTGAATAATAAATTAAAACCATTGAATAAACTTTTTTTCTTTTACACATTTAGTCTTAGTAATAGAATTTTTCATTGTGAAGGGCATACTGCATTCACCCTGGGTTATTTACAGCATGTGCTATCAGCTGAAAGTTGACTAGCTTAATTCTTTTTTTTCCTGAATGCAAAGTTGTGAGTTGTTAAGTACAGAACCTGGCATGCAGAGTTATTTTTTTAAGTAAACAGGAGTGTCTGACACCAAAGCAGACCTAGATATTAAGATATTTTGAGAAAAGTATACTAAATGTTGTTGCAAGCCACAACATGGATAAAATAGGAAAACATGGTGCACTGCAAGATGTTAGTCACAAAAGACCACAAGGGGTATGAATCAGTTCACATGGAGGGGCTATAACAGACTGATCCTCAGACACACAAGACAGATGGGTGGTATGGACTAGGAGAGAAAGAATGAAAAATGTAGAGACACTGAAAAGGACTATGGGGATTTGTGAGTGGGTGATGAACATTAACAGGTTTATCAGCAATGAGTTGGTAACTCTTTTAAAAATCTTGATAAAAGACTTTATCTCATTATTCAATGATGTACCCCAATCTTCTCAGAGAAATATGCAGTTTATTAAATGAAATTGATCATTAGAGTATTACATACAGTCACGCAAAATGAATGCCAAATTAAAGGCCAAACACTGGGTAAACAAGTGTGGGATCTGCACATAAAATAACTCCTTGTAGGCAAATAACAACACATCTTCCATCAGCTTTAAGGGAGTTCAGTCATTGTATTGAAGCTGGAGCTTGAAGCCAAAGTCCACAAAGAATTAATCATCTGGCCCATATTAACTAAAGGAGACTAAAGCATATATAATTTTATTTTAGAGTGTGACAAGCACATGAAGGCTGGCATGTCTGCACAAACAAGGGTGACCAGACACTTTTCTACCTGGGGAACAGAAGGCAGGGCAAAGCCTGTCCTCCTCTTTTTGGCGTGGGCTGACCTCACCCTGAGATCATGAACAAGACAGGTCCTCACTGTCTCCCAGTGTCCCTGAGATGAGAGATTACATGGTAACCCTGTGCCTCAGAGGTTGCCAGGCCCATTATCAGTTGCCCACACTGCATGGCAATCTGCTGAGTGGATAAGCTTTAAATTCCAAAAAGCATGGAAAAGCCAGACACACACCATTTAAACCAACAGCTCTCTGCCTCACCCTCTTCTGAACACATGAGCATGTGGTTCTCTGCAGTGAGTCAGAAACACACTCCACTGTCACCATCAACAAGGGTGCAGAGACAGGATGTTTGTTTCTAATCCTCTTCAGACATCCATGTTAAAAGTTACTAAAACACATGCTGCACAGGTACGTCGAGCCCAGAATTTTCTGTGTGATTCCTGGAGAACCATCAGGATCCAAGTGAAAGAATTGGGGAAGATAAACCCCTTTCTCCTTGTGACTTTCAGAGACTTAATGCCTGCAGTCTGTTGGGGCTAAGTTATTGACATGTGGTGAGACACAGTCTGTCACAGTCTGTTTATGGTGGCACATCTCAGACACACATTGATTCACTATCAAGTACATTTCAACAATGCTCTTGTCAGCACTGACACCCAGAATGACCTCTTAATCCTAACGCTGACCCCAGACCAGGGCCTCAGTGTCTCAGGACACCTGTGCCCACTCCATGCATGCAGGTGGGATGCGATCTGGAGTCCCCACATTTTGACTCATCCCAAGATGTCCAGGGCTACATGGAGTGGGCACATTTCTATTGATGTCACTGCTCTGTCCCTGAAAGACTAAGAAACAAATGGAAAAATGAACAGGAATGTGTGGAAGGAACAAGAGTGGAGGGAACCTATGCCTTTCTTTATTGGCATTTATGCCACTTTCTGCATACCTTCCAGCATTCTCAGAAAGTATTAAACACAGACATAGTAACATACACTCACATTCAAGAATAACCAGACTTAACACATATGCACAATCTTGAACTTACCACGAAACAACAGTTTTATACTGGGGACGATGTAAAAAAGATATCTGGACCTTTTCAGTTTCTGTTTCTGGATAGTAGAGAGGGAAAAAGCCACCCAAGATCAGGTCTCCGTCTTGGTTGATACTTGGCTTAAGGTAATGATGGCATTCCCTGTGAGTCATGCCCTGTAAAGTGTGTATAGTATGCAGGAGTAGGCACAGAAGGCTCACAGACTACATCTTGCCAGTGTTTTCACAATGCAGAGATGAAGCCCAGAACATCAGCTGAGGTTAGGGAACAAGGAGCTGGCAGGTGTCAGCAGGCTCAATCCCCTGCAGAGAATCGCTCTCTGTGCAGGGCACTGCCAAATCCCAGTATCGCTGTCTTCAAGTCTAGTGAGTCAGAAAGGGGCACAACTAGCAACTACAGGGAGTTATTTCTAAGGAAGTCCATGCAGTGAGACATTGCCCTTGGTGTCCATGTGATCAGCAGAGCACTTGCAGCTCAGCCTTTTCATTGCTTCACTGTGTCCCACACAGTAACTCAAGGGATCACCCAGCCCTGGGGCCCTGCACCTGTCACCCTCCATTATTGGGGAAAACATGTTGGAAAAACATGTTTTGGACTCTCTTTCCTCGCCTCCTTGTATGATTTCATCAAGGTCCAACAAAGCACTGGGGACCACTGAATGATTGGACTGTGTACAAAGTGTTAAGTGTTACTCCAGGGGACTTCTTGGTGTGTTTGGCAAGTTTAGAAAGAGTCGATGCTAGGATCAACAAAATATCTAGTTGCATCATTCCACATATGAGTTGGAAAGAAGTCAAGGGCTGATGTCTATCATTGATGACTCTGTGCTCCCCACCCAGTCTCTTCATTGCTGTATCTAATATCAATCTCAAGTCTACAGAACGCTGCTGGGAACATTGGCTTCATGATTAAGAATGAACGGGCATATTCAGAAAAGGGGACCAATTCTTTCACCATGTATACCCCTCCAGACAATTTATCCAGTTACCCACCTCCCTGAGGTTCTCCCCATTTAACAAGCATTTAGCATTGGTATGGTTTCCATGTGACAAGTGAAAGGAATTCTGTTCTGTATCAAACATGGATTTCTCAGGCTGTCTATTTTCTCTCACTTTTTACAGGAAACATTCTAAACAATATTCCTCTACCCTTTTTTAAAACTTTTATTTAATGAATATGAATTTCCAAAGTACAGCTTATGATTACAATGGCTTCCCCCCATAACTTCCCTCCCACCCCCAAACCACCCCTTTCCCTCTCTCTCCCCGCTTCCATTCACATCAAGATACATTTTCAATTCTCTTTATATCCAGAAGATCAGTTTAGCATATATTAAGTAAAGATTTCAACAGTTTGCACCCCCATAGAAACACAAAGTGAAAATACTGTTTGAGTACTTGTTATAGCATTAAATCACAATGTACAGCACATTCAGGACAGAAATCCCGCATGAGGGGTAAGTGCACAGTGACTCCTGTTGTTGACTTAACAAATGGACACTCTTGTTAATGGCATCAGTACTCACCCTAGGCTCTTGTCATGAGTCACCAAGGCTATGGAAGCCTTTTGAGTTCTCCAACTCTGATGATATTTAGACAAGGTCATAGTCAAAGTGGAGGTTCTCTCCTCCCTTCAGAGAAAGGTACCTCCTTCTTTGATGACCTGTTCTTTTCACTGGGATCTCACTCGCAGAGATCTTTCATGTAGGTTTTTTTTTTTTTTTTTTTTTTTTTTTTGCCAGAGTGTTTTGGCTTTCCATGCCTGTAATACTCTCATGGGCTTTTCAGCCAGATCTGTGTGCCTTAAGGGCTGATTCTGAGGCCAGAGTGCTGTTTCCTCTATCTTTTTAATTAATAATCTTCTTACCTGTTTTTAATTGTTAACTTTAAATTGTCTAGACTTATGGTTCCAAGTGAATGAGTTGATATCTGTGCACATTGTGAATCAGTTTATCCAGCTCTTTGCCATGTGTTTACCTCACATCCTCTCATCCTCTTCAATTTTTTGGGTTAACCACATTAAAGTCAACGGCCTCAGACATTTTGCAAGTAAACTGCATGCTGTTCCCAGGCTCCCCATGATGTGCAACACATCACTTGAACTCATTGGTCTTGTCTAAATGAAATTTTATTTCTCTAACTTCTGAGCATTGAAACTCCCAGCCTTGGTAACCTTTGTTCTTTTCTACTTCTGTGAAAAATGACATGGGGATTTTGACATGATTTGAACTAAGTTATTATATGCCTTTTCATATTATGTATATTTTAAGGCTATTAATACTTATAATACATGAATACCATATTTCTTTGCATTTGTTTGTGTGCACATCCATTTATCTTATGAAGATCTTAGTTTGTATATCTTCTACTTCCTTGCTTAAATTTATTGAGTTTAGTTTCCCCATCATGATCATGCCCTTCAAGGTTGTACCAATTACCTATGAGAAATCTGGTAGCAACCAATTACACTCATTCACATAGGCCTCCATTCTACAAGACTCACACACCAACCTAAAAAGAAATGTGAAGAGTACTTAGTGCAGGAAGAATTAGAAATTGAATAAATAACATATCATAAAACAGAAGACAAATGCTTGACAATTTCATTAGATCAGGAAAAAAGGGGGTCATGTAGGTAGTGGGTAAGAATGTGATTTTTTATAGAATTCTAGAGGAATCTTTGATAGAACGGTAGCAGTAGTGGTGGGGAAGGGGCCTGACTTCCAAGGGCCACCATGTAATTGAGAGATGGAGGGTCTAGAATTTGTGGAGGTTGACAGCTGAGCCTTATGCTTCCTGGACTTCATCCAACATCTCTCTAACATGGCAATGATTCAGGGAACATGTATGGCTAATAATATTTTTAGCAAGCTGTCATCCTTATCTGAGCTGGAACTTTAAATTCTATATAAAATATTCTAATGATAGCATATTGTAGGCACAATACTTGGGGTAACTACTCAAAAATATATAGGCCAACAGAGAAATGAATGGTATCACATTGTTCACATGAACACATATAGTCACATGGACATGGTTCATGTTTAAACCATTTCTAAGATTCTGAATCTGGGGTATGAGGGTTCCACTACTTAGGAACTAACTATGCATTAGGAATTCAACCCCTGTTGTTATGGAAAACACTTGAAAAATTCTCTAGGATTCTCCCAATCTGGCAACACAGCATGAAATAATGGCCTTGCCTGAGATCCTCCACAGAGAGGGGTTGAATGGAATAAAAGTCACAAAGGCAAATATGTATGGTATCTACAAAGGATGACTGTATCAATCTTAATCTCTTGAATTAGGGTGTACCATAGTATGATAATTATTCAAATCATATATACCTAAGGTTTTAGAATATATGAAGGAACACTTTTGGTATTTATATAGATGCATTTGGGTCACTGCCTCTTTCTGTACCACTTCCATCTCTATTCATTAGCTTTTTTGGAAAACTTTTATTTAATAAATATAAACTTCAAAAGTACAACTTTTGGATTATAGCAATTTTCCCTCCATAACCACCCTCCCACCTGCAAACCATTCCATCTCCTAATCTTTTTCCCATTTCATTCTTCATTTTTTGAAAGACTTACTTATTTGTGAGTCAGAGTTACACAACAGAGAGAGGAGAGGCAGAGAGAGAGAGAGAGGTCTTCCATCTGATGGTTCATGCTCCAATGTCCACAACAGCCAGAGCTATGCCAATCCAAAGCCAGGAGGCAGGAGCTTCCTCAAGGTCTCATGCAGGTGCAGGGGCTTATGGACTTAGGCCATCTTTTCCTTCTTTCACAGGCCTTAGCAGAGAGCTGGATCATAAGTGGAGCAGCTGGGTCTCAAACAGGTGCCCATATGAGACACCAGTGCTTCAGGCTAGGGTGTTTACCCTCTGTGCCACAGCACCTGCCCCCCATTCTTCATTAAGATTCATTTTCAATCTTTATATACAGAAGATCAACTTAATATACACTAAGCAAAGATTTCAACAGATTGTACCGAAACAGACATACAAAGTATAAAGTACATTTTAATACCAGTTTTACCATAAATTTACATAGGAAAAACATTAAGGACAGAGATCCTACATGGGGAGTAAGTACACAGTGACCCCTGTTGTTGATTTAACAATTGACACTCTTATTTATGACATTTATGACATCTGCCATTCTATGAGTCTACTATGTATCCTGCTTTCCATGTTGGATCTTTCTCTCCTTTTTAATTCTTTCAGTTATTATTAGCAGACAACTAGTCTTGTTTATGTGATCCATTTGACACTTAATCCTATCATTATGATCAATTATGAACTTTGATCACTTTGATGAGTAACATGGCATTGGAACATGCCACCTTGATGGGATTGACTTGGAATCCCCTGACATGTTTCAGCTTTACCATTAGCGGTATGTCCGAGTGAGCATGTGTCTAACTGTACATCTCCTACCTCTCTTATTCACATTCTTATATTTAACAGGAGTCTATTTTCAGTGAAATTAAACACCTAAGAATAATTTTGTATTAATTAAAGAGTTCAACCAATGGTATTAGGTAGAACAAAAAAAATATTAAAAGGAATAAAATAGTAGGTTGTTCCTCAACAGTCAGGACAAGGGCTAATAAAGTCATTGTTTCTCATGGTGTCCATTTCACTTCAACAGTTTACCTTTTAGGTGCTCAATTAATTGTCACCAATCAGGGAGAACATATCATATTTGTCCGTTTGGGACTGACTTATTCACTTAGCATGATGTTTTCCAGATTTCTCCATTTTTTTGCAAATGACTGGATTTCATTTTTTATTGCTATATAGTATTCTATAGGGTACATATCCCATAATTTCATTTTCCAGTCTTCTGTTGATGGGCATTTAGGTTCATTCCATGTCTTAGCTATTGTGAATTGAGCTGCAATAAACATTGAGGTGCAGACAGCTCCTTTATTTGCCAATTTATTTTATTTTGGGTAAATTCCAAGGAGAGGGATGGCTGGGTCATATGGTAGGGCTATATTCAGGTTTCTGAAGAATCTCCAGATTGACTTCCATAGTGGCTTTACCAGTTTGTATTCCCACCAACAGTGAGTTAGTGCCCCTTTATCCCACATCCTTGCCAGCATCTGCTGTTAGTTGATTTCTGTATGTAAGTTATTGTAACAGGGGTGAGGTGAAGCCTCACTGTCGTTTTGATTCGCATTTCCCTGATGGCCAGTGATCCTGAACATTTTTCATGTGTCTGTTGGCCATTTGGATTTCCTCTTTTTTTTTTTTTTTTTTACAGGCAGAGTGGACAGTGAGAGAAAGAGACAGAGAGAGAAAGGTCTTCCATTTTCCGTTGGTTCACCCCCAATGGGTACTGTGGCCAGTGTGCTGTGGCCGCCGCACTGCACTGACCTGAAGCCAGGAGCCAGGTGCATCCTCCTGGTCTCCCATGCGGGTGCAGGGCCCAAATAGCTGGGCCATACTCTACTTCACTCCCGGGCAACAGCAGAGAGCTGGACTGGAAGAGGAGCAACCGGGACAGATTCCAGTGCCCTGACTGGGACTAGAACCCTGGGTGCTGGTGCCACAGGTGGAGGATTAGCCTATTGAGCCACGGCACCAGCCCGGATTTCCTCTTTTGAAAAATGTCTATTGAGGTCCTTGGGCCATCTCTTACGTGGGTTGTTGGTTTTGTTGTTGTGGAGTTTCTTGATCTCTTTGTGGATTCTGGTTATTAATCCTTTATCAGTTGCATAATTTGCAAATATTTTTCCCATTATGTTGGCTGCCTCTTCACTTTCCTGATGTTTCTTTTGCAGTACAGAAACTTCTCAATTTGATGCAATCCCAAATGTTAATTCTGGCTTTGACTTCCTGTGCCTCTGGGGTCCTTTCCAAGAAATTTTTGCCTGTGCCTGTATCTTGGAGGATTTCTCTGATGTTCTCTAAAAATTTGATGGTGTCATGTCATAGATTTAGGTCTTTAATCCATGTTGAGTGGATTTTTGTGTAAGGTGTAATTTTGGGGTCATGCTTCATGCTTCTGCACGTGGAAATGCAGTTTTCCCAGCACCATTTATTGAATAGACTGTCCTTGCTCCAGGAATTGGTTTTAGATCCTTGATCAAATATGAGTTGGCTCTAGGTGTTTGGATTGATTTCTGGTGTTTCAATTCTGTTCCATTGGTCTATCCCTCTGTTTCTGTACCAGTACCATGTTTTGATTATAACTGCCCTGTAATATGTCCTGAAATCTGGTATTGTGAAGCCTCTAGCTTTGTTTTTCTTGCACAAGATTGCTTTAGCTATTCAAGGTCTTCGGTGCCTCCATATGAATTTCAGCATCACTTTTTCCAGATCTGAGAAGAATGTCTTTGCATTTTGATTGGTATCGCGTTGAATGTATAAATTGCTTTTGGGAGAATGGACATTTTGATGATGTTGATTCTTCCAATCCATGATCATGGAAGATTTTTCCATTTTTTTGGTATCCTCTTCTATTTCTTTCTTGAAGGTAATTATCATAGAGATCTTTGACATCCTGGGTTAAGTTTATTCCAAGGTATTGGTTTGTCTTTGTATCTATTGTGAATGGGATTGATCTTAGAAGCAAATTGGGTATATTAGGAGCATTCCTCAACACAATCAGGGCAACTTGTGAAAAACCCCCAGCCAGCACCATATTGAATGGGGAAAAGTTGGAAGCCTTTCCACTGAGATCTGGCACCAGACAGCGATGCCGGCTCTCACCATTGCTATTCAATATAGTAATGGAAGTTTTAGCCAGAGCTATTAGGCAAGAAAAAAAAAGTTAAAGGGATACAACTTGGGAAGAAAGAAGTCAAACTATCCCTCTTTGCAGATGATATGATTATTTAGGGGATCCAAAGAACTCTACTAAGAGACTCTTAGAACTCATAGAAGAGTGTGGCAAAGTAGCAGGATATAAATTCAGTGCACAGAGAGCTGGATAGGACATGGAGAAGCCAGGACTTGAATTGGTGCCCATATTGATGCCAGGACTACAGGTGGTGGCTTTGCACACTATGCTACAGTGCTGGCCCTATGGAATACTTTTGAAGACCATAAGCAAAATTTCTTTCTTCCCTTCAGAGAAAAGTACCTTATTTTTTGAAGACCCCTTTTTTCCCCTGGGGTTTCACCCACCGAGGTGCTTCATGTAGGACATATTTTTTCGAAGTGTCTTGGCTTTCCATGACAGATATGTTCTTGTGGACTTTTTAGCCAGACCAGAATGCCTTGAGGGCTGATTCTGAGGTCAGAGTGCTGCTTAATGTGATTATCATTCTATGAGTCTGCTGTGTGGACTGCTTCCCATGTTGGAACAGTCTCTACTTTTAAATTCTATTATTATTAACAGACACTTGATCCTATTTATATGATCACTTTAACACTTAATTCTATCCAAATGATCATTTTCACACTTAAGGTGGTATTTTTACCACCCAGCCTATGGGGATTTTTGGTTCCTATGGATGCCTACTTCTTTGATTATGGTACTGATATTATGATGTGTTCAATGTCCAAAGTCATCAAAATATATGCATGTAATGTGCTAAATTTGTATACTATACCTAAGGAAAGCTTGAAAAAGCAATAACATACATTTCTCCCCTGTACTCCCATAGCCCAATGAGGAAGTTCAGGGTTGGCCCCTGAGAGATGTTCCTCAGCCCTGGGCTGACTTCTGACACTTCAGCACAGTTTCTCAGAGTCTTCACTAAATTTAAATCAAAGGAATTGTCTGGTATCTCCCTGGTGAGTAGAAATCATTATTGATTTCTTCTGGTTTCTGGTCTGTGAGTTGACCTATCAGGGATTGTTGGAAGGCTGGACACAGCACTACTTCCAGAACCAGGTCTGAGTTTTAGACGTCATCTCAGACCTCTGGTTTTGGTTTTCTGGTTTTGGTTCAACCTAATTTGTATAGGATTCATCTTTATCTGTTCATTCACTGTTGTGCCTTGTGTGCTCAGTGTTTTACTCATTTAGGAGATGGGACAGGGATCTTCTCTTCCAGCTGATCCCTCATTGGGTTTCTTCCTGAAAGACTTTGAGGAAGTCAAAAAGTGTGCGATTGTATCTTTTGGATATTAAATAAATGCTCTTAATGTCCACCTTTTTTGTGAGCAGGAGTGGCCAATCTGTAATGTTGGGTGGCCACCGGAAAGAACCACTTACCTCTTTATAGTTTTACAGTTTCAATGGGTGATTTTTGGGAAGCCAGATCATCCTGCCCAGGCCCCGTATATTGGGGTCTGGATGGATTTTCTCATAGACGCCCCCCAACATGGCTAAAAACCAACCTAAAGAAACAGATAAGGTCATCAAAAGGAAAGAGTGTTTTGGTGGCCCAAGGGAAGGATAAGTCACCCCCTTCAGTCATTCCAAGTCTTCCAGAGGATTCAGATGTCCTAGACACTCCCCAGTTTGGAATTATGCCTATGACTATAAGTGCCCCTGACTCTTCCACTCCAATGTCCCCTGAGGGCCTGTCAACACCAGTAACTCTGAGGACCTCAGTGAGTCCTCTGTTGACAGGGTCTGGAGATGACTGGCCTCATTAGTCCTCTGCACACACAGAGTGGGATGAGGTATTATCTTTACCCAGAGCTGCCAGAGGTTCCAGTCTTCCCTTTATGTCATGTTACCTCCCCATTCAGGGAGGGCAGGACCCCCTGCATTATCTATATTCCCTTATTCACTAGTGATCTGTATAATTGGCAACAGCAAAACCCTTCTTTCTCAGAAAAACCACAGGTTCTAATCTCTCCTCTTGAGAGATTGGGATAACTGCCAGCAGCTTCTTGAGACACTTTTCACCTCAGAGGAGAGATTGTATCTGGCAGGAGACCCAAAAACTGGTCTTGGGCCTCAATGGACAGCCTACCTCTGAACCCATCAGACAGGAGAGCATACTTCCCCTTAGCTGCCCCACAACACATATTCCTTAAAAAAGATTTTATTCTTCAGCTGCGTGAGCTAGAAGAATTGTAAACAATGGCATCAATCAAAATGACAGAGGTGAAACTTGACCGAGCTTTCAAATGTACGAATTGTCACTGATCTCTTCACTTGAAAATACTTCAGAGGCTGACCCTGTGGCATGGTAGGTTAATTCTCCACCTGTGGTGCCAGCATCCAATATGGGTGCTGGTTGGTGTCCCAGCTGCTCCTCTTCCATTCCAGCTCTCTGAAAAGGCCAGGGAAAGTAGTAGAATATAGATGAAGTGCTTGGGCCCCTGCACCAAAGTGGGAGACCCAGAAAAAGCTCCTGGCTCCTGACTTCTGATCAGCACAGCTTCAGCCACTGCAGCCATTTGGGGAATGAACCAGCAATGGAAGACCTTTCTCTCTGTCTCTCCCTCTTACTGTCTGTAACTCTATGTCAAAGTTAAATAAATACATAAACTATTTTTTTTAAAAGAAAATGGAGGATTGCCCAAGTCCTTGGGCCCCTGCACCCATGTGGGAGATCCTGAATAAGCTCCTGACTCCTGGATTCAGATCAGATCAGCTCCAGCCTTTGCAATCAAATGGGAGTGAACCAATGGATGGAAGAACTTTATTTATCTCTTCCTCTCCAGTTCCCTCTGTGTAGCCCTGACTTTCAAATAAATAAATAACTCTTTAAAAAATTCCTCTAAAATTGGACAAGGCTATGGAAAATATAATCATATCAAGCAGTGAGGGTACTTGTTTAACAGAATTGCATACCATAGGGAGTTCTTACTGGATTGGATTTTTCTTTTACTTTTATTGAATAAATATAAATTTCCAAAGTGTAGCTTTTGGATTACAGTGGATTTTCCCTCCCCATAACTTCTCTCCTACCCACAACCCTCTTATCTCCCAAATATTCTCCCATTCCATTCACCAAAATTCATTTTCAATTATCTTTATATGCAGAATATCAATTTAGTATATATGAAGTAAAGATTTCAACAGTTTGCACCTACACAGAAACACGAAGTGTAAAGTACTGTATGAGTACTAGTTATAGCATTAAATCACAATGTACAGCACATTAAGGACAGAGATACTACATAGAGAGTAAGTGCACAGTGACTCCTGTTGTTGACTTAACAATTGACACTCCCATTTATGGCATCAGTAATCACCCTTGGCTCTTGTCATGAGTTGCCAATGATATGGAAGCTTTTTGATTTCACCAACTCCAATCTTATTTACACAAGGTCATAGTCAAAGTGGAAGTTCTCTCCTCCCTTCAGAGAAAGGTATCTCCTTCATTAATGGCCTGTTCTTTCAACAGGGATCTCACTCACGGAGATCTTTTATTTAGATGTTTGTTTGTTTGTTTGTTGGGTGTTTTTTTTTTTTTTCTAAAGTGTCTTAGCTTTCCATGTAGAAATTTTCTCATGGGGCTGGGGCTGGGGCTGGCTATATTTGATTGACTGTCATGGATAGACAGACTGCCAGACTATCATTATCCCAATTGACTGAGTTCTGCTCAGCAAACCCCACCTCTCATCAGCCCATCAGGCTTTAAATACCAGAATGAAGCCAAGGCTACCATTCCTCCCTGGCAAATCGGCTGGCTCTACCTCTGCCTACCACACCTGGAGGCGTTCCCAGGAGCTCACCCTCTTTGAGCTCACTCTGCCAGTGAAAGGCCACAGGAAACCTCCCCAGTGCTCAAGTTGTCTGGGGTACCAGCTATGGAGTGAACCCTCTGACTCAGGTGAAGAGAAGGAGCAGGAACCAATGGGACATCTGCAGGAAGCAGACAATACCTGGGGTTGGCACAGACAGACCAGAGAATCTGTACCATGAGTGGCTGCTGGTGCCCAAGGAGCCCCAGTGACTCCAGTCCAGAAGGGACCAGCAGCCCTGTTGGAGACAGCAGGTATGTTGGAGGAGAGTGTCTATGTGACAGATTGAGTGTGTTTGGGGGGTGAATAAGCAGAGAGAGAGAGAGAAATGCCTCATAGGTTCCTGTCCCATGTCGGTGTGTGCTGAGGTGAGCACAGTTTCAGGGGTGGGAACATCAGCCCCCTGGGTCCAGTGATGCTCTTTTGTTCAGCCTGTGCTAAAGGATCCGTAGGTGGGACCCAGATTGCAGAACAGCAGAGCAGACTCCTTTTTAAGCTGAGTGGTCGGTATGGCCCCCAATTGATGTTGTAATATCCACATGGGCCTTGGCAGATCAGAAGTCCCCACCCTCAGGGGAGAAGAGGGATTCGGGCAGCCCCAGCGTTGGGCGTTGAATCTGGGGGACTGGGATGGGCTCAGGGCTGCAGGGCTGTAATGAGGTAGGGGCTTTGTGTAACAGGTCTCGCCGGTCTCAGCTGACTAAATCCCATTCTCCTGCAGGCCATACGGGACACAAGGCAACCTCCCCAAACGGCAGAGACTGCAGCAGGGTCCCAGGCCAGGTAAGGCATTTTCTATGCCCTCTCCTGAATCCCTCCTCTAGGAAAGGTTTCCCCTTCCAAGGCTGACTGGAATGGGGGAGGGACTGTCTCTAGGATGCCCAGGGCTGGAGCCACCTCAGCTCTGGGAGCAGCTATGCTGTCCTGGGTTTAGGAGTCCCCAAATCAGCCCCTCCACTGGGTCTCCTGAAGGACAGCTGCCTCTCCTCAACAAACTCTGTGTACCCAGAGGTATAGAAGCTACAAAGGTGTGACCATGTTCAGTCCACAGTGAAGTGTTGCCTCAAGTAACACTGAATGTAAGTCCTGGGGTCCCACCCAGCTGTTTGGGCTCAAGCACCCAGGGAATGTCCATAGGTTGAGCTTGCTGAGAGTTTCAAGATGGTGAGGTTTCTGTGCAGCCATGCAGATTCGGTTTCGGGCTAGGGTTGCAGTTTGTGCTGTCCTCTGCCCTGTGCCCTGAGAGCCTCTCCTTGACTAGCCCTACCTGCTGGGTTTTCCTCCCCAGGGCCAACAGAGTGCCAGCCCCTCTATGGTCATTTATGTCTTGGAAGCAGGAACAGAGCTGCAGGTTTGCCTGGGAGCTGAGGGCCTGGTTCTGGCCCCACAGAGACCACTGCAGCTCACGCTGGGCCATGTGGTGGTCGTGGTGGTCCCTGAGCATGTCCTGACAGCAGCAGAGGGGCTCTGGTTCCCTGGCCAGACCCGCTGGCTCCTGCTCACAGGTGCTGACCCCACCTGGGAGATCAGCATGGAAGACGGGTCTGCCGTTCCCCAGGGAGTAGCTGCTGTGTGTGTCCCTCAGGCAGACAGGGTGGCTGGTGCTCCCCACAGCCCCCAGCCATCTTTGAAATTCCCAGCCAATACAGCCCCAGGAGCTTGCTCCTCTGGCCACCCAAACACCCTCTTCCTCACCCCTCGCTACAGCTACAGAGCCGCCGCCCCTCGGGGCTCCTCCCACATGCCCAAGCCTCACTCGGAGAGGCATCCTCTGCCAGCTGAGTTCCAGTTGAGTCTCCATGGCCTGGAACCCCTGGCCTGCTCTGCCCTCAGACCTCTGCCTCCCTCTCCCTCTCCCAGCCCAGGGCCCAGAGCCCCTCCCATCAAGGCCTTCTGCAGGCCAGGCTGCAAGGGGCACAGACATGTCTTCCAACACTGATGCCCCCCACCCCCAGGAGCCCTCAGGCCCCACACAAACTGCAGACAAGCTGACAGCAAGACCATGGACACCTGCCCCTTCCAGGATTGCCCCCTCCTGACCTCACCCCCTGTTGATGAGGGGGACCTTCTGGGTGTGGGGGGCTGTGGAGAAATGCCATGTGCTCTCACATCTGCCTCATGCACTGGAGAAATAGAGGCAATGATGAATTTCAGGTGTCAATGATTTCCGGTGTCCTCAGCTGTCAATGGGATGAGAGTTTTGGTGACACCATTGTTACCCAATTCCAATTGTGAATACCAGGTCACTGTGATGACAATCAAAATAGCAGCACTGTCAGTTCTTACACATCTTGCATTTATTGAAGGTGAATTTGGACAGTTTGGGATTGTCAGGTTAATCTGGGGCCTGTAACTCTTGTGAAAACTGTGTTCGTACCTGGTGTGTTACATGAACTGAAGTTTCTTTTTTTATTTTTAATTTTTTATTTTTTTAACTTTTATTTAATGAATATAGATTTCCAAAGTACAGCTTATGGACTACATTGGCATCCCCCACCCCCCACCCCCGATGACTTCCTTCCCACCCGCAACCCTCCCCTTTCCCGCTCTCTCTCCCCTTCCATTCATATCAAGATTCATTTTCATTTTTCTATATATACAGAAGATCAGTTTAGTATACATTAAGTAAAGATTTCAACAGTTCACACCCACATAGAAACACAAAGTTAAATATACTGTTTGAGTACTCATTAAAGCATTAAATCTCAATGTACAGCACATTAAGGACAGAGATCCTACATGAGGAGTAAGTGCACAGTGACTCCTGTTGTTGACTTTACAAATTGACTCTCCTGTTTATGGTATCAGTAATCTCCCTATGCTCCAGTCATGATGAACTGAAGTTTCTTGTGGAGTCCTTCTGCATGTGTGAAACACACCCTGGATTTAGAATTCAGAAGGAAGGACTTTGATCTGGATTATGTTTGATCTGGATTATGGGGCTCAATCCTTGGATTTCTTGGATTGAATAAAACTACAAATAATCATTTCCATGTGTTTTGTATTTATTTTTTCTCTCTTAGAAATGCAGATCACAGAGAGAGAAGGAGAGACAGAGAAAGAGGGAGATTTCACATACATGAATCACTTCCTAAATGGCTGCAATATTTAGAGGCTGGACCAGACTGAAGCCAGGAACCTGGAGTTTCATTTGGATCTCCCACAGAGGTGGCGGGGACATAAGCACCTGGGTGTTCTTCCACTGTCTTCCCAGGAGTGTTTGCAGGAAGCTAGATCAGAAGTGCAGCAACCTGTGCTCTGAGGACACTCAGCTGGAATGCTGCAGCCATGTGGGTGGCAATGTACGCTGGGCCACCACACTGGCCCTCATGGATTTTGGTTCTTGTGTTCACTGTCACACACAATTTTCAAGGCATATTTTAGCAGTGCCAATGAGCAAGTCTGCAGGATGCCATCTCTACATTGAAAGGACTTAGAGGGCCTCAACCTGGACGCAAGGGTCCAAGCACTGGGGCCATCTTTTGTTGCTTTCCCAGGTGCATTAGCAGGAAGCTGGATGGGAAATGGAGCATTCAGAATGCAAACCTCTGCTCCAATGTGTGATGCTGGCATTGCACAAGGGCTGTTTAACAAGCTCTGACATGATGCTGGCTACAAATGTGTAGTATTTTCATACATGTGAGCAGTGCACAATGACCCAAACCTGCTAACCAGTATATCCATCACCAAAAATATTTATCCATTATGGGGCTGGCACTGTGGTGCAGTGTGTTAAATCCCTGGACTGCAGCACTGGACCCCATTGGGTGCCGATTTAAGTCCCAGCTGCTCCACTTCACTCCAGCTCTCTGCTATGGCCTAAGAAAGCAGTGGAGAATGGCCCAACTCCTTTTGCCCTTGCACCCATTGAGTGACCTGGAGGCAGCTCCTGGCTCCTGGCTTTGGATTAGCTCAACTCTGGCCAAGGTGGCCATTTGGGGAATGAACCAGCAGATGGTAGACCTTTCTGTGTCTGTGTCTCCCTCTCTCTGTAACTCTTTTAAATTAAATAAAATAAATCCTTAAAAACAATAGGTATATTTTTGGTCATTTTAACCCACAAACGTATGAGATGTTTTAAAGATGTTCATGGAAAATATGATTTATAAAGAAAACCAGCCTTTCAACATTTTTACCCATCGTATTTTAAATCCATTCTTCACTCACATTTTAAAGACCTTTGCAGAGAAATTGTCAATTAAAAATAACAAATAGGGACAAGTCTTTGGTGCTGCAGTTAAGAAGCCACTGTGACATGGACAGTGCTGTGGCATAGTGGGTAAATTCACTGCCTGCACTGCTGGCATCACATATGGGTACCAGTTCAAGTCCTGGAGGCTAACCTTCTGGTGCAGCTGTCTGCTATGGCCTGGGAATGCAGCACATGGTGGCCTCAGTTCTTGAGCCTATAAACTCCTGTGAGAGACCTGGAGGAAGCACATGCCATTGGGGAGTGAACCAGCAGATGGACGATCTCTCTCTCTCTCTCTCTCTCTCTCTCTCTTTCTCTCTCTCTCTGGCAAACTATGTGTGTCTACCTCTCTATTTAATTCTGTCTGTCAAATAAATAAAATAAACCTTTAAAACAATAGGTATCATCTTTTGGTCATCTTATCCCAAAAATGTATGAGATGTATTCAAAATGTTCATGGAAAACAAGAAAAAACTATCCTTTCAACATTTTTACCCGAATCATGGATTTTTCAATCCATTCTTCACACACGTTTTTAAGGACCTTGGCACAGTAATTGTCATTAACTTTAGAAATAAGGACAAGTCTTTGGTGCTGTAGTTTAGAAGCCACTGTGATGGTGCCAGTGCTGTGGTGTAGCCGGTAAAGACACCACCTACAGTGCTGGCATCCCAAACGGGCACTGGTTCAAGTCCTGGCTGCTCCATTTCTGATCCAACTCTCTGCTATGGCCTGGAAAAGCAGTAGAAGATGACCCAAGCCCTTGGGCCCTTGCACCCATGTAGGAGACCTGGAAGAATCTTCAGGCTCCTGGCTTCAGATCTGCCCAGCACCTGCCATTGCAGCCATTTGTGGAGGGAACCGACAGAAGGAAGATCTCTCTCTCTCTCTGCCTCTCTGTTACTGTGTCTATAAATAAAATAAATAAATATTTTTTTAAGATTTCTTTATTTTTACTTGAAAGTCAGAGTTACACAGAGAGAGGAGAGGCAGAGAGAGAGAGAGAGAGAGAGAGAGAGAGGTCTTCCATCAGATGGTTCACTCCCCAGTTAGCCACAATGGCCGGAACTGTGCCGATGCGAAGCCAGGAGCCAGGAGCTTCTTCCAGGCTTCCCATGTGGGTGCAGGGGCCCAAGGACTTGGGCCATCTTCTACTGCTATCCCAGGCCATAGCAGAGAGCTGGATCAGAAGTGGAGCAGCTGGGATTAGAACTGGCACCTATATAGGATGCTGGTGTTTCAGGCCAGGGTGTTAACCCACTGTGCCACAGCACCAGCCCCTAAATAAATATTTTTTTTTTTAAAAAATAAGCCACTTTGAATGTCTGTATCCAATATAGAAGGCCTGAGGTCTGGTACCAGCTCTGCTCCCAATTCCAGCTTCCTGCTGATGCGACCTTCAGAGATGAAAGTGGTAGCTGCATGGTTAGGTGCATGCCATGCCTGTGTGAGAGCTGCATTGGGTTACAGGCTTTGGAGTTGGTCCACACCCTGGTATGCTTGTGACCATCTCTCTTCCTGTTGCTCCCCCCCATCCCTCTCATCATTTCTCTTTCAAATACATTTTTAAAAATAATGAGGGGCCAGCACTGTGGCGCAGAAGGGTTAACACCCTGGCTTCAAGCCACGGCATCCCATATGAGCTCTGGTTCGAGTCCCAGCTGCTGTGCTTCCAATCCAGCTCTCTGCTATGGCCTGGGAAAGCAGTAGAAGATGGCCCAAGTCCTTGGGGCCCTGCAACCACATGGGAGACCCAAAGGAAGCTCCTGGCTCCTGGCTTCGGATCGGCGCAGCTCTGGAAATTGTGGCCTATTGGGGAGTGAAACATCTGAGGGAAGACCTCTCTCTCTCTCTCTGCCTCTCCACTCTCTGTAACTATGACTTTAAATACATAAATAAATCTTCAAAACATGAGTAGAAATATACATACAGGAAATAAGAATAAAATGCAAACATAACCACATCTATATTTTAACAATTACAATTTCATCATGGTTATAAAAATACAGAATATTCACAAAGTTAATCCTTCATGAATGAATACGCAAAGTCTCAAGAAAAGGAAACATCATATTATTCAATCCTTATATGATGGGTAGTGGGGGGTTGAACAATGTACAGAGATGATGTCTTTAGGAGCCTTATTTATTTACTTATTAATTGAAAAAATCATATTTACAGGGAGAGACAGAGAGAGCAAGCACAATCTTCCATCTGCTGGTTCAATCCTCCAATGGCCTCAATGGCCGGGGCTTGGCCAGGCTGATGTCAGAAGCCTCAAACTCCATCCTGGTCTCCCACAGGGAAGGTGTAGGCTCAGGTACTTGGGACATTACTTGCTGCCTTCCAGGGCCAGTAGCAGAAACCTAGATGGAAAGTAGAGTAGCTGGGACTCAAGCCAGCACTCCAATAGAGAGTTGCAGTTTCACAAGTTGCAGCTTAGTGCACAGGGCCACATTGCTGGCCTTGTCTTTTCATTCCAAATAAAATGAACCATACTTTTCTTTTTAATTTTTATTCATCTGAGAGATAGAATTGCAGACACAGAAAGACAGACAGACTGCTAAAAAGTTGATTTTCAAAAAGAATCTTGCAAAGAATGTTACTCATAATTTGTAGGAACTCCTCATAGAAGTAGAGATAAACGCATCACATTATGTCACTACCTTCCAGAGCCATTAGCAGAAACCTAGATGGGAAGTAGAGTAGCTAGGATTTGAGCCAGCACTCCAATAGATAGTTTCAGTGTCACAAGTTGCAGCTTAGTGTGCAGGGTCACAATGCTGGCCTTGTCTTTACATTCCAAATGAAAGGAACCCTACTTTTTTTTTTTTTTTTACAGATTTATTCATCTGAGAGGTAGAATTGCAGACACAGAGAGAGAGAGAGATAGACAGACTTAAAGGTCTTCCATCTGCTGGACAACTCGCCAGGTAGCCACAACAGCCAGAGCTGAGCCAATCCGAAGCCAGAAGATTCTTCCAGGTCTTCCATGGAGATGCAGGAGCCCGAGCACTAGGGCCATCTTCCACTGTTTTCCCATGTGATGAGCAGAGAGCTAGACTGGAAGTGGAGCAGCCAGGACATGAACTGGCACCCATGTGGGATGCCGGCACCACAGGTGGAGGCTTAGCCAACTATGCCACCATGCTGTCCCCAGGAACCCTACTCTTGACCCAGCGTCTGGATTGTATCATGCCACAATTCCATAGTCAATTTCTCTGATATGTGACTGTTCTCTGAATCACTGAGTACATGAGCCCGATGCTTAGGAGGAAGAAGAGGCTGACATTTTATGCACACTCATGGAAAAGTGTGCCCCCATCTTATTTGGTCATGGCCCATGCCAGACTCCAGCTGCACACAATTATTTCTAGTTGGACTCTAGACTTCCTGTTTATGCAGCTTCCTCCTTTTAGGTTCTGATTTGTTCCCAAGTTTTGTGGAAAGCATGGGTCATGTTGAAATCTCATGCATTAGTTTCTTTTGACAATTTTCTTGTTTGCAGAACTGGATGTTCTAGCAGATGATATTGGCACATTCCTGGGAGTGATTTAATAATTCCAGAAAGGAGGGACATGTTTATCTGGGTTTCTTTAAGAAGATTTATTTTTTAATTTTTTAAAGGCAGAATAACACAGAGAGGTGTAGGAGGAATATAGAGGGAAAGAATGAGGAAGGAGGAGAGGGAATGAGAGAGATAGAGAACGAGAGGTCTCCCATCCATTGGTTCACTCCCAAAGAGGCCACAACAGCTGGGGCTGGGCAAGACTGAAGCCAAGAGCTAGGAGTTTCACCTGGGTTTCCCACATGTGTGCAAATAAAAGGAACCCTGCTTTTTTTTTATAAAGATTTATCCAGCTGAGAGGCAGTATTACAGAGAGAGAGACTGACAGATTTAAAGGTCTTCCATCTACTGGTTCACTCCCCCAGCACTTGGGCTGTCTTCTGCTGTTTTCCCAGGTGCATTAGCAGGGAATCTAGAAGAAGTGGATCAGCCAGTTCTTGAATCAGTGCCCATATGGACTGCCAGTGTCTCAGGCAGAGGCTACACCCAAACACCAGCCCCAGAAGGAATATGTTGACCACTTGATCCGCTAATCTCGGTGCTTTCTGGTGAGTTGGAAGACTTGCTCTCTTATCCAGAAAATATTTCATAGTAGTGATATTCACTTTAAGCTATACCATATTATTCCTTCCATGAAATAATTGCTTAGGAATGTTTACACTGCTAAAAAGTTGATTTTCAAAAAGAATCTTGCAAAAAATGTTACTCATAATTTGTAGGAACTCCTCAGAGAAGTAGAGATAAATACATCACATTATGTGAGTTTCTGATTAGAACTGCTACCTAATTGTCCAAACAGACCTCCTTGGGTTGTCCTTAAAGGAAAGAGTTTTTTTGGGGAAAAAAGCTTTCCTTATTCATTTTTTATTTATTTGAGAGAGATCAAGATCCCACTTGCTGTTTCATCCCCCAAATGCATGCCATCATGGGGTTGGGCTAGGCCAGATCAAGCGCTGTGAACTCAGGCCTGGTCTACTGCCTAGGTGGCAGGGACCCACCTACTTGAGCCGACACCTGCTGCTTCCCAAGGTACAAGGACAGGGAGTAGAGCCTGAACTTGAATTCAGTTACTCCAGTATTGGAGTGTGCATATTAAGCATGCTCCACAACATCCAGCCCAGAAAAGACTGTAAAAGGGCAAATTCATGCCATTGAGAAATCCTGAGGGAGTATGAAGATGACCTTAAGTGAACTTATGTGGGAGTTGTGGACATCTTTTTGGGATTAGGTACCTGAGGGTGTGGGCCAGATGGTAGAAGGGTGGGTGTGAGCTTCCCTGTCTTTTTTGTTTGTTTGTTTCAAGATTTAACTATTGGGGCTGACACTGTAGGGTAGTGCGCTAAGCCTCCACCTGCAAGGTCGGCATCCCATATGGGTGCCGGTTCGAGTCCCGGCTGCTCCTATTCTGATCCAGCTCTCTGCTATGGTCTGGGAAATTACAGGAAGATGGCCCAAGTACTTGGGTCTCTGCTCATGCGGGAGGCCAAGAAGAGGCTTCTGGCTCTTAGTTTCAGATCAGCCCAGCTCCATATGTTGAGGCAATTTGGAGAGTGTGCCACTGGAAAGAGGAAAAATCTTTCTCTCTATCTCTCCCACACGCTGGATGTAACCTCACAAATAAATACATCAATCTAATTACAGAGAAATGGAGACAAAGAGAGAAAAAGAGATCAACCATCTGCAGGGTCATGTCCAAAGAGATGAAATGGCCCAGGCTGAAGCCAGAAACCAGGAAGTCCATCTGGGTCTCCTTCATGGGTGCAGGGGCCCAAGGACTTGGGCTATCCTGTGCTGTTTTCTGAGGCACAGTAGCAGGGAGCTGCACAAGAGGTGGAACAGCCGGGACTAAAACCGGTGCCTATATGGAATGCCTGCACCACAGCCAGCAACATCATCTGTTGCACCAAAATTCCATCCACGAACTTCTAACTCATGGAGGTGGACACCACTACCTTGAGAATGTCCCTCCCTGTGTGTTCACTGTGACTTTGTCAAAAGGTGACATCTTCCAGCCAACAATTTGCCTTTTCAAATGTCTGCTTGGGAAAGAAAATAAATACAACACACACACAACTCATTTTTCTGCTTAATTCAAGCCAAAGAATCCAAGTAGCATGATTAGAAACAAAGAAATCATGTAGTGAATATGTGAATAAATTTGTCCTTTTTTTTCACAGGCAGAGAGGAGAGACAGAGAAAGAGACAGAGAGAAAGGTGTACCTTTTTCCATTGCTTCACCCTTCAATGGCTTCTGCAGCAGGCACGCTACGGCCGGTACATCTGGCTGATCTGAAGCCAGGAGACACATGCTTGTCCTGGTCTACCATTCGAGTGCAGGGCCCAAGGACTTGGGCCATCCTCCACTGCCTTTCTGAGACACAGCAGAGAGCATGACAGGAAGAGGAGCAACCAGGATGAGAACCCGAGGTGCCAGTGACACAGGCAGAGGATTAGCCTATAGAATGGAGTGCTGGCCTCTCCTTTTTCTGAATTCTAAAGGCAGAGTATATACCACAAAGAGTATGAATCTCCATATACCATTTGAATACCAAGGAGTATGGATACATTTCGTGAGTTACAAACAAGAGAATGATTGTATATGGGCAAACTGTCTCATGTAGCGGAACATTTCCTGCCATTGGAAAGTGGAGCAGCAGATGGAAGATCACACACTCTCTCTCTCTCCCTACTCTCTCTCCTTCTCCTCCCCCTACTCTCTCTCTCTGCACCTACCTCTCTCTATGTCTGTCAAATAAATAAAATCACTCTTTACAAACAATAGGTATCATTTTTTGGTCATCTGCAAGGTGCCTTTTAAAATGTATGCTTGGGAAAGAAAATAAATAGAACACACACAACTCATTTTTAAATCTTTTTTAAAAAAAAAGGCATCCCACCTGGCTCCTGGCTTCGGTTCAGCACATTACCAGCCCTAGCAGCCATCTGGGGAAGCGAACCAAAGGAGGGAGGACTTTTCTATTTGTCTCTCTCTGTCTCTGTCTGTCTACTCTCTCTCTCTCTCTCTCTCTCTCTCTCTCTCTGTGTGTGTGTGTGTGTGTGTGTCTATCAATCTATCTGTCAAATAAATAAACAAACTCCTCCGGGGGCCGGTGCTGTGGCATAGCGTGCAAAGCCGCCGCCTGCAGTGCCGGCTCCCATATGGGCGCCGGTTTGAGTCCTGGCAGCTCCATTCTGATGCAGCTCTCTGCCATGGCCAGGGCAGGGAATGCAGTACAGGACGGCCCAAATGCTTGGGCCCTGGCATCCCTGTGCGAGACCCAGGAAGGCTCCTGCCATTGGGGAGTAGACCAGCAGATGGAAGATTTTCTATCTCTCTCTCTCTGTCCCTCTCACCCTCTCTCACCCTCTCTCCCTCCCCCTCACTCTCTTTCTCTCTCTGCACCTACCTCTCTCTATGTCTGTCAAAGAAATAAAATCACTCTTTACAAACAAGAGGTATCCTTTTTTGGTCATCTGCAAGGTGCCTTTTGAAATGTATGCTTGGGATAGAAAAGAAATAGAACACACACACAACTCATTTTTCTGTTGTATTCCAGCCAAAGTATCCAAGTAGCATCATGAGAAACTAAGGCATCACACGTTGTGACTCTCTCCCCTTTTTCTGAATGCTCAACCCAGGGTGTAGATCACAAAGAGAGCACATCTCCATAGAACATTTGCATACCAAAATGTGTTGATAGGATTCACAAGAGTTACAAACACGAGAATGATTGTCTATGGGCAAACTGTCTCATGGAGCGGAACATGTTCCAAGGACTGCGTAAGTCTCAGTTCTTGATGGTGGCTTTTCCACAGAGACAATGGCAGCGCACAAAATTCTCATCCAGATACAGCAGAGGAGACAATCCTCCCAGCGGGTCACAGTTGGTGAGTTCTCTCACTGTGGAGTGAACTTGGAGTCTCTTCTTTCAGCCACTAACAAGGCAAGTGCTAGGAGCCTTTCCACCATCTTCCCCAGCCAGCACAACGGGAGGGTCGCTGGCAGCATTCCACCCCCACCCTCTCCCCCACCCCCACTCCAGCGAATCCGGAGCTCCACTTCTCCTCCAAGCATCTCCAGCTGGTGACAGTCTGGCGAGAGCCCACGGCATTTCTCCACAGCCCCCCACACCCACAGTGTCCCCCTCGTTCAGCGGGGCGTGAGGTCAGGGAGGCGGCAATCCCAGAAGGGGCAGGTGTCCATGGTCTTGCTGTCAGCTTGTCTGCAGTTTGTGTGGGGCCTGAGGGCTCCCGGGGGTGGGGGGCATCAGTGTTGGAAGAGACGTCTGCGCGCCTTGCAGCCTGGCCTGGGGCGGGCCTTGATGGGAGGGGCTCTGGGCCCTGGGCTGGGAGAGGGAGAGGGAGGCAGAGGTCTGAGGGCAGAGCAGGCCAGGGGTTCCAGGCCATGGAGACTCAACTGGAACTCAGCTGGCAGAGGATGCCTCTCCGGGTGAGGCTTGGGCATGTGGGAGGAGCCCCGAGGGGCGGCGGCTCTGTAGCTGTAGCGAGGGGTGAGGAAGAGGGTGTTTGGGTGGCCAGAGGAGCGGGCTCCTGGCGCTGCATTGGCTGGGCGTGCCGAGGGTGGCTGGGGGCCGTGGGGAGCACCAGCCACCCTGTCTGCTCCCTGGGGAACGGCAGACCCGTCTTCCATGCTGATCTCCCAGGTGGGGTCAGCACCTGTGAGCAGGAGCCAGCGGGCCTGGGCAGGGAACCAGAGCCCCTCTGCTGCTGTCAGGACGTGCTCAGGGACCACCACGACCACCACATGGCCCAGCGTGAGCTGCAGGGCTGTCTGTGGGGCCAGCACCAGGCCCTCAGCTCCCAGGCGAAGCTGCAGCTCTGTTCCCGCTTCCAAGACCACCACGATCATCTGGGCGCTGGCACTCTGCGGGCCCTGGGGAGGAAAAGCCAGCAGTTAGGGCTTGTCGTGCAGTGGCTGGCAGGGCACAGGGCAGGGCACAGCCTGAACTGCAAACCCAGCCCCCAATCCAGCCCTGCATGGCCACCCAGAAACCTCACCGTCCTGACACCCTCAGCGAGCTCAACCAATGGACTTTCCCTACACCTTGGATCCCAACAAGTCACGTGGACCCCAAAACTTACCCTCGAGCTTCCACGGGGCACCACTACAGCATGGCATGGACACGGCCGCCATTCCTGGGCAGCTTCTGCACCTAGGGGAACACGGAGTGTGTTGAGGGGAGGCGGCTGTCCCGCAGGAGTCCCAGTGGAGGGGCATAGTTGCTCCCAGCGCGGAGGTGGCTGCAGGCCTGGGCATCCTAGAGAAAGTCCCTCCCCCGTTCCAGTCAGCCTTGGAAGGGGGAGCCTTTCCTAGTGGGGGCAGTCAGGTGAGAGCATAGAAAATGCCTTACCTGGCCTGGGACCCTGCTGCAGTCTCTGCCGTTTGGGGAGGTTGCCTTGTGTCCCGTGTGGCCTGCAGGAGAATGGGACTCGGTCAGCTGAGACCAGCGAGACCTGTTACACAAAGCCCCTAACTCATTGCAGCCCTGCAGCCCTGAGCCCATCCCAGTCCCCCACATTCAATGCCCAACGCTGGGGCTGCCCGAATCCCCCTTCTCCCCTGAGGGTGGGCACTTCTGATCTGCCAAGGCCCATGTGGATATTACAACATCAATTGGGGGCCATACCAACCACTCAGCTTCAAAAGGAGTCTGCTCTGCTGTTCTGCAATCAGGCTCCCACCTGCAGATCCTTTAGCACAGGCTGAACAAAAGAGCATCACTGGACCCAGGGGGCTGGTGTTCCCACCCCTGAAACTGTGCTCACCTCAGCACACACCGACATGGGACAGGAACCTACGAGGCATCTCTCTCTCTCACTCTCTCTCACACACACACACACTCAATCTGTCACCTAGACACTCTCCTCCAACATACCTGCTGTCTCCAACAGGGCCGCTGGTCCCTTCCTGGCAGGAGTCACTGGGACTCCTTGGGCGCCAGCAGCCACTCATGGTACAGATTCTCTGGTCTGTCTGTGCCAACCCCAGGCGATGTCTGCTTCCTGCAGATCTCCTGTTGGCTCCTGCTCTTTCTCTTCACCTGAGGCAGAGGGATCAGGCCCCCAGCTGGTACCCCAGGCAACTTGAGTGCTAGGGAGATGTTCCTGCAGCCTCACACGGGCAGGGCAGAGTGAGCTTGGACAGAGGGAGCTCCTGGGAACGCATCCAGGTGTGGGAGGCAGAGGTGGAGCCAGGGAGGAATGGTAGCCTTGGCTTCCTCCTGGTATTTCAAGCCTGCTGGGCTGGTGAGGGGCGGGGCTTGCTGAGCGGAACCCAGTCAATCGGGATAATGATAGGCTGGCAGTCTGTCTATCCAGGACAGTCAAAATCCAATAGAACCCTCCCTGATGAAAATCCCATCCAGGAAGAACTGCCTATGGGATGCAGTTCTGGTCAACAGGTCCTCTCACTCCTTGATGTGGTTATCTTTTCCCATGAGGCTTGTGTGATTTTACAGGAATGGATTTTTTAAAAGAACACTTTTATTTATTTTTATTGTATTTATGTTTTTGAAAGTCGGAGTTCCACAGAGGGAGCTGGAGAGGCAGAGACGGAGAAAAGTCTCCCATGCACCGGTTCGCTCCCCAGTGAATTGCAAAGCCATAGCTGTGCCGATCCGAAGCCAGTAGCCAAGAACTTCGACTGGGTCTCCCCCGTGGGTACACAGGCCCTAGGACTTGGGCCAGGCTCTCTGGCCTTCCCAGGCTCTAGCAAAGAGCTGGATCAGCAGTGGAGCAGCCAGGACTCAAACCAGCTTCCCCCTGGGATGCTGACACGGCAGGCGGTGGCTTGACCTGCTACACCACAGCCCCGGCCCCAGGATGGAATGGTTGAGATCAGTCTTTTCCCATCTTTACTACTGGTTTCCTTCCTTCTGTATTGATTGAGAAAGGCGGAGGGACAGTGTGAAAGGGAGACCCAAAGAGCCATCTTGCATCCACTGGCTCTTCCCACTGCTTTTCCAGGCGCATCAGGGAGCAGGATTGCAAGGGCAGCAGCCAGGACTCCACCCTGTGCCTCTATGGGATGTGGGCATTTCCACAGGTGGCTTCCTCCCCTGGGCCACAACAGCAGCACAGTTTCTCCTGTAGCCTAGTAAAACCGATGCCCTATGCAAATTGGTGTGTCTGCAAACTTGCTATTGTTTTCCAGAGAGAAAATATGTTTCCCACCCAGAGTTTTGCCTTGGCCTGTGGCTTCACCGCTGATGGGATTGTGACCGGGGAAAGTGACTGCATTTTTCCCGGGAGCTGTGGAGTTCCTGATGAGTTGGTTGTGTACTGTCTTCCTCTCGAAAGATGAGCCAGACGGCAGAGCTGCAGCAGCATTGTCCAAGGATCCACAGGCTGTGTGCGCATCCCGCACTGAGGGCAGCCAGGCAAACCTTGTGAGCATGGGAGAGAGAACCTGTGTCCTTCCATTCTGCAAGCCAGCCCTCCCTGGTGAGTAGAGAATGATTGTGACTCCCCAGTGTCCACTGGTATACTTCTGCCTTCACTCACATTTCTCTCCATAACTGACAGGATGTTTTCCTTCAGATTCAGTGATCTATTTGGAAGGCTGGGTTACAGATGGGGTGGGGGGAGGGCTGGGGAGAAGCCCTCCCCCTGCTGGTTCACTCCAAACATGGCCACAACCTCAAACAGTATTATCTCATGGGTCTTCACTCCATGGTGTCGAGGGACAGGCAATGTCATCTACTCTTTGTCATGTGAACTTTCTTGGGGTCATAGACCAGATTGTGCTGACACATTTCTTAATTGATTTCAAAGAAAGAGTTACTGAGAGCAATTGGAAGAGCAAGCGTGACACCATCTTCCACCTCCCCTTCTCTCCTTCACTCTCTGTGACTCTGCTCTCCAAGAAAAGCAAACCCTGCAACACACAGCTTTGCTTTCTCATCCCCACAAACTGCCCGTGGTCCCCGTGCGCCTGGCTCCAACCTTCTGGATGACAGTGGTGCCCAGTGGGAGGCAGCCTCACCCAGGAGAAGGGGAGGTGGAGGCAGCGGGGACCCCATCCACCGCTGGCGGGCTGCGTCTTCCACCTCACCTCGCTCTGCTTTGCCCACCATTGCAGCAATCTGGCGAGTGAACCAGCAGATGGAAGACCTACCACTTTGGAACTCTACATTTAAGATAAAAGAAATACATCTTTAAAAAAAAAAAAAAAGGCGTCCCTCCTGCTCCTGGCTTCGGTTCGGCACATTACCAGCCCTAGCAGCCATCTGGGGAAGCGAACCAAAGGAGGGAGGACTTTTCTATTTGTCTCTCTCTGTCTCTGTCTGTCTACTCTCTCTCTCTCTGTGTGTGTGTGTGTGTGTGTGTGTCTATAAATCTATCTGTCAAATAAATAAACAAACTCCTCTGGGGGCCGGTGCTGTGGCATAGCGTGCAAAGCCGCCGCCTGCAGTGCCGGCTCCCATATGGGCGCCGGTTTGAGTCCTGGCAGCTCCATTCTGATGCAGCTCTCTGCCATGGCCAGGGCAGGGAATGCAGTACAGGATGGCCCAAATGCTTGGGCCCTGGCATCCCTGTGCGAGACCCAGGAAGGCTCCTGCCATTGGGGAGTAGACCAGCAGATGGAAGATTTTCTATCTCTCTCTGTCCCTCTCACCCTCTCTCACCCTCTCTCCCTCCCCCTCACTCTCTTTCTCTCTCTGCACCTACCTCTCTCTATGTCTGTCAAAAAATAAAATCACTCTTTACAAACAATAGGTATCCTTTTTTGGTCATCTGCAAGGTGCCTTTTGAAATGTATGCTTGGGATAGAAAAGAAATAGAACACACACACAACTCATTTTTCTGTTGTATTCCAGCCAAAGTATCCAAGTAGCATCATGAGAAACTAAGACATCACACGTTGTGACTCTCTCCCCTTTTTCTGAATGCTCAACCCAGGGTGTAGATCACAAAGAGAGCACATCTCCATAGAACATTTGCATACCAGAATGTGTTGATAGGATTCACAAGAGTTACAAACACGAGAATGATTGTCTATGGGCAAACTGTCTCATGGAGTGGAACATGTTCCAAGGACTGCGTAAGTCTCAGTTCTTGATGGTGGCTTTTCCACAGAGACAATGGCAGCGCACAAAATTCTCATCCAGATACAGCAGAGGAGACAATCCTCCCAGCGGGTCACAGTTGGTGAGTTCTCTCACTGTGGAGTGAACTTGGAGTCTCTTCTTTCAGCCACTAACAAGGCAAGTGCTAGGAGCCTTTCCACCATCTTCCCCAGCCAGCACAATGGGAGGGTCGCTGGCAGCATTCCACCCCCACCCTCTCCCCCACCCCCACTCCAGCGAATCCGGAGCTCCACTTCTCCTCCAAGCATCTCCAGCTGGTGACAGTCTGGCGAGAGCCCATGGCATTTCTCCACAGCCCCCACACCCACAGTGTCCCCCTCATTCAGCGGGGCGTGAGGTCAGGGAGGCGGCAATCCCAGAAGGGGCAGGTGTCCATGGTCTTGCTGTCAGCTTGTCTGCAGTTTGTGTGGGGCCTGAGGGTTCCCGGGGGTGGGGGGCATCAGTGTTGGAAGAGACATCTGCGCGCCTTGCAGCCTGGCCTGGGGCGGGCCTTGATGGGAGGGGCTCTGGGCCCTGGGCTGGGAGAGGGAGAGGGAGGCAGAGGTCTGAGGGCAGAGCAGGCCAGGGGTTCCAGGCCATGGAGACTCAACTGGAACTCAGCTGGCAGAGGATGCCTCTCCGGGTGAGGCTTGGGCATGTGGGAGGAGCCCCGAGGGGTGGCGGCTCTGTAGCTGTAGCGAGGGGTGAGGAAGAGGGTGTTTGGGTGGCCAGAGGAGCGGGCTCCTGGCGCTGCATTGGCTGGGCGTGCCGAGGGTGGCTGGGGGCCATGGGGAGCACCAGCCGCCCTGTCTGCTCCCTGGGGAACGGCAGACCCGTCTTCCATGCTGATCTCCCAGGTGGGGTCAGCACCTGTGAGCAGGAGCCAGCGGACCTGGGCAGGGAACCAGAGCCCCTCTGCTGCTGTCAGGACGTGCTCAGGGACCACCACGACCACCACATGGCCCAGCGTGAGCTGCAGGGCTGTCTGTGGGGCCAGCACCAGGCCCTCAGCTCCCAGGCGAAGCTGCAGCTCTGTTCCTGCTTCCAAGACCACCACGATCATCTGGGCGCTGGCACTCTGCGGGCCCTGGGGAGGAAAAGCCAGCAGTTAGGGCTTGTCGTGCAGTGGCTGGCAGGGCACAGGCCAGGGCACAGCCCCAACTGCAAACCCAGCCCCCAATCCAGCCCTGCATGGCCACCCAGAAACCTCACCGTCCTGACACCCTCAGCAAGCTCAACCAATGGACTTTCCCTACACCTTGGATCCCAACAAGTCACGTGGACCCCAAAACTTACCCTCAAGCTTCCACGGGGCACCGCTACAGCATGGCATGGACACGGCTGCCATTCTTGGGCAGCTTCTGCACCTAGGGGAACACGGAGTGTGTTGAGGGGAGGCGGCTGTCCCGCAGGAGTCCCAGTGGAGGGGCATAGTTGCTCCCAGCGCGGAGGTGGCTGCAGGCCTGGGCATCCTAGAGAAAGTCCCTCCCCCATTCCAGTCAGCCTTGGAAGGGGGAGCCTTTCCTAGTGGGGGCAGTCAGGGGAGAGCATAGAAAATGCCTTACCTGGCCTGGGACCCTGCTGCAGTCTCTGCCGTTTGGGGAGGTTGCCTTGTGTCCCGTGTGGCCTGCAGGAGAATGGGACTCGGTCAGCTAAGACCAGCGAGACCTGTTACACAAAGCCCCTAACTCATTGCAGCCCTGCAGCCCTGAGCCCATCCCAGTCCCCCACATTCAATGCCCAATGCTGGGGCTGCCCGAATCCCTCTTCTCCCCTGAGGGTGGGCACTTCTGATCTGCCAAGGCCCATGTGGATATTACAACATCAATTGGGGGCCATACCAACCACTCAGCTTCAAAAGGAGTCTGCTCTGCTGTTCTGCCATCAGGCACCCACCTGCAGATCCTTTAGCACAGGCTGAACAAAAGAGCATCATTGGGCCCAGGGGGCTGATGTTCCCACCCCTGAAACTGTGCTCACCTCAGCACACACCGACATGGGACAGGAACCTACGAGGCATCTCTCTCTATCTCTCACTCTCTCTCTCTCTCTCTCTCACACACACACACACACACACACACACTCAATCTGTCACCTAGACACTCTCCTCCAACATACCTGCTGTCTCCAACAGGGCCGCTGGTCCCTTCCTGGCAGGAGTCACTGGGACTCCTTGGGCGCCGGCAGCCGCTCATGGTACAGATTCTCTGGTCTGTCTGTGCCAACCCCAGGCGATGTCTGCTTCCTGCAGATCTCCCGTTGGCTCCTGCTCTTTCTCTTCACCTGAAGCAGAGGGATCAGGCCCCCAGCTGGTACCCCAGGCAACTTGAGTGCTAGGGAGATGTTCCTGCGGCCTCACACGGGCAGGGCAGAGTGAGCTGGGACAGAGGGAGCTCCTGGGAACGCATCCAGGTGTGGGAGGCAGAGGTGGAGCCAGGGAGGAATGGTAGCCTTGGCTTCCTCCTGGTATTTCAAGCCTGCTGGGCTGGTGAGGGGCGGGGCTTGCTGAGCGGAACCCAGTCAATCGGGATAATGATAGGCTGGCAGTCTGTCTATCCAGGACAGTCAAAATCCAATAGAACCCTCCCTGATGAAAATCCCATCCAGGAAGAACTGCCTATGGGATGCAGTTCTGGTCAACAGGTCCTCTCACTCCTTGATGTGGTTATCTTTTCCCATGAGGCTTGTGTGATTTTACAGGAATGGATTTTTTAAAAGAACACTTTTATTTATTTTTATTGTATTGATGTTTTTGAAAGTCGGAGTTCCACAGAGGGAGCTGGAGAGGCAGAGACGGAGAAAAGTCTTCCATGCACCGGTTCGCTCCCCAGTGAATTGCAAAGCCATAGCTGCGCCGATCCGAAGCCAGTAGCCAAGAACTTCGACTGGGTCTCCCCCATGGGTACACAGGCCCTAGGACTTGGGCCAGGCTCTCTGGCCTTCCCAGGCTCTAGCAAAGAGCTGGATCAGCAGTGGAGCAGCCAGGACTCAAACCAGCTTTCCCCTGGGATGCTGACACGGCAGGCGGTGGCTTGACCTGCTACACCACAGCCCCGGCCCCAGGATGGAATGGTTGAGATCAGTCTTTTCCCATCTTTACTACTGGTTTCCTTCCTTCTGTATTGATTGAGAAAGGCGGAGGGACAGTGTGAAAGGGAGACCCAAAGAGCCATCTTGCATCCACTGGCTCTTCCCACTGCTTTTCCAGGCGCATCAGGGAGCAGGATTGCAAGGGCAGCAGCCAGGACTCCACCCTGTGCCTCTATGGGATGTGGGCATTTCCACAGGTGGCTTCCTCCCCTGGGCCACAACAGCAGCACAGTTTCTCCTGTAGCCTAGTAAAACCGATGCCCTATGCAAATTGGTGTGTCTGCAAACGTGCTATTGATTTCCATAGAGAAAATATGTTTCCCACCCAGATTTTTCCCTTGGCCTGTGGCTTCACCGCTGATGGGATTGTGACCGGGGAAAGTGACTGCATTTTTCCCGGGAGCTGTGGAGTTCCTGATGAGTTGGTTGTGTACTGTCTTCCTCTCGAAAGATGAGCCAGACGGCAGAGCTGCAGCAGCATTGTCCAAGGATCCACAGGCTGTGTGCGCATCCCGCACTGAGGGCAGCCAGGCAAACCTTGTGAGCATGGGAGAGAGAACCTGTGTCCTTCCATTCTGCAAGCCAGCCCTCCCTGGTGAGTAGAGAATGATTGTGACTCCCCAGTGTCCACTGGTATACTTCTGCCTTCACTCACATTTCTCTCCATAACTGACAGGATGTTTTCCTTCAGATTCAGTGATCTATTTGGAAGGCTGGGTTACAGATGGGGTGGGGGGAGGGCTGGGGAGAAGCCCTCCCCCTGCTGGTTCACTCCAAACATGGCCACAACCTCAAACAGTATTATCTCATGGGTCTTCACTCCATGGTGTCGAGGGACAGGCAATGTCATCTACTCTTTGTCATGTGAACTTTCTTGGGGTCATAGACCAGATTGTGCTGACACATTTCTTAATTGATTTCAAAGAAAGAGTTACTGAGAGCAATTGGAAGAGCAAGCGTGACACCATCTTCCACCTCCCCTTCTCTCCTTCACTCTCTGTGACTCTGCTCTCCAAGAAAAGCAAACCCTGCAACACACAGCTTTGCTTTCTCATCCCCACAAACTGCCCGTGGTCCCCGTGCGCCTGGCTCCAACCTTCTGGATGACAGTGGTGCCCAGTGGGAGGCAGCCTCACCCAGGAGAAGGGGAGGTGGAGGCAGCTGGGACCCCATCCACCGCTGGCGGGCTGCGTCTTCCACCTCACCTCGCTCTGCTTTGCCCACCATTGCAGCAATCTGGCGAGTGAACCAGCAGATGGAAGACCTACCACTTTGGAACTCTACATTTAAGATAAAAGAAATACATCTTTAAAAAAAAAAAAAAAGGCGTCCCACCTGCTCCTGGCTTCGGTTCGGCACATTACCAGCCCTAGCAGCCATCTGGGGAAGCGAACCAAAGGAGGGAGGACTTTTCTATTTGTCTCTCTCTGTCTCTGTCTGTCTACTCTCTCTCTCTCTCTCTCTGTGTGTGTGTGTGTCTATAAATCTATCTGTCAAATAAATAAACAAACTCCTCTGGGGGCCGGTGCTGTGGCATAGCGTGCAAAGCCGCCACCTGCAGTGCCGGCTCCCATATGGGCGCCGGTTTGAGTCCTGGCAGCTCCATTCTGATGCAGCTCTCTGCCATGGCCAGGGCAGGGAATGCAGTACAGGATGGCCCAAATGCTTGGGCCCTGGCATCCCTGTGCGAGACCCAGGAAGGCTCCTGCCATTGGGGAGTAGACCAGCAGATGGAAGATTTTCTATCTCTCTCTGTCCCTCTCACCCTCTCTCACCCTCTCTCCCTCCCCCTCACTCTCTTTCTCTCTCTGCACCTACCTCTCTCTATGTCTGTCAAAAAATAAAATCACTCTTTACAAACAATAGGTATCCTTTTTTGGTCATCTGCAAGGTGCCTTTTGAAATGTATGCTTGGGATAGAAAAGAAATAGTACACACACACAACTCATTTTTCTATTGTATTCCAGCCAAAGTATCCAAGTAGCATCATGAGAAACTAAGACATCACACGTTGTGACTCTCTCCCCTTTTTCTGAATGCTCAACCCAGGGTGTAGATCACAAAGAGAGCACATCTCCATAGAACATTTGCATACCAGAATGTGTTGATAGGATTCACAAGAGTTACAAACACGAGAATGATTGTCTATGGGCAAACTGTCTCATGGAGCGGAACATGTTCCAAGGACTGCGTAAGTCTCAGTTCTTGATGGTGGCTTTTCCACAGAGACAATGGCAGCGCACAAAATTCTCATCCAGATACAGCAGAGGAGACAATCCTCCCAGCGGGTCACAGTTGGTGAGTTCTCTCACTGTGGAGTGAACTTGGAGTCTCTTCTTTCAGCCACTAACAAGGCAAGTGCTAGGAGCCTTTCCACCATCTTCCCCAGCCATCACAATGGGAGGGTCACTGGCAGGATTCCACCCCCACCCTCTCCCCCACCCCCACTCCAGCGAATCCGGAGCTCCACTTCTCCTCCAAGCATCTCCAGCTGGTGACAGTCTGGCGAGAGCCCATGGCATTTCTCCACAGCCCCCACACCCACAGTGTCCCCCTCATTCAGCGGGGCGTGAGGTCAGGGAGGCGGCAATCCCAGAAGGGGCAGGTGTCCATGGTCTTGCTGTCAGCTTGTCTGCAGTTTGTGTGGGGCCTGAGGGCTCCCGGGGGTGGGGGGCATCAGTGTTGGAAGAGCCGTCTGTGCGCCTTGCAGCCTGGCCTGGGGCGGGCCTTGATGGGAGGGGCTCTGGGCCCTGGGCTGGGAGAGGGAGAGGGAGGCAGAGGTCTGAGGGCAGAGCAGGCCAGGGGTTCCAGGCCATGGAGACTCAACTGGAACTCAGCTGGCAGAGGATGCCTCTCTGGGTGAGGCTTGGGCATGTGGGAGGAGTCCCGAGGGGCAGCGGCTCTGTAGCTGTAGCGAGGGGTGAGGAAGAGGGTGTTTGGGTGGCCAGAGGAGCGGGCTCCTGGCGCTGCATTGGCTGGGCGTGCCGACGGTGGCTGGGGGCCCTGGGGAGCACCAGCCGCCCTGTCTGCTCCCTGGGGAACGGCAGACCCGTCTTCCATGCTGATCTCCCAGGTGGGGTCAGCACCTGTGAGCAGGAGCCAGCGGGCCTGGGCAGGGAACCAGAGCCCCTCTGCTGCTGTCAGGACGTGCTCAGGGACCACCACGACCACCACATGGCCCAGCGTGAGCTGCAGGGCTGTCTGTGGGGCCAGCACCAGGCCCTCAGCTCCCAGGCGAAGCTGCAGCTCTGTTCCCGCTTCCAAGACCACCACGATCATCTGGGCGCTGGCACTCTGCGGGCCCTGGGGAGGAAAAGCCAGCAGTTAGGGCTTGTCGTGCAGTGGCTGGCAGGGCACAGGCCAGGGCACAGCCCCAACTGCAAACCCAGCCCCCAATCCAGCCCTGCATGGCCACCCAGAAACCTCACCGTCCTGACACCCTCAGCAAGCTCAACCAATGGACTTTCCCTACACCTTGGATCCCAACAAGTCACGTGGACCCCAAAACTTACCCTCGAGCTTCCAGGGGGCACTGCTACAGCATAGCATGGACACGGCTGCCATTCCTGGGCAGCTTCTGCACCTAGGGGAACACGGAGTGTGTTGAGGGGAGGCGGCTGTCCCGCAGGAGTCCCAGTGGAGGGGCATAGTTGCTCCCAGCGCGGAGGTGGCTGCAGGCCTGGGCATCCTAGAGAAAGTCCCTCCCCCGTTCCAGTCAGCCTTGTAAGGGGGAGCCTTTCCTAGTGGGGGCAGTCAGGGGAGAGCATAGAAAATGCCTTACCTGGCCTGGGACCCTGCTGCAGTCTCTGCCGTTTGGGGAGGTTGCCTTGTGTCCCGTGTGGCCTGCAGGAGAATGGGACTCGGTCAGCTGAGACCAGCGAGACCTGTTACACAAAGCCCCTAACTCATTGCAGCCCTGCAGCCCTGAGCCCATCCCAGTCCCCCACATTCAATGCCCAACGCTGGGGCTGCCTGAATCCCTCTTCTCCCCTGAGGGTGGGCACTTCTGATCTGCCAAGGCCCATGTGGATATTACAACATCAATTGGGGGCCATACCAACCACTCAGCTTAAAAAGGAGTCTGCTCTGCTGTTCTGCCATCAGGCACCCACCTGCAGATCCTTTAGCACAGGCTGAACAAAAGAGCATCATTGGGCCCAGGGGGCTGATGTTCCCACCCCTGAAACTGTGCTCACCTCAGCACACACCGACATGGGACAGGAACCTACGAGGCATCTCTCTCTATCTCTCTCTCTCTCTCTCTCTCTCTCTCTCTCTCTCACACACACACACACACACACACACACACACTCAATCTGTCACCTAGACACTCTCCTCCAACATACCTGCTGTCTCCAACAGGGCCGCTGGTCCCTTCCTGGCAGGAGTCACTAGGACTCCTTGGGCGCCGGCAGCCGCTCATGGTACAGATTCTCTGGTCTGTCTGTGCCAACCCCAGGCGATGTCTGCTTCCTGCAGATCTCCCGTTGGCTCCTGCTCTTTCTCTTCACCTGAGGCAGAGGGATCAGCCCCCCAGCTGGTACCCCAGGCAACTTGAGTGCTAGGGAGATGTTCCTGCAGCCTCACACGGGCAGGGCAGAGTGAGCTTGGACAGAGGGAGCTCCTTGGAATGCATCCAGGTGTGGGAGGCAGAGGTGGAGCCAGGGAGGAATGGTAGCCTTGGCTTCCTCCTGGTATTTCAAGCCTGCTGGGCTGGTGAGGGGCGGGGCTTGCTGAGCGGAACCCAGTCAATCGGGATAATGATAGGCTGGCAGTCTGTCTATCCAGGACAGTCAAAATCCAATAGAACCCTCCCTGATGAAAATCCCATCCAGGAAGAACTGCCTATGGGATGCAGTTCTGGTCAACAGGTCCTCTCACTCCTTGATGTGGTTATCTTTTCCCATGAGGCTTGTGTGATTTTACAGGAATGGATTTTTTAAAAGAACACTTTTATTTATTTTTATTGTATTTATGTTTTTGAAAGTCGGAGTTCCACAGAGGGAGCTGGAGAGGCAGAGACGGAGAAAAGTCTTCCATGCACCGGTTCGCTCCCCAGTGAATTGCAAAGCCATAGCTGCGCCGATCCGAAGCCAGTAGCCAAGAACTTCGACTGGGTCTCCCCCGTGGGTACACAGGCCCTAGGACTTGGGCCATGCTCTCTGGCCTTCCCAGGCTCTAGCAAAGAGCTGGATCAGCAGTGGAGCAGCCAGGACTCAAACCAGCTTCCCCCTGGGATGCTGACACGGCAGGCGGTGGCTTGACCTGCTACACCACAGCCCCGGCCCCAGGATGGAATGGTTGAGATCAGTCTTTTCCCATCTTTACTACTGGTTTCCTTCCTTCTGTATTGATTGAGAAAGGCGGAGGGACAGTGTGAAAGGGAGACCCAAAGAGCCATCTTGCATCCACTGGCTCTTCCCACTGCTTTTCCAGGCGCATCAGGGAGCAGGATTGCAAGGGCAGCAGCCAGGACTCCACCCTGTGCCTCTATGGGATGTGGGCATTTCCACAGGTGGCTTCCTCCCCTGGGCCACAACAGCAGCACAGTTTCTCCTGTAGCCTAGTAAAACCGATGCCCTATGCAAATTGGTGTGTCTGCAAACGTGCTATTGTTTTCCAGAGAGAAAATATGTTTCCCACCCAGAGTTTTGCCTTGGCCTGTGGCTTCACCGCTGATGGGATTGTGACCGGGGAAAGTGACTGCATTTATCCCGGGAGCTGTGGAGTTCCTGATGAGTTGGTTGTGTACTGTCTTCCTCTCGAAAGATGAGCCAGACGGCAGAGCTGCAGCAGCATTGTCCAAGGATCCACAGGCTGTGTGCGCATCCCGCACTGAGGGCAGCCAGGCAAACCTTGTGAGCACGGGAGAGAGAACCTGTGTCCTTCCATTCTGCAAGCCAGCCCTTCCTGGTGAGTAGAGAATGATTGTGACTCCCCAGTGTCCACTGGTATACTTCTGCCTTCACTCACATTTCTCTCCATAACTGACAGGATGTTTTCCTTCAGATTCAGTGATCTATTTGGAAGGCTGGGTTACAGATGGGGTGGGGGGAGGGCTGGGGAGAAGCCCTCCCCCTGCTGGTTCACTCCAAACATGGCCACAACCTCAAACAGTATTATCTCATGGGTCTTCACTCCATGGTGTCGAGGGACAGGCAATGTCATCTACTCTTTGTCATGTGAACTTTCTTGGGGTCATAGACCAGATTGTGCTGACACATTTCTTAATTGATTTCAAAGAAAGAGTTACTGAGAGCAATTGGAAGAGCAAGCGTGACACCATCTTCCACCTCCCCTTCTCTCCTTCACTCTCTGTGACTCTGCTCTCCAAGAAAAGCAAACCCTGCAACACACAGCTTTGCTTTCTCATCCCCACAAACTGCCCGTGGTCCCCGTGCGCCTGGCTCCAACCTTCTGGATGACAGTGGTGCCCAGTGGGAGGCAGCCTCACCCAGGAGAAGGGGAGGTGGAGGCAGCTGGGACCCCATCCACCGCTGGCGGGCTGCGTCTTCCACCTCACCTCGCTCTGCTTTGCCCACCATTGCAGCAATCTGGCGAGTGAACCAGCAGATGGAAGACCTACCACTTTGGAACTCTACATTTAAGATAAAAGAAATACATCTTAAAAAAAAAAAAAAAGGCATCCCACCTGGCTCCTGGCTTCGGTTCGGCACATTACCAGCCCTAGCAGCCATCTGGGGAAGCGAACCAAAGGAGGGAGGACTTTTCTATTTGTCTCTCTCTGTCTCTGTCTACTCTCTCTCTCTCTCTCTCTCTCTCTCTCTCTCTGTGTGTGTGTGTCTATAAATCTATCTGTTGAATAAATAAAAACATCCTCCAGGGGCCGGTGCTGTGGCATAGCGTGCAAAGCCGCCGCCTGCAGTGCCGGCTCCCATATGGGCGCCGGTTTGAGTCCTGGCAGCTCCATTCTGATGCAGCTCTCTGCCATGGCCAGGGCAGGGAATGCAGTACAGGATGGCCCAAATGCTTGGGCCCTGGCATCCCTGTGCGAGACCCAGGAAGGCTCGTGCCATTGGGGAGTATATCAGCAGATGGAAGATTCTCTCTCTCTCTCTCTCTCTCTCTCTCTCTCTCTCTCATCCTCTCACCCTCTGGAACCCTCTCTCCCTCCCCCTCACTCTCTTTCTCTGCACCTACCTCTCTCTATGTCTGTCAAAAAATAAAATCACTCTTTACAAACAATAGGTATCCTTTTTTGGTCATCTGCAAGGTGCCTTTTGAAATGTATGCTTGGGATAGAAAAGAAATAGTACACACACACAACTCATTTTTCTGTTGTATTCCAGCCAAAGTATCCAAGTAGCATCATGAGAAACTAAGACATCACATGTTGTGACTCTCTCCCCTTTTTCTGAATGCTCAACCCAGGGTGTAGATCACAAAGAGAGCACATCTCCATATAACATTTGCATAACAAAGTGTATTGATAGGATTCACAAGAGTTACAAACACGAGAATGATTGTCTATGGGCAAACTGTCTCATGGAGTGGAACATGTTCCAAGGACTTCGTAAGTCTCAGTTCTTGATGGTGGCTTTTCCACAGAGACAATGGCAGCGCACAAAATTCTCATCCAGATACAGCAGAGGAGACAATCCTCCCAGCGGGTCACAGTTGGTGAGTTCTCTCACTGTGGAGTGAACTTGGAGTCTCTTCTTTCAGCCACTAACAAGGCAAGTGCTAGGAGCCTTTCCACCATCTTCCCCAGCCAGCACAACGGGAGGGTCGCTGGCAGCATTCCACCCCCACCCTCTCCCCCACCCCCACTCCAGCGAATCCAGAGCTCCACTTCTCCTCCAAGCATCTCCAGCTGGTGACAGTCTAGCGAGAGCCCATGGCATTTCTCCACAGCCCCCACACCCACAGTGTCCCCCTCGTTCAGCGGGGCGTGAGGTCAGGGAGGCGGCAATCCCAGAAGGGGCAGGTGTCCATGGTCTTGCTGTCAGCTTGTCTGCAGTTTGTGTGGGGCCTGAGGGCTCCCAGGGGTGGGGGGCATCAGTGTTGGAAGAGATGTCTTTGTGCCTTGCAGCCTGGCCTGAGGCAGGCCTTGATGGGAGGGGCTCTGGGCCCTGGGCTGGGAGAGGGAGAGGGAGGCAGAGGTCTGAGGGCAGAGCAGGCCAGGGGTTCCAGGCCATGGAGACTCAACTGGAACTCAGCTGGCAAAGGATGCCTCTCTGGGTGAGGCTTGGGCATGTGGGAGGAGTCCCGAGGGGCAGCGGCTCTGTAGCTGTAGCGAGGGGTGAGGAAGAGGGTGTTTGGGTGGCCAGAGGAGCGGGCTCCTGGTGCTGCATTGGCTGGGCATGCCGAGGGTGGCTGGGGGCCGTGGGGAGCACCAGCCGCCCTGTCTGCTCCCTGGGGAACGGCAGACCCGTCTTCCATGCTGATCTCCCAGGTGGGGTCAGCACCTGTGAGCAGGAGCCAGCGGGCCTGGGCAGGGAACCAGAGCCCCTCTGCTGCTGTCAGGACGTTCTCAGGGACCACCACGACCACCACATGGCCCAGTGTGAGCTGCAGGGCTGTCTGTGGGGCCAGCACCAGGCCCTCAGCTCCCAGGCGAAGCTGCAGCTCTGTTCCCGCTTCCAAGACCACCACGATCATCTGGGCGCTGGCACTCTGCAGGCCCTGGGGAGGAAAAGCCAGCAGTTAGGGCTTGTCGTGCAGTGGCTGGCAGGGCACAGGGCAGGGCACAGCCTGAACTGCAAACCCAGCCCCCAATCCAGCCCTGCATGGCCACCCAGAAACCTCACCGTCCTGACACCCTCAGCGAGCTCAACCAATGGACTTTCCCTACACCTTGGATCCCAACAAGTCACGTGGACCCCAAAATTTACCCTCGAGCTTCCACGGGGCACCGCTACAGCATGGCATGGACACGGCCGCCATTCCTGGGCAGCTTCTGCACCTAGGGGAACACGGAGTGTGTTGAGGGGAGGCGGCTGTCCCGCAGGAGTCCCAGTGGAGGGGCATAGTTGCTCCCAGCGCGGAGGTGGCTGCAGGCCTGGGCATCCTAGAGAAAGTCCCTCCCCCGTTGCAGTCAGCCTTGGAAGGGGGAGCCTTTCCTAGTGGGGGCAGTCAGGTGAGAGCATAGAAAATGCCTTACCTGGCCTGGGACCCTGCTGCAGTCTCTGCCGTTTGGGGAGGTTGCCTTGTGTCCCGTGTGGCCTGCAGGAGAATGGGACTCAGTCAGCTGGGACCGGCGAGACCTGTTACACAAAGCCCCTAACTCATTGCAGCCTTACAGCCCTAGCACATCCCAGTCCCCCAGATTCAACGCCCAACACTGGGGCTGCCCGAATCCCTCTGTTCCCCTCAGGGTGGGGACTTCTGATCTGCGAAGACCCATGTGGATATGATGGTAATAATGAGGATACTGAATAAACAAAACTCTCTGCTATCCAAATATGCAAAATATTTAAATATAAATATTTTGAGTGTTAAATTTCTAGTCAAATATTAGTTATAATATTTAACCTGTATAGTAGTATTTTATGTGATATGAATTTTACATGACATTACTTAATGGATTGCTTTTTAATGACTATTATCTTAAGTGTCTATTTCATAAACCATTTTATATTGCTTTTTAAAAATATTTTCTAAAATTAGTCATTAATAATATTGAACAATGATAATATTCTCTAGTGCTTTAATTGCTTTGCTAATGAGTACACTCATCCCAGAATCTTTTACAGTTACACAAATACTAAAACAATTGAATAAAACTTCCGTTGTTCTTAATTGATTAAAGTCTATTAAGATAACCTGCTTATCTAAATCATTTTTAGATGTCAATTTATAGAAACAGAGGGAAGCATACTTTTAGAATTCTGTATGTAACGTCTAAAGTAAAACAAACATATATTTTAAATAGAGATGCGGCTCAGGGATATGGATGACCATGGCCTGGGCTTACAGCCTACTTGACTTCCTGTATCCTGTGTGTCCCCAGCTCACTGTGGGAAGGCTCACCTCTGTTGAGACTGGCTACCACGTGTGCCCAGGCATGAGTATGCTCTCGATAACATCTAAATCAGTGTTTACTTTTTCTCAAGGACAGGGATGAGAGTAGATATCCTTCCTGCACACCATGAGGTGGTCAGGGCAAGTCTTGTTCTGACCACACCATGCTCATAATGCCGTGCTGTCTTCCAGAGTTGCCTCCCACTTCACCCACTTATCCTGTCATGTGGTCCCCCAAAGGCCGTCTTGTCATATATCCGGGTCTTTAAAAAGCAAATCCTCTCCAAATCTCTCAGTTCAAGCCCTTTTCCAATAAAAGGTCCTGTGCTCAGAAACTGTTGACCCAGAGAAAGCCCGTTGACAATCATAACTTAGGATATTGGCAGGCAGGAGGCTCCAATACTCAGGTAAGCTCAATAGGAGAGGAATAGAACCCTTGGACCTTGGGTACAGTCAGCCCTTCACACATCCTGGTGAAGAAAAGTCAGAACCATGCACAAGGACAATTCAAATCCTGGCATCAGGAGAGACAATGCACGGATGTTAACCTCCACACATCCTTTACAATTTATTTCCCAGTCACAGTGCAGAGCATCAGGGCTGGGGGTTTCCCTGACTTCCTGGGATGGAGAGGGATATAGCAATAAAAGGACACAGAGTTCTGACCTGCTCTGACCACAGAGACACATAGGCGAGGTCTCAGCACTGTGACTGACTTAGAAATCTCTCCCTTTGGCTTCGAGCTGTGTCCTTGTCTGGATCACCAGACTGTGACATGCATTCTGTAGGCTGTGGACACAGCAATCCTGGGATTGGTTGTGCCCTACACAGAGACTAGTTCTCCCTGCAGAGGGCTGGCCCTGCAGACAGTATCTACCCCATGTTCTCCCCATTTCAGCTGACACTCTGGTCTCTAACTCTATGCTGAGGAGATCTTGACATGTCATCATCTCTGTATTTTCTTTGCCTGCAACTCCAACTCTTGCACACTTCACTGAATATGTCAGTCTGCAGCTACCAAATTTATCTGAGGATAAATGTCTACACAGAAAGTCTACCAATAGAGATACAACCAGACTCTAATGTTCAAACCAGAAAATACAGTGTCCTCATCTTGGTAAGTTCAAGGTTGTGTGTATGTGTTAAGTATCATTGTGACTGCAGGTGAGTGTATCTTTGTGCCTTTGTGTATTCTGTCCCTATTGGAAAATCTGACAAATGTATGGCAGAAAGGCAGATGAATGAAAGCAGAGGTCCTCACCCTTGTTCTGCCTTCCATAGAATTTTGTGTTTGCTCCCCAGCCTTTCAGAGGTAGAAGACAGGCATCAAGATTTTTGGGCTCACCCCATAAGCACATCCCCTGATCCAACTCCAGGGTCTTGGCATGGATGAATTTTGAGACCCAGGACCACTACTGACAATGCGCAGATGTGTCTGGAAAGGTGCCTAGGTATTCTGATGCATGCACTACCTCATTCAACCTTGCTGCCTTGCTTATCATTCCTCCATCTTATATCTGAAATTAATTTCTTATCGGAAGACAAGAACCTCTATTTCACTTTGTCAGCCTTTGGGATGAGCTTCTTTCACTGCCCAATATTTTCATTTTTTACCCATGTTGTACTGTATCAGTGAGAAGTATACTTTTTTCAGAACATATACATGGACTTTTTGTATTAGTATATTTTTGGTTGCTTATAATAAGGTGGGAATTTTACAAGTATTTGTTCTTGAGTCTTTGATTTTTCTTCCAACTTTGTGCACAGTACAGAACTTAATAGATGACAGCTTCATATTTTGAAAAAATATTAAGGTACTCAATATTCAGCTGATTATCAGTGCTATAAATAACCCAGGGGTGAACAAATATACCCATCATAATGGCAAAGTATATCACTAGGGTAAAATGATTTTATTTTATTTTTTAATTTTATTTAATAAATATAAATTTCCAAGTACAACTTTTGGATTACAGTGGCATTCCCCCCTCATAACTTCCCTCCCACCCACAACCCTCCCGTCTCCCACTCCCTCTCCCATTCCATTCACATCAAGATTCATTTTACTGCGCCATAAACAAGAGTGTCAACTTGTTAAGTCAACAACAGGAGTCACTGAGCACTTACTCCTCATGTGGGATCTCTGTCCTTAGTGTGCTGTACATTGAGATTTAATGCTATAACTAGTACTCAAACAGTATTTTACAATTTGTGTTTCTGTGTGGGTGCAAACAGTTGAAATCTTTACTTAATATATACTAAACTGCTTTTCTGTATATAAAGATAATTGAAAATGAATCTGGATGCATATGGAATGGGAGAGGGAGCGGGAGATGGGAGGGTTGCCGGTGGGAGAAGTTATGGGGGGGGAGCCATTGTAATCCATAAGCTGTACTTTGGAAATTTATATTTATTAAATAAAAGTTTAAAAAAAGATGCATTTTTGATTATCTTTATATACAGAAGATCAATTTAGTACATATTAAGTAAAGATTTCAACAGTTTGCTCCCACACAGAAACACAAAGTGTAAAGTACTGTTTGAGTACTAGTTATAGCATTAATTCACATTGGACAACACATTAAGGACAGAGATCCTAAATGGGGAGTAAGTGCACAGTGACTCCTGTTGTTGACTTAACAATTGACACTCTAGTTTATAGTCTCAGTAATCACCCTAGGCTCTTGTCGTGCATTGCCAAGGCTATGGAAGCCTTTTGAGTTCGCCAACTCTGATCTTATTTACACAAGGTCATAGTCAAAGTGGAAGTTCTCTCCTCCCTTCAGAGGGAGGAGATGGAGGTTTGATGGCTCATTATTTCCACTGTGATCTCACTCGCTGAGATCTTCCATGTGGGTTTTTTTTTTATTTTTTGTGGGTTTTTTTTTTTTTGTTTGTTTGTTTGCTTTTTGCCAGAGTGTCTTGGCTTTCCATGCCTAAAATACTCTCGTGGGCTCTTCAGCCAGATCCAAATGCCTTAAGGGCTGATTCTGAGGCCAGAGTGCTGTTTAGGACATCTGACATTTTTATGAGTCTGCTATGTATCCTGCTTCCCATGTTGGTTCATTCTAGTCTTTTTAATTCTATCAGTAATATTATCAGACACTAGTCTTAGTTATGTGATCCCTTTGACTCTTAATCCTATCATTATGATCAATTGTGAACTGAAACCGATCACTTTGAATAGTGATATGGCACTGGTAAAGCAAAATGATTTTAAATAATTTAATTCACCACTCTTATCACTCAATTACTCAATGGATCCACAGCATAATTTTTGCACCAGATATATTTAGTGTCCCACAAGCGAGTCCTCTCTGTGATCAGAAATCCAATTTGGTTCAGGTGTGTATGGAAAAGGAACACTTGTTTATATGTTTATACCACAGGAAAAATTTTAGATTCATGTGGCAGGATAATATATACAATACAGTGTGACAAAATAGAAAAGTACCTTATATTAAAAATGAAACACTGCCATTTTGAAACTGTGAATATACTATATGAAGTAATGAAAGTTTTCTAAAAAAGAAAGAGAAATGTATCCCTTTCTTATTTGATACCATAGCTTACATGTAGAATATATTTAAGACCTTGTATATCCATGTACATGGGACAAACACATTAATTAAATTAGTTGGAGGAATTAAAATCTGGGGAAAAGGCAAATAACCATATGTAAAAATTATCCTGGAAAGTTTCTTTCACCATCTAATTTCTCTTTTTATGTATAGTAATATTGATTGAAATGCTCTGTGTACCAAAGAATCCTTAGAAAAGAATGAATTATGGGGCTGGACTGTGGTGCAGTGGGTTAATGCCCTGGCCTGCAGCACCAGCATCCCATATGGGTGCCAGTTTGAGATGTGGCTGCTCCACTTCCCATCCAGCTCTCTGCTGTGGCCTGGGAAAGCAGTGGAAGATGGCCCAGGTCCTTGGGCCCCTGCACCTGTGTGGGAGACCCAGAAGAAGCTCCTGGCTTCAGATCGGCACAGCTCCAGCCATTGCGGCCAACTGGGTAGTGAACCATCGGATGAAAGACCTCTCTCTCTCTCTCTCTCTCTCTCTCTCTGCCTCTCCTCTCTGTGTAACTCTTTCAAAAAATAAGTAAATCTTAAAAAGGACTAAGAGTCAAAGGGAGCACATAAACAAGTCTAGTAACTGCTAATACTAACTGATAGAATAAATAAAGGGGAGAGTGATCCAACATGCGAAACGAGATACTCAGCAGACTCATAGAATGGCAGATGTCCTAAATAGCACTCTGGCCTCAGAATCAGCCCTAAAGGCATTCGGATCTGGCTGAAAAGCCCATGAGAGTATTTCAGGCATGGAAAGCCAAGACACTCTGGCAAAAGATCTCTGCGAGTGAGATCCCAGTGGAAAGAACAGGTCTTCAAAGAAGGAGGTACCTTTCTCTGAAGGGAGGAGAGAACCTCCACTTTGACTATGACCTTGTCTAAACAAGATAAGAATCGGAGAACTCAGAGGGCTTCCATAGCCTTGGAAACTCATGACTGGAGCATAGGGAGACTACTGATGCCATAGACAGGAGTGTCAATTGGTAAAGTCAACAACAGGAGTCACTGTGCACTTACTCCTCATGGAGGATCTCTGTCCTTAATGTGCTGTGTATTGAGATTTAATGCTATAACGAGTGTACTCAAACAATATATTTCACTTTGTGTTTCTATGGGGGTGCAAATTGTTGAAATCTTTACTTAATGTATACTAAACTGATCCTCTGTAAAAAAAAAAAAAAAAAAAAGAAATTATCAACTCCCAACTTGACTCTCACTGGGATTAAACATGACAATAGGTCTGATCTGATTTCATCTTCATTTAAAAAAAATCATCTATTATTTTTCACTTTATGTTTCTGTGTGAGAGCAAACTGTTGAAATCCTTACTTAATGTATACTAAGCTGATCTTCTGTATATTAAGATAATAAAAAATGAATCTTGATGTGAATGGAAGGGGAGAGGGAGTGGGAAAGGGGAGGGTAGTGGGTGGGAGGGACAGTATGTGGGGGAAGCCATTGTAATCCATAAATCGTACTTTGGAAATTTATATTCATTAAATAAAAGTTAAAAAAAAAGAAGTGAATTTGTCAAAAGGTTCCAACAATATATTCCTGATATACGCTATATTAAGCATCTTGTGACCCAGAAGACAAGGGTTAGCTAACACTATAGATGATTTCAAAACAATGGGAAGATTTGGAAGTTTTCTTTTTGGTCATACCCTGAACTTATAATACCAAAAGAAATCACATTCTCACAAAATAGTCCAATGGTAGAGACAGAAGAAAACCTGAGTAATATGTATACCTAGAATTGCATTTATACATTTTTTGTAAGTTTGGGTCTACCAAGTAATACAAGGTGCCTATAAACAGAAATTGTGAATTCTGAAAAATCTATGATGGATTTGTAATTGTGGAACAAAAACACAACTTGAATTTCATTTTTTGAACTTAAATAGAATTATTTTAAAAAACTTAATCCTGTATGTACACAGTAGTGCAACCTACCCAAAAATCATACAAACATCTCCATCCATGTTTTGCTTATGTTATTGAAGTACTATAATTAGCTAACATAAAGTTGCAACAAAACCTCCGTGGGATGGGTTCCAGAACAGTCCATACCATAATCACCCTTGCAACTACTTCATAGACTTTTCTTGATTGAGTTAAAGCAATTCCCAATTTGTTGAAAGGATGCATGGACAATCAATTTCTCATCATTTAAACTCATGAGATGGTGGCCACCAAAAACAAAAGACTAAGCTTCTACCCAAATGAAACCTTTAGGATAGGGAGGTTGAGGAAAAATAAGGACTGCTGAGTACACATGCACCTCCCACCTCTCATTTGAGTGCTCTCTCTCTTTCCAATTATGCCTGTCCTACAGCTTCAGCAACTTCCAAGGAAAAGCAAATTTGCAAACAGTGCTGGGGATAACATATTCTTCCATGATTCAGGCACTGTATGACACACTGTGATATCCAGAGTGTGTGTATTTTCCTCTGGGTCTTGGGTTGTTGGCTAAAATTGGAGAGTTCCCCTGCCAAGAGTGTACATGAATAAGTCTTGGTCATCAATGCACAGATGATAGAATGGCCTCCTGCATTCAAGGATGTGTCATTCTATGAGAAGAATTAGAAACAGAGAGAGGTGGGAGGAGATGATATGTGAAATTTTAAATATGCATTGAATTCTCATTTCACATGTATGCATAAAATATGATGTTCCTCACACATGTCCTAAGCCACTCTCTTTCATATGTGCAAGTTTGTATCAGCAGCTGAGAGAACGGTAGGAGCAAAGTTAATACATGGAGAAAGAAGCAACTTAAGAAAACAGAAGCACAAACACACACACACATACACAGATGCTACATATATTTCTTTATACATTCTAAATCATTTAGTCATATATGGTGAGAATCTTTGCTGTATTTTGATATACTTCGAAATCAAGCAGATTACACAAGAAGTTGAGTAAAAGGATTAATTTTGTGGATGTGTCAGTAGGGGGATGAACTTCTGCCCTTCTCTGGATATGCTTACACATTGGTAAATCATGAAGCCCATTTCTCCATTAAAGTTCTGTAGGCCTGAGAGAGATATTAGACAAAGCCATGAAGAGACTTCCTAGGGTACACATAGGGTCATCAGTGGTGAATGTGACCTTTCACCTTCTTGATGAAGGATCATGTGAAATGATGAAACTGGATGTGTTTTTTTTTTAATTCAAACACTAATTCTTTCTACAATTGCCAAATCCCAAATTCCCATTACATCTACTGATGTAATGACCCTTGCCTCTGTGCACGCAGGTTACAGAGTTCTTTTCCAGCAATGCCCTAGGGAGGAATGAGAGTCCAAATCATGTTTTTCCAAAGCTGTTTTTATGCTCATAGAGAGTGGCAGACGCATAGCCTCAGGGCAAGGTGATGCCTACAGTTCCTGGATAGGGCAGAAGTGAAGCAATGAAAATCAGATCAGCTGATCTGATCACAGGGACATTAAGGCAAGGCCTCAACCGGGTGACTTCCTTTGAAATGTCTTCCTAGTGATTCTAGCTGTGTCTCTGTGTGACTCAGTAGATTAGCACACACTGTCTACTTGTTGAGAGCATACAGCAATACTGGGACCAGCTTTGCCCTACACAGAGATACTCCCCTTGTAGGGAGCTGAGATAGCAGACATAATCCAGTCTATTTTTTCCTAATATCAGTAGAGACTTGGGCTTTTAACTTTATGTTGGGTGGACTTGACCTGTTTTCTGTGATTTTTCTCAAATTACTCTTGAATCCTATATGCAGTTCACAAGACATTCCTCCCTTGATCTGTTATAATTTCATGAGGCCAAGTGTCTACAGAGATGGAGACTTGCTATTGGTTGGGTTCCCCCCCCCCTTCACATCCTGGAACGAGAAACAGACATGGTCTGGTTACCTTTTTTATCAGGGCCAAAGTATAAAATGTCAGTTAATTGGTAAGTCCAACATTGAGTTATGTGTCAACTGTGGTTCAGACTGCAAGTGAGTGTGTGCTTGTATTGGTTAATCTGCTTGAGAATTCTAAAAAATGTACACAGAAGTTGCAGCAATGCAGATCAAAGAACTCTGGAGTTCCTTCCTTTCTTTTGCCTTTCACAACGTTCCCTTTCCATTTTATTTTGCTCTCCACTCCTCTAGAAGAGAAGAGAGAGAGATGGACATATTTTATATCCACTCTATTAATCTGATATCCTAATCAGCCTCTGAGAATCTTGAAATGAGTGGACTAGTGGAACTCCAGCCCCCATCCTCGCCCCCACCCTTGTCTGCCACAGACAAAACCCATGGAATAGAGAATGGCCTGAGGTCAGTGTTAGGTCTAAGGCACTCACCCTGGGTGTCATTGCTAACAAATATGCCTCGTGTAGAAGCTATTATTGTCTGAGATCCACCACCTGAAATAGAGCCTGTCCCCCCATACATTGCATTCTACCTACTGTTCAACTGGCAAACAATGTCCATCTCCATTCTATGCAGAAGAGAGTCAGTCATCATGTGTGTCCATCTGATGTCTCAGGAATTACTGTGCCTAGATGTAGAAAAGTCCTATATGGGCACAAACTGCCAATTCTATGTGTCATTAGACTTCCACATGACGCAATATGCCATGAAAGTATTTCCCCCTAACTGATGGACATTATGTTATGGCCACCAAGTGTCATTTCATATGCATAACTCATACTTGTTTACCCAATATTGAATATTTGGAATGTCACTCATTTCTTGCTTCTCGATGTAATATATTAATGATAATTTTATTTGTATATTTCTCTGACTGAAATAATTGGGGCAAATTCTTGGATCATGAGGTATATTTCTTTATAAAGCTTATGGTACTTCTTGACAAATTCTTGCTGATAAACCCACAGGTTTCCATTACCCTCACAAATCCCCACACCCATTGTCAGTGTGTCCCCATACTCAGGCCTTCCTCCTGCCCAGCACACCCCCAGTTCACCTTGTGTCTCTATGGGTCTGCTTGTTGTGGAGACTGCATATAAACTGATTCATAGCCTTTGTTATCATCTGTTGATTGGCACCTTTCACTGCACAATGTTTTCAAGTCTTTTCCATTTAATGGCTTGTATCAACCTGTAGCATAATTTTCTCATAATATTTTTAAAGATTTATTTATTTATTTGAAAGTCAGAGTTACACACAGAGAGAAGGAGAGGCAGAGGGAGGGAGAGAGAGAGAGAGAGAGAGAGAGAGAGAGAGAGAGAGAGGTCTTCCATCCATTGGTTCATTCCCCAGTTGGCTGCAATGGCCAGAGCTGTGCCAACCTGAAGCCAGGAGCCAGCATCCTCCTCAGGGTCTCCTACACAGGTGCAGAGGCCCAAGGACTTGGGCCATTTTCTATTGCTTTCCCAGGCATAACAGAGAGCTGAATTGGAAGTAGAGAAGCCAGGACCTGAACTGGCACCTATATGGGAATACAGCAGTGTAGGAGGCAGCTTTACCAGGTACGCCACACTATCACCCCCCTTCTCATAATAACTTAATAGATAGGTCTACATTTGCTATCCAGATGCTTGTGTTTACTTATTATTGATATAAAATTAGGAATATATGTTTTTCTTTGTTATCAAAATTCTATTCTTTTTTTTTTACTTACATAACTTATTTCACATGATTTATATCTCACAACTTGGAAAACCTAAACTTTATGAATTTTAGAATATACTGAACAAAATATCGGTTATTCATCAAATAATTTACCGAGTACCTCTCATGTGCCAAACTAAACATGCTATGCATGGTTATAGTACAAATCATGAAATCACTGGATGTCTACATGTGAGACAGATATTTTTTATCTAAAATGATCACACATTCTGGTTTGCTTCCTACAGCCAATTTATGCAAATAATCCTTGAGTATTCATTAATGTCATCCCATCTTGTTGTTAAAAGTGTATCAGCTTGGAATGTCAATTACCTGGTCACTGTAGACTTGGAAGGAGTATGAGAAATGTTTATAGACAGGTAGGAGATATAAATCCTGCCTTTGCCTTCTATCTGTTTATTACATCAAACCTTATATTCTTCATCTGCTAATTAAGAATATTACTACTGCAAAACAAAATTCTTATTATGATAGCATTAAAGGTTTATAAAATGCTTGTCCCCCCTCCCTCAACTGTCCAGCATCCTTGTAGATGAAATGAAATTACTTAATATGTTTTTTGCTAAGAATACATGCTTTTCAATCTTCTGGATAGAAACTTTACCATTGGTGTTATCTATAACTTAAATATTTGGCAAATTGACCAATGAAGCAATCAAAGATCTTGTTCTGCCTCCAGGCTCCAGAGATTGTAGAATCAATCTGCTTACTCAGAAGTGTACCTAGTCATACTGATTTTTGGATATTATTTTTTCTGGCATGTAAAATCTACTCAATTAAGGAAAGACACATGTAAAATAGTCTCAGGCATACACATTCTCAAAATAATTATCAAATAAAAAACTGAATGGCAAAGATTTCAGAGGAAACAATTCAATAAAGAGAGAAATGTTCGGAAGCATATATCTGGTGATGAATGAAATTTAAGCGATCAGGTACCCTCATATTATTTGTTACACAGATGAAAAACCTCTAACGAGCATCATAGAAACTCCAAATTGGGTGCCTAGGTAAAATCAAGGAGATACAGAATCAGATTGGGAAGGACACAGTGATGTCCTTGGGGGTGATGAGGCAAATAGTCATCCTATCACAGTGCCTAATGTCGTGCAAAGCAATCATCATCATTCTCTTTTCTCCACAGACTCCTCAGTCTTTGTGTAGCCAGAGGTGTGGTCCAGGATTCAGGAAAATGACACAGAAAGGAAGACCTGTCTGCTGCTATACTTGTGTTATTTGTCCAGAAAGAGACATTTCCAATCATACAGGTAAAAACCCTAGAACTGACCTATGAGAATCCAGCCTCTTGATAAAAAGGAAACCAAGAATATTTGCATTGGGATCAGAGTGCCCTATTGTTCTCCATGCACACCTTCACTCACTCTTTCCATACCCTTGTTGTATGCTCACTATCACCATCTCATTATGTATAAGCTGTTGTCTGACGGTGCTCATCCTCTCTAGCTCAACTCTGACACTGATTCTATCTGGTGTCCTTCTTTCCCATCCAGTCCTGGAGGAGACTGTCTCAATCTGAGACCTAATGTCTAAACAAGAAATATAATATTTATATTTGTTAGGGCTCCCTTTGGATTTCTAAAGGGCTTGAAATCAGAACTTTTCCATACACAACTGATGAGCAGGGCGCTACTTCACATGAATTGTGATGGGAATACTGTGTTATTTTCTGTGCTACATCTATGACACTGTGCATGGTGTGCAATACACATAACGAAGGCCACCACTTTGTTCTTTGGATGTATATACTAGAAGAAGAGGAAAATCAATGTGAAATGTAGAGACACAAAATCCTAAAAATGATACAACTTGGTAACCCCAAAAACCATTGCAAAAGGTCAACATTTAAGCAATGTTAAATATTAAAGCCAATCATTTTGAGAAATGTAAAAATGTACTAAGTCTCAATGATAAATATTTCCACTGTTCAATGCTGAATAAATATGTTTATAATAATTTGAATTCTTCCAAAAGTATATTTAATTTCCATAATCTTAGCTCTAGAAATATTTTTATTGCAGTATCTTCAAATAAGGTCTATATAGTTTCCTTTATGAGGAAGATAACAAAAATGACTTCAAGTTTTGTTAAAATATTCAACATGCAGTAAGTTAGTGAAATAAAGAAAACTAAAGTACCATGCATTGACCCATTGTGCAATGTACACTTGCCTATGTGTGTACAGTGCATCTCTGATACGGGTGCCAGAAGCACCTACATTCTATAAAAAGTAAAGGGTGCACGTTGAAAAGAATTGTAAGAGAGAATTCTTCAAATATTTACAGATGCTTATATTCTCTCTCTCTCTAAAATATTTTATTTCTCTGTTTGAATGTCAGTTACAGAGAGAGGTAGAGCCTAATAGAGAGAGAGAGAGAGAGAAGTGAAAGATAAGATCTTCCATCAGGTAGATTCACTCCCAAGAGAACTGCAATGGCTCGAACTGGGCCTGGACAAAGCCAGAAACCAGGAGCTGCTTCCAGGCATCACAGAGGCCCAAGTATTTGGCCTTCCTATGATGGTTTCTCAGGGACATTGGCATGGAGTTGGTTTGGAAGAGGAGCAGCCAGGACGTGAACTGGTGCCTGTATGGGATGCCATCATCCCAGGCTGTGGCTTTTCCTCCTACATCACAACTTCAGTCCCTGAAGCTTGTATTCTTGCATGAACACCAAGGATAAAAACTGAGTAGGACTCTTACTGCAAGTGTAGCCCTACTGATAGCATTTTCTTGATTTTTCAGAAAAGATTTATTTATTTTATTTGAAAATCAGAGATTCAGAGAACAGAGGGGAGAGAGAGAGAGAAAGAGAGAGAGAGAGAGAGAGAGAGAGAGAGAGAGAGAGAAAGAGAGAGAAAGTATGAATGTAATTGCTCATGCCCCCAGTGAAATCAATGGCACTGGCTGGGCCAGGCAGAAGCCAGGAACCAGGAACTTCATTTGAGTGTCCCACATGGGTTGGGGGTCCCAAGTACTTGGACCACCTTTTGATATATTGTGTTGTTATCTTCATTTACTTTTTGATTTCTCTTTTGATTTTTTTTGTGACCCAGTGTTCATTCAGGAGCATGTTGTTCAGTCTCCATGTGTTTGCATATGCTCTCAGGATTGCTAATTTCCAGATTCATTCCACTGTGCTCTGAGAAGCTTCATGGTATGATTCTAATTCTTTTGAATTTGCTGAGACTTGCTTTATGGCCTAGTATGTGGTCAATCCTAGAGTAGCTTCCATGTACTCCTGAAAAGAATGTGTATTCCTTAAGTGTAGGATGAAAAGTTTTGTAGATATCTGTTAGGCCCATTTGGTTTATAGTGTCGATTAAATATGCTGTTTCTTTGTTGATCGTCTGTCTGGTTGATCTGTCTATTGCTGAATGTGGAGCATTGAAATCCCCCAATTCTATTGTATTGGAGTCTAAGTCTACCTTTAAGTTCCTTACCATATATTTTAAATAAACCGGTGCCCTGTACTTAGGTGCATATACATTTATAATAGTTACAACTTCCAGTTGAATTGATCCCTTAGTCATTAAATAGTGCCCCTCTTTTTTTCTGTTAACAGTTTTTGTGTTAAAGTTTATTTTGTCTGATATTAAGATGGCTACACCAGCTCTTTTTTGGTTTCTGTTGGCATGGCATATCTTTTTCCAACCTTTCACTTTCAGTCTGCATGCATCTTTGTTGGAAAGATGTGTTTCTTGTAGGCAGCAAATAGATGGGTTTTGTTCCTTAATCCATTCAGCCAGCCTGTGTCTTTTAATTGGAGAGTTGAGGCCATTTACATTCAATGTGACTCTTGATAAGTAGTGACTTTTCCCTGCCATTTGCCAAAGATATTTCTAATATATGCTTTGAACTTCTTGTGATCTTTTACTGTGAGGTTTTCTTCCTTCACCTTCTTTCATATTGATGGCTGTGTTTCTGTGTGTAACACATCTTTAAGCATCTTTTGCAGGGATGGATGTGTGTTGACAAATTCTTTCAATTTCTGTTTAATGTGAAAGGTCTTTATTTCACCTTCATTCACCAATGAGAGCCTTGCAGAATATAATATTCTGTGAAATCAGTTTTCCTCTCAGCACCTGGGCTATGCCTCGCCATTCCCTCCTAGCCTGTAGGGTTTCTGATGAGAAGTCTGGGTGAGTCTAATTGGAGATCCTCTGAGAGTAATCTGACGTTTCTCTATTGCACATTTTAGAATCTTTTCTTTATGTTTCACTGTGGTGAGTTTGATTACAATGTGTCCTGATGAGGATTTCCTTTGCTCAGGTTTATTGGGGGTTCTATGTGCTTCCTGTACTTGGATGTCTCTTTCCTTCTCCAAACCCAGGAAGTTTTCTGCTAGTATCTCACTAAAAAGGCCTTCTGAACCTTTCTCTCCCTCCATGCCTTCAGGAACTCTTAGAACTCAAATGTTGGGTTTTTTAATAGTATCCTGTAGATTCCCAACAATATTTTTTAGATTCCTAAATTTCCTCTTCTTTTCTCTGGTTTGACTGTATACTTTCCTGTGCTCTGTCTTCTAAGTCCAATATTCTCTTTCCTGCTTCACTGATTCTGTTTCTAAGGCTCTCAAATGTGTTGTTTATTTGGTCTATTGAATTCTTCATTTCATTTTGGTTTCTCTTCAATATATCAATTTCATGTTCTACTAAATTCCTCATTTCATTTTGATTCCTCCTTATGATTTCATTTTCATGAGAGAGATTCTCTGTCCTGTCCTGTATGGATTTCTGTAGTTCATGCATTTGTTTTTGAAAACTCCTAAATGTTCTTATCATAAATTTTTTGAATTCCATATCTTGTATTTCTTTGATCTCATCGTCTTCATAATCTTGTATTGGAGTGTCATGAAGTCTTCCTTGTTCTTGTTTCCTCAGTTTCTGCATTTGTTGTTTGGCATTGTGGAGATATTCTTTGGTTTCTTCTTCTTTTTTTCTGTGGTGGCTTTTCTCATTATACTATGACTCTAGATTAAGTGGACTGTCTGCTTTTGGTGAATCTCTAGAGGCTTGTGGTGGGTGTGGCCAGAGAGCTCTATACAGTTCTTCAGGGTTAAGGCTGTGCCAAAGGAGACACACCCAGGTTTGGAGTGGTAACTCTCTCTCTCTCTTATCCAGAAGGGAAGTAATTCCACTCAGCTGAGCTCTTCTCCTCGATGGCAATCAATGCCTGAGCACTAGCCACAGTGGGTATAATCTTCATCTGCTCTGTCCCAAGGACCACACAAAGGATCTGTTCAGTCCTCAGTGTAAGCTCAGATTCCCCTGCAATGTCTCTCACTGGGTAGCCAAGGCCACTCAAGTTTGTGGCTTCTCCCAACGAGACTGTGGTGGAATGAGAAGGCCATGCCAAGATGGCTGCTGGGAAGTGAGTATCAGTTACTCAGGAATTGCTTCAAAACCCACCTGGCAATGGAGCCTGCCTGGAACAGGCTGTGATTGGTTAGGGCATAAACCACCCCTTGACTGGATTGGCTGCCTTGGCTGCCTTGGCTGCTGTACCAACTGAAATAAACAAGTCTACAGGATGCTCACCTCTGGCCTGCTTTCACCAGACTCCCGGGGTCTGTGTGGTGACTCCACACCTCCTGAACCCACCACGCTCCTCCTCTCAGAACAAATCCACAGCAACATGAGGCTACTCACATCTCAGCCACACTGTGAGTTCTCCCACACACTGTCAATTTTTTTTTCCACAGTCCCGGTTCATAAGCTCCACACATTCACCTAAGTCTTAGTCTCCTGTTATTACTCCCAACCTGAGTTAGGTTTTTCTGCTTGCTTGAGGGTGGGTGCAGCCTTGAGCTGGTGCAGATGATATGTATGTCCAAAATGGTGCCTGTTCTATTGTCTTGCACACCTTTGTAAGGTGTGTGGAGAGAGAGAATCATGTCCGTACCACCCCTTTTACTTTTTTCTTTCCTCTAGTTAGGCTGGTGTACTTTCTCCCATGGGGATTCAAGCCTCATTCCCTCTAGGCTCTTCCTGCCACTTTTCTGCCAGTGTCTCAGGCTACTGTGGTTTTGCCTCACCTCTCTTTCCAGTGCTGGTGCGAAGGAGAAGATTCTCAGCAGCTGGGCTCCTGAGCTGTGGGCGCCCATGTCCTCCACATAGATCTACCATGTCCCTCTAATTCTGGAAGGGTTTCCTCTGCAGTTGTTTTTCCCCTAACTCTTCTCTGAGACTTCACTATCTCCACTTTTATTAAACTATCTTTCTTGGGCCCTGCACCCACATGGGAGACCAGGAGAAGCACCTGGCTCCTGGCTTCGGATCAGCATGATGTGCCAGCCGCAGTGGCCATTGGGGGGTGAACCAACGGCAAAAAGGAAGACCTTTCTCTCTGTCTCTCTCTGTCACTCTCTGCTCTGCCTGTCAAAAAAAATTAAACTATCTTTCCCTGGACTATCAATGAACTCCCTCCTTCTATTCCACCATCTTGGAGCCCCTCTATTTCTTTTTCATTCTCCTCTTCTCTTGTTATTGTTTCTGATACTATACTAAGAGTGTTGAAACTGAATGTCTTTGTCTTCTTCCAGATCTGAGGGGAAATGATTTCAGATTTTCCTCATTCAATATGATATTGGCTATTTTTTAAAATGTAGTCATTGCAATTTTGGTGTATGTTCTTTCTGTACCTAGTTTGGTACGTTTTTTAAAAATTGTGAATGAATGTTGAATATTATCAAATAATTTTCTGCAGCCAGCACCGTGGCTCACTTGGCTAATCCTCCACCTGTGGCACTGGCACCCCGGGTTCTAGTCCCAGATGGGGCACCACGTTCTGGTCCTGGTTGTTCTTCTTCCAGTCCAGCTCTCTGCTGTGTCCTGGGAAGGCAGTGGAGGATGGCCCAGGTGCTTGGGCCCTGCACCCACATGGGAGACCAGGAGGAAGCACCTGGTTCCTGGCTTTGGATTGGCCAAGCACACTGGCCGTGGAGGCCAATTTGTGAGTGAACCAATGGAAGGAAGACCTTTCTCTCTGTCTCTCTCTCTCTCTCTCACTGTCTAACTCTGCCTAAGTTAAAAAAAAAAAATTCTGCATCCATTGAGATGATCATGTGATTTTTTTTCCTTCATTCTGTTGATGTGATTTACTACAATATGTGATTTGTGAATTTTAAACCCAGTTGGCATTCCTGGGTTAAATCTCACTTCATCACAATGTATGGTATTTTGTTGTAGTGTTAAATTCACCTTGCTAACATTTTTTTGGGAATTTTTGCACTTGGGGTTTTTAAGTATATTGATCAGTATTTTTTTTTTCTGTTGTGTCTGTTTCATTTGGTATCTGAGTGATGCTGGTAGAGTTCCATCCTTTTCAATATTTTGAAACAGTTATAGAAGAATCAGAGTTATTTCTGTAGAATTCAGTTTTGAAGCCACTGGGCCCTGGATTTTTCTTTGATGGGATATTTCATTACTGCTTTAGTGTTATTAGGTTAGGTTTTATATATCTTCTTTTTTTAAAAAAAATTATTTATTTGAAAGGCAGAGTTATAGAGAGGCAGAGGTAGAGGCAGAGAGAGACAGAGAGGACTTTCATCTGTTGGTTCACTCCTCAGATGGCTGCAATGGCTGGAGCTGTGTCAATCCAAAGCCAGGGATAGGAGCTTCTTCTGAGTCTCCCACATGGGTACAGGGGCCCAAGGACTTGGGCCATCTTCCACTGCTTTCCCAGGCCATAGCAGAGAGCTGGATCAGAAGTGGAGCAGCCAGGACTAAAACCAATGCCTATATGGGATGCTGGTACTTCAGGCAGTGGCCTTACCCGCTGCACCACCGTGCCAGCCCCCTATACATCTTCTTGATGTAATTTTGACAAGTTGCATGTATCTAGGTTCCTTTCCATTTCTGCAAAGTTTTCTATTTTGCTTACATACAGTGGTTTGTAGTAATTTCTTATGGTTCTCTGTGTTTCTGTGATATCAGTTATGATGTTTCCACTTTCATCCCTAATTTTATTCAAATTTTTCTTTGTTGTCCTGAGTAAAGTTTTGTCTATTTTGTTTATCTGTACATAGTACCAGTTTTTTGTTTTGTTGATCTTTTTCATTTTTTAATTTCAATTTTATTTATGTTTGTTCAGTCCCTTTCATTTCTCACCTCCTTCTAATTTGGAGTTTCATTTGTTCTTGCTTTTTTAAGTCTTTGAAAATGCATTGTTATACTGTTTTATCTGAAATATTTCTGTATTTTAGTGTATGCATTTATTTCTGAAATTTCTTAATTCTACTTTTGGTAGAATAGATAAATACACTTGACATGCTGTGTTTTCATTTTTTGTTTCAAGGAATTTTTAAAAACTGTAGTTGATTTTTAGATTTAATAAGTCTTAACAGTTTGACAAATTCCTTTCATATGTAGATATTATATATGTACACATACTATATTTATAAAAACCAGTATATTAATATGACATAATGCAGGACTCATGACAATGATCATAAACTGAGGAAATAAGGGTATATTATATTGATGTTATAATTTAGTGAAGACAATATTTATAACTTTTATACACCAAACAATATAACACACATACATTTTTTATACTCTACATGTATTAACTTTCACATATGAGAGAATATGTGATATTTCTCTTTCTGTGTCTAGCTTAGTCAGCCTATGAAAGAGATACATGAACTCTGTTTATTGAAGCACAATCCATAATAGTAACAATGAGTAAATGAAGAAAATGTTGAATATGTAAATTCTGAGACCTGATTGTCACCCAATGTATGATTTATCCTGGACATTGTTTGGTGTGCTAATGAGGAGAATGTGTATTCTTGTGGTTTTTAATTAAAATGTTCTGTCAATGCCTGTGTTGTTCATTTGCTCCATGGTTTGGCTCTCTTATATACCTTTGTGGAGTTTCTGCATAGACAATGTGTCCATTAATGACAGTGAGATATTGAAGTGCATCACTATTATTGTATTGCAATCTATCTCTCCATTTATTTATAATAATATTTGCTTTATATATTTGGGGTTTTGTATTATATATGTATATATATATAGTTATGTCTTCTTTCTAAATGAATTCTCTTATTAATATATAATCTTCTTTGTCTCTTTTTAATTTCTGGATTGAAATCTGTTTTTACCTGATATGAGTACATCTACTCCTGATCATTTTTTCTCTCTATTTGTATCTAATATTTTTTGCAATCCTTTACTCTCAGTGAATGTGTATCTTAACCTGTGAAGTGAGTTTTTTATGGATAATGTAGGCTTGGGTATAGTTTATTTAAAATATTATTTACTTATTTGAGAGGTAGAGTTACAGACAGTGAGAGGAAGAGACAGGGAGAAAGGTCTTCCTTCTGTTGGTTCACTCCCCAAATGGCTTCAATAGCCGAGGCTGTGCTGATCCAAAGCCAGGAGCCAGGAGCTTATTCCAGGTCTCCCACATGGGTGCAGGACCCAAGCACTTGGGCCATCTTCTACTGCTTTCCCAGCAGGGAGCTGAATTGGAAGAGGAGCAGCTGGGACAACAATCAGCACCAATTTGGGATTCCAGAGCTTCAGGCCAGGGATTTACCCCACTGTGCCACAGCACCGGCCCACTATTATTACCTTTTGACAATTTGACTGCAACATTCCTTATGGAACATCTTTATTGGTTGAGTCTGTAAAGGGTTGAACGTCCGTTATCTGAATGTTCATATCTCTTTCAAGAACTAAGAAGCTTCCAGTTATTATTGCATTCAGGAAGTTCTCCATAGCCTTTTCCTTCAATTATTCCTGTAACAACAAATGTTTGTTTACTTATTGATATGCCATATATCACACTGGCCTTTTCATTATTATTATTATTATTATTATTCCAAAAATCTATTCTCAAGAACAGCAGTTTTGTTTCCCCTCTGTCTTGGTTTATCTGTTCTTGAAGCTCTAAACTGTATTTAATTCATTGATTTAATTTTAAATTGCTCCTCTTCCAGTCCATCTCTGATTCTGGTTCCAGAAAGTAAAGAGGGAAAAACCCACCCAGTACCAGGTCTCCATCTCTGTAGACACTTGGCCTCATGGAATTATAACAGTTCCTGGGAGGTATTTCCTGCGAACTGTATGAAAAATTCAGGAGTAGGTTGAGAAACATCATAGAAAATAGCATGTCAAGACAACCCACCATAAAGTTAAAGGCCCGAATCTCTGTTGATATTAGGTAAAAATGGTCTGGATTATATCTGCTATCTCAGCTCCCTGCAGGGAGAATAGAGCTCTGTGTAGGGCACAGCTGATCCCAGTAGCTGTATGTTCTCAACCTGTGGACAGTGTGTGCTAGTCTACTGAGTCACACAGGGACACAGCTAGAATCACAAGGAAGACATTTCAAAGGGAGTCACAGGGCTGAGGCCTTGCCTTAATGTCCCTGTGATTAGATCAGCTCTGGCTTCTATATATTTCCATTGCTTCATTTCTGTCCCATCCGGGAACTCAGGGCATCATCCCTCCCTGAGGCCAAGCACCTGCCACTCTCCATTAGGAGGAAAAACAGTTTTGGAAAAACATGCTTTGGACTCTCATTCCTCCCTAGGGCATTGCCAGGACAGAGCTCTGTAAATCTGCGTGCACAGGGGCCAAGAGTTATTAGGTCAGTGAACTGTTTTGAGGGATTTGGCAATTGTAGAAATAATTAGTTTGGAGCTAAAAAAAATATTCAATTTCATCATGTCACAAAATCCTTCATCAAGAAGGTGAAAGGTCATCTTCACCACTGATGACCCTATGTGTACCTCCAGGAAGTCTCTTCATGGCTGTGTCTAACATCTCTCCCAGTCCTGTAGTACTCTAATGGAGAAATAGGCTTCATAAATTGGAAATAGTATGTACATCCAGAGAAGGGCAGTAGTTTATCCATATACTTACCCTTTTACATCACTTTGTGTAATCTAATTGTCTTTGCAGTACATAAAAATACAGTAAAGATGCTCACCATATATAATTAAGCCTTTCAGAATGTATACAGGAATATACATAGCGTCTGTGTTTGTGTGTGTGTGTGTGCTTGTTTCTTCTTAATTTGCTTCTAGCACATGTATTAGCTTTGTTCCTAATATTCTCTCAGCTGCTGATAGAAAGCTGCACAATTGAAAGACATTTGCTGATGACACGTGTGAGAAACATAGATGTTTCAGAATTCACAATTTCTCCTTAAAGACACCTTGTGTTATCTGGTAGGCCCAAAGTTACAAAACGTTCACATTCTATAAATCTAAACATATGTATACATACTACTTATGTTATGTTCTATCTCTACCCTTGGACTATTTTATGAGACTGTGATTTTCCTTTGAAATTAAGGATCAGGGTGTGACCAAAAAGAAAGCTTCCAAATCTCCACAAAATATTGCAACTATTCATAGTCTGAGCTAAACTTTATCTTCTGTGCTTATGATGCCTAATATATGGCATATTAGGCATACACCTTTGAGACCCTTTGACAAATTCACTGTAAATTATTCCAAGTTACTAACTGTAAATAAGAACACAGACTATTTCAAGAACTCTAACTACAAGTAAAAAATGAAATTAGATGCTGAAATAAACTCTCTGAGTTTTTTTTACATATGGTTATTTGCCTTTTTCCTAGACTTTAATCTCTTCAACTAATTTAATCTATTTGTCCCATGAGTTAATAAATATAAGTGTGGGTTCAGATAATGTGGTAGTAAAATCCACACAAATCCAGCTATAATTCAGGAAGAAAAGGCATCCTCAGTATCCAGTGATATTGCTTTCAAGAGGAGAACAAGAGTTTCTTCTGCAAATGTGCACATGCTACACAGTGATGTAGAGTCTTGTCAGTGTATACATTGTAGAAAAATGCTTCTTCATGTGGGGAAGGTGTGGATCATGGCAGCAACGTGGGGCATGGTTGTGGATGAGGCCATCCCCATGCTGCACTCTGTCATTCTGAGCATAGAGAAGATGACATTTCACATGCACATTGCTTTAAGGAGAATGACTTTTGCTCACAGAAGGAATGAAAATAGGCAAGATACCCAGAGGCTCTATGCTTTGAAATTCCAAGTGAGGAAAGCATGAACATTTGGTGCAGCATCATCAGGACAGTGGTCTTTCCCTCATTTTATCTCCATGTCTCTGGGGAGCACAGCCCCCTCTCTCAGCAACCACTGTTATATATTTACTCTGAGACTAATGTAAATCTTTACTGCATTGATGTCTTACAACTTTGGGGTTCATATGTTACCAAAGCATGACCTGAGTTACCTTGGAAATAAAATCAATTTCTAGCCCAGAATCCTCCAGAGCTATGTTCTGTGTTTGGCAGTGATATGTGTGAAAGAATCTGGGATGGGTGTACTCATTAGCAAAGGCTTTAAATTGCTTTGGTATTTTATCATCATTCTGAATTATTTTTTGAAATATTTTTATTTATTTATTTTAGAGATGGAGCTACAAACAGTGAGTGTGAAAGAATCTGGGATGGGTGTACTCATTAGCAAAGCCTTTAAATTGCTTCAGTATTTTATCATCATTCTGTATTATTTTTTGAAAGATTTTTATTTATTGATTTTAGAGATAGAGTTACAAACAGTGAGAGGGAGAGACAGAGAGAAAGGTCTTCCGTCCATTGGTTCACTCCCCAAATGGTCGCAATGGCTGGAGCTGCGCTGATCCAAAGCCAGGAGACCCATTGTGCCGCAGTGCCGGCCTCATCATTCTTCATCTAAAGAACATAATTACCTACTTTTAGGAAACATTATTTAAATATTTAATATAAAATAAATAAATGAATTATGAAATGGATATTTAAGAAAATAGCAAAACATAAGAAATGTCATGAAAATTCAGATCACATAGAATACTACTGTAATGGTTACACACTTATAAGTTATATTTGCCTAGAATTTTAAAACTCAACTTATTTATGTTTATGTATGTGTTATGTTTGGATAACAGAGAGTTTTGTTTATCAGTATCTTCATTAATTTCAAAAACTTTTCACTTAGAAGTCACTTCTTTTGGGGGGTGTTTTTTTAGTTGTTTTAAGTTTTAGAAACTCGCTTAAAACATGAATAAATAAAAACTAAATTTTTCACTAAAATAAACATATATATTCACTGCATTTTCCTCAGAACCATTTGAAATATCCTGTGCACTCAAACAGTTGGAGGTACATACCCAAACATATATTTTTAAAAGAATAGTCAGGATAATCTGTTCATAACACTGGAAGTGTGGAAACAACACAAATCATCGCCTGTGAATGATTCAATAAGTTGAATATGGCAGATCCATAAGATTGAATGTTCTACAGCTATAAAAATAATGAAGGAAACTGAAAGACAGCAGACCATCAACTTATAAATAGCAATGTCATTTTATATGGTAGGGTTATCCCTGAAAATATGTACACTAATTAATTTCCTTTTTGTTTATCAATTTAGATGCTATAAATGTTTATATTTGAAAACATGTCTCAGTTATACCTGCTTTATCTTGCTTTCCTCGAGGTCTTGAATTTATCCTTTTGTTGTTATAATTTAGTGGAATTTATTTCCCAAACACAAGAGTCAACTAATCCTTGAGCATTCTTCACTTTGGACACTGTATTGTTCACAAACATCTTAGTCAATAATTACTGTCTAGTTATTTGGACAGCATATCTTTATCACAACTATCGGTAGATTCCACGATTATAGACATTATTCTGTAATTGTGTCCTCCATCATTTGACTGCTTTCTCTTTTTGCCTTTGCTTAGTGTTCATATTCCAGGAGACAATGATGCTATTATTCCGATGAAATTCACATACCCTGTGGGAACCACTGAAGTAATGTACAAATATGTTGTATTACATTACTTTTACATTCAAATTCTGCATTGACTTTTTATAAAGTATGTTCACAGGGTTGTACAATTATCATGTCTATGTAGATTGAAGCCTTTTTTTTTTTTTCCTTTGCCTTCACAACTTGGCTAAGTGATGCAAGAGGCTTAGCTTTTGGCCTGTCTTGGCTTTCAGCATGCTTTCTTCACAGAGCTTAGGGCAATTACATAACATCAGTCATCCTGGTCAGGCATCAATAAACATGGGGGCAAGACCTTCCCCTAGCAAAATGATTACAACTTACTGGGGGCCCAGGTGATCATTAGCATTTTTAGTAATAAATTCTTTTTTTTTATCTTTTATTTAATGAATATAAATTTCCAAAGTACGACTCATGGATTACAATGGCTTCCCCCCCATAACGTCCCTCCCACCCACAACCCTCCCCTTTCCCACTCCCTCTCCCCTTCCATTCACATCAAGATTCATTTTCGATTATCTTAATATACAGAAGATCAGCTTAGTATACCTTAAGTAAGTATTTCAACAGTTTGCTCCCACACAGAAACATAAAGTGAAAAATAATAGATGATTTTTTTTAAATGATGATGAAATCAGATCAGATAATTGTACAATTATCATGTCTATGTAGATTGAAGCCTTTTGCATCATCCCATAATCAAAGCCTTTGTCCACTAAGCAGCCACTTGCAAACTTGCATGAACTTGGTTCATGCAACCATTCATCTCTTTATTTGCTATGTGTTTACCTACTCTGGACAGTTCCTGGCAATGGAATGAGGTAATATGAGACCTCTTAGATTTAGCTTCTTTAACATGGCATTACATTTTCAATTTATCCAAATCATATCAGATATATGAAAATATTTCTAGACTGCCTTGTATTTTTTGAGAGGAAGATAGAAAAACTGAGAGAAACGGAGAGATGGTTGAGAGACAAACCTTTCAGTGCTTCACCTCACAATGTCTGCAGTGGCTGAGCCTGGATTGAAGACAGAGCAAGGAGCCAGGAAAAAAAATAACTGACAAGGATCCAATAGCTTGAGTTGTTACCACTCACTCAATGGTTTTTTTTTTTTTTGGGGGGGGGAACTGGGGTCAGGAGTCAGAACCAAATTAGTAACTGAGATACTATTATGGAATGCAAGGTCATCTTAATTGCAAAGCCAAATGCCTAACCAACAATGGCTTTTAGTTTTGCTTATCTGACAAAGTTGAAAGGCTACTTCACTTTGGATTTTGCTTACAAATGTAGAAATGTGAAGAAAATCTTGGGAAAAATAATTTAGGGTCTTCTAAAACTACTCTGATTCTTTAAAGCTTTCAAAGAATTTTTATCAGGTTTTATGAGAATAACATAGCATTTGGGGGCAAAGATGCAGCCCAGGAGCCCTGCACTGGAGGCCAAGATGGAGAAGACCTCCACGGCCACCATGACCTTCCCCTTGGTTCTGTGGTAGACAGGAAGAAAGGTCACCCAGACACTGCAGAACACCAGCATGCTGAATGTCAGGAACTTGGCTTCATTGAATGTGTCAGGCAGATTCCTGACTAGGAAAGCCACAGTGAAGCTCGCCAGGGCCAAGGAACCCAGGTAGCCCAGGACACAGTAGAAGGCAGTGACCGAGCCCTTATTGCACACCAGGATGATGTGGTCAGGCTCAGAATGTGCATCTAACTCAATAAATGGAGGAGAAATTCCCAACCAGATGCCACAGAGAGCCAGTTGGATCAAGGAGCAGATGGGAATGATGAAGTTAGAAGCTCCTATTACCAGCAATCGCCTCATTGTTCTTCCAGGTCTCAGAGCTTTGAAGGCCAGAATCACAGTGATGGTCTTGGCCAGCACAGTAGAAACAGCCACTGTGAACACAAGGCCAAATGCTATTTGCTGGAGGAGGCAGGTGGCTGTGTTGGGATGGCCAAGGAAGAGTAAGGAGCAGAGGAAGCACAGGAGGAGGGCGATGAGCAGGATGTAGCTGAGGGTCCTGTTATTGGCCTTGACGATGGGAGTGTTTCGGTGCTTCACAAAGACCCAGAGGACGGCAGCTGTGAGGACAGAGAAGCACAGAGCCATGCAGGCCAGAGCCATCCCCAGAAATTCCTCAAAGCCTAAGAAGGTCACCAGCTTGGGGAGGCAGTGGTTTCTCTCCAGGTTTGGGTACTCATGATCTGCACATGGGATGCACTGCTCTGCATCTGTGGGGAAAAGCAAGATCCACGTTTCCATTTCACAATTTGCTCCTTTTTCCCTGTTCAGGAAAAGGGTCCCTTCTTCAATATCATGTTGAGTCCATCCTGCTCTGATGTATACCAATAAACACTAAAGGATATTTCTGCACTCCTGACCCAGGGACAATGCTTGACTCCCATAGGAGAAACTGGTTCAAAGAAGCTCCTTTGCACGTGGGGCTCTGTGGTCTCATCCTGTCACTCAGACTTTTTTTCAGTGTTTTAATTTCTATAAAATGGTGAATTTCCTGTAATTCATATGGGCTTGGATTCTTCCAAGCCCTCTTCTCTACAGTCCCCAGTGTCTTTCTCAGGAGAAGCCTTTTGTTCACATGGGTTAGAATATTATTCTGGGGTCATCAGTGTTAAGGTTTTTCTCACTTATCCTCAAATGGAGATGACCAATATAAATCATGTGTCATTCCTGGGACCGCCATACATTTTTCTCTACTCTAATTCCTACATGGACTCGTCTTGTCAGTATTTCCATATAACTGCTGTGATACTGCGGTTGAATAGAAGAGAATTGTAGCTGTTTGTCTTTATGAGGGTATATGGTAGTAAGTGGTATTTTCATCATGTTACTGAACAACAACTAGGCACTCTTGTTAACCTGAAAGCATGACGTGTTCACCATTTTACCTCCTGTGAACACCACATTGGACACCACATTGTCTCACTTGAAATAATGCACTTCTGCTGCTACAGCATGAGAGAAGTCATTAAGAACAGGCCAGTTGGTGAATATGTCTCTCTTTCAATCATATGTCAAACAAACAAAAATAGGGCCAGTATTCTGGCAAAGCCACCACCGACAATGCCAGCATCTCTTATGGACATTGTTTTGTGTTCCAGTTGATCACTTCCCAATACAGGTCCCTGCTAATTGCCTAGAAAGTACAGCAGAAGATGGCCAAAGTACTTTGAACCCCACACCCATGTGGGAAATGCAAATGAAGCTCCTGGTTCCTGGATTGTGCCTGGTCCAGCCCAGGACACTCTTTCTTTCCATCTGGGTAGTGAACAATTAGATTTTCTCTCTCTCTCTCTCTCTCTCTCTCTCTCTCTCTCTCTCTCTCTCCATCTCTGAATCTATGATTTTCAAAGTCATTAAGAACCAGTCAGCTGGTAAATCTCTTTCAAACAAATGTCCATTAAATAAACAAAACTAGTGGGGTCAGTGTTTGGCATAGTAGGTAAAGCCATTACCTGCAATGCTAGCATCCCATATGGACATTGTTTTGTGCTCCAGTTCATAAATTTCCAACCCAGCTTCCTGTGAATAACCTACAGAAAGCAGCAGAAGGTGGTCCAAGTATTTGGGGCCCCCAAATCCATGTGGGAAACTCAAATGAAGCTCCTGGTTCATGACTTCTGCCTGGCCCAGCCCAGGCCATTGTTTTCATCTGGGGTATGAGCAATTCTCTCTCTCTCTCTCTCACTCACTCTTGCTCTCACTCTCTCTCTCTCCTGTTCTCTGAATCTCTGATTTTCAAATAAAATAAATAAATCTTTTCTGAAAAATCAAGAAAATGCTATCAGTAGGGCTACACTTGCAGTAAGAGTCCTACTCAGTTTTTATCCTTGGTGTTCATGCAAGAATACAAGCTTCAGGGACTGAAGTTGTGATGTAGGAGGAAAAGCCACAGCCTGGGATGATGGCATCCCATACAGGCACCAGTTCGTGTCCTGGCTGCTCCTCTTCCAAACCAACTCCATGCCAATGTCCCTGAGAAACCATTATAGGAAGGCCAAATAGGTGGGCCTCTGCAATGCCTGGAAGTAGTTCCTGGTTTCTGGCTTTGGCCAGGCCAAGTTCAGGCCATTGCAGCTATCTGGGGAGTGAAACTACCAGATGGAAGGTCTTCTCTTTCACTTCTCTCTCTCTCTATTAGGCTCTCCCTCTCTCTGTAACTCACATTCAAAGAAATAAACATATTTGGTAAAAAAAAGGACAGAGTGAAAGAATATAAGCATCTGTAAATATTTGAAGAATTTTCTCTTACAATTCTTTTCAATGTGCATCCTTTACTTTTGATAGAATCTCTAGGTGCTTCTGGCACCCGTATCAGAGATGCACTGGACACACATAGGCAAGTGTACATTGTACAATGAGTCAATGCATGATACTTTAGTTTTCTTTCTTTAACTTAATGCATGTTGAATATTCTCACAAAACTTGAAGTCATTTTTGTTATCTTCTTCATAAAGGGAACTATATAGACCTTATTTGAAGATACTGAAATAAAATATTTCTAGAACTAAGATTATGGGAATTTAAACAACCTTTTGAAAGAATTCAATTTATTATAAAGATATTGACTTGATCAGCATAGCTCTGACTGTTAATGAACAACTTAATACATTATCCCCCTTAGTAGTTTTTTCTGTCTGTTCTACTTAATATGACTGGGTTAATTCTGTAATTAATACACAGTTATTCTTAAGTGTTAAAATTTAACTGAAATGTGATCCCTGTTAAACATAAGAGTGGGAATAAGAGAGGGAAGAGATGCACAATTTGGGACATGCTCAAGCTGACTTGCCCCAAATGGTAGAGTTAGAAACATACCAGTGGAATCCAATTTAATCCCATCAAGGTGGCATGTACCAATGCCATCTCACTAGTCCAAGTGATCAATTTCAGGTCACAATTGATCATAATGAAAGGACTAAGAGTCAAAGGGAGCACATAAACAAGTCTAGTACCTGCTAATACTAACCGATAGAATAAAGGGGAGAGTGATCCAACATGGGAAGCGAGATACTCAGCAGACTCATAGAATGGCAGATGTCCTAAACAACACTCTGGCCTCAGAATCAGCCCTAAAGGCATTCCAATCTGGCTGAAAAGCCCATGAGAGTATTTCAGGCATGGAAAGCCAAGACACTCTGCCAAAAAAAAAAAAAAAAAAGAAAAAAAAAACACTAAATGAAAGATCTCTGTGAGTGAGATCCCAGTGGAAAGAACAGGTCTTCAAAGATGGAGGTACCTTTCTCTGAATGGAGGAGAGAACCTCCACTTTGACTATGACCTTGTCTAAACAAGATAAGAGTCGGAGAACTCAAGGGGCTCATAGCCTTGAAAACTCATGACTGGTGCATAGGGAGATTACTGATGCCATAAACAGGAGTGTCAATTTGTAAAGTCAACAACAGGAGTCACTGTGCACTTACTCCTCATGTAGGATCTCTGTCCTTAATGTGCTGTACATTGAGGCTTAATGCTATAATGAGTACTCAAGCAGTATATTTCACTTTGTGTTTCTATGGGGGTGCAAACTGTTGAAATCTTTACTTAATGTATACTAAACTGATCTTCTGTAAAAAAATAAATAAACAAAAGAAATCATCAATTCCCAACTTGACTCTCACTGGGATTAAACATGACAATAGGTCTGATCTGATTTCATCATCATTTAAAAAATCATCTATTATTTTTCACTTTATGTTTCTGTATGGGAGCAAACTGCTGAAATCTTTACTTAATGTATGCTAAACTGATCTTCTGTATATAAAGCGAATCGAAAATGAATCCTCATGTGAATGGAAGGGGAGAGGGAATGGGAAAGGGGAGGGTTGCGGGTGGGAGGGACGTTATGGGGGGGAAGCCATTGTAATCCATAAGCCGTACTTTGGAAATTTATATTCATTAAATAAAAGTTAAAAAAAGATATTTATTCTACATTGAACAGTGGAACTATTTACCAATGAGACTTAGTACATTTTTACATTTCTCAAAATGATTGACTGTGATATTTAACATTGCTTAAAAGTTGACCTTTTGCAATGGTTTTTGGGGTTACCAAGTTGTATCATTTTTAGGATTTTGTGTCTCTACATTTCACATTGATTTTCTCTTACTCTATTATATACATCCAAAGGACAAAGTGGTAGCTTTTGTTATGTGTACTGCACACCATGCACAGTGTCAAAGATGTAGCACAGAAAATAACACAGTATTCCCATCACAATTCATGTGAAGTAGCACCCTGCTCGTCAGTTGTGTATGGAAAAGTTTTGATTTGAAGCCCTTTAGATCCAAAGTGAGCCTTAACAAATATAAATATTATATTTCTTGTTTAGACATTAGGTCTCAGATTGAGACAGTCTCCTCCAGGACTGGATGGGAAAGAAGGAAACCAGTGTCAGAGAAGAGCTAGAAAGGATGAGCACTGTCAGACAACAGCTTATACATAATGAGATGGTGATAGTGAGCATACAACAAGGATATGGAAAGAGTGAGTGAAGGTGTGCATGGAGAACAATAGGGCACTCTGATCCCAATGCAAATATTCTTGGTTTCCTTTTTATCAAGAGATAGTTCAGAGGCTGGATTCTCATAGGTCAATTCTAGGGTTTTTACCTGTATGATTGGAAATGTCTCTTTCTGAACAAACAGCACAAGTATAGCAGCAGACAGGTCTTCCTTCCTGTGGTATTTTCCTGAATCCTGGACCACACCTCTGGCTACACAAAGACTGAGGAGTCTGTGGAGAAAAGAGAATGATGATGATTGCTTTGCACAACATTAGGCACTGTGATAGGATGACTATTTACCTCATCACCCCCAAGGACATCACTGTGTCCTTCCCAATCTTTATCTGTATCTCCTTGATTTTACCTGGACACCCAATTTGGAGTTTCTATGATGCTCGTTAGAGGTTTTTCATCTGTGTAACAAATAATATGAGGGTACCTGATGGCTTAAATTTCATTCATCACCAGATACATGCTTCTGAACATTTCTCTCTTTATTGAAGTGTTTCCTCTGAAATCTTTGCTGTTCAGCTTTTTATTTGATAATTATTTTGAGAATGTGTATGCCTGAGACTATTTGACATGTGTCTTTCCTTAATTGAGTAGATTTTACATGCCAGAAAAATAATATCCAAAAATCAGAATGACTAGGTACACTTCTGAGTAACTACTCAGGAAAAGACAAGCCCACACAGAAAAGATGAGCAAATATTCTAAAACGTAGATTGCCCATTGATCTACTTCTAGACTTCTAGACCCCGGGAGAGAATCAATTCCTAATACACCAATGCATTTGCAGTATAACAAACAATAGTTATAAAATCACCCAAAAAATTGGGTATTTCACAGCTCAGTGATGATAAAATTTTTGATCACAGTTTTGAGGTTCTACTCCAAAGAAAAACTGAACTGATTGGCAAGCGCAATGAAAATATAAATAATGGAAATGGTTTCTACAAATAGGTGATGGATAAGTCCACTCATAATTTACTTGTGTTCATACTGCATCAAACATAATTACGACTCTCACCAAAAGATTAAAATATCACTATGCTTATAGATATATATCTAATACATGAAGTTTTTCACATTATATGAATAAAAAGTTGAAATAAAATTTTGGAATTTGTGTAGACATGCATTTAGTAATTTTATGTCTACATATTGATCTCTATCTCTATTCCTTAACATTGCTCTTTCTAGTCACTCAAACTCGGGATGCATAAATATGCCCAGAGTAAAAACATCAATATCTAACACAAACGTGCACTTTTAATATACACTGGCTCCTATATGTGTAAGCACCACCATATCTTTTGAAGCCAAGTTGTGAAATGAGAACTGAATGGTTATTTAAACTTTCACACATTGTATCCTCTCAGACTCTCCTCAGACCCTCTGTATGTATCCAACATTCCACACCTCCTTGAATGCTACAGGCCATTCTATCATTTCTTCATTGAGGTCCAAGCTTTGATCATGTTTACTCTCAGAGGAAAACTCCCCGATTTTAATCAGCAACCGAAATCCAGCAGGAAAGTTCACAATGTTGTGGATATCATAGTGTGCCACACGGTGTCTCATTTCATGGAAGGAAACATCCTCCCCAGCACTGTTGGTAAATTGGATTTCCCTCAGAAGTGGATGAAGCTGGAGGGGAGGCACAATTGGAAAGAGGGAGAACATTCAGATTGGAGGTGGGAGGTGCACACGACTAAGAAATCCTTCTATTCCCTCCTTCTAACATCAGAGAGTGTATTTGCTTTACTTTTGCCTGAATGGTCTCCATATTGTGGGTTCAAGTAAGGGGAATTCTGCCTCTCCCCTATTAGAATGATGGGGAGTATCAGATTCCAAACAGAGAAATCACAGAATGTGTCCCACAGAGTGGCTGACCATGAATGATTGGTTAGAGGTTTAGGAAAGCTCATCTTAGTTCTTCCACATGAGAACAACATGGCTTTATATGTGAAATATCTTGATTGTTGTGATGGTTCCACAGGGTAGTACATTCATGTGCACTTTTAAAAGTTTAACTCATTCCCCAAAAAGGAATTAAATCTGTTCTTTGGCAAAAAGTGGTTTTTGCTGGATACCATTATGCATAGTGAAATATACCCATTCCATAAAGAAAATATCATATAAGTTTTTTGGTAATAGGTACTACATAATATAGATTGGAAAAAAACACAATGTATAAAAATGAAACTGACATCTCTGGATTTGATTTTTGTTTATCACCCTTGTGTAAATTCCTGTGGAGCAGTGGTATTTCTACATTTCACTTGTGGAACATTATGATTAGTGCAGTATTAAACCTGTGAGTTAACGTAAATTGAAGTTAAAAAGAAAAAGGAAAGGAATTAGAGGAGATTGAGAAAGAAAAGGAAGACACGATGGTTATCTTCTTAGAATTGTATGAATGAATACATGAAATCTGTTCTTTTATATCAGTAAATTTCTCTTTAATTTAACAAAAATTAGGTTGACCTTGTGGTTCAGCAGGTAAAGCTGCTGTCCACAGTGCCCAGCATCCCTGTGAATGCCGGTTCAAATCCCAGTTGTTCTACTGCTGATTCAGTTTTCTGCTAATGTGCCTGGGAAAGCAGCAGATGAGGGTCCCAGTGCTTGGGCCCCTGCACTCATATGGGAGACGTGGTTGAAGCTCCTGCATCCTGGCTTGGCTTGGCCTATTCCAGGTCTTTACAGCCATTGGTGAGTGAATCAGCAGATGCAAGATCTGTTCTCTTTCTCTCTCTATCTCTCCCTCCCAGTAACTCTGATTTTCAAATAATTTTTTAAAGTTTAACAAAACTGAATGAAATATCTGTTGATTTTGGTTAAATGAATTAGAAATCCAAGCATAATTTTTCTTAAAAAACATTTTGCAAAATCTGCTTGTACATCCCTGGCTGCACCTGGTAGTTAAACTTATAAAAATGTGTATGCTGTGTATGTACAGGTCTATTTGTATAGCATTTTCACCTCAATAGAGTTTAACAGAAATATGCATGACTTTTATTTGACTCTCTGCACTTTGACTTTTTTTTTGGGAATAAAGGTACCTTTTGAGATGATAGGGGAAATATTGTATAACCAAAAAGATAATTAAGAATACCCTGATGGTAGTTAGGATCTGAACAGTGTGTACTAGCCCTGACTTTTGGAGTCACTTGATGCCTTTGTGGGATGACCAGTTCTTTAAACAACTGTCATCATATCTTCACTAACTTGAAACAAGAACTTCATAAATATCAATAATCTTATCTTTGTAAACATACTTGGCCAAGATACTTACTTTTCTCATTATGAGGCTACCAAATCACATCTGTCTGTCAACTATTACTGTACATAAACACAGAAGTTACATAGTCAAGTAAACATGCTGATGTCCATTTCCATATATGCATATATAGATTATATATTTTATAATATAATATACTATATATTATATAATATATTAATATATAATTTTTATATATTATATATAGATTATATGTATTTCTACTGTGACATTAAATTTATTTGAAGTGCCAATAAAAACTACAGTGAGATTTCACTCCACCCCACATAGCTTGACTATTATCCAAAATGTGAAAAATAACAAAGTCTGGTGAGGATATGGAAAAGAAGTACCCCAATACGTTGATGATGGGAAAGATTGTAAGCTGGTACAACCATAATGGAAGTTAGTAGAGTGAAACCTCAGAAAACCAATACTAGTTGTAACTTATGGTCCAGCTGTCCACACCTGGGAATGTATTCAAAGGAAATATTCATGTCCTTGTAATGAGCTGTATTAAGATATTTGACAGCTCACAAATTTATATTAATACAGCTCATTACAAGGACAGCTTGTATTCATGTGAAATCAGCACATGAAGGAATCACCCATACTCCCATGTTTAAAGCAGCTCAACGCACATTAGCTAAGATGTGGAATCATCTAAATGTCCATCAACTGATGACTGGATGAAGGAAATGTGACATATATACATATATATACATACAAATATATATGTACATATATATATATATATGCACACACAAGCATATATAGTGGAATGTTACTCAGCCATGAGAAAGAATGAATATTTGACATTTAAAACTGGAGATCATTGCATTATATTATATAAGCCAGACATAAAAAATAGTAAGTTTTCTCTTATTTGTGCTAGTTAATGCATAGAGTATAAAATTGTGTGGATGTCAGATCATTGACTATGCAATATTAATACTGCTTCACTGAATCATAGCATGCTAATGACAATATTCTCCTCCTTCACATATTGAAAAAATTGAGTTGGGGATACAGAGCTCCTTAGCGATACTAGTAATACTATAAGCTTGCTGAATTTGGGTGTTGATTATGAGTGTGATGCAAAAACAAAAACTCATTTATCTGTAGACTTATGTGCATTTCTTAGTATATATACTGTTTTTAAATATTTTCAACATGTCCATAGCAGAAAATGTTTTCTGAAATGTTCAATAGTAGATAACAAATCCTCCACACATAGATAACTATTACAGATGTATCCATGCCCAGTGAAATGTTAAAGAGCCCACTTTCCAACATGCGTGATCATGCTAGTTTTTTCAAAATGAAAACCTGGTTATGTGGAACTACAATAAACACCTGAGGATGCCAACAGGTGTTCAGTGCATGTCCTGTTCTGGGAGATGTTTACCTGCCATGGAAGAATCCTAGGTTGAGCTGCATCTCCTAGAGATCCCTTTTCTATTTGCTCTGAAAGCATCTTATGGAGGGCATGGGCCACTGCATACACAGCATTGTAGATGAAATAGCTGGAGTCAGATATGGTCAGCATGTCAATGTGTCCTGGGAAAAACTCAAAGGAAGCATTTGGTGGGCAGACTCCAATTGTTCTGCAGTGTGACCCAGGAGGTAAGCAGTGAAGAGCATGAAGCCATAGTTGACTGAGGAAGAAATCTTCTGGGTAGTGGGAAGGGTCCACTGTCTTGACAAAGTGGTTGAGGCCAGGGATTTCCCCCTTGTGATGTGAAAATGAGAAGCCTCCATGGAAAGAGTGCAGTATATGATGTGTCTCATGCACAACAATCTCCCACTTTGCAGCCATGATCCACACTTTCCCCAGGGTTAAATAGTATTTGCTTAGAAATTCCATGGTATAGAGACTCCTCGCATCACCATACAGAATATGCACATTTGCTGATGAAATGTGAAGATCAGCTAAGAAAGACATGTGAGTGTTTTCATACCTTTTCTTAGTGTCAGGGAGCTTTAATACATAGGCCAAGCAGACACCTTTCTTTACCATCTCGGCTAAAATATCCTGAAGGAACTGCTCTCCTTTCAGATCATTAGATACAAAGATTGCCACCCAAATCCAGCCAAAATGGAGCAGCAATGAGAGCATTCCGCAGGCCAGAGAGCTGTCACTTGTGGCCATCTGATAGAGCGATGGAAACTTGTCTCTCTCACTTAGCATGGGATCAAAGGGACCATATGTGATCTGAATGGAAAGAAAACAATCATGATCTGACTTTTGTGGGTAAAGAAGGTCAATTTCTATCAACTGGGCTCAGAGAAACCCATGCTTCAATGCCTATTGCTTTCAGGAGGAGAAATACATATCCTCATTCATAGCATGAAAGAAAATGTGTAAGACACCCATATATCTTCCTATTCATCCAAGGGAAGAAGAGTACATGGATTTTGGACCAGGACATTGGACTTCCCCACTTCTCACCCCATTTCACATGTGGAGAGCAGCCCACACTGCAACTGATGTTAAATGTTACCTCTGAGACAAACAACCCCTTACTCTGTTAATCACTTCATAGTTTGAATTACATATGTTTTCACAGCATAACCTATATTGCCTTGAAGGATACATTCACCTACCACCTCTGAGTTTTGGTGAAGTTGCTTTTCAGACCAGAATCTTCCTATGCTATTCCAGTCTAGCTTGATATTAATCTGTGCAGATTGCTACCTGTTTGAAGTGGGTCTCTTTCAGAATCCTGAAACCGTGAATTCAGACCCTTGGAGGAAGCTTGATCGAATTCTTTAATTGGTTCCTGAGACTTTCTTATGAGATTTCAATTGAGTGCTAGTCCCTCATTCTCACCACAGAGCGTCAGCACCAGCACCATAGTGGGTATTTGATGACTCAACTAGTGAATGTGTGTACACTGTCTTCCTCTCTTTGTTTCTCAGTCTATCAACCACACTCTAAGATTAAATCACTGTGCTGACATGGAAAGTGATCTGGGAGCCCTGTGAATGAATCTGCTGAATGTGATGAAGTCAGGATTGGGATAGGGAGAGGGTAAAATCTCACCTAAATGCAACTCAGCATCAAACACTCTTTGATGATCATTGGGACTCTCATGTTCCTCATGTGCTCCAAATGAAAGTACAGGCCGATGACTTATATACCCATGTCTAACATGGAGTCATCATAGGACATGTCTGTGCTATGGGTATTTCCTGTGAGTAGTCAACAATCAACATTCCCAGCAGGTGGGGATGGATACATTGGCCCAAGCTGGATCTGGGTGGAGGCTCTCAGCTTCCACTGCTCCTTCCCTTTCTCACAGCCAAAAGAGATCTCTGGAGATCTCTTTCAACTAACAGTGGTATATGTCACGTGGCTTCCAATGACCCTTGCTTCAGATGTGGCTGATCTGGTGGCAGATGGAAATATTTCTCACCAGAATTCACAACCCATTTACCTGTGGGGTTTTGTACAGCTCCAACATCATTCCAATTTCAGCCGAAAATGCTGATGTG